>NC_051210.1:65802057-66402057 GCF_015220075.1 Falco rusticolus | reverse complement strand
GCTCAGACATCTGCAGTAGAGGCTGGATTGATTGCCATTTAATGTTCTCTCTGTGGATAAAAACTTACATCAGGATTTAAACATGTTTGACTGCTTTGGAAAACACAAGAGAAAACTTTTTCATTTTGAGACTGCTCTGTGTTTAGCAGACTATGGAAAAAGTAAAATAGTGTGGTTTGCAAAGCCTGGTCACTCTGTAATGTTGAGTATAGTAATGAGATCATGGGCAGTCATACTCAGCAAAAGATGTACTGTTACTCTTCTTGTAGCTATAAAGTACAATGCAACATTGGATGCAGATCTCCAGTCCTCTAGAGTGACTTCTAGAGGATTGTTCAAAGAAAACAATGAAAGGTACATGCAGAGGGATCTTGTGGTACGTCATGAAGAGAATTGTGTTCATGATGTCTTCAGTGTACTGGTGAGTGCAATTGCAAGCAGTCTTATGTGACAAAAATGATCAGAGGAGTATGCTGATGAATTTTATGTCTGTAAGATGAATTCCATGAATGGTGCACTCAAAATGCTTTATTTTCTCAAATCCCCCACAACTGAAAAATACTTAGTCATATTCTGATTTCAAAGAAACTAGTAACTGTGAAATTCAGCACAGCTTTTTAGGATAAAAGAGGCAGTTCCTAATTATGTAATTCAGCTCTGACATAACACAGAGCCCATAGTCCATAGTTTCAATAGATTTTAATTTCCCTCTGAGTAGGTTCTTCTGTAAGATCTAAGACATACATGCGAATGTATTCTCTCAAACTAACAACTTTTCAGGCAGACTTCTGGTACATGCTAGCCCTAGGTATACACCTCGGAAAAAAATTAAAATAAGCAAGTCTCCAGTATCTTTCTCTAGAACCAAAGACCAAACACAGCCTTGAGAGTTGCTTTAAGCCCCCTGCATGAGGCTAGATCAGGTAGAGGACCTCAGTTCCTGTGCAAGTATCTTTGACTTGATCATATTTAGTGCCATTGTGGAGCCATGAGCCACAGGGCTAGAAGAGTATTCATCCAGTACTAAGAAACAGAGGAGACATGAGGTATATTATGTTCTAATGTCACTCGGGCCCAGCTGCATTCTGTGATGGTAAGGCAGAGTGGACTAGGAATTTGACTTCTGCAGCCAGGTGAGAATGAAAGATACCTGGTGGTGGCTTTTGAGGACCAGCTTCTGCAGCTGCAGAGAATTTGTATGTTCCTTAGTACCAGAAGTGACTGTGATGAACAGAGTCTCCAGGAATCCTAAGAAAATCAGTTTTATCATGGAAATGGCACTAAAAGCTGTTTAGTAAGAGGAGCCCACACTAGGCAATCTCACAAAATTATTTTGGTCAAGAAATGAAGCTTTGTACTGTTACTTGTTCTTGTTTAGAGCAAGTATGCTTTTACTATGCGTTTTCAATTTACAATAGAATTACCAGTTTTGCCCTGTCAGCTGTGCTTTGAGCTATCATCAGAAACATGTGTTTTACAGGAACCTTCAGATGCAGTGAATTCACTTAGTTTGCGCATTGACATTGGCCTTGCAAATCCTGGCTCCAGCCCTGTCCTTGATATATATTCTCCAGCAGCTGTGGCCTACAGTGTAAGTATGCAGACTTAACTATCAAAAAATGCATGGCTATACACATGTCCTTAATGTGTGGGCCCCACAAACACTAATGTTCTAGTTAAGTCACTGTGCTGAAAGCAGACACCTGCAGAGGTGTCTTCTGTTTCCCTTTATACCTTTTAAAGTATATCTTAAGTTTATGTTTAAGTTTTGTTCCTTTTAGTTAAACATCTATATTGCATGGGCTTGCTCACACACATGTACATCAGCCCAGTAGCATAACAACATGCTGGTTGATGTGAACTTCCAGGTGATAGAAAAGATTAACTATTTACTTTATCCTACAATAAAAGAGTACATAAGAGAGAGATTGAACACTTTGATTATATCACATTTATTGTGGGTTAACCTTAACCTGCTTGCACTGTTCTTATGGATCAATTGACATGTAGTAACATGTAACTCAGTGTTAACTTGTTCATGTGTCAGAGTTTTTAATGGCCTTCAGAGGATCTGCAAACCAAGAGCATGCTTCACCTCAAAAGTGTTTGCACTCTAGTGTCTGTACGTAATTTTTAAGTTGAGCTTTGTCATTCAGGAAATGTTTTTGATTTTTGTAGATTCCTTTTATTAAAGACTGTGGTGAAGATGAACTTTGTATCTGTAACCTTGTTCTGAATGTTCAGCAGAAGGCAGATGATGGGTAAGAGCTGAATCAGTGGAATAGTTGGGGTTGGGTGTTAAGTTTTCACCAGTTGGTTTGTCTGTAGGCTTTGGGTGAGTTTCTGGGTGAGAACGCTTTTCTAGTTCAACATCTACTTAGAAATAGCAGGGGTAAAAAAACCCCAGCGTTTCTGTCTAAATAACTAAGCAATGAAAAACTGGTGTGATAGGAACACAGATACAGAAGTAAGACTCTTGTCAGCTTAGACAAACCCAAGTTTTGGTAACTTAGGGATAAGGACCCAGTGAGCATTCAGAAGAATTGTGGCTGGCTGCTGTTAGGAAAGGGAGCCACACTGGGAGAGCAGGAGCTGCAGCAACCATTTTGGTCCCTCCTGTAGTGACATTCCAGCAGGAGGCTGTGCCACTGGGAAGCTGAGGTCAACCATTCAGGCAGCGCATATTCCAAGTCCATATGCAGATACATGCATACGGTATGCAGAGAGACAGGGCTGCTTCTTCCTGGAGCTGCCATCTGGGTCTGCTGCCTACTCTCTGCCCACCTTCCCACCAGGGTAGAGCCCTTGAAAATTTACCAAAGTGACTTTGACCATACATAATCAAGGTCCTGCACTTTGAGAAGACACTAATTCCATTTGGTTTTAAGAAACACCATCACAAACTTTCTTATGTCAACGGGTTTAGAAAGCACAGCATTTAAGTGTGTAGAATGGAGGAAATGTCTTGCTGTGCTTGTTATTTGTTGTTGGCTACAGGCAACGCATTTTCACAATCCACAGCTGTTGTAGGACCTCTGTTTACAACAATGGACTTTTATTTTCCAACAGCAAACAGCAGTTTGTTGTCAGCAGCAAAAACAGAAGACTAACGTTCAACGTGAAATTGAGAAATAAAAAGGAAAATGCATATAACACCAGAATCCAGGCTACATTTTCAGACAACTTGTTTTTCGCTTCATCATCTTTACCGGTACGTGATACCCAACCTCACTGTTTCTGTTAATGCCACTGATTTTTTAGTTTCTCAAATAAATATTTTTTTTTTCTTTCTAGTGGTGCCTATCCCAGGAAAGAATGTGTGTGCAAACTTCTCTCCCCCCAATTTATTTTCTTGGATACCAGAATTATTCCCTTCAGCATATCAGTTTATTTAGGTCAAGGAGAGACACTTCCAACTCAGCATAAAAGTTGGCTACCTGTTGAGTTTGACCTCACCTCAGTATTTCAGTCATCTTTTCCTCACTCTGGGCCTTGGCACCCACATCATCTTGACTCCCAACAACATGCCTGAATGCAGTTGCTGTGCCACAGGGAATCTGTATTTGATAAATCAAGCATGTAGCATCGATGATGTGCCCTTAAAGTACAGACTTTGGATCTACAAATAGTGTTAGTGCCAAGGCCATGTGTTCCAGCAAGACAGTTAATCAGACTGAAATGATTGCTATACCAGAAGCTCTTCTTCTAATGAATTTGGTCTTAGAAAAGCGAAAAGAAAGGAATTATACACATTGTTTTGGGGAATGCAGTGAATATATAATCAAGTGTTGCTCCCAAACAATTAATGGAGGATGAAATCCAGGCTTCAGTGCTTGGCTTGTGTGGTCAGGCTGCTACTGGAGAGGTGCATGATACTTCTAGGGGTGAAATCCAGAGCAATCCCTAGACTGAAAGGAAAGGAGGATAGGAACATTTATCACTGCCCGAGAGTAGCATTTTCCTGAACAATCAACTGGCAGAAGTACTCCACACAGCGTTCAGGGTGCACGTCTACCTCCCCATCCTGTTGTGCAGCAAAATTGCTCATTCCATTCATGCCAAAAGACCACACCGGAACTAGGATTTTCTTTAGCTTCAAAAGCCAATTTGCTTAGAAGTATTTCAGCCTGCAAGTGAAGCGTTTGACCAAAAATATGCCTGCTTCAAAGCAGGAAGAAAAGCATAAGTTGAGAATGTATGTGTGTTGTTTTGGGGTGGGGATTGTAGCATAATTCATGAATGGTAAATGCCTGCTAGGGCTGCTTGTAACAAAAGACAGTACATTTTAATTAATTCTTTGCAAAGTGATGATAATTGGCTATGATCAACAACTTTGTCTTTGATGTAGGGTGATGACATGCTAAATATTCTGCAAAGTAGTAAATGAACTCTTACGTATTGAAGATTTCCCTACAAAAAGTATAGTAGAGTTCCTCTCTGCACCCTAACTTATACAGTGAGAGTACATAACTAGCTCTCAGGTTGTGTAAATATGTCTGCAAAAATTCAGTAAAAATGCTGTAAAAAAAAGCCCTGTAGGAGTTAATGTTGAAGTTGACCTGTATTCTCCAGCCTGTATTCCTTCTTCCAAGTCCAGCACAAATTCTAAGATCATTACAGATCACCAGAAATCGCATGGGACTGGTCCTTGTCCCACCTCCTGCCTCTCTGCTAGCCCTGCTACCCCTCTGCGCATCTCTAAGAATTATTGCGATAACACCTATATGAACTAATGTGTGTCCTGGTGAAGATACAGACTGGAACTTCCTCTGTGCTTTATCAAAACATGATTCTAACGTGACTTTTCTGTCTGTTTCCTCTGCAGAGTGATGGGACTGAAGTCTCATGTCAGACAGGAACAACACAAAGTACAGTCATTTGTCAAATAAGCTATCCTGTTTTCAGGACAGGACAACAGGTACAGCTAGTGTATTTAAATAACCTTGATTTTTTGTTGTTGTTTCCACCCAAATCTGCATTTACTGCTGGTGAAGATTTCTTAAATTTGGCAAGTTAATTTCCCTTTGGGTTTCAGAGGCATTAGAAGAAGGAAACTAAGGGCTAAACTTCTGCAACTCCCGGCCAGATTAAAGAAAAAAAAAAGATCTTGAAGCACATTTATCCCTCCTGTGTCTTTCAAACAATGCTGTAGCTTTGTAACTCCTAGAGGGTGAGGGCTAGGGGCAGAAGAAGAGAGCTTCATCCACAGCCTCCTGTCAGACCCCTCCTGCTGTATGAACCTGGGGTAGCTCTCTCTCCTGCTCTGTGCATCTCATCTCTCCAAGAAACCAGTATTGTCCTGAGATAAGATGGGTGGCCCACACAACCCTAGGATAGGTCAGTTATCTTTTTTCACATATATACCATAAATCTCAGGATATCCATGTTTTTATGGAATTTAATATCTTACTCCTCAAGGTTTCTAACACAATCAACTGCAGCAATAACAAACTTGCTAGAAAGAATAGAAACAGGGGTTCTGTGACTGGGGGAGCAAAATAAAAAAAACCCTAATTACATATAAAAAGTTAAGTTTGTTCTGAATTTTTAATGGCCTTTAGTGGACCTGTTGGAGTGAATAGAGTGAATGCAGGGCTTGCGTTAGTGCTAGTGTTTCAAAGCATGTAATTGAAGCAATCCTGGACACCTTTTGTTGCAGCTTGTAGCTAGTTATACATAATCTAAAAATGCAAATAGTCCCTGTTTATGTAACAATGCCAGTTTGTAGGGGAAAGTGAGAACAAAGCAATTCTGGAGTGTTAAAAATTACTGAAATGTTACACAGAAACTGATGAAGAATTCAGAAGCAGAGGGCAAGTCTACATTGTTGCATGCACAAATGATTATGTTGCTGTTGAGGATTTGTTTGGATGTTGCACCATCAACTCATTTGCTCTGTGTTCCTTGTCTCTTCTTTAGGTATCCTTTGATATTAGTTTCGATTTTAACCTGAAAATCTTCAGAATGTAGCAGTTCTACGTTTTCACGCATTGAGGTAAAAGTATATAACCGTATGAAAGCAAGTTAGTTATTAATACCTTATTTGTATCAAATAATATAACACCTGACTTAAATGTGTTTCGGTGACAGTGAAAGTAAGGAAGAGCAAGAATCGGACAACCAGGTTATCTTGTCAATTCCTTTGCGATATGATGCAGAAATTCACTTCACAAGGTATGCTGAATAATGCAGAGTCACTGTCATTTTGCCAAGGCATTTGAATATAGCAACACTCTTGAAAGGCCACTGAGAAGACAATGAAACTTTGTTTTCATTTTGGAAGTTCTAAGAAATTTCCACCTTATCAACACCAGCAGAACTTTACGTTTTTCCAATAATTTTACATGTAAAAAATTATGGAATGTGTAGTAAGAAATTATGGATCTGTGTCTGCCTCTGCATAATTGTTACAGATGCTTATGTGAATGGAAGTGGTATAAAAACCAAACAGCGCTGGTGGTTTTGATAATAAAATGAGTATATACTATATAATAGGGTTGGGCCTCTGGGCTCAAGTGTAGTGACATTGGATCAAATCTGGAGTTAAAGTGATCAAAACTAAACAAAAGAACAACAGCAGAAAGAAAAAAAAGTCCCAGCTCAAACTCTAGGCAAAAGACGGAGGAGGGAGGGGTGAAGAAAAAAAGAAATTATGGACATATCTGCTGAACTTATGAGAAAAATATAAACACTTGTTTGCTGTTTGAGATAACGATTTGAACTAAAACCTGAGGCGGCACATGGCAGATTGCCCTTCGCTGCAGCTGTGTTGGCATCAGGAGTGGCACATCCCACTTTCCCATGTGCCTGCCCAGAGACTCCAGCTCACACCTACCCCTTCCGTGTCCTAGTGTCAGCCCCTTCCCCTCCCTGCGGAAGGGCTGTTGCAAGAGGATCCTTTACCCTGGGAAGGGCAGTTTGTAAGGAGAGCGAGCTGGTGGGCAGTGGGAGAGAGACAAAAAACCCCATCCCTTTAAGACTAATCCCTTGAAGCCCCTTTTCTTCAGCCCTGGAAACTCCTGGTGATTGGGATGCATTGAAACAGTAATTGTTGCTGTTCCAAACCAGAAAGATCACAGTCACGGTTTAACTGAAATTAAAACGGAAACAAAAATACACTGGTTTGACTCTCAGATCAAGATAGGGGTATGTTTATTTTTTCATCACAAAAAAGATCTGTTTATCTTTCCCAATTACTCAGTTTCTAGGATAAACTACATATCGTCATGATAGATGATGCACATATAGATGATGCACTGGGTCACCATTCTTGGGTTTAAAATGCGTTTGCATCCTGAGGCATTCCAAATTTGTAATTTAAACTATAGAAAAATAAGTAGTAGATTACTCAAATAATGACAGAAAAATTGAAAAAGAGGAAGCTGCTTTAAAATCACTGCAACATGAATGCAGGAAATGATATTCAAAGATCACCATAACTACAGACTGTTGGCTGCAAAAGATGACCTGAGCCATGGAATAGGGTCCATAGTACAGATTAGTTTAATAACCTGCTTTGCAGCAGCAGTTTCAGAATATTTGGAGACTCTGCATTCACCACAGCTAGGTGCTTCGATCTGGAGTCCATGGAGATATTTTAGTTGCGAGAAAGTGTTTGAGTTAGCGATGCGAGTTCTTTCAGCTCCCTGAGAAAGTGCATGAGGCTTCGAGAGTGTTACTAAAGTTAGTAACAGCACAGAGACTACAGAACATCACTAACACAGCAACTTAAGCTAGCCTCCGAGGATCCTAGGGATGGTGCAGACTTAAATCAGAAAATTTAATGAGCTGAGAAACATGAACAGAAGCTCAAGGCTTCAGAAAAGGCCAGGCATGAAGTCTATAAAAGAGTTACTCAAGGGAAAACAGGGGTTTGAATTCAGGTGTATCTCATGAGTGTGAGAAAACGCAATCTCAGGTGCAAGGCAAGGCATGAAGGAATCCCTGCTGCCAGAAAAAGATTAGTAGTCCTTGGAGATGAATCATTTAAAAAAAACTAAAGGAAGTACACATTAACCAAGGTACAATTTTAAATGCTTCTCTTGGAGTAGCTCATTTTTACAGCCTTCCACTTAGGAAGTATCTATCTGCAGACAGTTCTTCCTGAGGCAGGTAATACAGTGACAGGTAGCACCTCTTAAAAAAGTGAAAAAAGGCGTTGTCTTCCTGAAGTGAGTCTTTCTAGGGAAAACCTCCTAATAGGAGTTTCTGGAAGAGGTTGAATCATTCTTACCAAGTAATTCCTGCAAGGACAAGGAAGCTTATACAGCAGCGTGTAAGGACGGAGATTTGAGCAATAAGAGAAGCAGGAAATGCTTTCACATGGTTTTTTCCTAGGGGTCCCTTGTGAGGAGGCTGTTCAAGGAAGAAGGCCCATGGGAGGAAGTATAGTGGCTTGAACAGGATCCACGATGCAGCATGAGGACACAACTAATCAGAAGGCACCTCTGTGAGACTGCACACGTATCAATTTGGGATTTCATGCACAAATATTACCCAAATTAAAATAGGGATAGTGCCAATGGTAGAGGACAGATTTGCACCTGGTGCTGCCAGAAGAGCTGATGCAGGAATCATGATAGCCCCTGCTTTTTGTAAACTCACTCCCCAGCTTGCTTTTTCACTGCTCAAATTAGCCCCCTAATGAAAGCTAACAATGAAGGGCAGACACAGTTCTGGGACGTTTCAGCAGAGATGCTCACAGGTAGCAAAGCACATGGATATACACAGGGATGTTTTCAGTTGCTTTGAGCAGGTCCCAGCTGGCTGAGCCCCCTCAAGTAATCCACAGGCCCTGTCACCACATCCTTCCATGTGGGCTGTGACCACCTTGTGTTACTTGGGAAATCCTGAATTTTGAAAACCAAATACCAAGAAAGGGGCCCAGAGGAGACCAAGGCTATGTGATATGTACCATGCACAGAAGCAGGGTGCTGTGTGCATTCCACACCCAGGCAGTGTGGCAACAAGCTTGCCTGTGGTCTGTGGCATTAGGGCCCAGAATCTCCCTTAGAGTCTGTTGGTATTTGCTATTACGGATGCACAAAGGGGGACTGTTGCGGGGCCCTTTCTGCAGAGGGAGGCCACTGCAAGGCTGAAAGTCGCTGTTTGTTGTGGGCGAGGAGCTTGCAGTATGGCACTGAAACACCCTGGGGTGCAGGAGGCCGAGCAGAGCCTGCATCTCATGCAGCCTTCCTGTCTTGCCTTTACATGCTTACTCCAGCTCTGGGCTTCAGTACACTGTGTATTTTCCTAACCGATTTCAAACAGCAGTGCAAGTGGCTGATTTTTCCTGTGACCTGTTTCATGAAGGCACATCCAGTAATGTATGTTTTCAAAGCAGCTGCAAATTGAAATGTATTGTTTTATGGTTGTTAACTAGGCTTGCCACATCAACTTTTATGAAGTATACTCTGGTCATAACATTCCTTCCACTGTGATAATTCTGAAGACATTGGCCCCACATTCAACTTCTCAGTTAAGGTTAGTAAATGTTTCTGATTCTGGTTTGAGAAGCTGCCTTACCTCCTCCCTGTAGCCTGCTCCCAAAATGTAGTTGAAAAACATTCCTGATTTCACTGATTTTGATGTTTCTGAATCAGGTCAATAAAAAAAAAATTTGCAGATAGCTGGGCAACAAATGGTTACAGTTTATGAAGTTCAGGATGAATTTGCACTTACTGAACAAGTAGAATAGGTGAGGGATTGGTCCTGCACTGTTTACCTATTTAGAAGATAGTTAATGATTAAAGTCAGGCCAACTTAGACTGTTTTTTCACAGAGTGTATTTGTCTTTTGCCAGGTTGATAAAGGAAAACAAGTCTTTGCAGGCTTGGACTTTGAAACTTGAAGTCTGGCAAGGGTTAAGCTTTCAAACCAGATGCAAAAACTAGCCAGATCACAGCATTTATTATGTAACTCAGAAAAACTTAGATCCAAATATGCAACGTGGAAGAAAGTTAAATTATGTTCCATTTACATTCCCGTAAATGCTACTCTAAAGGATGCAATAACAGGCCTATTGGCTGTGGCAAAGTATTTGTTTTTCAAAACATATTTCATGCAGTTAATATGAGCTTTGCTAAGGAAACAGACAGGGACCTGAAGTTATACAGTACACTTTCTGCTTTACTATTGGTATAATGTAATTACTACCGTAGTGTCTTGGTACAAAAAACATTGATGCAGAAGTCCAGTTCTTCCATACTCATCCATGATTTCTGATTTTCTTGGTATAACAAGTAATTTATGCATATGTAAGTATAGCTACCTGAATTAATTGTGAGTTATTTGCTTTGCAGGTAACAACAGGGAATATTCCAGTAAAGATGGCATCTGTAAAAATCTATCTTCCAGACTGACCAGCAAGGCAACCCACTGATGTACATAACTGCAGTCACCACGGCTCAGGTAAAGAACTGAATTACCTAAACTGCTGTGTTGTGGGGTTTTATCAGTACCATAAATAAATAATTTCCCTCATGGCTCGGAGTCAGAGAATCTATGCCCTTTCCCCTTGTCCCTTCCTCATAAAGAGAAGGGGGAGGACCACAGTGTCGGCAGTACACTAGTCTATTACTTGGTAGATGTGGTGGCTTGTCTTTACAGTCCACAACTGACTTTTCATATGACTCTGGAACTCTTCAGCTAGGTCCTTCTCCAAGTTCCTGTGAAGGTTACATTAAAAACGGAATTTTTAGACTGGGGCAAAACCTTCAGGTCAGTTTAAGTGGAAAAAATACCATAAGACCTGTTTAATTCTGACCAAAACTACATACAGTCTCTTAGTTTCCTAAGTATCCAGTGTTGTATAATTCACAATCTAGCCTTTCACAGCCACCATCTCATCCCAGAAATATGTATTGTTTTGATGACTATGAACTCCTGAGTATGATGTGATGTCATCCAGTTTCATTCCTGCCATCTTTCCTAGGCCAGAGGTGTTACTTGTCAGGCTCAGATAAATCCACTGCAAATAGGGAAAAGACCTTATTCTGCATCTTTCACGAAAGAGAACTTCAGAGCTTCCAGAGAACTGGTGAGTAAGACTCAGGGCTGCAGTACTACAGGACAGGGGTGCAGAGCTGATCCTTACAAGCCCGCTGCTGTACCTGTGGGGGACAGCTGTGTTGGGGGTGGCTCTCCTCATTCACAGTGCAGGAGTGCAGCCTATGATGTTCTTACCCATACTGCATCTGCCTTAGATAGACGAAGAGATGCATGTACTTCACAGCCTGCATGCATTTAATTTGTAAATGTACAGAATGGCAAGGGCAAGGGCAAAAAATTTGGATGTCAAAAGAACATTTTTTGAATTTGTTTTTAATGTGTGCTTTTGCCTCTCCTTGCTGTTTCCCCTGGAAGAACTGTAAGAATGTGAAGTGCAGTACTATTGCATGCAAACTGGAAGACATTATGCTGAAGGGAGAGTACTTCGTGAATGTGTCCACCCGAATCTGGAACGGAACCTTGCTGCAGTGAGTATCAGCTGCATCTTCATGAAGGATCCCACACTCAAATATTTCCTAACTCCTGATATTTTTCAGACTTCCGTAAAGTGACATTTCAGTCTAGAAGTACCTTCCTTTACTTTACATTGTTGTGTGTGTTTTTCCAAATCAAAAGTGGCATCTAATAAGCAGTGAGGCTGCATAATGGAGCCAGTAAGTTCCAGTCCAGCACAACATCTAAGAAAATGCTGTGATAATGCAGTCTTCACAGCTGAAAAAAAAAAAACATTTTCTGCATCTGTTAAATTAATTCAAGGGGAGCTACAATTTCCACAAAACTCAACATAGGACAGCAGATTACAGTATCGTCATAGCCTGGAAATAATGTTGCTTTTAGCTTTTCAACATTACAGTCTACATAGTGATAATTTAAGTCACATCAAATATGAAACTGCCAGTTATATTTGTTAGAAAAGGTGTGGAAATTTTTTTTTAATTGATTTCTTGTTTTTATTAGAGTTTGTGTCAAGGAAAGAGTCCTTGCTTAAAGACCTACAGGATGCTTAAAAATATCTATCAGTAATGTCTTGACTTTCCCATTTTAAATCACCATGTGTCCTCCAGGATATAATTCATCATGAATTACCAGATATGAGACCATGTTTGCTTCTTAGCTAGGCAACCAACCAAACTGCCTTGGTGTCCTGGGTTTGCCTGGAGCGTCAGGAACATGACGCAGTTTACTTAGTTTCTCTGGCAAGTCTTATGGCAGGTATTGACATTTAACAGCAGGGCTGCTGTCAGCTTTAGTGTTCAGCCTTTACTAGGAAAAGGTCAGGTTGATAATGTAATATACTTATGCAAGTGCGTGAAGGAAAGCATCTGTCTGGCTTTAAAGATTCCATTTTTCAAACCAGCTGGGTCAAGACCACTTGCTGGTGCTGTCAGGTAGGCAGAAGGTGGAGACCTAAACAAAAGGTTGCTACCCTTGCAAGAAAGTGAGTGGAAATACTTTGTTTACCACTGGGTGATGGGAAGGAAAGATCGCATGCCACAGTTTTCCTCCCATCTCCCATTTTGTTATTTTCTATTTGTTTGTCAATGGTGAGTGCAAATAATCTTGCAAGCACTTGATAATGCACATAATCAGCCTTTTTATTCAGTGGCAATTGATCATCGTCCAAGAAAGGGGTAGCAGGCTTGCTGGTACTGCTAAGCAAAGCAAGAAGGATGAGTTTAGGAGTTAACAAGGTGCTTTTGAACCCAGGCAGGTTTCTGAACATCTAGGAGCACAGGACAGACCACTTGGGCAGATGGCCAGAGTGCAACTGTGCAATAACTGCAAGCTGCAGGGACAGTCAATTTGGTATGTGTTGGCTGCAGACCCACAGTTGCTCACATTCCCCACTTTACCTGCCACTACCACAGAGGAAAGGCTGAGAAGGCAACATGACGGAGCAGGCGTTGCATTTGGCACAGGTGGCAAGTGCCTCCGTGCTGCCACGAACCTGAGGCTGCTCTCGGTGGTGCTGTAGGAAATGGGGCTCTCCATGCCTGCTGGGAGAAGAGCAGCGGCAAGCTGCAGTGTCTTTGCAGCCATGCTCCTCTCCCGTTGACACACACACAGAGGGAAGTGGGATCTGGCACAGGGTCCCTTTTCAAATGGGAATTGGCTTAAGATTTTTGTCTTCTTCTCTGTTTAAGCTGAGGGAGTGATGTTAGAATTTGAGCAGTGGAGAGGAACAGATAGTGATAGGAAAAAATAAATGGGGAAAGGCGGAAGTATTGGATAGAATTGGGAGGTGGGGGGAGAGGGAAAGGACATCCAATTTCCATTTCTTTCAAAGGCAAGAGATATAGCCCCATCTGTCTTTTGTTGCTGAGCTGTTTCTCCCTTTCTCACTGTTACATCCACCCCCAATCTCTTCTCTGCTAGCAGCAATGACAGCTATGCAATAACTATAAAAATGGATATATATATATATAAAATTCCTGTTTTGCTTTAACTTTATATTAAATAAAAAAACAACAACCCAGCTTTCTATTTTCATTGCTAATAAGAACAGCAAAAGTAAGTTTGGAATACTGATACACCATTACTTTCATAGACATGTTCACTTGCATAAATAAATATAAATAAAAATAAAAAGGTCATTTTAATTTTCTTAATACTGTGATTTTTTTCAGTTTCTGAAGTCTACATTTTAAAGCAAAAGAATTCTTTTAGAATAGCTGCATTCTGATCGATCTGTTTACAGGTTTTTCTTAATCTCTTTCAGTCAACTTTCCAGATATTACAACTCTCTGCAGAGGCAAAAATTGAAACACATAACCCTGAGTTATTTATAATTGGGGAGAATACTCTAACTGTAAGTGATAGATAAGTATATTTTTTCAACTTCTCTATATTTTACTGTGTTAAAGTGATAATATTTAATTTTCAATGTCTCCAGGAGTACACAGCAAATTACAAACTCTGATGACAGTTATGTTGAACTAATATATCCTTTTGGTTATATACAGCCTTCCTTAAGTTAATAAAATGTTTTCTTTTCAGCCAACTGCTATATAAACCCAACTTACATTAGAATCTGTAGATCTCAAGTATCTTGTAGACTATCCGCACAACTCAGTCAGAAGCTTCTGAAATTCATTTAGCTTCCTGTTCGTGAAAAGATCAAGATTTGCACCTCTTTCTGCAATGGAATTAATTGTTGTAGATAAATGAGCTCTGGGAAACATTTTTGCAAATCAGATTTATAGTCTTACTTCTGTAAGTGTATTTAGTGTGATGTTTCTAGATAGATGTTTGGCACAGGTCTCCACAAATATACTTAATCTCATTTCTAAAAGAATGTGGAGTATTTTTTGCATTTGGAGTGACTGTCATATGGACAATGTGGACACAGGTAATCTCAATAAAAGTCTCCAAACCACCGCTCTGCTAGCATAGAATGCTTCTAAAGTTTCCACCTGCTATATGTAAACATACAAACACTTAAAGAATATATTAGCACTTGGTGCTGTTGTAATAAAAAGGTACCTTGTTCTGTTGGCCTGTCTAGAGAGGAACACTTTTCTATTTGGAATACTAAGTTTAGATTTATTTTTACAGGATTTACCAGCCTCTTTTATCCATAAGAATAACCAGGGCCATTGAAGACCAAGATGCTGGCTTGGTAGTAAGGGACTCAAACTTGAGAATGTGTAGCATAGCCCATTCACAGGCGATGGAAAATTCAGTTCAAGATGTATGAAAGCAGTTATTGATTGATCTGTCTCAATGTGGAAATAAGATCATAATTCAGTACTATTTTCTGTCATTGTTTTCTCATGGATCTTCAATTTCTTGTGAAGAACCTCTAAATAAACCCATTTGTATTCAGGGAAACCTCCAGTGCCTGTAGAAGCAAAGAGAATATATATGTAGTTCTGGAAATAATGCCATGGTTTTCAGAAGAATTATATGCCTGTATTTGAAGTGTGCTGAGTACCTCAGCTTGTGGCACAGTATTACTTCTGCTAGGGACATGAAACTCTAATACATAATGCAAATATTGCAATTAATTGCACAGGCTTTGGGGTAGCTCATAAACCATGTATTACTGAACATTTTTCCACAGTTGGAGCATGATAGTGTCAAATTTACATTACCAGCAGTTCTGTGGAGATTTCAGGAGAACCAGGATTTAATTATTCAAATGACCGTTGATAAGTCAGTTGACAAATAAAGGGTAATTCCTCAGCCAGCCACTAAAGCCGCAGCTAGGACTTTTACAACTGTGAGGCAGTGGCTGAACAGACCCTGAAAGCTATCCACAGGGCTCCTGAGAAACAGTGGTTTTTGGTGAGTCTTACGGCCTGATCCTTACTCGATAGCCTCTTGCCTGTGAGGTCATGGAAAGGTAGAAGTACACTCTCCCTAGGGCAGACGGTTTGCTTTGACGCTTCAGTGATGGAGTCAGTACCCAGTACTGCATATACTTCTTGACAGGTCAGGAGTGATATCCAGTCTTCGCCTTCATACTTCTTTGGGAAAAGGACAGTGCAGAAGCAATCTGCATTTATTTCCCTACTTACCCTGTTATTTTAGATGACGGTGGCAGGATTCATATCTACATTAGTCATCCACATCAGAGTTAGCCCTTCTGTAAAACCCAAACCCATAGAAAGAATAGGTGTTTTCTGAGGACACAATTCATGTCATCTTAAAGATGATCCTGAAACAAGTAGGGTGAATTGGGCCCTATAAGAGCCTATCCTTCTCCGTTGGAAGCCGAGGAACCATATTGTAGGTGTAACACTAGATGAGGCGAATCCCAGACATGGTGTCTTACTGACTACAGTTTGACTTTAGGGAAGATATTTGTTCTTGGGCATTGATTTACCTCTACAACAGCGCCACTTCACTGTTAATCTAATGGAGAAAGCATTACTAGGCAAACTGCATATACATATGGTTTTTATAGTTTTTAGTTTGGATAAGCTTGGTTGCTGTGTAGCCAAATGAACTAATACTGCCTTGTGATGCTATGTGGGGAAGCTGCTTAGGTATCTTTGCGTCAAAGCTTTCAGATTTTTTCCAAGTTGGAAGAACTGCCAGCTGGAGGACAGAATGTAACCTGCTATAATCATCATTATGGCCGTTTGGTTAGAAAATACACAAAGCCATCCTGCCTCAGTAAAATGAATACACATAGCCACGCCTAGCGCAACATCGCAGCCTTCCAGCAGAAATGACTTAAATCACTGACGTGTCAGTCCAATGCAAGTTTCCCAGAAAGTTTAAGATTAAATTACACCAAATACACCGAGCAAGCAACCCTGAGAAAGTAAACCAGCATGACTTCCTTCATGTTAAATGCATATTGTTCCAAGATAAAATCCAAAGATTTGACAGTTCATAAATTTTACAGCAATGTCTCCCTGAGCAACTGTGTTATATGTAACTATATAATTGGTCTACTCAATCCACCTAGACAGGGTATCACCTGAATACTAACTTCCAGACACCATATGTTGTTCTGGGAGCTCTATGGTATTTCTTGCTTACCATTTAGGAAGTGTAGGTGTGCTAGAAACACTCCTGTTTGACCCATACATCTTAGAGTAAATTCATGGAGTTGACTCAGGAGAACACAGACTAATGTGGGAAGATCTAACCATTTCTTAGTGGTTTCCCAGAAGGAACAGCAGGCAAAGGAGACAGAAGTACCTGCCCAGCGGGAAGGGAGAAATTTCAGCAGACGCAGTGAGAGCATGATGGTGTCTGGCCTCCGTGATTAGTATTGCCTCCTACGGCTGCCCACCACAGATAACAGGCCCTGACAGTGCTTGGCTGGAAGTTCTCCGGCTGATAACAGCAGAAGTCTGTTTTGAGCAGATGGGGCTCTACACCAGGCTATTCCCTGCCTGCATATAAGCATGTCTGATTTACCTAGTGGTAGTATGTCCATGCACTATGGGAACAACTCTGAAAGAACTCCTGTTACTGGAGAGGCAGAAAGCTGCAAAGAGATTGCTTCTGTGCCTGTTGTGTATGGCCAAGAGTGATGAGGGCCCCTAATCCTTAACTGGCACTGCCACGTGACGTGGTGCAACCACGTACCTGTGGAGACCAGTGAAAGGGCTGTAATTGCCTGGTGCCTGGATCCTGCAACGTATGCAGTCCAGCTATGCTTGATTAGTGAAGTATTTAATTTACAAATCCTACTTTATATGCAGTTAACATTAACCTCTAACGCAAAATCTCTCTGCTTTTAGATCCCGGTTACAATAATGAAGCCAGATGAGAAAGCTGAGATACCAGTTGGTGTTGTGATTGGCAGTATATTGGCTGGACTCCTCTTGCTGTTAGCATTGGTTGCTGTTCTGTGGAAAGTAAGTGGTAGTTTATGTTCAGAAAAAGAAAAGCAGAAAGGGATAAATACATTTGGGCTATTTTCTTTGGAATCTTCTGTGGTGCCAAAGAAAACTACACATGCAGTTTGGTGGTATGAATAATACTGCATTGGCATTGCACTTTTGATGGGAGCAAGGGCTTTAAAAATCATGATTCTGAAATGGGTCCCCATAGAAAATGGCAACATGAAAATGATAAACGAGTTTCCAATAGTTCCAAACAAAGGCGGTGGCATTTACTATTTTCATTTTGACACTGCCTGCCTCCTTCCATAGCTCCCCAGCTGGGGTCTGAACTCCCATAATATTCCCCATAGGCAATGTTGAGGATTAGAAGCAAAGAGGGAGAGGATATACACTAAACAGACAAAAAGAGTAGGACAAGGGCAAAAAGTCATTTACAAAGGATACCTAGATTAAGGGGAGAGAAAAGTTTATCTATGTGCCAGAGCGTTGGTGCTCAAAGGGCTCCTTGGTGCGCCAAGACAGCATGGACACACCTATGCCTTGACAAGGGGACTATCAATAGACTGACAGGCTACTCAGCACTGCTGTTTTGGAATTTAGTTGCACCGAGCAGCTGTGTAAGTCCTAGCTCCCTTCATTGTAGAGTTAGGAATTGTCTACAGATCAAATACTGTGTGTGTGTGCATGCACACTTGCATTTCTACCATCACACTACGTAACTTAGCTGAGAAATTACTGTCAGTGACTCACTGCAATGTGGTGTTATTTTAATACTTCTCACAGCTTGGATTCTTCAAGAGACAGTATGAGAAAATGACACAGGATATAGAAGATGTTGATGAAATTACAGAACTCACAAAGGACAAAGACTGAAGATGATGAGTTACATGGATAAAGAGAGGAGATCTGAGCCACCAATAGTAGTTGTGATCCAGTCAGTTCTTCAGCTGGAGTGCCTTAAAGCTTAGTAACATTTAAACATTTTAAATGAAAGTGTCTTTTTATAGATGAAATATTTTACAGATTCTACTCTATTATAAGAGTAACTGCAGGACAGTTTGTTTTTTTCAAGAATGATTTATAGTGCCTCTTCATGTAAATTTTTGCCTTTCAAACAAACTTAGCCCTTAGAACTGGCAGGTCCGGAGTTTACAGTAACATATTGTGCCAGCAACCCTTCTCCTGATCCACCACAGAGTGAAACAGAGCGAGTTACTTCAGATTATTGTGGAACAGCATCAGTTCATAATTCAGTTGACAAGTACCATATGCGTAAAGGACATTTTCTATTAAGTTGATGATGAATGTGTGGGGAATACTGCTTCCAGACTGGGAGAAGAAAACTCATTTTTTCATTGACTAGCTCCATCCTTATTGTTTTAGAGAAATAATTTGCACCAGCAAACCTTTGTCTTAAGTAATCTATAAAGTGGGAACCATGTATGAAGATGTCTGTCTGGGTGCTACAGGACAACTGGATGAGCAAGATGTTCCAAAAGTTCACCATATTCCTTGCAGTTAGGTCACAATTAAATTACTGAAGTACATTGTTTTGGGGAAATACTGCCAAATGGTATGTGTAACTGCCTTCTGCATACTTTCTCTCCAAGAAGAAAATATGAATTTCATAATCACTTACAGCATGTTCTCTGCAATGTTACAGTTGGTTTTCAGATTTCATCTTGAGAAGCCCTAACGCTACTGTTACGCTGGGCTTTATGCTCACAGTCCATCTGACATCAGTTTGTTTTTTGACGTAAATAGGGAAGACAGTCAAGATCTTGCCTTTAATTCTGTACTGAAAGATTTTGCAAGACTAAGAGCATGGAGTGAACTAAAGGGGATAATGACTGAGGAAGTATGCACATTAGGACAGGGCATAGTGAAGATCTAAGCTCTGTAAATGGTTTACTGCACTTGTTTCTTTAGCATCTCTGTGCCCTCCAGGAGACCAAAGTTCAGTATGACCTCCTTACCTGTCACATTTTATTTGGTCCCACATGTCCATGTCTTGATGAAGTTAGCTTATCTTTTATAGAGTAAAGTACTGTAGCGCTCTGGAAGGAGCTCTGAGCACAACACTTGGGTTACTTTGTGTTGGTTACACACCTCAAGTTTATCACATGCCATTATGCTGCCAGGTTTTAATGAAAGCTCAGTCTTAAAAAGACCCGTGCTGTACGACTGGTAACAGTAAGGGGAATTGGCTGCCTTTCTCTCGTAGCTGGCAGTTATGCTTATAATCAATTGCAAGAAGTGATGTGTGTGTTGTCCGTACGCATGCTGCCATGCAAGTGACAGTGTTTCCAACTTGAGGTGATTTACTTGAAGAGTAAAACAAATGTGCCTGATTCAGAACCCAAAGTCATGTTTTCTTTATGCTTAGGCACCTTTCAGATTATTTTTTGGGGATTCTTCAAAAACTAGGCTTGAGCATGCTTGAAAATTTTACTTAGTCTTTTATCAGTAATCAGTCAGGAGCCAACCATCTCTTTGGCAAATAATGGTTTCATTTGCAGTGACAGCTGGATTGTGCTCAGTGTAGTTTTATATGTATTTTGAATTTATTTTGTATCTATGAAATGTTATGTTTTGGGGCAGGGTTTTTTTTTAACATTCTGAAAAACAATCCAGATTCTGATCTCGATTGTCAAACAAGATCGTTGCCATCAGCTTAGTCTGTGGCCAAAACAATTATTTAAAAAGGGGGTGGGGTGGGGGGGGTGGGGAATACAGCAATTGCATAAAGCTACAGAATAAGCCCCTAACTTGTAATTATAAAGCCTGAGGGGAAAATGCTCTGAAAGTAAAGATAAAAATTTGTCTGCCTCAATTCTTGTCTAAACTTGTGAGGAAGAAAACAAAACCCTACACCCGTATGTGTATAACCAGGGTCATGCACTCCAGGCTGGAGGGGGAATTTCACAACACAGCAGATGGCAGCATCTTTCATTTCTGGTGCTGCTTGCAAGGGAAAGTCAGGCATTCAGTCAGATTTCCTTCTTCCACCTTTGGTGGGTGGTACAGTTCAGTATCTGGCTTCTTTGGGGATTTAACAGTTTATCTATCAGGTAGAAATGATTCAACTCACTAGTCTTCACCGGGTTTTATTTTGGCCCACACCACAGGTTTTTCACCCCAGCCTGGACACAATACTTTTTCCCAAAACAAAGGGAAGGCTTAGCAATGGGTAAGGTATTTGTATCCTAACCACTTCAAGTTACTAGTTTATTTTTCTTCTACAATTAATACTTAAATGGCTAATTCAGTTTTTGTAATGGGTGAGTCTATTGCACTTTTAAGTTGGCACAGCTGCAAATAATGCTGGAAATATTATGTATATTTTGCATTATGTGCAAGGGATTGGTTTGGGTTTTTTAGTTTTACTTTTTTAAAACAGCATGTTACAGGTGAAATAATATTCTGAAATGTTGAACTTCAGCATGTGCTTCTTGTTTGTGCTTGCAGCAAGAGATGTCGGGAATACCTTCAGCAAACTCAAGTTATGACTGATTCTGGTCTCGAAATCTAGCTGCTGACTTTTTGCAGGACTAGAATCAAGTCCAAAATCAGATAGTTTCATATGAGCCTATGTATAGATGTGGGATGTACAAGACAGTTTATAATCAAACTGACTTCTGAAAGCTAGCATGTAAGCTCTATGGGAGCAGGGACTGTATCACTGTGGTGCCTACCTGACGGCCTAACAGTGTTACTACAATAAAAACAAGAATACTTTTGAACACAGATTCATTTATTCTTAAACAGCATCCTTAAAGAGGAGAAATGCTACTGAAAAAGCACTACATAAAATGAGGCCAGAGATGTCTTTGTTCCAGTTGCACACAAAACCCTAAGGGGATAACTCTTGTTAGGTATACAAAGAAGCTGCATTTGAAGTCTTGTAGGTTATAGTAAGGAGTATGACAACTACCAGTAAAGCTATACTGCCGTGTAAGTCAGTTCACATCAATGCAAAATACCTGTAATTGAACAGCTCTGGTTGAATAACTGGTGTTAACACCTTGCCATGGTCAGCCCTTCCTACAGACATGGGGCTCTCACCACTGCAATCTGAAGTCACAGTGTGCTCTGCCACCTCCCTGCCCTGCACTACCACTGCCTACAGAATTGGTCAGCAGTAGCATGTCTGACACCAGCTCCAGCTACTTCCGACCGCACCCTGGAAAAGGTGAACGCAGCATTTCAGCAGCAGCACCATGGGAAAGGAACAGAGGAGGGAATGTGGCTGCAAATAGGAAGACAGTCATGGCAGGCAATGCCACCTGAAAACTAGCCACTTTCATGGAGCTTCCTTCCCACCCCACCCCCATTTTCAACTCCACTATACTTTTCGCATAGTAAAACATGATACATGAACATACATGCTACCAGCTAACACTCCCGTAATACAGAACCAGATGACCCTAATCTTAAGGCACAAACTCCAAAAGTCTCAGTGTTCTGCAGAATTGAAAGCCACATTCCTTATACACTGACTTGCATGTATGTCCTGGTTTTGGCTGAGACAGAGACAATTTTCTTCATAGTAGTTGGTATGGGGCTATGTTTTGGGTATGTGCTGCAAACAGTGCTGGTAATTTAGGGATGGTTTAGCTGTTGCTGAGCGGCGCTTAGACGGAGCCAAGGCCTTTTCTGCTCCTCACCCCACCCCACCAGCGAGGGGCTGGGGGTGCACAAGAAGCTGGGAGGGGGCACAGCCGGGACAGCTGCCCCCAGCTGACCAAGGGGATATTCCATACCATAGCACAGGGGTCCTCAAACTGTTTAACCAGGGGGGCAGCGCACGGATGAAGTGGCAGGCAGTCATCTGCGGCTGCTTGGTTCCCCCCCCCCCCAACCCCTGGGGGGGGGGGGCGGGGGCATTCTGTAAATAACGGGGGGCCAGACTGAGGACCCTGAGGGGCTGTACCTGGCCCACAGGCTGTAGTTTGAAGACCCCTGCTATAGGATGTCATGCTCAGTATGTAAAGCTGGGAAGAAGAAGGATGGGGGGGACCTTCAAGGTGATGGTCTTTGTGTTCCCAACTAACTGTTGCCTGTGATGGAGCCCTGCTTCCCTGGAGATGGTGAACACTTGCCTGCCCATGGGCAGCGGTGAATGAATTCCTGCTTCTGCTTTGCTTGTGTGCATGGCTTTTGCTTTACCTATTGAACTGTCTTTATCTCAACTCACTACTTTTACCACTTTTACTCTTCTGATTCTCATCCCGTCCCAGTGGGGGAGGTTTGCACAAGCAGTTGTGTGGTGCTTAGTTGCTGACCAGGGTTAAACCACAACAGTGTATTACCCTTCATATCCAAAATGGAGGTACAACAAAAGCTTGCAAATTAAAGAAAATTAAGGTAAGAAAATGCATCTAAAAACCTACAGCTAATTGCCTCAAGTTTTATTGCCTTTCAAGGTGACAAATGTACATAATACAGCCTCAGAAAAGTTGAGTCCTGTCTTTTAAGTCAACCTTTCTACCTTCATTTATGGTCAGTTATTCATACGCAATCACAGGCTCTGGTGTGGTAGCAGTTTTTAAGATGTCCTCATTTGTAAAACAGTTGAAATGAAACTGCTATAAATATAGATCAGGATGCTAATTTTTAAAATACATGACAAGATCAAATTGTACAGCTCATTTCTTTTTAAAAAACAGGCATGAAGTACTCAAACTGCTGATTTATAATCATCTGCCTGTTCTTAACTCTCCTTCTTCAAGTACCTCCACAGGACATTTAATGGAACAGCTCAAGACTGATTTTCAGAGCTTTTGGGGGGGCAAGGGGTAGTACCATCTGCTTTCACAGACAATTTCACTTGTTAATAGCTTGTTTCCTTTTAATGTTTTTGAGGGAGCAAATGAAAGTGTTAGTCTATAAACCCACAAATTCCTTCAACAGCTGAGGGAAAGTGAGCTAAGAGAAAAGCCAAAAATCAAGCTCAAAGTTAAGCAATGTAAAGTCTTCACTCCCGAGCGCGACAGTGGCACCTTCACAAGTGACAGCCGCAGTGAGTGCCTGTTTCCCAGCACAGCCAGCACCTGGGCAGGCTGGTAGCTGCTCCTCCCGCACAGCCGTCTCTCGGCTGCCACCTCCTGGGTAGGCGCCCTGCAACACAGTCCCGTCCCCCTGCCTCCCCCTTTATTTCATGACAATCCGTCAGTTACTGTTTCGTATAGACATCAGGCTGAGCTTCTCTTGAGAGCAGAGCAAGAATGAAAGCTCAAAATCAGGGCAGGAAACTCTTAAAATTAAGCAATGCTGGTACATGGACATTGTCAGACAAAGGGATGCATCTGTGTATTCAAGTGTTGCCAGCCAAGCCCAAGACGTCTTCCCAAAAGGACAAATTCTCGCTCTTAAGACATGCATGTCCCTTCCACAAACACCCCCTACCTGGCAGATCTCTTCAGGAATCGCACAATGACCCTCTGGTCTGCAGTGTCTGTTCCCGGGAACATCTGTCTGCACTTGGAGCCACCACCTCTGCAGTGCGCTGTGACACTGCTGGAAGAGCCACGGACGGGTGGGATTACTCTCCCCTATAGCCAAGGCAGAGAAACAGCTGGACTCAGCTCAGAGAGCGGCTGCACTGTGTATATACACTGCCTACCATCCCACTCACAGACCTCACCAGAACACAAGGTAGCCCTTGTCCAGCAGCCTAGTCCTGCATGTGGGGAAACCAGGACATGTGCAGCCACATCTTTCCCTGACATGCGGTCCGACACATCTGGAATTCATCCCCTGACCTGGAAATCTGGAAGCACTCCTGGGTCGCTCCAGACACAGCCTCAGGCAGCTGTCTTAGAACAGAGGAATTTGCCCTCTTACAGCAATATTGCCCCAGCATAGCGGGTAGCCCTACAGAGGGAGCCGGAACACCAAGCTCGGAATATGGACCTAAATTTCAGTGAAACACATTTTACCTCTAATTATGCACATCATCCCTCCTAGGGGCATTTCCATTTTGCTTTTAGATGCCAGCTGAAGAACCCAAAGTTACACAAGACTGATACATCATTGTTCCAGAACAAAGCAGTACTTGCCTCACACACAGCTAGGGACACAAAATGACATTTCATTGTTTTGACCATGGCAGCGTACACACATTGTAACACTCAGCTGTGACTCAGTACATCTCTTCCATTCATTGTTCCTGGTCACTGTGGGGAAGTACACAATTATTCTTTCTCTTCTTTTCTGCACCCTCCTTCCCAGCTGCATTGCTGATGGGGAAGGTGCATTTAAGGTCACCCTAGAGAAATCTTCCAGGAGACTGCAACACTAGAGACGCACTCGTGCAACAGAGGAAGTGCCCCTGATCACAGGGTTGCAAGTATAACTTACCTGTTCTAAATACCACTATTTTTCTGCATCAGAGCACAGCACCAGTAAGCAAGCACTCCACAAGTTTTACTTCATTCATGAACCATCCACTACAAGGCAAGATAGCCATTTATTTTTGTGAAATACAATAATTAATTGCATGGTAACAGTAAACATGAATGTGGAAAAATGAAGACCAAAAATGGGAAAGTTTGTGTATTTCTTTCTTTTCTAAAACTAAAAATAATTATTTGACAAAGTGATCTGTACTCAGGGTTTTGTACAATTCCCGGTAAAAATTACATTCAAATAGCAGAGGACATCTCTCCAACCTCCAAAGCAAAGGAAAACTCAACCTTGAACTTGCTCAGCTCTGCCTGTGTAAGAGGGCCCACATGGATTGGAGGTTGCGTATTCATGCAAGGAGCAGCTGCTGTCCTTCAGAGGAAGGACTCACTCACTTCCACTAAGGAAAAGGGTATCAGTAAGTTAACAAGCATGGTTTAACCATGCTTTTGCATGAAGTTGTTTCACTGGGGTTTACTTAATCCAGACAGGATTATTTTTGCAGTTTATTTATGCATTTATATTCACTTTTATGATTTTAGTACAGTTTTTCCCTTGTTGCTGTTTTGATACCTAGTTAAAAGAGAAAAAGACTGACATAGTATGTTTGCTTCCACTGGAAACAGTGGACTGCTCATCCAAGTAAGATTATTATCCTGTTGTGACCTCCCATGCAGACCGTGAACAGACTACCAATGTAAAAGCATTAAAGCAGTATATGTCACAGAGGTCTAAACACCTTACATCACTAAGTATTAAAACTGAATCAAATCACTGAGGGGGTGGGGAAAGCTCATAACTTATTTTTCTCCATTTATATTGTGCAGTTAGCAGCTGTTTGTAGATTTTTACAGCAGAAGCAATGAATTGGATTATACAGCTGAGGTTTAAGTGTTATGCAATGTAAAGATTATCTACACTTGATCATATCATTTTACTTTTATTTACCTCATTTCCTTTCCTTTGTATCTATCTTGTCTACATTGTTAATGATGACTAGATAAAACTGCCTCTCAGCATTAGTAGAAATGCCATACACAATGGGACTTTAAATTCTTATCTTCTAAACACTGTCATGGCACAGTAAAATTACATAAATAAAATAATCTTACTCAGATGACCAGTCCATTGTTTCTAGTGGAAGCACAGGCATACTGTCAGTCTTTTTCTCTTTTAACTAGGTTTCAAAACAGTAACAAGAGAAAAACTGTATTAAAATCACAAATGTGAATATAAATGCATATATAAACGGCAAAAAGTTCAACAGACTCTACTTCCTTTGAAAAACTAGTCAATTCCAGTGACTCTGAATCCTAACATGTCGAAAGTCAAACTACTAATACTCATTAAATAGCCAATAAAGCTCCTTCAAAATTAATCTTCTGGCTAGCATCAAGCAGTTACAGGTTTGCATGTTACTACTAATGCAAGTTTGTTGCTGGTAGAGTATTAGACCTAACTTTGAATCAAAGTCTGTCCATATTTTTTAATTTAATAGACTTGTGGTATCAGCTGCACAGTAAAAATGTTTCTGTGAGGCAGAGCTACT
Source organism: Falco rusticolus (assembly GCF_015220075.1). NCBI lineage: Eukaryota > Metazoa > Chordata > Aves > Falconiformes > Falconidae > Falco > Falco rusticolus. The sequence continues at coordinate 66,375,783 of NC_051210.1, read as the reverse complement.
GGAATGTAACCACTACTAAAAATTTAGGAACTCTGGAGTATAGTTTATATTTTCCTCTCTGTCTGTACCAAAATGTTTACTCTACTTCAAGTAGCTTTTGTGTTGTTACAAGAATGTCAAAATAGCATAAAGCTTGCAAACTGATTCTACAGTCATATAAAATTAAACTACTCGGGACTTTTTTCAAAATTAAAAAAAAAATAATATATCAGTTGTCCTGTGACCTCCCATGCAGACAATGAACAAGGACTACCAATGTAAAGGCATTAAAGCAGTGTATATCACAGAGGACTAAATACTTGCAACCAAGAATTTTAGGGCAGGTTGTTTTAAAAACTGACTCCATGTTCAAATGCACAGAGATGATTTCAAAGGAAAGTCAAGAACACTTAAAAACCCCCATTATTACTTACTCATTTCCTTCAGTCCTAGTTGAACTATTCAGAGTGAAACACCTATTACACCTGCTTAAAAACATGTAGATTCTCTGTAAAGACAACTCAAAGCTACACCAGTATGTTCACTAGGAACGCTTTATTTTTAAGAGTACAGTTATTTTTCTGAATTTGCCCAAAAGCATTCCTTGTTTTCTTTCCAAGAATATTCATCCTCATAAATCTCCTGTAAAGATAAACAAAGAATGGGAAATACTGTCAGTCTTGCTACATACAGCCACAAGTCGGGGCAAACAACCCAACAGCCATCCTGCTGTTATTTACTGATCACGGTAGGACTATACAGCACTTGGCAGGCAAAGAGAAAAGAGGGCAGCACACTTAGAACATACTAACTTATGCATGGGCAGATGCTGAACCTCAGCCTGAGCCCCATTAAATTTAGTCGGGTCCATCTATCCTGAAGTCAATTCGAGAAACAGATCTAAAAGAAAAGATGTAAAACGGTACAGTACCCAGCACTTGTGTCTGAAACTGCCAAACATCCTTCGGCATGTTAACCTAATGTACCGTCATTTTTAGGACAGTTTTTAAGCATATACAAAATGTCAATATTAAAAAAAATGTCTAACAAAATACAGATCTTCAGGACAGACTGGACTACGAGCAGTCCAGTCCTAATCAGCAAATTCAGCAGGGCTCTGAGCTCTGATTATTCCTACTGAGATCAAAGAACTCCAGCTTCCTGAAAGGTGTCTGAGAAGTGGAGCAAAGCAGAGAACATTGCTGTTACCACATGACAAGTTCTGCCTGGGAGAGAAGGCAGAGGTAATGCTCACTACTTGCACGCAACACTGTGGTTATACAATAAGGCTCTTTCTATACCCAGGCTGGTCTCTCCACACATTGTGTACCCATACTAGCTTTGGGACCTCTGCTCATCCCTTTATTGTGTGCTGTTGCCTAATGCTCTGTGCTTTCCCATGGCCACATGGATGAGTGGAAGAAACACAAGAAATGCCACTTTTACTTGCAAACTGCAATGCTGTCCAAAGCAAAGCTGATTCAAAGTTCTTCCACAAGTCTGCGCAGAACTAAGTTTTGCCACTGAAAAGAGAAAGCTCAGGGCTCCTTCACATTGACCCTAAGATGGCATTAAGGGGAAGAGGAGCTGTACAGAGGCAAGGGAGGGCTTTCCAGGTGCCCAACCTGCCACAGATGGGCCTGGCTGCATTAGGGGAAACTCACTGGTGCTAGACATTGACATCCTGTAAGGAGCAACTGCCGCCTGTGATGCTTCAGTTGCTTCCTTTAAGAGCACAAGCAACCTTCCTTTAGCACGGCTGTCTAGGACTATGGCACAGGCCTAAAATGCAAATTTGTTCCCAAACATACCTTTTTCCATATTGGGACAGATGCTTTTAAAGTATTGATGCAGTACATTACAGCTTCAAGGGATTCTGCTCTGTGTGGAGAGGAGACTGCAATAATTACACTTGCTTCTGTTATTGGAACCACACTAGGGAGAGAAGAGGAACAACAGCAGCTTTAGCTAATGCTTAACATCAAGAGCACCCAAAAGTTGTGGCCATGTCACGTCAGTATTCTGGCCACACGCTCTCCTGACTCATTCATACTGAGCAAGTGTCAAGCCATGTCTAAAAGATTATACACTTCTTAAAAGACAGAAAACCACAACCAAAATCAGTTCCAGATGTGAGAATTCCACACTTTAGAATAAATAAACCCACCAGACACAGGCTTTTTTCTTCCATTCTTTCTTTTTTTTTTAAACAAAGTCTATGGAATTAAGAGGGGAAAATTGCTAACTTGCAACAACGCATAGGAAACTCACTGGAAGCTGGCTTAATAATGAACATTAAGTTAGGAACAGCCAGTTCTTATCTGGAAACATAAGAAATCATCTCAGTTTGCAGAAGAATTTATGGAACAAGAAATTAAGTGCCTCAAACTTCTGATTTTGCCATGAGACTTCATTTTTTTACAAATTCTGATTTCAAATTACAATTTTTTCCTGTTTGGTATGTCGTTTTCCCAACTTAACAGAAGTAGCACAAGGTTTTGTTTTGCTTCTCATAAGGGTAGAATTCCCAAAAGCTGCCTCCCAGCCCTCCCTCTAGAGTAAGACTCCTCTGGCAAATGGTTCATAGGAAAAAAAATCTACGCTTAAATGCTTTGAGCTGCCCTCAAGAGAGAATCACTCTCTCTGTTGATTACACAGGAAACCTACCAAAAATACCTCTCAAAGCTAGTATTACCCTTTGTAGTCACCTCCTAAATTAATTTGAGAGAGGGAAATAAGCATTTGCAACAGACTTTGCAAATCCTGCTCGTTTCAGTGAGAAATCTTATGAACAGTGAAAGCTCAAAAGTATGTCAGACACTAGTATTCCGTGTTTTGAACCCAACAGAAAATGCTTATCCAAGACTCAAGGAACAACAGGAGGCTCTCCGGCAACTATTACTAGCAATTACTGTGCCCCTTGCCTCCCCGTAGTCTAAGATTTCAGGTTCCCTGTGGCATAATTTGACTTAAATTTGACAATAAGAACATTCTGCAGCACTTCAATGTAAGAGAGACAAAAGAAAGTGCTTAAGAAAAGACCAAACCAACCAACAGCCTCCCCTTCCCTGGAATGAAATCTCAATCGCTCCTTCCCACTTTTAAACCATCGCACCGGCATCAAGGATCCTGCAGGCTACATGTGGACTCCAGCAAACACTACCAATACACACATTTTTGAAAAGACTGTTTCTGAAATTTAGCTCCACAGCAAGAGTTTGATCCTGAAGCCAGCTTTGCTGTGTTAGTTCATAAAGACTCCTGCGTGTCCTTCAACTATGTAAGCAAAGCCATTCACTAGACAAGAATTAATACTCCCACTTGCAGAAGGATGGGGCCTGGCAATACATACCCAAGTCTATGGTGCACTGCAATATGTTTGACTGACGGCCATTTCTGTCTAACACCTCTGCAGATTTTCTTTATTTCACTCTCTGCCATTGAAGTGTATGCTTCATATTCTAAGTGAATCACTTTTTTCCCTTCAAAATTATTTCTTGTAGTACCTAAAGACAAATCATTTATCAACCAAAAGGGATGAATAAATATATATTATATATTTATTATATAATGATATATTATAAACAAATACCGAGTAAAACCCAGGATCTCCTCCTATGGTCAAGGTCAGCCCTGTGCAAATTTAAATGACTTCACCTAATCATGGCTGTCTAAAGAGATTCTTTGAACAAGTGAATCTTTACTACACAAGGAAGAATTCAGTTTACACATTACACAAGTCTGCAGTCTGTAATGCCCAAGGTTGGTACATCTTCTGTGTTAACTGCCGAGGCGCTATTATTGCATTTGTCCATGCAATGTTTAAGTGCTCAGTATTTAGGAGCCCAGTGGCACTAAGGTTTAAGTACAAAGGGGTTTCAGCATGTGTACCATGCACATTAAGCAACAGGACAAGAGCTATCAGCCTTGACCTGCACCAGCCCATGGGTAAAACAGTACTTCACTTTCAACCAAGATGTGAGTTGCAGAAGCTTTCATACAAGTTTGCATAGCCACAGCATCCCACTTCCCACCCTGAACAAGCTGTGTCCAAGGGGAGGCGAATAGCTCCCAAGCAGTCCTGTACTCTGGAGCTGCTGTTCTGTTCAGTCCTGTGACAGCCACAAGAGCAGGGAAGCTTCTCACCACTTTGTCCCAGTGCAACTTTTAAATGCTGCTATGATGTTGTTCTAAATAATTCAGAATGTGTTTTATAAACATCCTGGGTTCAGTCCAGGAATTTATTTATTTGAGAAGCATGAGTTTGGGGTGCAGACAACCTAAGTTCCCTTTATTATACTATTAACACACCCAGAGATCCAGCTCAGAAATATTAAACTCACCAATGAAAAGAGACACTGCCCCACAGTATGGTGAAATGACCAGCTCTGATACTTCATCTACAGAGAGCTTTTCAGACTTGAGCTTGATAAAATCTTTTGGCACTTCTTCACTTTCACCCATAGCTCAACAGAAAAGCTGAAATCAAACAGGGTCTTGTTTTTTTGGTGGTATTAGCACTGGCCAAATGCTTTATATCCAGTGCTGATGCCCCAGTTCATGCAGAAAACATGCACCATCTACTACTTCCTTACCCCAAGAGGCCAGTCTCCCCAGCAAATTCATTTCTCAGCAGCCTTGCTGAGAGAGTATTAACTGCAAATATCAAGCAATGACCTGATTTTTAATGCATACAGGTTCCTTCATGCTAGTAAAGTCTGGTCCAGTAGGACAAAACTAGAACTAGTCTAAGGCCCCAGTTGAACAGTACCATCAACCATCATGGACCACTGTGCTAGTAAATCTATGGTAAGGTTGTCAGCCCTTCCTCCTAATCTTACCCTGAAATCAAACACAGTTCGAAACAATGAGTTCTGATAAACATGGATTAGATTTCTAATCCTGAAGTTTAATTTGCTCTCAAAAACCTTAAGGACCTCATATTATCAGTCTGTTTCAGTGACACAGCAGAAAATTTAACTTCTCTGAGTAGAAACCAGTCATCAGTTCATCTAAGAATGAGGAGGAAAAGAAGTATTTTGAGCATCAGCAATAGAACAAACTGCAGTAAATACATGGACTGGCACTTGAAAGCATGCAAAGAAATAAAGCTACTCTAAGGACACCTGTTCCTTTGACAGCACCAAACAAAAAAGGGGTTTTTTTTAAGCAGCAGTGAATTCTTTCTCTGTATCATCTTTTCTGCCAAAAAGTTGCATGAGGTTTCTCATTATTATCTTATTTAGGCAAGCTGGAAATCTACTGGCAGCCAGAAACAACTATGGAAGAATAGAGACATAAAACCCAAATTCAAAACAATGAACCCAAATCCAAAACAATGCCTGACCTCTCTGTCAATTTTCTTACATTTACTGCATATGTGTTAATAATTTATTGTTGCACGAGCTTATAGTTTCTGGTCAGCACAATGGTCCTCTCCAGCAAGAAATGCAAGTTATGCTCTCATAAAAGATGACTGGAGTGGAGGGAGAGAACTGCATCACACCTCTGGGCCTAAACCTGAAAAGAAGAAGAAAAAAAAATATTATTGGAACATTAAACAGAATCCGTGAGATATTTTAGCACAGGACAACACTGCACAGGAAACTTAGCAAGAAGTGATACCTACCTAACAAAGCCTGGGCAAATTCAGCCTCCACTAATTGGTGGGATGATGGCAACCTCGTCTCCAGGCTGCAGGACCAGGAGCTGATCTCCAAGAAGCACGTACTCCTGCCGAACAGCAAAAACCACTTGATCCCGGATGACAGCAAGCCTGAGGGGGATTGGCAGGAGCACAAACAGGTTTCTAAATAAAGCGTTTGCATTTAACCATAAGATTTCATTAAATAACAAACTGATGCACAGTCTAGGGCGGCTGAGGTAAATACCACCAAGACTGATGCAACTCTGCTTCCAACACACTTTCAAAAATGCAAGAAACACCCACCTCCTACTCTTGAATTTTCTTGTGGTGGCTAAGGAGAAACCAATTCAGTGTAATTTTCACAAGTCAGGAATTGGATTTGTTACAGGCCTACATCAGAATGAAGCTTCTAACGAAGAAGTAGGTAACTCAAGAGGCAGCAGCCATGTACTTTGGAATTAGAAGTTCCCTTGATTCAGTCTGGCTGGACTGAAGCTATTCTGTTACACGGCAAGAAGCACTGAGGGATGCTGTTTGTGATATCTCATGAAGTGGTCAGTGTTGCTCTTGCTGTGCAGCTTCACAGTTATCAGGCTTTGGGCCTTTTGTACTTACAGGTCTGAAATCTGCTATTGATAAGGCACGGCTACAGAACTAAGCAGGCAGATATGGTGCATTTTCTGGTAGACCTTCTATACTCGATTTCACATCTATAAGATGTTGCTGTGATGTGAAAATCCACAGCTCTGCATACCATGAGGCAGGGAGGCAGTTCCATGACTAAGTGCAATGACACAGTAAAGATGAGGGCAGCAAGAGTAAGACAACAGAAAAAGAATGCCAACATTTTACTTTAGAAGGTACAGGCATGATAACCATTATTGAGACTACAAGATCTGACACAGACAGCGGAGAAAGTGCCTAGAAACAAGCCCGCACACCAAAAGGGTACAAGTAAAAATCCTATTTCGACAACCGTGGGCAAGGCACAAGCTAAGCAAAACACAGTAGCATTGACTCAGAGGGCAGACTGAAGAGAGGGACTGTATCAAAGTAAAGCAAACCACTGAGGAACCAAGTGCAACTATGAAACTGAAGTGCCCATTGGAAGGATGGGTTCTAATTAATGTCACTTGCAAGTTAATTCATTGGGTAAAATGGGTGGAACAGAAGAGCATTGTCAAGTACACTCAAGCTGCAGTTTGAATATCCATTAGCAATGTGAACAAAAGTCTGCGGTCAAAGCCCTACAATTACATTGAGTTTTTCCAGAAAAGCTAGAATCACAAGCATTTTCCAAGAAGGCCGCTGTGAAGTAACTGCACATGCAAAACGTACTGCCCCAAGTCATCATTCATAAAAGGACAAAGTTGACAAACTACGGCAAACCAACCAATGGTGCTGGTGCTACTGCTGTTACTTCTGACACCAAGTAACAGGCTGCAAAGTAAAATACGCTCATTCCCTACTGCCTCCTCCCCCAAAACACACTTGGTCTCAATTCTCTGTGATGAAAAGGCCCCTGGTCTAACATTTGGTTAGAACTTCTCATTCAGAAAAAAATGCCATTGCTAAATAGTTAATTTTTGTCATAGCCTTTGAAAGTAGATCTAATAAAGAAGGGTGGTGCCTAAAGGAAGACTTTAGCATCTAAGTCCAAAGTTATGAAAATTCCAGTGCATTCAGCACTAAGCCCTGAGGACCTTGACCTCTGTTATAACTTCTTTTTTTTTCACTCCCCTCTCCAAAACCACTTTGCACCTTTGACTATCGGATTCATTCTTGACAGGACTGAGCACCTTCCCTCAGCCTTAACTTCAGGGTGAATTTCTGCTGACAACCTTACAGAGCACCAGCACCCGCAGGGGTCCTTACAGCGCACACCTAGCGCTCTCTAGGACTGGACTCCCTATGAAATGCAACCAACTGTGTGGGGAAGCGGAGAAGGTTTAAAGTGGCTGATCTCCATTCTCAAGTAAGGGCTGCCTGGCTGGATGCCTGTGGCATGGCTTCAGTTCCCTTCCTGACCTGCCTTCCAGAGTGGGCCACAAGCTCAGACCAAAGGCTAACAGTACAGATAAAGATAAGCGGTTGGAAACACCCGCACATTATCATGAATGTCTTATTTATTGCCCTGACTGTCCTTGACCCCTCCTGGAGACATCCCACCTCCTCTGCTGGTTACTAGCACCGCTCACTTTTCACGTGCAGCGAGTGAGCACACCGTAGCCCTTCTGGGCAATGGGTCACACCTCTTGAAGAACCCCTCAGGCTCAACTTTTGGGTACGTTTACTGGACCCAGTCTTTCCTTGAGCGTACCTAAAGCTACAGCACTTCCAGCTGGCCAAAACACTCGCTGCAGGTTAATGTCACTGTCTTTACGGTATCAAAGTCCTGATACGTGTTCCCGCTCAACCTTACATGCTGAATCCGTGTTTACCGAGAAGCCCCAGCCAGGCTGAGCTCGGTGCGCCTCAGCAGCAGCCTCCCCGCGTACCTGGGGTGCGCCTTGACGATCTCCTCCCAGAGCTGCCGCGCCGTGACCTGCCGCGGCACCCAGAGGGCCTCGCTGCGCAGCCCGGCCAGCTCCGCGCTCCGGGCGAAGTACAGCACCGACACCTGCCGAAGAGCCGCCGTCAGGGAGCGGGGCCTGCTGCCGCAAGGCAGCCGCCCGCGCCTAACGCGCCGGGAAAACCAAGCAAGCAACCGAAACCAAACCGGGGCGAGGAAAGGCTTTCCCTGGATTTCGTTAACGCCGAATCGCGCCGTGGCGTGCCTCCTGCCCGGCGGTCAGGACAGCAGGAAAAACCGCGGGGGGGTGGTGCGAGGCCAGGGGGTGAGCCGGCGCAGGGCCCGCGTCCCGCTCCCGCCGTCCAGGCCTCGCCCGCCCCGCGCCTCTCTCTGCCCGCCGAGGGGAGGCGCTGAGGGCGCCCCGTCGCCCTCCCCGGCCCCCGCCTCGCCTCCAGCCGGGCCCCGCTCCCCGGGGGCGCCGGCAGGCTGCACCTACCTGGCAGCGCATGGAGCCGCCGGCCGCAGGCGGACGGCCCTCAGCCGCGGGCTCACGGCGGCGCCTGCGCCCGGGAGAGAGGCGCCGGGCCCGGACCGCCCCTTGCGGCCTGGGCCGGCATCGCGGCGCGGCCCCGCTCCGGGGCTGGGAGGCCTGGCTCGGGCGGGCCGGGCCCAGCTGGGCGCAGCCACGCCTCGGGGCCCTTCCCCGCCACAGGTGGATCACGGAGGCGGCAGGCGGCCCTCGGAAAGCGGTGGGGGAGCGGGAGGTGAGAGGCTGTGGCTTTGCCCGCCAAACGCTGCCAGCAAGTTTGGGGACGGCACCTTAACAGCCAGATTTTCACGTGGGCTCAGTCCCCAGAGTGCATGGGGATGGCAAATGATCGCAAACATCGCACATCAGGCGCTTGCCATCATTATACAGCCGCTGCAAGTGCACATAATCGGTATACGTGGTGTTAAAATGCTGACACAGGGTTTCTAGGATGTGTCTTGTTTCCGTGTGGAGATTGCCGTGGCATCTGTCTCCCCGTGGACAACTGTATCCTTTCAGTAACTGCCTTCGTGGAAGGATAGTGTGGTGGACAGAGGCTGGCTGACCTCCTGCACTGCGATGTGGGCAAGGAGAGGTACGTGGCAGTTGTTCCACAGGGCACAAGTGTGCCCCAAAGCCCAGTCCTCATGGGTGGCCAGTGTTAACGTCTGTGCTGTTTGCCATGCTTTTAACCTCACAACGATGAAGGAAGAGCTCGTTCAGTCAGGCGAACCCAAGGAAACTCTGCAGTTGTTACTAACAATGCGGAGTTTGTGGTCAGTTACTGTTATTCAGGCAGGTGGTCAAGCGGTAAACACATGTCCTAGTTGGATGCAATACCATCAGCCAAAAAAACCCCAAAAAACAAAATAAAACAAAACCAAAAAAACCCCACCCTTAAATCAACCACTACTATCCAGTCATTTAAAAAGCTGGCCGGGAAAGGAAAGAGACCTTTCTATGTAGTAATTTTTGCCTCTGAGGTACAAAGACAATGAAAGTTTAAAGAGATAAAGTTTTCCCGAAAACGTGCAATAAAAATGCAGTTATTTCCGTGGAGCGTGTGTTTTGTACCAGTTACCCGGTACACCATGTATTAATCCTCTGCTGTGAGGAGCAAGTAGTATTTTTTTTTTAATCGTATTGTTTTGTTTGTGAATGATTAACTACTGTTACAAGCTGAACTCTCCTCAAGACAGCATGTGTCAAGTGAATAAAATTATTGCTTTCTTTTTTCTCTGGGCTGTGTAATTTTGCATCTACACATCTTAAATTAAATGGATCACTTTGACAAGGTACGTATGACCCAGCCAGTAGCTAGCAAGTGGCTGGCACATTTTTCCCACACAAAAGATGTGCCACAGGTGTCTGTCTTTAGAGTGAAGTAGGTGAGTGCTGGGCTCATCTGGAGCAAATTAGCCTCTCAGCCCAGAAAACAGTGAGCTTTCAAAGATTTACTGGTAGAATTAGGTCCACTGTGGAATAAAGGAGAGAGGGGGAGGAGTTACTACTACTGAATTTCTGGATTTTCTTTATTTGATCTTCAGCTACTGACTTGCCCCAGGAAATTCTTGAGTATTTTTCAAAGGATGCATCAGTGTTCAGCTCTGTGTTGCATGACTTAGTTAAGGGCAGATTTGCACCTAGAAAGCACAGGAATAGAGTAGGATTTGTGACTGATTATCTTTTAACTATGGTCTAGAACAGATAAGAAAGAGGTTAAAAGTTCTTAAACAGAAGCAGGAATTTATGAATGTCTAAAACTCTCCTAAATACCTCCTCATTCTGGAGGTCTTTTGTTCTGATCACACCAGCAAGTGGTGTGACTACTATACCGCTTGGTTTGCAGGAGTGAGTTCTATTTGTATTGCTTTTGTTTGTTTGGCTTGTTTTGTAGGTTGTCTGGCAGAGTATAGATACTACATGAGATGGAATGAGAGATGTTTCTGTAGCTCTGGAAGAGATAACGTTAGTTCTGTAGAAACCTGAGATTTCAATACCGTTAGTTCTCAGCGATTTCTATAGGCTAGCTCCACGTGATTTTCCCTAAAAATATTTTCTGGTTTGGCCTTTTCTTTCAGGCACCATTTTCTCCTTTGCAGTTTCTGGTTTGGAGTGTAATTGTGAGTAGCTCCGATGTCTGTCTAGTTCTAAATGTTATTTATTGAGTCTAGTATTTTGAATTAAGTCTTGTCCTAAGCCATGAGGCCTTTTGCTTTAGGTGACAGGTGTGTATTGCATCCTTCCACACTGATACATATATTAGCCTCTCAGGGTGTTTTGTTTTGTGTTTTTTTTTTTTAAATGTTCTTAATTTTAAAAACTGTGATGAAGCCCACCAAAGCAGCATGTTCCACTTTCCAGCCTTTCTTTGTTTTAATAATGTTTAATACTGTAAAAGTGCAGATCTTACTGTATGAAATTCCCTTTCACCATCCAAACAGACCAACAGACCATGGCTTAAGAGAAATTCAATTCCAGTAATACTAAGGAGCGGCAAATGGTGAGGAGCTGTTACTCCTATTAATTTATTTCTTACTTACCAGCAGCAAACTTTGAACTTCAAGATCTAGCTGGAGTATATCCAGACATTAAGCTTACAATCTAAGCCACTGATTCTGCACTGTGCTATTGAATGGAGAGAACCACAGCAAAGTCAACAAAACTTAGGTGGGTGCAGTAGCCTGCTAGTTTTCAGCTATTTTTGTAATAACTTATTACAAGAATTGGTATAAAACATGGCTGTATGCATTAGAAAATCCAGAAGAATGGACTGGAGAAATATTGTTAATCTTGATTTATTTTCACCAATGATTTACTTAATGTCCCTGCAGCAAAAAATTACTCTCTGGAACTGGACAAGATGGTGATTGTCTAATCTCTAGTAGATTTTCTGTTTCCTTTTGTTCTCATTTTAGACCTTTTCTTAGGACTACTTGGTATAAATCATGAGTTACTGCTCTGAAGTCCTGATTTATACTTAGAAGGTCTTCAGAGAACTTCTTATACTCTGGTTTTACTGTTGTGGAGAATTTAAGTTATGTTGGTGCTAGACCTGAGTGCATTTTTATTATACACTTGAGGTGTAGATATTGATGCATAACACTGAATAGAGAAGATCAGAGGCAATTGCTTTACTTTGAGCTTCCTGAAATAACCAGGGAAAATAAAAATCATCATTGTGTGGAATAACCCTTCATTACCTCTTGCGTCCTTCATTTTTCTGGGGCAGCCAGGCAGATCCAAAATCAGTTTAACATTAACTTCCTGCTACTGAGTTCCTTTAAAACAAAAATGAAACCAAAACCAAACAACAACAAGAACCAACAACCACAAAAAAAAAAAACAAAAACAAAAAAAAAAAAACCCCAACCTCCCTCCAAAAAAAAACAAAACCAAAGCAAGCTGTTTGGAATAATCTACAAGGATCCAAAAGTGGAGCAGGTATAAGAGAGATGTCACCATGAATTCCAGTCATTCCATGAATTCAGGTCTGAATTTGGCCTCATACATGTCAACACTGGTAAGAATACGGAAAACATCTTCCTATTTTGGGAGGAAGGAGAGCTGTTCCTTGAGTTTCCGTAGTGGAACAATGGAGACAAAGAAGTGAAAATATGAATCTGTCTGAGGCACTGTGAACTCTAGGATTCCTGTGTGTGAGGTATATGTGACCATTTGACCAATGTCTTTAACATTCCCCTTGGCACTCTTTGAAATTGTCTATTACGAAACAGATGGTGCAGTAGTTACTTTTTGAAGGGCTAGAAGAACATGACCACATCTGGAATTAATCTTTAGCTCCCTAAACCAATAGATCACCCAGTTTTAAGAGGGCCTTCCAATATAAATGCATTGCGCAAGTACAGAGAAAGAATACACAGCTTTAAGGCAGACTATAAGCAGTCTGGAACTATAATTTATAGGCACACAACCCTTTCTGTTCAACCGTCTCATTTATGGGCAAGTCTTTTCTACAAGAATTGCTTTTTATTTTCATTGAGCAACAGCAGTAAGTGAAATATGTAACTTCTTTAATAAGATTTTAAAATATCCATAAATTTGTAGGTTTTGTATAGTATTTTCCTTTTCTGTTGACAGCTACAGTGTTCCTAAAGAGATGACTTCTTTCATTTTCTGATGTGCTTTCGTACTGTTGTTTGCCCCAAAGGACAGCTAGAAGTTGTATTAAACCAGTATGCACACCAGCATCATTCAAATAAAGCTAGCTATGGAGTTTTTGATGGTCATTAAGCAGTATAACACATGCTCTGAAGAATGATGGGAAAAGGGTATTAGGGCATTCAGTGATGATGATAAGGTAAAAACAGTTCTTGCAACCCTTGATGCCAAGGGAAAACACAAGTTTTAACCCGTAGAATCTCATGTTTTAAAGTGTCTTGTACTGGACTACCTGGCTGATATTTGATCTGGATAATCATAGAATCATAGGATGGTTTGCCATAGGATGGAAGGGACCTTAAAGATCATCTTGTTCCAACCCCCTGCCATGGGCAGGGACACCTTCCACCAGACCAGGTTGCTCAAAGCCCCATCCAGCCCGGCCTTGGACACTTCCAGGGAAGGGGTGTCCACAGCTTCTCTGGGCAACCTGTGCCAGTGCCTCACCACCCTCACGGTAAAGAATTTCTTCCAAATATCTAATCTGAATCTCCTCTTTTTTAGTTTAAAACCATTATCCCTTCTTCTATCACTACATGCCCTTGTGAAAAGTCCCTCTCCTGACCTCTTGTAGGCCCCCATTAGGTCTAAATATCAAAATTGTAGGTCTAGAAATCTAAATATTTAAAATGCCAAAAGTATCTTTATGGAAAAAAATTGTAATAGCAAAAAAGCATTATTTCCTGCAAAGACCCTGAATTTGTGCAACAGAAGAGTTGTAAGTGCGAAGAATTTTGAAATCTATCAAATCTACAAGTCGTGTCTCTGATTCCGTGTTTGAAAAGATAAAATTTCTCATCTGTAGTATTTCACTTGGCTTGTAAGCTTTTCTGGCCTATGTATAACATAATACAGTGTTAGTTTATATTCCCAGGTTAAATCCTTTGACCTCTAATTGTCATAATGGATTTGCTGAAGCCAGTGGAATTCCACAGGAGTTCCTCTGATCTGTGGGTGGCTGAGGAAAGCAAAATCAATTTCTTCACCCACCAGTTGAGAATTTGGGGTTTGAGGTATACAGTTGTATGTCAGACTCCTGGATTGCAGCTACTCTACTTAGCAATTCTTTACAATCATTGTAGCTGCTTTGCTTAGCTTGAGAATGGAAGTTTTGCTGAAGTTGTTGCAGTATTTCAGGTAAGTAAGTTTACCTACTCTGGGGGCACACTCAGTACAGTTGTGACAGGATATTCTGCAGATGGCAGTCTAGCTTAGGTTTAGATTCTGGTTTTATCACATAGTTAACTCTTTGGATTACTCTAGTTGGTTTGCCTTTAATCTTTCCCTTACACTTAAAATGTAAAGATTATATACCTGATTCTGTAGAATGCTAGGCTTGTGTTCAAACATTCTGCTTAATTCTACATTTAAAGTTTAGCGTTTTTGAGTAATAGGGTCAAAAAAGCATAGACTTTTATAAGCACTCCAAAGAGACAGTGGCACAAGAGACACTAGGAGTAGATCTGCGCTGACCCTAGCTGGGGCGTTGGCTACAGCTTTACATCGCGCTGGGTTCCCATACCTACCCCTTTGCCATCTACATAGGACCCTTGCTGACAGTCTGCAGATGTTCAGCATTATACAGTTGATATATAAAACTGAATCAGTATTCTTACTGGAAGTGTTGTGTGCTTTTGTTTCACACATTTCCAGAAAAACATGGGTAGATCTTGACAATGTCTTCCACTGAGGCTGATCAAACTGGATTTACTTCCACCAGCCTATATGCCCTGCGCATATTCAACTCTCCTCTGTGTTGGCTGACAACTGGAATGCTTTCTTTGTAAGTAAGAAAGGCATTTTTTCAAGAAAGATTATATTCTGTTGAAATTTTTCCAAACCATGGAAAAAAGTTATGCTTAGTTCTGAAAGCCAGCCACTTGATAGCTTTTACTTTTTAATAAGGCCCTGCAAGTGAATAATGAAAGCCTGTATTAAATGAACTGTCCAAATTTTGTGTGCAAAATTGAGATGCTAAAGTTTCTATGGCTTTCTTTTGACTAGAAGTTTAATTTTCTGTTATATATAAAGGCTCACACATCCACATGAGGGCACCAGCTGACATCTTATTTTCAGACCAGTGTGTAAGCTGTTTGTGAAATGAACATGTCAGTCAATGGTCACTCCATCCTTATACTTACAGAGCTAAAGATTGAACTCGTAAATGTTACTGCTCCCAAATTTTTTTTTATTCTTTTTCGATTCTTAGGGCAACAGTATTTTTACTTTCAGTAAACTCTACTTTCAACAGAAATCTTGAAGTAAACTTCAACTACATAGAGATGTGAGGATGTTAAGGGTTTTTTTAATTTTTTTTTAACCTTGCTGCATAATGTTATGTAAGTGAACTCTCATTAAAGTTGATAAAGTTTATTACTTCTTAGTTTTGAAAGGATAATAAAAATCCCAAGGTTTTAACCTCATTTTTATTAAATCCACAAAAATATGCAGCCAATACCTGTTCCATTTGTACAAGTTATACAATCTTTTAAAAAAAGCAAATGAATTGGTCCTGTACTCTGGGTTAGGCTGAGGATCCAGGACTGAGATTGTCTTCTTACTTCCCCCACTGAACTTGAGGAATGTTGACCAACATAAATACAGTACAGGAACAATCACGTTTCCTCTCCCAGCTCCCAAAGATCAGGCAATCAAATCTGCAAAGGCTTGAGGCTTTTTTCAAGGGTCGACAGACTGCATGCTATAAGAAGGATGTAACAGTATGTTAGCTAAATGGGGAGGGTTACCCAGGCAGACTGCAGGGTTATTTGACAAAGGTGACTGCACACAGCATGAAGTGATATAAAAGGTATTTTTCTTTGGAATCAACTGGATGGCATTTTTAAGGAGAGAGAAACTTGTCAGGAACTTCTAAAATGCTCCAGACGGTATTTGCAAAAAGCTCTTTTAGCCTAACGAAGCTAATTTCCCTAGACTCTAAGCAGTGGAAATCCATAGGCTTTTCCAAAGAATGATTCAGAAGAACAAATTAACTTCTTTTCTTGCTTGTCCCTGGCCAAAGCCTGTTTCTCCATTGACTGTTGGGGAGGTCTAGAGAAACTGGCTTCTTGGGACTAATCTTGGTCTCAGTGGATATTCTCCTAGTGACAGAGAAACAAAATACCATTATTTAAAGATTAGAGATATCATGGTACAGTATATCCCTCTGGAGTGGAGAAAGCCTAGGAAAATTTTTTCTCAGCCAAAAGACACAGAGTTTGAAACATCAGAAAAGGTGTTGAGCTGAGGACTATCCTCTGTTCTTATTGCAACACAAATGCAACACAGGCAGAAGCATGTTTCATAGCATAGGAACAAACTTGAGCATTGGAGCAGATGTTATAAAATTCTGAAGATGTGAATCTACTGGAATCCTGAAGGAAAGTAGTGACTTTTAAAAATCTTTTGGTTTTTGTTTTCTAAAAAAAAATGGTAATTTGGAAGGACAATATCCTCCCTTTAGCACAGTAATTTAGTCTTGCAAAATTTACAAAAGTACTCTAGGTCCAAAATCCTCAAGTGACTATTTTTGGGAAAGAAGTAGTTCATACCTGTAAGATCTCTCCCTGCATCACCTATGCACAGAAAAAAAATGTTCTCCATGCAGGTGTTTCATGTCCGCTAAATATAAATTAGATGCATGCCAGAAAATGTAAAGTTATTTAGGTATATGGACCTGTATTTCAGGATATTGTTTTGGCACCAGAGCTATGTTAAGTAATTATTTCCTTTCTTCAGCTGTTACCAAGAGAAATGCAACAGGTTACTATGGATACTTGTATGATATAGGCCCCAGCAAGTATCTGGTATCTCAGTGACAGATGTATGTTGGGGGAGGTGCAGAGGGGAATTAGAGCTGTTTGTCTTTTTGCACTGCTTTTTTTCAGAGTACTTTTGAGGGGAGGTGAGCAGCACAGCCATTAAGTGTTGTGCTACAATGAAAGAGGTCCTGGTTGATCCATAAAGTAATTGTTCAGCTCTCTAGAAGCCCAAATTAGGTGAATACATATTCATCAACTGAAAGGCCTGATGCCTTGGAGGCTCTGGAAGATTTCTAAAGGTTCTGGGTGACTGATTTTATCGTAGGTGAGACCTCAAGATAGCTCAACATAGCTGACAATACAGGAGAAAATTTTGGTGTCTTGGGAGATGGTAAGGCTACTGATGCAAAACAGGGAACCTGAGACTTCAGCATGCACACTGAGACAGCAGAAATAATGCAGAAAATGTAGCTTTGTTGCTTAGTAGAACCCTGAGTGGGTTGGTACCCTAAGCGCTATAGGAGCTTATAGCTTCACGTACCTGAAACGAATTGTGAAGGTGATAACATTCTGTGTGCCACGATCCACTTGATGTGTGTTGAGTCACAGCGTCTCAAGTCTAATTGGTACTGACAACTCAGAGATTTTGAAGGCATCACAGGAACTACGAGAACTGAAATAAGGACAACAAATAAAAGAATATAAACTGAAGCTGTAGTGCATAGTGATGGCAGCACTGGCTAGAGTGGCAGTGATTTCTGTGGGAAGCTTCTGAGCTGAAGTCTCAGAAAGGATGGGAGTCGTTTGATCTAATTTTAGCTGTTCAAGGGTTATTTAAGGAGCCTTAATTTGTGGCCTAGGCTTTTTTTATAGTTAATGAAGAGGCAGAGACATCTTCAGTAAGTGGTTCAGGTCTTTTACACTAGTCTGACTTTGATACTTACCCTGGGTAAGGTGTCTGCTGTCTAGAGGCGACTATGTAGCTTCACTGACTATAGAGGGATCATATGGGACTAGATTAGACACTTACCTTTTAGACAGCTAAAGTTAAGTGAAGTAGGCCCATCAATTTGTAGGTGGCATTGTGCATTTGTAGCTCATGTCTGAATGATGATAATTTCTGCATGGCTTATAAATCTAAATAAGAAAGTTTTAATAGTTTTGCTTTCTTAGCACTTCAGTACACAAATAAAGTAAATTAGTTCAAGTGGACTATTTAATAAACTGAATCCAAATGTGTTAACAACATGAAAGTTGCATGGTACAAGCCCTAAAGTCTCCTAAAAGGCTCCTGCTTTTCCAGTGCTGTGTTTGGAGTAATGCTATTCAATAATTAAAATGAAAATTAACAGGAAAAAAACAACAATCTGTTTATTAAAAGAATAATCCTTCATGAGCAGAAGCACTACCATGTTTTCCATGGATTAACTCAGATGACTTACCAGATATCTCTGCCTTGGAGATCAAGTAGTGATATGATTGGTAAAGATCTTAGGGCAAACTGCAGTAATGACAGTGTTTTTCCAACTGCCACGTAAAGACAAACATTGCTAGTATGAATTATATTTGAGTATTTGAGTAGAATTATGCTGTTACTTTTCTTTTTTCTCTTTTTAGTTCAGGGCAGATCCTGGTTGTTTTTTCCCAGCACATTTCAGCCTCAAGGCAGTCCTCTGGCCTCCCCTTCCTCAGTCTGGACTTCTCCTGGCCTCCTCAGATTTTTATTTTTAATATTTATACATTTTTGTTTAATAAATATATAACACCCACAGCCAGGGAACCACAGCCTTTTTTTCCATGCAGCAGCAGGACCTGGACCTACTGGCTCCTGACTTGTGTTTGCTCTGAAGGTCAGAAAGAAGCAACCCATTTTTCGCCACCTTTGCAGTGAGCATAGATACACTGCAGGATGCTTGACTGTGGTTAAAGTGCTGCCCGTAGCAGCTTGAGAGACACGTACTTTGTACTGATGTACAGCAACTCTGTAGGGTTCTGGGAATTACAGACGTGGGTCTTTTTTAGAGAGCTGGTGTCCCTCAATCAAATTCCACAGGATTCATACAAATGGAAAGTGAATATTGCTTAAAATTAAAAAAAAAAATCTCTTTGCCTTTCCATTTTAGATGCAGGGGTAAAACCACTACTGAAACTCAGGTTTTCCTGGCTGGCCAGAATTTATAGCTATGTCACTTCCTCTTAAGCCTGTGTATCTAAACAATGAGAAGTGATAATAGCTGGAAAGCTTGAAGCATACCGTGTATGCTTAAAACACACAGCATGGTTATCTGCAGGCTTGAGTTTCTTGCAGCTTTATGTGCGTTCTCCAATGAGGACATTTACAGTCTCTTCTGAAGAATTTGCATGTACAAGTCCTGTCAAATTTCATAATACCCTTAAAGTATTGCAGATAACTGGTTAGTCATTACCCCTTTTTTGATAATGAGCAGATACACTTCAAACAACCTGATGATAATGCTTACTATCCTTCTATTAAAAGGCTAACAAAGGCACTTGTTGCCATAGCGTGTACATGTGTAGTATTTCTAATTCCATAAGCACTTTCAGCTAATTTAGCCAGCCTTGCCTTCAAATATGGTAACTGCTGAAAGCCGTCTAGCCCCAGCCAAAAAAACCTGCAAAGAAAGTGTATCAATTCACCATGCAGCTGCATGGACATTGATGCCAGCTCAGGGGAGAAGGTACAGGTGGGAACAAGCAGTGGGAACATGGGATCATTTATTTCAGCAACAGTGTGGGGTTTATGCCAAAATCAACTGCTCATGGGTCTACTGACTAAGGGTTGCCAATGTAACAATGGTATGTAAGTAGAAACTTGCACTGATAAAGTCTTTTTTTAAACCATTCATAATGTAAGAACAGGAAAGTAAACCCAGATTTCGGAAGAACTTCAGGTATCTGATACCAGAATATAATTGTTCTCTCAATATTGAATTTAAAAAATACATCATTTAGTTTAAAAAAATATGCATAAAGATTGGCATGCTTTTGTCAAAGAAATGAAGGTGCAAGTTCATGAGGTTTAGTGCATTTCATCTGCTGTCCATGCACATCATCCACTGATGTATATGACTGGAGTCAATGTGCTGGTACCCCCAGACATAGGCTGCAATTGTGGGCAGACCTAGGGGTAGTTCCTTGGAAGTAAAATTGTCCTATATTTTGAGAATAAGTCTAGACTCTGTGCTTGGTTTATCAAATTAAAAACTCACAAGTGATTAGGTGGACTAAAGAAGTGGTATTTGAAGTTAACAAGGGGAAATCTCTAGATCATCCTAAGTGGGGGCCTATGGATTACTCAACTAATTTGAAGTAAAGCTTTCCTTGTAAAAGTGAACTCTTCAAAGTAGAAATTGATATGGAATTTCCTTTGGGCTCAGTACACAGATCTCAGACCTGGGAAATGAATGTGAGCTGTAACAAACCCAGTAGGGGCTTAAATGCTACACAGCCTCCTCCAGTGTCCCCAAGGTAATCACTCTTTTCTTCAGTGTTTCTGTTCCTACTTTTCCTTTGGTAAAAGCATCTTGGGAATGCTTCTCAGGACTGAGGGAAAATGCCTCTTTTTAGACCTCTCCTCTTGAATTCCCATCTTAGTTTCACACAGCTCCAGCATCAGTCCAATTTAAAACTGGTCATGTCCAGTTTTAGCCTCTTTGTTACTAAGACTGGACAATGCACACACTCATCCATGCATAAATTAATGTGGTCTAATATGGTCAGTGGGAACCTGTAGCTTGCAAGCCTGTATACATCTGAGCTTTTGCTTTGGATCTTTCCCTTGTATTTCAACAGAGAGAGAATGGAGCTGTTTGTGATTTCTTTTTCAGAGTTGTTGCTCAATGTAGTGATGATGCTTCTCTGCAGCAAAGTGAGTAGGAGTTGTTATTTATGATACAACCCATGTGTGACAAAGAATACAGTGTATGTGAGGAACTGTGGTTTGGGAATCACTTCTACTGTCTTGTCCAGTTCTTGCTCTTAGAATGTGACAAGTCTGGTTTGTAGACCTCAGGATCTCAGAGACTGTGAAACTGAAGGTAACAGAGCGAGAATTAATTTCAAGTAATTACTGACCAGTCTTAATATCATTTATACCTTGTGTGTCCCTGGTTTAGCTTTTCACAATTCTCTTTGACCCAGCAGAGATAAAAAACATTTAATGCTTCATGCAAATCACAGCACCACTTTAGCTATACATGCAAGCTTTGAAGACTTCATTTTGGCATTGCCTTTATATGTTGCTGAACAGAGATTTTTCTTTTTGCCTCTTCTAACTGTGGATCCTTCTTTTTGGTTTCTTTAGGAGGCTAGGGCATATTACAGCACTTTGCTTTTGGCAGCTCTGAAATAAAAGTCATGTCCTCACATTCAAAGACCAATATTTGAAAGGACTGTATATAGATACACCACGTATTACCAGCACATGAATGAGTTAGAGCAGCACCTCCAAGAAGTAGGACCTGTGATGGAAGAGCAGAGTTATCTTTCAAAGACTTTGCATAACCGATGCTCCTACATATTCATCTTGGAAGTTAGTTCTGTCTTGACCACTCTCAAAGATGTTTTACTGTTGAAGTCAGACTACTGGGGCTTCAGAGACAATGCTGCACCTTAGTAAATGTGGAGGAAGGTATCTCAGCATTAAATAAATAAGAGGAGAAATAATATAAACTATCAAGAACAGATTGTACTTCATTCTGTATGAACTGAAGTACCTCTAATAGAGTAACAATCTTTTAAACCAAATATTTCACAGCATATGAAAATTTTCACAGTACTGCTACCCCAAGAGGAAGCTTTAAATATGGTTAAAATACATAAAATGATGCTACTAAATATTATTTTTAAGACCAATTTATATAATTTCGTTACCATGCAGACTAAAGTGGACTAGATCACCATAATCTTAAAACTTAAAAACATGTCAAGCTGGGAAGAAGGCATGACAGCACAAAAGTCCCAAGCAACAGAGCCTGTTAGCATTCATGGAGGGTGTGATACTGAGAGGTGTTCTAAGGGAAAACATTATCACTCCAGTATTTTTGTCCATGCTATTAAGTAAAGCATACATATTTCTGCAGAAGAAATGTAAGTATAACACCACTCTGTAGGTGAGAAATGTGAACAGATATTCACTGATGTGTGCTTGTCACTCATGTTCACTGCAAAACTGTCCCAGATCTTGCACACCTTGGTCATTGATGTGCTGGGAATTCACTAGCCTTCCCCAAAGCAGGGGATGACCATGGAGATCCCCAGCTTTCACTGAGCAATCCCAGGGGACTAGAATCTCTCTGGTAGGAAGGATAAATGTGCAGAGTATATGACAGGAAAATAGCAGGTATTGATAATATGCAACTATACACATCACAAATTTTCCAGCTACAAAGTTCAGTACTTTTGGTTGGTAAAATCTGCAATTGAGTAATTCTCGTACCTTTTGCCTGTTGGTGTGTAACAATAGTATTCACCATTACATCGGTGTTACACTCAGTCATGGGGCAAGAACAGGATAGTCACTGTAAACAGTGTTGGGAAACAGGGGTCAGTGGCAGAATTGATTTAAACTGGCCGTGACAATGGTCTCATCACAAGGCTGTGCAGCCAGTGACTGTTAAAATAATTGTTTATGTTCCTGCTGGATTGAGACACTGAAAGTTTTGTCAGCCTTGAAACAGAATGAACTGCCAGGAGTGCAGTTGTAGATGACAACGAAGACTCTTTTGATGTTTGTTGTCCTAATTCCAATACACAACAGAGCGTAAAACACAAAACTCTAGGTTACTTTGCAACACATCTGCCCCTTTTATTTTCATTTTGCTATGGCATCTCTAGAGTTTCCAGCTATAGCAGTTTCTGAAGTGGCTACTCTTCCAAGAACAACTTTCTCAAGGGGTAAAAGGAAGAAGAATAATTCTGTAAACATTACTTTTTTAGATTTCCAGGAAAAAAAATACTTTTTTTCATCTCTTCCAGGAAAGGCTTAGGCAAGACTTGAGATTTTTTTTTTTTTTTTTTTTTTTTGTGGGCGTGGGGGTGTAGATGGGGAAAGCAAGCACTGGACCTCTATCTGAATCAGTTCAAGATAATTGGACGCCTGCTCTTACTCTGGGAATTACCCCTTGAAGATGTTAAGGAAAATATTTTCTGAATGGGATTGGGCTAGCGCTGGAACAGGTTGCCCAGAAGCGATGTGGAGTCTCCATTCAAAACTCAACTGAGCAGGGCACTGCGAAGCCTAACCTGACACTGAAAGTAGTTCTGCTCTGAGCAAGTGCTTGGACTCAGTGTTGTCCCAAGCTCCCTTCCAGGGCTAGTTCTTCTGTGAGTCTATTGTTTTGAGGACTTCCACAGCAAGTGCTGAGTGCTTCAGCTCTTGCTCTTCAGTTCTCAATGGATCCCTGTGCTCAGGACCACACATTTATTGCCTTCTCAAAATTGTCAGCCCATAAATGGGCCCTCATTAATAAAAATAAAAAAAATAAAATAACTGACTGTGGAGGAGGAAATGAGAGCCAGAGGATTTTTACAGATTAAATGGTTATTTTAAAATTGGGACACTTTTCTTAGGAACTTATGTAAGAACTGAATAATCTTAATCACCACTAGTAGAAGGTGAATTTCTTTTCACAAAAACTACCTTTCTAGCAGGCTAACATAATTTTTTTGAATGGGGTTGATGCTAATCTATATATTCTTGGGATCAGAACCAGGTCATTGTTTCTTAATAGGCTGGATGCCAAAATACTTCTGTGTGCTTGCTGTTCTGACTGCATTTTCACATGGTCAGTGGTATTAAAAGTTTGTAGTCAGACCTAAGACAAAAAAATCAAGTTCATGTTTTTATTCAGCTGAGGCACAGTCTAGATTTTTGCTTTCTGTCCAGGTATTGGGTTTGGAACAGAAAATGCTCATCCACAGCTGGAACTAACCCAGCATTCAGGATTCTTCATACCTAGATTTTTTCTCAACCTATCACATTGCAAACTGTTCAGTTGCAGAAAAAGTCATTATTTGTGCATCTTCCTTGGAGAGTAGGAAACCTGGTTCCACTATTTGACCCATATTTGCGGGTTTCTTTCAGACTTCTCCACATTTGTTTCTTGCTAGCTGAGCGTCTGGGGATGTAAGAAACAAAGACCGGCAAGTTTTTTGCCTGTAGCGCTGAGCAGTGCTGTGGCTTCTCTGCTTACCATATGTCCCAACACACAAATGCATGGTGCCAGCTCATGCAACGGCATGCGCTATGCTACTGACAGAATAAAAGTGTCACACAGGATTCAGCTGCATCACTTTCTTGCCTGCAGTTCTACACTTTTTCCTCTTAATTCAGTTTTATGCATGTGAATTAGGTTTGTGGGTCATGAGCTGAATGTAAAGGTCCGATTCACCCAGTTTTAAGTGAGGGACTTAAATGAGAAGCATATTTGCCCTAGGCTGCCTTAATAGTCTGTTAAGAAAGAGAGACATTTTCAGGGGGAAGTTAGGGGTGAGCTGAAGAGCACTGGAAAGATTTTCCCTTCACTTTCAAGAGGGAGCTAACAATGACTGCATTCCTAATTTCAGGTACCTGGCCAGCTACCTGGAGTTTGGTGAATGAAACCACCGAGAGTACCATTGCTAACAAGGCCACTCCTAATCCCCAACAGTGCAAGCAATCTTATTTTCCTAGCAGCCCCTCACACCTGGCCTGTTTAACCATTTTTCTGTCCTTCAGTTATCGTATGCCAATGGCACTGTCCTTACTAGCAGTGTGTGGGCTCCTACCCCACAATAATTCATTCTTTAATAGAGGGGTTGGCAACAGGAGGCTACCTGGCATGTCCCAAGCTCCAAGCCTGCCTGCAAGCAGGTGCCACAGGCCAGAGAGGATGGGAGCAGGCACATGGAGGGGGTTGGGAGGCAAAACAGCAGTGGGCAGAGGGGAGAGAAAATGAGGTGCTGAACTGTGGAGGTGAAAGACAGGAAGATGAAGAGAGGTAGATGAGGGCATGGTAGAAGGTCTTGGGTTAGGAGAATATGCATCTGAGCTTTAGGGAAGAATGTGAATGTAGAACCCGTAAATTCTGGCAGGGGCCACAGCTGTGTGAAGTCTGTCTTGGTGCAAACATTTGCTTTGCGTATTGCCCTGTGCTCCAGTCCTCCACCCTGTTACAGAATGGAGTCCAGCAGTAGGTTAAAAATTATCCATGAGTTTCGGATCCTGATTTGGATTTGATCCCACCAACCCAAGTGATACACTAGTTTAGAAAAGGTGAAATAGGAGGAACCTAAAAAGAAGGAAGAAATGCGAAGTTGGCTGGAGAGGAAAGAGGAATTACAGCTGATGTGCCACAGATTCTGTATCAGTGTCTTTTTCCTCTCTTAGTTAGATATTTCCAGCAATACTGAATTGTTCACTGGAGAATGCCAGGTTCATCTCGCTAGCCTCCCACACTTTCAGGGTCAAAGAGAGCTTTCTCTTGCTCCTGTCAGCTTTATCAGGTGTTGCCCACATTTTTTCTGGGAAGAGAGTTCAATCTGCTGCGAAGCAAGTCCTGCAGTGATTTGGGACTCTCTGTCCCACTGAAGCTTGTGTGTATGAATAAATGCAGTGGATCTGGTGCTCTCCTTTTAACTCCTGAGTCCACATTCATCTTGTATCTCATTAGAGACAGACAACATCTTTTAACATTTCAAATTTCATTGTTTTCTAGAAGACATTTTGCTTCATCCATAAATTGCCATGAAATTAGTATCCTGGCCTTACGTGTCAGATTGGCTGATAGAAGAGGGAGCAGGATCTAGCAGTAGTGTTTAGGTTTTTGTCTTAGAGATTTCTAAGTTTGTCTCTGACCATCTATTCTTGTCTATGATTGTGCCACTATTAACCTTGTTATGATACCGTATTAATTTTATAAATAAGAGACTAGAGGTGGGCCCAGTCCAGCCAGAACATTTGTGTGTACAATTGTGTGTTTATCTTTGCCTCTGTGTGTGAGGCTCATTTCCAAGGAATCCAAACCTGGATCCAAATCCAAAGTCCTCAGATGGTCCCTGTCACTGCAGAAGGCTAAACCAAAACAGTTGAGCAGAGCTTTGAAGACATTTAGATTCTAAATCCCGATCCAAATTACTTTAATTCTTCTCCTTCCATCCCTTTAATCTAGATTAAAGATAAGATCTTGGGAGCACGGGGGAGGGGGGGGGGGAAGTAAAGGGAATATCAACAGTTATATTAATTGCCCTCTATCAATCCCTAAAGAGTTCTCAAAATACACAATCTGATGTGAGCAACAACATTAATAAACTGAATGTGAGAAAGAAAAAAAGCCAGTAATTACATCAGAGTTTAAATATCACTTCTGATAAGTAACAAAGACCTCTAAATGCAACAGATAAAAAAGATAAAACAGAAAGCATAGTAAAGAAAAAAAAAATCAAAGCATTGTCCTCAATGCCATAGAGGTCATATGAATAATAACTCTAATGTCTTTCCAGAAAGAAAACATCATTAAAGGCCTGGAAGAACTGAGTTCTGAATTAATTCTTCATCGACATTCAAAGCACTTCCCCCTCCCTACCATCCCAGCATTTTTCCTAAGACCTCTTGCTTGACCCATAAAAACCATGTAATTGTCACAATCGAAAAACAAACGTCTGACCATTAACAGAAGGTTAAAACTTTATTAGAAGTAGCATGAAGTAAGCAGGCCTTAAGCCAAGAGTACATTCAGGATCTGAAAGAGGCTCTATAAATATGAGTATATGGAATTTATTCATTTTTTTTATTAACATTATACATTGTGCTTGTTAGTCAGTTATGTTTATTGTCAGCTACTAGCAGATTTTTTTGATTTAAAGGTAAAAAAAATTTGTTAATTCTTTATAGCAGTTCTGCAAAGTGGTAGAACCCATTTTTTTACCAAAAAGATCACAGTCAGTGCAATTTGCAAAAGCTTGTGATGGGTTATCTTAACCCAGCTTTTTGGAAAATGAAGTGTGTCATATATGTCTTCTTTTACTGGTCTTGAATGGACAGATGTCTTAAAACCACCTTTATTCCCTCCATACAAGGCACTGGGGCAGGCAACTGTTCAACATCCTCTGCACAGCATGTCCTTCTGCCTCCTGCTGAAACCTCCTCACCTTCTTCCTTATTGCTTTTCATCTGCTGATCTTCTCTTTCATCAGTCATTTCTAACAAAGTGAAGTAGTGGAGTTTAATATGCTTCACTCTAAGGTGGTGAGTATATTTTTTTCTGGGTTTGCTTGCATTTATTTATAAGAAGTTACATTTCAATGCAGCCCTAAAGTATTTTCATTAAGATGAAACACTGGGGATATTTCCATTGAGATGAAGGATATGTCAGAATTTTAAGACTGTTTCTCATGTGGTTCTTCAGTGACATATATTCTTTTCCTGTAAAAAACAAACAAAAAAAACAACCACCAAAAAAAACCCAAACAAAAAAAACCCCACCAACAAAGGGAAATTGGCCTGGGGAAAATGCCACTAAGATACTGTTAAGAAGTCTGACTTAAAGCCAAGCAGCATATGCAGAGCGAATGCTTGGTCTACCCATTGTGCTTACAACCACAGGGGGCTGAGAATAATACCCTATGAGATTTTAACAAAAGTGTGGTAAAAATATACTGGTATAGCTGCCTTTGCTTCTGAAGTCAGAAACCTTAGTTTTGAATTTGACATATACTATGCTCCTTTAACAGACATTTTTATTTCTATGTTAACACTGCATTGTTATGCATCTAAAGAAGAGCTGTGAAGAGAGTACAGCCTGCCTCTTGGCATACAGCAACATTAACAACTTTAAGCTGGATACCACTCTTATTCCAATGTAGGTGATGAGCTGCTGATAAGGAGTCCGCAGCTGCAGAGGTTATGGCCATGGTGCATTTACTAGCTAGTTCGTTCCCCAGAAAGCAGCCTATGAAGAGCTTATTCTAATTCTGAGCCATCTTTGGACTGTTTTGAGTTGGGCTAAGAGAAGACCACTTTCAGACATAGGCCAGAATTAGGAAGATGAAGAGAAGAATCTCCTTAGTTCAGTTTTAACTCCCTTATGCCCATAACAACATGGTTTACAAGAGAATCTGTCCCATCTCTGACAGTTTTTCTTTTCCTTTTGATTAAAACGGGGATAATAATTTAGGGCCATCTGATAGCTTGGAAGCGTGGAAGTGCAAAGCAAAGAGGTGACAGCATGCTGTGCTGGCCTGTCTCCCATTAAACCCTCTAAGGGGCACAGACCTGATGTAATCCCTGCCTCCACTTCACTGAGGTGGCCAAAGCAGAAGGTGGTTCCTGAAATCTCAAGCCCTCATCTTTGCTGGTGGCAGTAGGGCTTGGACCAAATCCACCGTTCAGCCTTAAGGAAAGGCAAGTTTGTTAGCTAGAATATTAGCTACAAACTTCAAAACAAAACTTCTTATTATATTGTCACAGAATGCCTGTAGATTTATGAGGCCTTGGGAATACAATAAATTAATCACAGTAGTACTTGTTTGTTTGTGTAAAGATTTGCAAAACAAGTAATAAAGTGTTGATGTGATTTTCTTTTACTTGAAATCCATTAGGTCTTGTTCTGGGTCTTGTTTCCTTCTTTAAAATGAGCTGTTCTGAAATAGGTCTAGAAAGACAGGAGATGCCTGAATTTCATTAGGATTCCAGGAGTCACAATCACAAGTCTTAGCAAAAATTGTTCAGAACCTAAGTTTGATCTTCACTGTATTTGTTCTTTAGCTGCAATGGTCTTCCATAAATTTTACAAAAAATACATTATACCATTTATAGCATTACAAAGAACTAGCTAGGAAAAAAAAAGAGGATTATTAAAGGTAATAGCTGTTAACTTTCCAGTAAAATAAACTGGAATAATAAATGGTTTTATTTTATCGTTTAAAGTAATGAATAATTGAATAGAAGATTTCCGTTTAAGAAGACTCAGATGTTTTTTATTAGGACTGCTAAAACGCTTAACAAACTGTTTCAGAATTTGCCAAATTACATCCATCTGCATAAACTAATAAAATATAAATGATCATTTCCAGTAGTTCTGAAGAGGTATTAATTCAAAAGCTGATATATTAAGCATTCTTCACAATCTAATCAAGTTCTTATCCTTCATCTCTCTGTATATTAGAAAACACAGTGGTTTATACCTAATGTTCGTTGAAACTGCAGATGTCCCTACATGCTATAGCAATGCCAGCCCAAACTCCTGGGGACTCCATGCTATCTGCATGCTACATTGCCTCTTGAAGGAGTCTGTTTTCTCCATTGATGACATTGCACAGCTTTTATTTTTGGCAAGGCTTTTTCAGTGGAGTGACATGACGTGAAATAGAATAACCTGATGAAATACAGTAAGTTAATAATAGTGTTGTACACAGAGCACCTTTCATCGTGACAGATCCCAAAGAGTTTTACAGACTGTATGTATAAAAATCATTCCTCACCCACCACTGAAATGCAGTTACTGCTGGAGAAGAATAGGGTAACCATACCATGCCAGGAATAACAGCTTTTTTGAGTAAGGGAAGTTAAGAAAAATGTCTTCATATGAAACAATAATGGGAATATTTAGGGAGGCCGGATCTAATTACTAGCATTTGCATTTGGTCAACATGTTTAGAGGATTTCTTGTAAATATATGAATCAGTAATAGGGATATGGGCATCCATAAACATTTCATTTGCCACAAGTTCTTATGACTTAATTTCTCCTTTTCTCAGAAACAGCACCTTACGAAGCAGAAAAAGAAAAATCTATTTAAGAATTGTTTCAGAATTTACTTAGAGGAGAAACTGCCATTTCGTCACTAAAAGTTGTCTTCAAAATGCTCCTATTTTATCCCAATTCCCTATTTTATCCCAAAAGTACTGGACAATTCTAACTCTTCCACCTGGTGTAATTCAAACAAAAAAGCTGTTTGAGCATGTTCAGGTAGAATCCTGTCACATCAGAATCTGAGTCAGGGTGTCATTCAGTGCAACACAATGCTGGCAGTGGCAAGACTGATGTCATATTTGCTCTCAGTGGTTCATGATACATACACATATGTTGGTACTGAGAATGCCAAAGCCAATGGAACTGTGAGCTATGAGCATTTATAGTATAGATTTATCACTTTTGATTTCAAAAATACAATTAAGTTGCCATAAGTCATCCAAGCCATGGTAATTGACTATGTATGTTCTCTCAGCAGTCACTGAAAAGAATTTAAACTTTTTCCTTTGCGGATTAAGTCTGTTTGCTCTGGGCTAACAGCACTAGGCATCAGTGGGCTCACTTAATATGCTGGACACTTTGCACCCTGATCATGTGCTTCTGCTGCAGAGAGTCACTGAAAAATACAAACTATTCAGGATCATTAGGAAGAGAGAGGGATCATAGCATCTTCTGTTTATTTATACTTCCTGCAGCATGTAGATCAGCATCAGTGATTTCTATGATACTGTAGATGAAGTATATCTAGCCAGATACGAGAGCAGAATTTATTCTTTGCCTCTTGAAAACTTGGAAAATTATTGTAAATTGACTGGGAAGTGAATAAGCACGTGATCTGTGCACTCATTACCTGAAGGGTTATAAATGAAGAGTTAACAGTTAATAGCAGTAGGTCAAACTGGCAGTGAATTATCCATATGGTGCCATAGGGATTAGTCCTATTGCATGTCAATATTGATTCAATGGAAAAGGATTGTAAAACTACAGTAATTACGTTTGGGAAGTGAAGTAAACATGAAGGAGGCCAGGAGTAATAATAAAGTCCACAATGAGAGGTAAGGAATATGGGTTGGAAGTATTAAACTGTGATTCAGCCTGAAAAAATGCAACCTAATATAACTAGAATATCTAGAATTTCTGGAAGTTAGCAAAACTGAAGGTTGTAACGATGGACAGCAGTTTAGATATGTGTAATGTGATCTAGTGCCTAAATAAAAAGTATGTTTCAGGGCTAGACATTCACAGAAGAACAACAGAAGGCAGTAAAGGGACAGCAGAGGCTGAGTTACAAATCAAGTTGAAAAACTAAACCTATATGCAGCTCTGACAGGAGAGCTGACTGTGCTGGGTAGTAGCCATGTAGGGCTCTTAATTTTGATGCAATCTGAACAGTGAAAAGCATCACTTCTGTGGATTTTTGGCCTGCTGCTATAGGGAAATTATCGCATCCCCTACCTCCTTGAGGCCTCCCTTGAATTTCTGTCTCACTGATATCACAGAAGTTACCTTCACATTATGATTGTAAACCTATTCCCCTTATCTCAGATTTCACTTCCCAGCTCCTTCCAATCTTCCATTCTGGGAAAAAGCCCTGTAGACTGTAAAAAAGGAAATAAATCTTTTTCATAGAATTTTTGCCAATTCTACAGAATTCCCCAGCTTGAAAAAGACAATATTAGGGGGGGAAACATAAAGTAATTAAGGCTTTAGTCTCTTTTCAGGAAGGCTTCAACTCATACCCTACTCGAGCCCGGATCACTTATTTGATACTAGCATTGTTCTGGCTTTCATTCCTCATCCTTAAAATGGATTTAATAGTCCCTCTCTACATCACACAGGTCTTGTGAGAATAAATACGCCACAGATGGTAAAGTACTCAGACACGAGAGTCCTGAGGGCCAGAGGAAATCAAAAGTTATATCCATCTATCTGTCTGTGGAATCAGTTGACTGGACAAAGCTTTCAGAGGACGTGCTAGAGACAATTGCCTAACTTACAGCAAATGCTTCATTCAATGAATTTAATTTCCATTATGCTTATGAATTGTCCATGAGTGGTTTAGGAACACAAGAATTCCCACCCCACCGGGAAGAGAGTTTAATAGAAGGCAGGCATTGTGGCACTGCAGCGGGGACAGCAGCGCAGTCCGCAGCTTCCCCCAGCACCAGCCTCCCAGCTCTCCCGTCTGCCCAAAACTGACTTCCACAGTTAGTGGTTTCTGCACATAGATGTTGTTCAGTTGATTGCATATAAAGTTCAATTCCAAATGTAATTTCCTGGAATGTTTCTGCGCCCCCCCCCCCTTTTTTTTTTTCCTGTCTCCGGGTGTGCCCTGAGGCTTACTAGAGTTGAAGATCTCAATGGGAAGATGGGATGTTTTTCTTAGAAGAGAAATGAAAATAAGCCCATTACCATTACCATATTTGCAAACATGGGTGGAATTTAATGAATAAGTCATCCCACAATGAGAAGCATCTCACCATCAGCCAGCCCACCTAATGTATTTTAGCAGTGATCCTCTATGTCTGGCACTGTTCATGTGTACGTTAGCTAGCACAGTTATAAATTTAACCTGTTTTCTAAGGCTAGACAGGATCTGTGCTTAAATGAATTTGGGGCTGGATGCAAATATTTACAAACAGGGCCTTGCTTTTTACCAGTGACTACTATGTCTCATTTCTAATCTGGAACTTCTTTTCAGTAATCGACTTTCTCTTTTCAACACTGATTTGACCAAAAGGCATTTTTTTCTTAGTTAAATCTGTTTTCTTTAAACCAGCTTTTCATCAGGAAAAGACTCATTCATGCTCAAGATCACTTTCTTGTTACACAAAACTGCTAGTTGACCTTATCAACACGCTTATTGTTATCCGCTAATTCTTACAACAAACCCTGAGATCATTATCATCTTAGTGAGGGGCTAGGATGTGGAAGCAAAGGCAGACAGAATATGTGATACTCCTCCAGGCCACAAAGAAATCATTAGCAGAAGGCAGATTAAAATCCTGATTCCTTGTCTGCTATTGAGATGATGCCTTTTTCTTGCTAATTTATCCTGGTTTTCCATGTGCTAATGCAATACAGTGTTTCTTACAACATTTGAGTTTTGTTCCAGTTTTCAGAGGAACCTAACTACAATAATAATGGCTCAACTCTCCTGGTTTTCATGCAGAGGACAAAATAACTGAAAAAGAGATAAAGAACAGCCATGACAGCAGGCCGTGGTTTTGGTTCTTTGTAGGGTGAAGTTGCCCAAACAGATCACTTAGCAGTAGCTAACTAAGCTTTTCCAGCTTAATTTTAAGATGGAAAAGAAACTGTTACAGTTGTTTCAGAGCCACAGTAAATCCGTCTTATTTTACAGAAATAATCCTAAATTGCCCCCCTCTAATCTGAATGCTGTTTTTTTTAGGAGGAATGGTGACTTCTGTAGAAAGATATCTGCAAAACTATACAGTGTGGTATATAATTATTTTTTTCAGTCTTTATAAAGAAAAGAAAACCTTTAGGTCTTGGCTATTTTTTTTCTATTAAATATGTCTTGGCACTTGCCTAGATTATGTAGTAATCGCTTGCACAACATCATCCTTCAAATAGGTCAGCCAAAACTCTATATCCAAATACACTCTAAGCATTGCTCAGATCTCGGCGTTTTACAGTTGGGTTCTGTCTCTCTGATGGTCTGAATCAAAACTGTGGATACATCCAAATACCCTGAAGCAAGGGTATTGCAAATGCGGATCCAGTCTGTCTAGCACAAATCTTTCATTTTCAACTAATGTTTCTTCTTTTTCCTTCTTCTTTTCCCCCCCTCTTCAATTAACACAAAAGCTTGTTGTTATTTCAAAAAATCTAGAAGATATTATTTTTCAGGATCGGTGATATTTGTATGTGAAAAATGATAAAGCAATTAACTTGCAATGCATCTTGAGTGAAACCAACAAATTCAGCACATATGTTTTGTAAAGAAAACCTATTGTCCTCTCTGGGAGGCTTTGTTTCCCCAGCTTTTTAGGCACTGCTTCATTGGCCAATAAATCAATATGGACGAGGTCCTGGTGCTCAAGCCTATGTTACTAGCTACAGCTGCAGAAGTACTGGTTATATGTGTGTAGTGGGATGGGCAGCAAATGTTTGGAAGACACCTCTCAGAACATTACAGTAGTTGTGACTATTTGAGGTAATCACATTATATACAATGCTTGTTGTTTTATTGTTACTGATACTTGGCTTCCTATCTTAAAAGCGGAGTCAGAATTCTAATTAATCCTGAACCATCACAGTAATAAATTTTCCAGAGGATATGCAAACTGAGACTAATTTTTCCATGGTTTTGTAAAGTCTCCCCTTTACTTGATTTCTTTTTTAACTCTCTGTTGTTGCCACAGACAAGTATATGATAAGATCTCAGTATTTGTTATGTCTTGCCCTCCAGGATATAATTTTTCATAACTATCTTTAATTGAATGGAATTAACTTCCCTTTATAAGTCTACAAAATGTAAGGTGTGCTCAAATGCCTAAGCACATTCATTAAGATTTGTGTTAACCCAGGTCTAGTTTTGTGACTGAGCTGTCTGGAACAGCGTACCAGAGCTTGGTTTTGGCATACTGGAACCTGTCTTCTGGCCACAGGTATTTATATTCTGGCATTTCCTTTCATTAGAAAATTAACTTCATATTTACAAATTATTGTATGCGTAATGACAAAAGGGATTTATAGATATTTTTTCTTCTATTGTTGCCATTTTAATTGTTTGTTGAGCACTTAAACTTGCTCTTTTTGCAATGTTATCTTCCTCTATCCTTCCTGCAGTGACAGCTTTGATACCCTATTCATCTCACAAATACAGTTTTTCACATTATCTCAGATCTCAGCTGCATCTTTTTCTCCACTGCACCTTTTTCCATCTTCACTATTCCATCTCCCAGGCTGACAAACATGGTCTAAAGTGACAGCTTTACTTTTGTGAGGAGTAGTGCCAGGAAATAAAAAATACATTATCCCAAGCTGGTCATGCCATCTCTAACCAGTAGCAAGCTCAACACTTTATCTTGCCCTCCATCTTCTCTTCATTCACCGCTTCTGCTTTCCCTTTTTTTCTCCCATCCAAACGCAGAGAGTGAGGGGTTCATGCCAAAGGCAGCTTTCTCCCTCTGCTCTAGCTCTAACACACCTGTGGGTGTTGATAAATAAATCTTGTTCAGGCAGATGTGAAGGCACAGCGCTGCCCAGAGGACCACACAGGCTGAAGGTTTTAACTGTTTTGCTCTCTGTGACATACTAGCAGAGTCCTGCTCTTCCCCATGGCTCAGCATTCACGTCTGGTGCAGAAGAGTGTCTCAGGCAAGGCTTGACCTTTCCATCTCATTGCACAGGTATCAGTGCGGGTGGTAGCACTTTTGTACTGGGGCAATGCCTGCAAGTCCCTCCAAGCTCCTATGCACTAAGTACTGTACATAAATACCATACACAAGTAGCCCACACCCCAAATAAGTCCACCTCTTTTACCATGTGTTTTTTAATTTAGCTCAAGTACCAAAACTGGGACAGTCTGTGCATGAGACCATGAGAAGGGAGATGCACTTCTTACATTCCCATGCTGCAAACGCCAAAATGTGACCATAAGTTTTGCTGCTTTTTTGTAAGTCCTAGTTATTATTGGCATGATTCATTTTTTGTTTTGTAATAGTACCCAGATGTCCCAATCAGGGTCCTGCTGTGCTTAACACCATACAAGCATATAAGAAGAAACAGGCTTTGCTCTGCAGAACTTAAAATTTAATTTAGGAAGCAAATATAGGATTGTAAACAAGGTGAG
Source organism: Falco rusticolus (assembly GCF_015220075.1). Taxonomy (NCBI): domain Eukaryota; kingdom Metazoa; phylum Chordata; class Aves; order Falconiformes; family Falconidae; genus Falco; species Falco rusticolus. The sequence continues at coordinate 66,340,601 of NC_051210.1, read as the reverse complement.
ATGGGCATCAGGGTGACCAGTTGCTGTAGGCTAGAACTGCTCACTGAAGAACAGCACTAAATCATGCACCAGGAATTCTGTGATGTAGGAGAGCATCGGTCAGTGGCCTGCTGTGGCTCCGTCATCAGCCGTTAGCCCGTGTCAGTCTCTTGCAGACTTTGCACCAAGAGCAAGTCCTGAACCAGAACTTGAAGTCGATAAGAATAATTTAGTAGACAAAGCCATGCAGACTGCGGGGGAGACATATAGCTTGGTTAGGTTTTTTTCTTTATTGCCATAATGAGGGGACTGGAAATCCCTAGCAAGGTAATGTGGATAGACGTGGGGAACAAAAGCTGCAGAAAAATATTAGAAGGGAAAAAAAGCTCCCTGGTGCAGCAATGAAGTGGGAAATCCCAGTTCAGACAGGAGATGTTCAGCTGTTGGTGAGCGCATGGTGTAATAAAGAGTAGAAGTGAAAGAATGTAGGAGAGGGGAAGGGGTTTCAAAAGGTTAGGCATTGTTACTTAATCCAATAAATCCTCTTCGGATCTGAAACACCGAATTTCCTGTTTCCTATTCATGAAATGCTGAATACTGTATCAAATTTATTATTTTATTAATAAAAACATGTTTTTCTAACAGGCCACATCAGTAATTTCTGGAAATACTGGTCATTTTGCCTAGTGTACAGGGGAAACCGGTGCTTTTCATTTAGTCGGCCGTTTGGTGGCAGTACACGTTAACAGCAGTCTCACTTTCGAGTTGAATCCATGTTATTCATTACAGTTGTATCTCAGCTTTGCTCCTCTCAAATCTATCAAATGCATGCAGAAGCCAAATTGTGGTATAAACTCTCCAATGCTAAGGGATGAATGCGTATTCTCAAAGCCCACTAGGAGAAACAGGTAAATGGGACATTCATACAAAGAAAATTTGTAGTGCGCAGTCAATTAACATTTCATACTGTGTCTTTCAGCTATAATGGAAATAGTTCATTTTTGCTTCCTACCGTTGTTCCTTCTAAGAGACTGTGACTTATTTTTCTAGGAATTATGCTTGTCATGGTGTATCAATGCAAAAATAAAATGAAGGCAAATTAAGTAAAATCAACAGCATGCACAGAAAGAAGAAATTCCACCTATATGGAAAAAGCCATGGCTGGGATTTCACCAGGGACTCTGTGCTGTCCTTGATAAGAGGCGTGTGCAATGCAAAGTACACTACATCCTGAGTGAACAGTTTTATCTGGTATAGTTTAGAGAGACACACAATATCCTGCTTTTAATGCAGCACAGGTGTTGGCAGATCAAGTTACCAAGTCTCATTAGATCATATATATATAGTCGTGAAATCAATTTTCTATTTCTTATACTTGTGTACAAATCAGATTGTTAAAACTAAGAGGAGGAAGGTGAAAAGGGGCTAGTTATGGCGCTTATAGGGGTTCATACTTGCTAATCTCTGTTTTGATCCAAGCAATATTTCATTTGACTGTTTATTTTCACTAAGTTGCTTTTTGAACTTATTTATTGAGCTATGGTACTTCTTGGGAAGTGTTTCTGCCTGTGGACAAATACCATCTGCACTAAAGTAAACTTGTAGTACAAACTGAAACCAGGAAAGGATTCTGTAATGGGCCTGAGGAGGGAACCTGTAAGAGTGATGGCAGGATGGAATGGCAGAAGGACACTGAGCTTCAGGACTTTTACAGTAGTCCAGCTTCAAACTAAACAACATGTAGTCAGCTTGTATTAATGTTACAGTGTGCTCTGAAACAGGCTGCAGCCACCTGCAAATTGTTCCAAGAAGCGAGAGAATTTCTGAAGTACTGACATGGAGGATCAGAATGCACAAATGATGTATCACATATATGTCTAAATATGTATTCACGGTAATACATGTCTGTGTAAAAAAGGAGAAAATAAGCTCTGCATTTTCACGTCTCTATGAATTTAAAAAATGTAATTCGATCTATGAGCACCCAAATTAACAGTCTCAACTTTGGAAGTCCCTCACTTTTCACCAAGAGCTACAGGTGCACACTAGTTTCCTGTAGCTGTTGGCATAGCTAAATGCTTGAATAGGGAACTGGTTATTTAATTTGATCTTCTCTGGTTTGACAGTCTGGCTTCTTATATTTTACATTTGTGTTTACATTTTCTCAATACAGAACATTTCTAAAACCTCACAACACCTCTCTGCAGTAGACAAGTGTTACTACTCCTGAGTTTTAGGTTCTGGAAGTGAAAGAACCAAACCATTAAAAATATTGCAGTGCCATAGAATGGTCAGAAATATAGAAACAGTCACAGTCTGGTGGAGGGACAACTACAGTAATTTCTGAGTCACATCAATATCCTTCTTTCTTTTGCATCCAAATAATAGATATATATTCTATTGAGAATACCATCTGATTCAGTTCAGAATTTAGACATTAAAGTATAGCTTTTTCTAGTAACAACCCAAGTTGAAATAAAAGGTACTTGGCATCCTTGAAAGCTGTATTTTTTTTGAAAGTATTTTCTGGAGAGGTTTGGACATAACTTTATTAGCAGTAGTTGCAGTGTTTGAGTACTTCCTGCAAATACTTACTCCTACCGTTGGGAATGCCCGTTACTGTAAAAGAAGGCTTAGGAGTTTTCACTGAAGACCTCAACGAAAGAGGTGGATCTGCCACCTTCTCTTCACCCTCAGCAGCTGTAACAGAGCTCTCCTTTATCTCCTCAAATAAGAGGATTACCCTGGCTACAGGTTTCTTAAACATCACAGTTTCAACAGTTAAAAGGAAGATAAGCAATATAGCAGGCACTGATTTAATGAGCTATTGTTTGTAATAGATGGTGTCTGATTTCTTAATGAGCTGTACTTCAGTCAAAAGAGTGATTTGTGGTGTAAACAGGGAGACCACCCTGGAAGATGGATAGACCCGTTGCACATTTATGCAGTTGTTTTGTCTCGGTTAGGAAGGAGGTGAGTTCCCCGAGTTTACCTAAGCTGAGACATTGTCACATGAACTTGTTACCACAGAGTGATGCATTAGTTTGGCGGCTCTGGACTTGTTCCTCACACACCATACTCTCCAGTAAGTACAAAGTAACTTACTCCTGCTGCCATTAAGGCGTGAATTTCCTGAAGAGCAAGCGCCAGGACAGTTATCACGAGCAACCCTATAGCCACACCATGCTTGCAGTGAGTTGCTCGTGTACCAAGAACCAGAATAAACACAAGGTAAAATCCTGCTAAAGGCAACCCAGCTTCTGTTTCTAGCATGAGGTGGCTTAGCCATAAATTACCCTTATATTTTCCTGCTGTCTGCACAACCTACCAAAACTGTGTGAAAACTATAAGCTGCCTTGTCTTCACTAAGATTTTGTAGTATGTCAAAATGGTTAAGAACAAATCAATTTTCCTAATAAAGAAGCACCATATATCTGTTTTCCACCTTTTTAGTGGTATACACCAAAGACTTTTTGTACAGGTTTTTGTCCTTTTCATACTACTGAAATAGTATAAATGATCGTAGGGATTTTTTTAAATAGCCTAACCCCTGGTTTTTCAAATTAGTGAGTCTATTAATAAGAGTAGTAATTCCAGCATGTATCTACTATTTACTGAGTTGGGGCACAAGTATATTTAAGTAACATGTATCTTGGTCAAGGGATAAAGAAACCACAAACATTTACCTTGGAGGAATCCTGATGAGCAAAAATGTTTATGTTTTCAGGAAATCAATGTCTTCTCCCCTGCAGTGGAGCCGTCTGGGCTCACATTGCTTGTGCTTTGCTCTTACTTGTGGTTATAAGGTGATTTGGGATCAACACTGTAAAGATCAATTCCTACCACTATCCCAGCAGTGAAACCATGCATTGGTTACTGCTATTTCTGCTTTAAACCATCCACATCATGTTGCTTTGATACGTGGCTACATTGCTGCAATGAAAGGTATTCTGATCAAATATTTTGGGGTTTACTCGTACTCAGCAGCTATTGCTTCCTGGCAGTACAGTGTCAGCAGTATATTTGAAGAGAACAGTGTAACCCACATTGCTACAAGGAACGGGAAATAGAAATTAGTATCTCCTGATTCAGTAGGAAATTGTCTGCCTGCCGGTAATTTTAAACAGCATTCAAAGAGATCCAAATGCAAAATGCATCACTCTGGGACACTTCGTGGTTTTGTGACCTCAATGCCCTTTGTGTCCAAAATTCAGCAAATTATAGTCATCCCTTTGCATTATTTTGAACCATGGAAGGTACAGCATGGCTTTTACTGTGTCATGGCAAGGTGATAAATAAAAATAATTTTCCTCCAAGCCCACCTTTGAAAATGACAGATTCAGGTATGTAAAAGTTCATATGCAGCCAGTACTCTAAGCTTTGTCCTGTGCTGGATTTGGCCAGTCAAAGACACAGTGAGAAACTGTCAGGCCAGGGTAAAGGACACTTAGCTGGAATACTTTTCCTCTGAGCACATGGTGGGACACATCTCCTTTTTGGTACCACAGGAGTTGTGCTGTAGGTAGGAACATGAAATCAGAAATTCAAGTGCTGTGATGATGGGCAGCCTGTATGTGCATGAGATCATTCTATCTGGGGAAAAAAATGAACCTTTTAGACCTGATACTCTCCTGCTTTTGATTATGGAGCTCTCTGTTCCTAAAGGCAGCATCAAGGACTGCAATTAAAGGTGAGTAATAGATCGATGATAGAATCAAGGCAGATCAGATACCCACAGATTGTGGCATGGTCCTGTGAGCTGTTGTGCTGGTTTTGGCTGGGATAGAGGTGGTTTTTTTCATGGTAGCTACTATGGGGCTACAGTCTGGATTTGTGCTGCAAACAGTGCTAGTAATTCAGGGATGTTTTAGTCATTGCTGAGCAGTGGTTACACAAAGCCAAGGCCTTTTCTGCCTCTCACCCCACCCCACCAGCAAGGGGCCGGGGGGGGTGGGGGGTGGGGTGGCACAAGGGGTTGGGAGGGGGCACAGCCGGGACAGCTGCCCCCAGCTGACCAAGGGGATATTCCATACCATAGGATGTCACGCTCAGAATACAAAGCTGCGGGAAGAAGAGGGAAGTGGGGGGAGGGCATTTGGAGTGATGGCTTTGTGTTCCCAACTAACTGTTGCCTGTGATGGAGCCCTGCTTCCCTGGAGATGGTGAACACTTGCCTGCCCATGGGCAGCGGTGAATGAATTCCTGCTTCTGCTTTGCTTGTGTGCATGGCTTTTGCTTTATTTATTGAACTGTCTTTATCTCAGCCCACGGATTCTCTCACTTCTACTCTTCTGATTCTCTCCCTCATCCCACCAGGAGGCAGTGGATGAGCAGCTGCCTGGGGCTTAGTTTCCAGCTGGGGTTAAACCATGACACATGTCCATAATGGTGCCTGTTAAAACTGGCGTTAAGAGCCAATAACTTCAGTCATGGTATTACATTTGGGGGGTTTATTTCAGGAAAAGAAAAGCTGTGAAAAAAACTTACTCTAAGTATTGAAGATCTGACTACATCTTGCTGAATCAGAAAAGAACCTGAAGTAATAACTGCCTTGGACAAGGATAGCATGCATGCGAAGGCATGGGGTTAAGCTCCAATGTTCTCTCCTTGGAGAGGGACCCACTGTCCTTGCATAAGCAGGAGGGAAAATGACCACCTTGTGCCCCATTTGCAGCCTGAGCAAGCAGTTATGTCCAGTCACCAGTGGGAGTATTGTAATGCCACCCCCTTTATGTCTACATGGGCAAAGAAACCCAGGAACCAGGTTTCTTCTGCTACTGGTTTGTTTTTCTGTAAAGTAGAATGTTGGGCCTCAGTTCGAGGATGACATCAATAAGTAGAGACATAAAGTGCTTGGAATGGTCCCATTTTATAATGAGTAATTGGATAGTTATGGTGCTCTTGCTGGATCTTTGATTGCCTAATACTGACTAGACAACAAACAGAAAAGGAGGTTGTAACCCAGTCTCTCCGTGTGTATGTTTTAACCAGTTTCATTTCTGTACAAGGCATCTAGTCCATCTGCCTACCTACCCCTTCACTGCTCAGCCAGCCGGGAGAAAAGGGCTTTTCTGGTGACTTGGCCACCAGAAGCCACCATCAGTGTTGGCACTGCCTGCAGGGGCAGACACAGCAAGTTCACCTTTGTGTGAACCTCTAACGCAGGGGTCCTCAAACTGTTTAACCAGGGGGCCGGCGCGTGGATGGAGTGGCAGGCAGTCATCTGCGGCTGCTTGTTCCCCCCCCAGCCCCCGGGGGTGGGGTGGGGGGCGGCAGGGGGGTCTGTAAATACCGGGGGCCGGATTGAGGACCCTGGGGGCCTGTATCCAGCCTGCGGGCCGTAGTTTGAGGACCCCTGCTCTAACATAACGAAGGCTCTGGCTGTGCACTGGCCAGTGCCAGCACCTGGTGGGGCTGGGACATGCTCCTCTGGGTGACATCACTGTGGAACCATTACCCATTGTGTTTTAAGCAGGGTGAACACAAATGAGGAGAGGAGAAAGGGGGTTGCCTCTCTTGACGTGATCTCAGCTGCCATCCCTGGGAGGAAGGGAGGAGAGGGATGAATATTAAAATGAAGGAAAAAATAATGGGGCAGAGACCAAGGGACTTGTCTGGAGCCACAGCCTTGCCTACATTCTCCCTCTCACTGGCACATGGCAGGACAGGGGCAGGAAAGGCTGGAGGGACCAAGAAGGGAAAGAAATTTTAGTACTCCCATACTGTAGGCTTGATGCATTTTTAATACCCAGCCTGGGGTTTCAAAACCTTTCAGACATCTGGTACCCCAGCATGAAAACCAGACCCCCAAATGAGTTGTCTATAAGTTGTCTGGGCAAATTTAGGCATCTTAGAGTGACAGCAAAAACCCAAGAGCAGGCTAAGCCAGGAGCTACCTTACGTCAGTCAGCATACAGCCACCAGGAGCCAGCCAAAAAAGAAACCCCAAGGAAATTATGTGTCTTAGAGCTCGCCTTTTACTCAGGGCTGCAAGAAATTGTTTTTATGCACTTGATATATACAGCCAGGACCCTCTGGAAGGGAGTTACATGCCACTAAAGAACTAGGCAGGGCTCATGTGTTTCTTTCAAAATGTAGCCAGAACTTGTGCTGTGCCCTTCAGAAGTAGTGACAGCACTTAGGGGAAACAGACTCACTTCTTTCCTTACCTCAAAATCCTTTAATCCTTCTTTTCCTGCTTTCCAGAAGACGGAGATCACCAGGAAGTTACCTAATCCTGATAGGCAGGAGGTAAGAAGGGACCTTTCTCACTGCCTTGGGAAAACAGGGCTGCTGTGCAGAAAATATGAAATACTGACTGAGAAAAGCAGAGCATGACTATACAGTCTAGTGGCCGGGCATACAGCTAGGGAGCACAGTTCTGGTGCCTGTTTCCATGTTCATTCCTGTATTTTATCTATTTCAGCTAAAATGCTGACACTGTCCTGGGAGCAAACACCAGAACTCGGAACTTTTCCTATTGAGCTGAGCCACTTAACCACTGAACGACTGAATCGTGTTTGGCCCCATAAACCTTGAAGTCTTGTCAGTGCAGTGGCATAGTGGTGGACCATACTTCTGCCCGGGTTGGTTTATAGTCTGGTGTCAGGACATTTCCCTCTAAGGGAGGAGGCAGAACTCTGAATCATCTCCTAAAGAAGAAGATCAGTGTAGATACACAAGCTGAGCAACTTTGGAGGAAAAAAATGGGGTTTTTTGGAAAAAAACCTTAACTGCTTATTAACCCCAAGTCTGTCCAGGAGTAGGCAGGTATTTTTAGTGTCATTTTTTGGACTTAAGCTCCAAGATCCCAAATAAAGTGCTTAAGTCCTCTTTTGGAGCTGGCCCAAAGTCATGATTAGATCTGAAAGTAGTATTTATATCAAAAGTCACTGCCTTCTCACCTTAGTTTTGGGTGCAAAGTTCACTGAGTTCATGAACATAGGCCAATGATTGTGACAGTTTCGCAAACACAAGGTAAAATGGTTCAGAGAGCTGGGAATCTGGCAGACCTGGTTTTGGCAATTCATACATCCTCAAAGCAAGAGAAATTATATTTGCCCCCACCAAGCACCAGCCTGAGCAGAGCTCTGTGCAGACAGGTGGGAGGAAAGCAAAGGAGGGAGCACTGAGTCTGACCTGGTAACAGCATGCCCATAAATGCTGTGACACTGAGGAACCCTCTGCTAGCACTGCTTAAAGTGTGGTGTGCACAGGGAGCTGCACTTCAACAAACCTGGGAGCTGCACTTCAACAAACCTGCAAGATGTTTGTGAGCACAGCAAGCAATATCCTGGCACTGCAGCTGATTGCTTACAGGTGGTAAAGGAGACCCTAACACCCATGTCAACAGCACCTCCGCACGGTATTAGTCACTGTGGCACACGGTGCAGACAGGTGACAAAAACACACCTGCAGTATCTGTATCTCTGTGCATTTATGAGGAAGCTGCAAGGCAGAATGATAGAAACTGCGGTTGGAAGGGTTCTTTAGAGATCATCCAGTTGCACCTCCCACCTGAAGCTTGAAACTGCGGGGTTCTCTGCAGTGCCTCAGTCTTGCTGTCTTCTCAGGCCCCTTGCATACTGACAGACTCAAAGATGTGGAATGGAATACCATTTGGGCTGGATGGTGCAAACGCCAAATAAATGCCTAAACGAAAAAAATAAAAGAGAGAGGAACTGAGAGTTCAGGAAGGATCCTCTAGTTTCCAAATGCATGTCGATGTTCTTAGGTAGTCTTCCTGTGACCAAAGCATGTGGAGCTTTTTTTGCTATTAACATCAAGATGAATGGCTTGTTTTAAAGATGGTAAAAATGCCATGAGTGCAGGTGCCTGTATGTGTGGGTAGATTTCTCAGGAGGATGTCAGGGACTGTAGCCACAGCGTTGGTGCTCCCCAGTGCTCTGCACCGTCTGTGGCGTGTGAGGGGGAAGCAGCTGCAGTCCTGCACAGCCCTTTCCCCACGTTCTCCTCTCCATCACCACCATGTTCACCTCCAGACCTCTGTACCTGGAATTGCAAACTGGAGGTTGTTAAACAAAATGCCAACTGAATAGAGCAGAAACTAGTAAATGAGCAATAAAGGAATTTGAACACCAGAGGGCAATTAGAAAAGAAGCTGAAATGGCAATAATTAGATCATATAATTTGAAATGGACACTGAATCTTAGTTAATCCTATTGATTGTTTATGATAAATAGAACAAATGGCTTGTCAAAGTACTGCTAGCTTTTCTGTGGTTTGATAGATAGAGGTTAGTTACTGTTAGAACCACAACATTATGCTTTGTTTCCAACTGATGAAGGAATAAGATTGATTTGAAACATATGGTAAAAAATACTGCAGCTCATTGTTTGCATCTGTTATACTTTTACTTCTTAGTAATTGGTTCACAGTTGCTTTTCTTTTTTTTTCTGTATTTTTTTAATATATTAAGTGAAAACAGAGACTTTTTAGCAGATGCACAAATGAGAGGATAAACATCTCAGAAAGCTTTGAAGCTCTGTTTCGTTTTTTTTTCTCTAGTATTTTTTTGTATCTCTTGGACTACAGACAGGATTTTCTGCTGGTGAACATGGGTGTGAAGCCTTTTTATTGGGTCACCTGGACCTGGTGAGAAAAGGGTCGATATCTGACATCTGTGATAGCATTTTTCAGATAAATAAGGTTTTCAGTGAAACCAAAGTAGAAGCAACTTTTTCTGTGTTTGTCTGTATTTTTAAAAGGGTTGAATTGTATTGTATCAGATGGGTTTTGAAGGAAGTCCCAGAGTGTTTATTTAACTAAAGCCAAGCCATTGTCACATGATTAGTCCTTTTAAAATGCCTTTAAACTGTAAGCAGTGCAATACTTAAAGTTAATTCTTGATGCAATGCAGTGTATTCACATTTTCACATCTTTATTCTCATTAGACCATGAAGAACAGCTAATCATAACCCCATGATCTGTGAGTGTATACCACAGCAAGCCTAAAAGCCAGTGGAAATTACAATGTGTGTGCTTCAGTACAATCAATTTTGTTTGTTATTTTAGTGGCATGATTCCTGTTTACAGCAATCAAGCCATCATGTTACACAGAGTAAATCAATAGGGTGATAATGTAGCTGTTTACTGTACTTACAGACTTGCCTGTGACCATGTCTAGGACACACCATATCCTACAATGCAATGCTCTTCATTTATATTTCCCTTTGGATCAAGGTTGACATAACTCACAGGTACTAGCAAATCCTACCACACTACAAAATGTAACATTTATAAGAGATACATCTGGTACATATTTATAGTGAGCAGAATAAGGACTTGTTTCAATTATGCATGTGGATTAGCTCTTTGAAGAAAAAAAAAAAAAGTAGGTGTTACCTCATGCCCATATAAATCCAGTGGTAAAATGTGCCAAAACCAACCCCCCCTTTACATGCTGTTACTTGTACACGCACATTAACGTGTTTCAGGCACAGCTCCGAACAAGATACACAGACATATGTTGCTATGAATCTTGGAGAACGCACTGTGCTTACATTTTTCAAGCTATGCAACAATTCCTGCAATAGATGTATGTTGTGCCAGAAAGGGACAATATATGGATTTCCTGTGGGCATAGCACAACATATTTTCAATATACAGCAAACATGTATAGGTAGATGAGCAAGTTACTGTTGGCTAAATTAGGAAGTAAACTTGCGGCGTTTCAGCCGTTTGTGGCACAGCATCCCATGCACTTACTATTACCTACTGTATATGCAGTGTATGCAGGGCATCCTGTCAATCTTTTACTGAGATGTAAACAACATCCTCTCTGGTAGAGGACACTGCAGAATCACAGTCCACTGTAACAAGGTAAATGCTTTGCCACAAATTTACTCTGCAGCAGCTAGCTCATTAGAGAAAAATTAACAACAGTAAAATTGGGTCAGCTAATTGCTATGAAGAGTTTGTGCATGTCTATTCCGTTGGATGGAATTGCAGGCTGGAGACCCACATCCATTTTCTGGGAGACACAGGAGGATCAGGGAGAAGCAGGAGCAGGAGGACATCACGCAGAATATCACTTTCTGATTCAGCACTTAATCTAGCTGATAATGGCACTGCTACAGACTCAGATCTTCATGATTTTTGGGTGGATTATGTGCAGCCACTTTCTAGACCATGTTGTGTCTACAGGAGAAAAAAAAAAAAAGAAAAAAGGCACAGTTGAAGCAGCATTATTTTCCTGCAGCATGGGGGCAAAATGGAGATTAATAATGACAAACTTTCTGCTTCACTTGTCTGTAACTAAGTTACATTTGCTTTGTGTATTTCTTGAAATTAATTCATAAGAGGTGGGATCTTGAAGACTCTCCATGTTTTTTGCAGTGTGAGCTATTTTGGAAGTTAGCGACACTAATTCTCTCTTCCTGAATCTCTCCTATTTCAATTATTTCTAGAGCGCAGAACTGCTGCCTCCAGAGTGTGCCCATGGAAAGAAACTGCATCATGTCAGGGTCTGAAAACTTTACATTCCCCAGAGCGTGCTAGGTTCAGCCCTTCTCCCTCTGTCTTCCACAGACTTCCAAATCTTCACTTGAGGGGAGCATTCTTTGGCAATTCCCTAAGTAAACCTTGCTTTGTTTCCTGGGGTTTCTGCCTCCCTTCCTTAGGTTTTGCTCTATATGAATAAATTGTAGTCCTGAGACTCTTGGCAGATGATGGTCCATTCCTACAGATTCCTGTAGGGTCTCTTTCAGGGTCCAGATCATACCAGGTAGCAACATTTTCTTTTGGTTTTGGAACAGCTTTTCCATAGCAACATTTTCTTTTGATTTTGTGATAGCTTTTCCATAATAACTTTGCGTAATAGGTATTTGTAAAATCAGATTTGTGTGTTTAATAAAATGAATACATTTCTTTCCGAAGATTTGTTTTATGGAATTCCATTTATTTGTATTTCAATTAGCTTTGTTAACAATGGCAAAGTTAGTAATGATGTTTGGCAATCAAAACACATTATGAAGTATTTGAACAATACAAGGTTAGTTAAGTTAAAGGAGATGTTGTGCAGAGCATTTCAAATTGAATTTGGATAGTGGCAAGCATCTGTGTGTTTGGAAATCTCTAAGTTTCTGCCTGAAGGGTAAATTGAAGCTTATATAAACAAGAACTTGTGATCTAATGTTTGGGCTTTTACTGACACAGACACAAAGACACATACAGATGCACACACATAAACTTCTATGGGAGGTTACAAAAGATAGGAAAAAAAAGAGAGAGAGAAGAGGTAGAGGAAGAGATGAGACATGTTAGCTGTCTATTTAATGTTTTTCACTCATGTAATGTAGTCTGGCAAGCCTTTTTCCACAGTCCCACCAAGCCAGACCTGTAAAAGCAATTACCTGTCATCATAACGTGAATCAAGCTTGCAACTGCTGTGGTTCTGAAAAAGCGTGACAAAGTTAATTGAAATTTAGGCAGTGAATAGTTTTCACTTCCTGAGATAAGGTGTGTTTTCAGGGGAAGTTTGTTGCTATGTTGGCTTTAGTTAACTATTCTTAAGTCTCTTGTTAAAGGATTTGTGTTATTTCTGTGGGTGGATCATAGTCTCATCCAATTATGACTTCAGTAGAGCCAAACTTTGTGTCATATGCTTTACTAGCCCATACTGGTTTGCACATTCCTCTCACTTCACAAGTAGATTTTTTTAAAAAAATATCTCTCAAGTGATTACAAACAGTACTTTGGAAGTATCAAATTTTACTGAAAGTTCATTTCACTCCAAAAATATAATTTTGGTGGCTTAGTGGTGTATCGGTTTAGTAGCTACAATAAAATCATTTGAAATCTGGCAAAAAAAAGTAATTCTCAGCCCAGAAGCCAAAAGTGAAATATTCCTAGTTTCTTTGACTAGTTATTTTCTGATCTACTGATTGTAGAGCTTTCACCTGGTCTTACACCCTTTTTAAAGTGATCACTCTATTAAAATGGTTTATTGTTAACAATTGACATTCTGAAGGTATCCATGGCGCTGATACTACTGCAAGTAATGTAAGACTATGGCAAAGAAACTGGAACTTTCTGAGTCCCCTGGGTATATTATACACATCATTCTCCTTTTTAGCCCAGTTTTGCATATCATTTCATTGACTTGCAATGGAGCTGTTACAGAGTATAGTATTGTAAGATGCTCAGCATCCTCAACACTTACTGAAAGGCTACAGAAGAAAATTAATTCTTCTCTCCATTGGGGATGGGGGGTGGGCAGGGGTGGGGGAAGGCATTTTGGTGCTTCTTGGTGCCAAATTAGGAGAAATATCAAAATTAGCATTTGATTTTTGGGGAGGTTTTTTTTTTTAGAACTGATTGTTTTGATACATTTGAAAATTCTATTCTTATGTTGGCCCTTAGTTCTTGCTCTTAAGATCTTCTTGTTTTTCACATAGAACAATTTTTTAGTCACTTTGAAGGAAGAAAAAAGTGTTCTGAATAATTGATTCAGTGTTACTAGGAAATATGTTTTGTGAAAGTAGAATTATTGTTTCATTGAGTGTTTCCAGGCAAGATACACTAGCAATATGGATAGAATCTGTAGCTCTGAAGACATTTGCAGAGTTAAGCTCTAAAAAGAAGAGAAAGAGGCCTTAGTCTTTCTGTCAAACTTGCTATAACATAACAGGCAAAAATATCATTACCTTACAGTTGTAGGAAGCTTTCCTCTCAAAAAGACTAAGCCTCTTTATGGCAGCTTCCTGCTGCTCCTACTTCCTCTTCCCTCTGGCCTCCAGCACTCCCCAAGTATCTCTGAGACGAGAGAAACCAAGAGTGAGGATGCAAGAGAGGGGCACACTGGACTCTAATCTAGCAATCTTGAGCAGTTATAAGATTCCCAGGAATACTGCAAGACCTGACTTCACTATATGAGGCTTAAATTTAATCTCACGGAAGTCATTAGGGTCCAAAATGATGCCATGGAAGTCAATCTATATTTTAGGGACAGCAAAAGGGTTTAGACTGTACAGAACAGGCTTTGATGACCTAATAATGTAATCAGAACATGTTTCTGTATTTTAATTATTTTTTTTCAAATGAGCCTGTAGAAGACATACATGGCCCAGATCGACTTGTATTTGTTGGGCATTTGGGGCTAATGCTCTGAACTGAACATCCCCAAATTGATTCTGAGCCTAGGAAACCACTGGAATTGCACCTGAGGAAAAGTAAAGCCGAACATCTAAGCAGGTACCATTGGACAGGGTGAGCATAAGACGAGCATACAGCTAACCCTGCAATGGTAGCATTCTCCTTTCCCACTGCTCTGCCAAATGCACTTATTTGATTATAATAATTCTAATTAAACCCATCATAATGCAATGGAAAATTCCCAGGACAGACTTCACTGCTAGAAATAGGCTAAATGAACCTTACTGGAAGTGTTATTTCCTTGTAAACTAGTTACATTGTCCTCTTCCTTGCTTCTGGTGCAAGCTCTAATTTTGGACATGCACACAGCTTTCCAGCTTCCCCCTATCCTCATTACCCTCTCCGAACTGTTACAGTTTGGAACACTGAAGCAGATGCATTATTTAAGTATTACATTTCTCCTATCTGGCCTGTAGCCATGCCCCCTTAGGCAACGAGCTCACTGGATCTCATAAGCTGTGGCAAGGTTAGGCTAGGTCAGCAAGGACTGGAGAGGATCTCCAAAAAGTTGGGTGCTGTGGGAATCGTGAATGGCAGTTCAATAGGTGGCACCCTTTCCTTTGGAGTTCACCCCGAAACACAGCTGCCAGGCGCCAGACAGATCCACTCATGCAGCCCAAGTTCAAGTTGCCCCCCAGGTCCACAAGTGTCCTGAGCAGAGTGGCGAGTGTCCTTTCTCTTTACCGGGGTCAACATCATGGCTGCTGAGCCCAGTGTGGACACTATTGGTAGTGTGTCCATTATCAAGACATGCCACCATGCAGTCAGTCTCTCTGTGGGAGATACACCATGTTGGCTTGGAAATGACCATGAGCTCCACCGCCTGCTACCCGCCACCTGCCAAACAAAACCTCTGAAGGAGCAGGAGAGGAGAAATCCAGGGAAGCTCTTCCTTAGGGACATTGGGACCTCACAGGAGCTGGGAGGCACGAAGCCAAGATTAAATCTGGCCTAAGTAATGAGATCTGACTGCCCAAAATCTCCCCAAACTGTCAGGCAGATAAAACTTGCATGGCTTCCAGCCCCATCTGAAACTCCTTGGTCATGTTGCTTTGCATACTCTGCAGCCCTGTTTTGTCTTCACTTGCAAAGGCTTAAAGCTTTCTGACTGGTATAGACACTGAGAATGTAAACCAGTGTCCAAAACCCAACCGTTAGCATTTTTTCCCCACAAAAATTAAAGTAAAAGGGCTCCCCAACCCAACGGCTTCCCAGGAGTTTTTGCTCCCGAGACCATTTGCACAACAAGAAAAAAATCACCTTGTGGAGCACTCAGTTCCCTTCCCCAAGATCTGTCAGGTATGGCGTAGCTCCCAAGATGTTTAATTCCCCAGACCACCTGGGAGAGCCCCACAAACCACTGGTGGTCCATAGACCGCAGTCTGAATGCCGCTGTGTTAGGCTACTGGTTAGGGAAAAGGAAATTAAACACAGAAAGCTGTTAAATGACATTGCATGTGAGTCACGGCTCCACATTAAGTAATGCTCTTACAGAGCACTTGTCTTGTCTCCCTGGATGAAAGCTCCACACCTTCTGTCTCTGCTTTCTACCTCTTAGTAATAAATATCGTGTTTTACTATTACAGAAATGAAAGAAATGCTAATGCTTTGTCTGAGAAACAATGAAGTGTTAGAAATAGAAATATAATGAGAGGTGTACGACTGAATACAGCACTTGTATTTCTGCTACCGACATGCAATGAATTCTTTAAATTTCCATTGAAGCCTGTTTAAATGAAATTTGCCAAAGAATACTTCTTTATCACATTCTTTTTCCAAAGTGCACCCTAGTGCAACCAGACTCTGTCTGTTCATTTAATATTGGGCTGTAACAAGCTTGCTTCAACCCTGCCTGCTAACTGGTAGGGTCATGCAGAAAAAGGGTCTAATGGCCACAGGTTTGTGCAGTTTGCTGTCTGACTTTTAAGCCATTTTTTAATGAGCTAATTTTTATGGTTGCAGACACACTTAGGCTTTTAAAAAATGGATTCAGACCTGAGGAAAGGCTGCCATGCAACAGTGGTCCATTACAATTGCAATCTATTATTATTATTTATCTTTCATCATCAGATTACAAATGTTGTCCCCTCAAACCCCAGATCTGAAGATGCACAACACAGAATACAACCCTACAGAAGACAGAAGAAGACGACTTTTTTCCTTGGCATCCTCCCACTTTCAGGCGTTGGACCAGCATGTATGGCTAGTTTGCATGGCTGTTTGTGACAAGGTTGCATCCGTATCTGGATGTCTCGGTTCAGTCCCTGCCTGTCAATGTGCATGGAGTAACCAGAGCTCTGGATCTGGTTGATTCCTTCTGAGAAGCAACAGGGACAAGATCTGGTTCTGCCATGCTTGGGACCTGCGCCCTGAATGGGTGGGGTGATCTTGTGCAACTTGTGGCAAAGGGGAAGGATCAGAACAATAACTGTCTGCTAGCGAGGATATGAAAAAATAGAACTGTCAAAAGTATGGTAGTGATGCACACAGGACTATTGTCAGCCTTTTGAAGAGGTAAAGTGCAAAGCTTATGTTTTCAGCTCAGCACCTCGTCTCTAAGGCTGTTGGTTACCCTTTTTCAATATTGCACTGGAGGTGCAGATAGACAAGGCAGGGCTGCCAAATCCCTTGGTTGCACAAGGCACACGGAGCTTGGCAGACTGGCAAGTAGGCTGGCAAACAGCTGGCTGCGCTACCACAGCAGCGGGACTGTGATCCCTGCCCTTCCCCCCCTCCCCGAGCCCGGATCTTAGTGGCTGCCTGCCAACAGAAAGGCAAGATTTCTAACTTTTGTGCTTCCAGGTATCCTCATGTGAGCTGCCGCTTTTGTGTTATCATTTTGTGAGGACGCGACTTGGTTCACCTTTTATTTTTTAGAAAAGAAAACAGTTTTTTAAGGCATTTACCAGGTAATCAACTGCAATGACAACATTTCAGTAAGACCTGACAGCATAAAGCTGGAAAGAAAGGCAGGAATGATATAAGGACTGTCTAGAAAAGCTCCTGTTATGAATGACTGAATGGCCCAGCTGGTATTTGTTGCCCATCTATCCAGCAAAGGTTACACAGCTCCCAGCTGATTTCAGGTTGGAGACCACCAACACAGTTCATCTGTGGTGTGTGTACAGAGGGCTGAGTCTGGAGAATTTGAGGGAATTTCCAGGAGCTGTTGGCCACTTCTGAATTCTGCTGTCGATGATATGAACTTGGATGGTAGGCCCATGATATCAGCTGTCAATGATAACATATTGCATTAACAGTAATAATAGTAACAGGAATAATTGACAGTAATAATAGAAGGAACAGTATTTTGTTTCTACAGAATTCTTAGAATGACTGTTCAGTGTGACAGAAAATTTCACTATGCCTCCAGGAAAGTGAACAGGGTATATCCTAACCTTCCAGCATTAATGGAAAAACATTTTTGGTAGTAACAAATGCACGTTTTCTTTGGTTACTTTTAGCAGATTTTCATATCAGTGTAATGCAAATGAAATGTCAAACTGCTGTTCACTGCCAGACACTTTACTATTTACACTTGGAGAAAAGATTCAGGAAGTAATTTGTCTTGCATTTCTAATTTTTACTTTGATTAGGTATTTGAGGCTTCTTAGTAATGCTAGAGGCAGTAAACAGGAAATTAGTAAGAAAGCCTGGAAAACCACTTCCAGAGCTTCTGGCATAAAGAGTGGAATTTGTGTCCCTGTCAGGTGGGGCAAAATTAGCACAGAGTCTGGTGGAAGAGTTTTTTCCCTGTGAGCTTGGCTTCTGAATTTGGTTGGCTTCCACACGGAACATCAGCATTAGAGCAGGTGAGTTACCTGAGTGAGATCGTCTGTGAAAGGACAGAGATCTGGCCAGAGCTGCAGAGAATCCACAGAGTATCCTCTCACTGCAACCAGTGCCCAGATTGAACTCAAAGTTGAGGCTGAACGAACAGGGATGCAGACCCAGAGAAGGACCCAAGAACCATGCGCATCTCTCTGTAATCCAGCAGTGTGTGCAGAACAAAAGCAGGAGATGCTCCTGGTTGGAAGTGAAGTCTGGCAATTTTCATGTCCATATGGACGTTCAGGAATGTGGGTAATGGCCAGAACCTGGGGGAAGCCAAATATGCCAAAACACCAGGAGTCAAGCTCCAGAACAAAAGCGTTAGCTAATTGGAGACACGGTAGTGTAAGCAGAAACACTGTTAAATAATTCTGGAGTTTGAGAATGGGTTACAAAGTACATATAGGCATAGCCCCCAGCAAAACTATTTGATGGATATTTAGCACTTTGAAAGTTAGTTCCATCATCTCCCCCATCTTAGTACACGAAACTCTTTGCCCTAGGTATGTTCTGGATTACTGTGGGAGCTAAATGAACCCTTAACCATAATAAATATGGAATGGCACAGTATTCCCTTGTTTGTCTTGTGGAAAACAAGGCATGATAGCACTTAAGACTTCTTTGCTTTTTTGTATGGTTCTGTTCACTCCATGCACCTGGTGCCTTTTGATGATTCATTTTAATGTGTTCAACACATGCTCATACAAAGACTGAGATCACGATAGAGAAGTGCTGCAGTGTGAGTATTCAGGGATCTATGCCCAATCAGTTGTTGACAGTGACAGAGTGACAAATGCTGTCAATATTGTATAATGTGAAAAAAACCTGCTGGAAAATTTGGTCCTGGAAAATTCTGAAAAAACACGGATTTTCCAAAGGTTTGGTGATATAAGCAAAAAGTCACCCAAGCACATATTTCCCTTGAAGAATGTGGATGGTTTCGGTACTTAACGTCAAGCACACGCATATGTTCTGTGATGATCCAAAGCTGTTACCACTGACTGTATACAGCTTTATCTCTGTTCCCCTTCTACTATGATAATTTATGTCAGATTCATGATTTACTGTAGATTTATGACATACACCAGACTGTCATTCTTCATAACTAGATAGCTGAAGTAATCTACGAAATATTTAGCATCATACCTAGAACATGCATTGATGGTACTCAGTAAGTTCTGCTGAAATGTATGTAATTCCTTATAAGGGTGTGCAGTGCCCGGTTCTGAAAAAGGATCCAGGGATGGAAAATTTCTCCCGTTATTCCAAAGTACTAAAGGCTGGCTTTACAGTGCATTTTCAGTCTTGTTTCTTTACCTTTAAAAGCACAGACTACTTTTATTAGATAGGCAGGCAGACAGACAGACAGACAGATAGTTAGTTATGGCTAAAAGTACCACAACAGAAAAACAATGTTTTTCATTTAAATTGTTTTGCTTTTCAGTCAGCTTGTCTTACTCAAAAGCAACAGAAGACCCTTGACTTCATTTATATTTCAAAGCATAGTCACTCTTTGACATCTGTTTTGGTGGAAGTTTAAACTACTTTGCTGACTTTGTTACTTTATATAAATGTTTAAAGACAATTCAATAAAGTGCAATTTCTTTGAGACAGGTACTATCATGTCAGTTTGAGGTAATCATGGCCATGCCTGCTTACATGTTTCTAATGCCATTTGATAGGTGTCACTGACTTTTATGAAAATCTTTGAGGCACTTCCTTATAGACTGTGTTTGGAATTACTGTACATATCTCTTTCCTGGCCTCTGGCTGAATCTTACAATGTAAATAGGTTCATATGGCTGGCACAGAGAGGGATAAGGTGTGTATTACCAGAGCCAATACTTCAAAGGGGTATGCATGGTTTCAACCAAAATTAAGAACAGGAGATCCCTGTGTAGACACTTTTCTTTTTTTCTTTCCCTTTTTTCCCTAGTTCTCTCTTTAAATGAAGTATGTCTGGGGTGAAGTTTTCCAAAGAATTATTTTAAATAATTTTTAAAAAGTTATATGCTTTCCTATTTGGACCTTTTTTTTTTTTCTTTTGAATTTGTTGGTATTGAGACATAACAGCTTAGTAAATTAGGGATGTTAGAACTTCTCAAAATATCTATTTACTGCATTACCAGCATGTTGAGCCAAGAAAAAGACAAATGCCAGTACTTGTTATTAACAAGGAAATAAAATTCTTTAAAAATATGACTACCAATGAAAAATATCAACTGTACAAATACTTTTGAAAACACTGAAAAGCTGTATACAGTAAAACACCAAACCTGTTGTATGTGACTATGCTACTGGAGCAATCAATAGTCATTAATATCTTATTGCCATTTAGAGGTAAGAACTGTAACTGAATTAATGACATGAAGAAGTTCATGTAACATATAATATGACTTTATACACTCTTAATGTTGTTAGAAGAGTGAAAAGAAGTATTCTGTTATTTCATTTCAGGCTGAGAGTGAAAACTATACATCAGCAAATACTTTTTAAAATGCTTTCACTGCAGCTAAGGAGACACAACTGTTTGAAATGAATTGCACTTGATCTTATTAACACTGAGTTTGGTCTGTAAGCACTAGTATAATGGATCTGCCCCAAATGCTATCACAGTTATTTTGTGTTGCAGTCATAAATGGCATCTTCTGCTGTGGCAAGGCAAGAAAAACATTATCTCAGGTTGGAGTGACAGAACTCAAGGCCAGGCTAGAGGAGAACACCATACTGTCTCACAGAAATTACATGAATAACAAAATGTTTAAAACTTTCTTTTGTAGTTCATACTAAATTGCTTGATGCCAGATGTGTATGCATCTGTGTTTTGGACAAAGCAGTCCACTTAAATGCTTTTCCTTTCCCTTTCCTTCCTCCAGTGTGTATTTTGGGTTCTTCTGGGGTTATTGTCACAACATCAACTTACATTTTAAAGGAGGAAAAAAAAAGGAACGATTTTACTTCTGAAGCCCAGTGGTTATGGTGGAAAAGCACAGATATAACCAGTTTAAGAGTGTTCAGATGGAGAACAGCAGCCCTATAACAGCTTTTGTCCTGTATAAAGACAGGGTGTTGACAATCCTAAATGGGACTTTACAACCAAGTTTTGTGTGACCACTCAATTTCAGCTACAACACCACAGCAGACGAAGAATATGCACTACCATCCAGACAGTAACACCCCTTGTCTAAAAGCAATTTGTTGGACACAAATATTGCAACACTATTTTTATCTCACTGATAACATATCCTCTCATTCCTACTACATGTAAACAAAACAAAGAAACAGCAAACTGCTTTTCCTTAACAGAATTATGTGTGAGATGTGAAACCAAGTGAATAATGATTATGAAGTGACAAGAAAAGCAATGTTATGCTTATATTTATAGAAGACGAAAATCATAAAATACCAGCTGCAAATTTTGCATCATGCAGCGTTAAAAAATTATCTGAATATTTTGCCAGCTGAAAGCAAATGCTGCTTTGATCTTCTGTATGCTGCGGAGGAAAAATCATCTGCAGTTACATCCTGTAGGTATGATCTATAGCCTATTGAGTCTATAGAAATCATTATGCTATTTCAGTGAAGAGCTGGATCAGGCGCAATACTAGGTACTTCAGCAGAGCTGTGAAGATGGGATTTGATGGTGTATTTAAGTGAGAAAGTCACAAGGACCTGACATACAGCATAGTAAAGAAACATAAGTCTTCCTAATGGGAGGAAAAAACAATGTAAGAAACATCTGTCAGGACAAATTGGAAAGATGCTATTTCTGGAAACACTGGGCAACATAACAGACCTGAAGAAATAGTGTGGACAACCACTCACACTAAAAGCAGGTGCTGAACTTAAGCCTGAGTATCTTTGAATCATTAGAAATTGTTTTTCACAAGAAAGGTAAGAATCAGATTATTTGAAAAAGTAAAATGTATCCATACTTCCTTTCTATTCCAGACACTAAATCTAAAATTTGGTACATTAGATTCTGTTGCAGAAATTTATATGTAAATTTTACATGCAATATGGACAACGCTGAAATAAAGAAGGCCCAGAATGATTAACATTATTGTGTTTTCTATCTCTTAGAGTTCTAATTACATCATGGATTTCTTTAATTAAATTTTGGCCTTTCAACTGTGTGCATCAGTGTTCCCATTAGCTCTCAGCACTCCTGTGTTCCTTCATTCCTCAGTAACAAAGCAGTTTGCTGCTGTTTTGAGTTAAACTTTGAATTGTATTTTGTGTTCCCCAAGTTGGCTTTTGTTCTTGACAGTGCTGTACATTTTTCTCCTGCACCGTAGGTCCTGTTTTTTCTTCATGTTGTGTGCAGAGACCAATAACTTTCTTCCTTCCAATAGCCTAATTAATTCTTTAGGTAACCTGTGTCAGGATACATGCACAGATACAGGATTGCATCCCAGGTGGCCTAAATCTGAAGGTCCTGAAGAGCTGGAGTAGCTTCTTGGTGGGCTGAGAGTGCTAGACTTTGCACTTGCATAGTGCAGAACTGAATTTTTGGTGAGCTATCTCCTGCCCTTTGATGAAGTCTCTTCCCAAACAAGTACACCTCATGCTCAATTTAACACACCAATACAAGATCAGTAAGACTTGTCTGATGCTTAATAGTTTCTACTACTTAATTTAGTTACTTTAATTTATTTGGTCTTAATTAAAAACATCACTAACCACTTGCATTCAAACCACTGCAAACCCTCGACATGAAGGAGCTGTCCTCATTGGAACCCAACCTGCTCTCCGAGCAGCCAGGACAGAGCTGAAAATGGACCAGCCCCAGCCGCCTGCCCTGTGCACAGGGCTCACCGGTGTCAGTCACTGCCCTGAGCTCTGTGGTTCTGTGAAGCGGTCCCAGCTGCAGTTTGATTTTTGTCATCTTTCCACAGCCTGTGGACCTCCCCCCATTACCACAAGCACTGCAGCCCCCCACTGCAGCCTTCCTTAAAGTCCCCAGTCAGCTGTGTGCATCGCCTCTGATGTCAGTGTGAATGCCCTGAGTTAAAAGATAAATCCTGTCAGGTATCACCCTGGAGGAATTACTCAGTGTTTATCATCCTTACACTTACAAGACCAGTGGACCAGTTTAGCCAGCCTGATGGGGGGGGGGGGGGGGCGGGTGTGTAGGAGAGATGCTTCACAATTTTTTAGTTGAAAATAACAACTTAGGAGTGAAAAAAACAACATAGACCTGAGAGAATATTCCAGCTTGTTCAGTATGCTTCAGTATAATGAAGCAAGCAAACACAATCCAGAAGGCATTTATTCAGCATTCACTTCTGATTGTTGGCTCTCAGGGACATGTGACTGATTTTTCTGTTACATATTTTTGTTTTCCAGCACATAGCATCCAAGAAAAATGAACTGTTAAGTGACTATGTAGCTAAAATACCTGTTTTCACATTCATTAATTAACATGATAGTGCATCTTTTGGCCAGCTTTCTTTATACAACTGTGCAGCACAATATTGCATTAGATTGGACTAGCTTCTTTTTTCCTCATACTTGGAAGAAGTGCGTAATAAGAACTATATATAGGAATATTTTGCTATATGTAACTAGCTAAAAGTAGCAGAATTCCCACCCTAGTCAAAGCAAGCCAGTAACTGCAGCATTAACTTTGGCACAGTAAAGAAGACATGTAAGAGTTTTTTTAAAAAAATCATTCTTTGACAAGCATTTTTAACAGTAATTTTAAGAGTTGTTTCCATCATGCTTCTGTAATAGATAAAATGTCCCTGGACTTTGTTCCTAGAGCCAGACCTTTCAAACTTTTCATTCAGGAATGCAGAGATTTTTCCTGTATTTCAAGTGACTGGGTATCTTATGTCACCATTACAGAGGTGCAGGTTGACATGTGTATTTCAGCCCATGGGGTACTGTTGATGTCAGGAGGAAAAGGCAGGTGTTTTGCACTCTTTTACTGAAACTGCTCTTAGTAAATTGGTCCAGTTACAAATTTCCTTCAATGCCTGTTTTATTAATACCAAGGATTCAGTACTGAGCATAATTTGGTTTGTGTTGCCTGCATACATGAGAGGAATCCCAGGCAACATAATTTGGTCCTCAGGTTTTCTCTGGTAAGTTTCTTGGCTTATACTTCTTCACAAAAATAAATAAACAAACATCAGTTTGCCTTCCAGCCCTTTCTAGGTCTCTGTTTTGCACATAGGTTCATCTCTTTAATTGCTACCTCAGGGTGCAACTTACATTCTTATTGTGGGGGCCAGAAAAATACCTGTTGGTAATAATTCCCACCCCCAGCCTATGTGAACTGCAATGAAATGCAAGAAGTCTGTGCCATACAGATCTGTTCATCTTTGATTTGAGAAGCTATGTCAGTGATTCAGTGCTGAAATGATGTCTTACAGCACTCATACAATTGCATGCTGGAGGCACCATATCTCATCTGGACAAGATGCAACACAGAGATCTGATCTACTTTGAAGTCATTAAAGATCGGTCTTTGAAAGAGAATCAAATGTTGGGCATTAAGCCCAATGTCTCGGTTAACTCGTAACTCTGGTACTTCCAGAGGCACACGCACACATATAAACATACACACTTTAGAGTTCACGTTTAAATGCTTCTTTAAAAACACACAGAAAACCATAAGTGCTAAATATGACGGTTGCTATGATTAATAAAAAAAATCTGATATTCTCCCAGATAAAAGGTTTATACAGAAATGTAAAATTTTCACTTTTTTCTTTCGTAGTACTTAGGGTCCAACGGTGACCATTAGATCATCTAGATTCATTCCCTGTATGTCACAGACCATTGAACTTCCTTCAGTTACCCTTGTATTAAGCCAAATAACTTGTGTCTGAGTAAATCACAACCTGCGTATGGCTCCAGCCAGGCATTTCCACCTGGCTCTTGTGAAAAGCCCCTTCCTCAGTCCCCTGTGACCCCACATTTCCTACAGAAGTCTTCTTGCTGTTCCTGTTTCTCTCCACAGAGCTGGTACTAGTTGCCCACTCCACTTTTTTTTTTTTTTTTTTTTTTTTGATTTTGTCTCTTTTACACATTCTGGTCCTATGTCCAGGTCTTTAACCTCTACTCATGACAAACATACGCATTTGCCATATCTTTGGATCACACTGTGCTTCAAGGTAATTTTACAGTGACCTCCTTTTCTCTGACCTCTTTTCTGGCCTATTCATTGAATATTTGTTTTTGTGGCTTTGAGATATGTAGGGCAGCGTAGGCGGTAGACACCCGTGTGCTTCATGTCTGTGAAAACAAACCCTTGGTAATTAGTGGTTTGGTATTGAGCTGGTGATCCAGTGAAATCCATATTGCAGCATTTGTTAGGACTCTGCCGACAGTGTTTGGGTTACCAAACCGAGGGACTTGCTGCCCACTGTAAGGCGTGGAGAGGGGATGGGTGGCCCTTGTGTTGCATCATGCCCACTTCTGTTCTCCTTTTCCTGTTCCATGAGTTCCTCCTTACAATATGTGCCCATTACTTTATTAACTCACAAGGGACAGCATAATTAAAAGCTTCCTCTTCTGGAATCATTACGAGGTATACCCCCCAGACAAGCCAAAGACTGATGACCTGACTGGATCTGCTGTCCTTTTTGATAGTTACAGCAGCTTGTGTATGTATCTGTCAAAGAGCCACCACAAAAACAGTGAGTGTTTCCTTTCTTTCCGTATCGGTCGACTAGTTAATGACATCTACATGTATAAAGAACCCTGAAGCCACACTGCAAAATCAATATAAAGCAAACGCAATTTAGAAAGCTAAATGAAATACTCAGGGTCTGATTTTAGCATTTAAGGGAACGATAGGTCAGATTCAATTATCTGCTTTCCAGATGGTAATTTCCATTTTACTAAATGTGTCTCTATTAAAGCTGGCAAAAGCTCCTCTGTTAGTGGGTAAGAGAGGGAAGAAAGGAAAGCAAGAGTAGCAGGGAGGTATGACCTTATTTTACCTTTTCTGACAAAAGCAGATAACATTGCTAGATTGGAGAGAGGATCCTGCAGGTCACCAAAGGCTCTTTCCTGAGATTAGATGCAGCTTTTCTCTTTCTGAACAACTCTTACTTCTGAAAACTTAACTTTTATTATCATGTCAATGCCCTCTGTGCTTATAGTTACTTCAGAGATTGAGAAATTTCACTGTGATACGAGTTAGCATGAGGTCACCTGCTTCTTCTAAATAAGAAGCTATGCTGAAGAGCGGCTGTAAGAAGAGTGACTGTGAAGAGGTGCTTCGTCTGATTGGTGCTACACCTGTGTGTGAGGCAGGGGTCAATCACACCAGCACAGCACAGCCTAGCACAGTCCCATTTTTGCCTGCATAAGGCAATAAGACAGTGCTGAAACCACTTAGGACCACCCTGAAGCCTCCCTCGGTCCTAGCTTAGGTTAAACTGTTGTCCCTTCCATTTGTGTGCTTTACTAGCACATCACCAGCTTATAAATGGTTCAGAAAGTAACCACATCAGATGTAGGTTTTAAGTAATTAATATGTAGATGCTTCTTGTGGAAGGACAAAAGCTCTGTGAAAAGGTGGGGATGCTGTATGATACCTGGTATCCAGAAAGCAGTTACCAGCGATGCTTCATCTCCCTTTCTTCTTCTTTTGCAGACACAGGGGTGATTTTGAATTGTCACCACTCAGCAACTTTTCATGGCAATGAGAATACAAAGAGATCTGATGTCAGCTGCAAAATGTCAAAACTTTAGCTTGATGCTTATGCTAAAATAGTCACCTATGTAATCACAACCCCCCAGTCTCTTAATTTTCTGCAGACTCCAGCAGACATATGTGCTTAATGGTTATTTCAGAAGATTTTGCCCTTAGTAGGGGAAGGCAATTGTTTTAAATGAATCCACAGATTACAGTTCATAAAGCTGTGACAATTTAAAGGACTCTATAATTACATTACAATTTATACAGCCATGGAATTACTGGAAACATATTTATACCACCTGTTTCAATGCAGACAGCCATGATTTTGTATTCCCAACTGCACTATTAGTTCCTCTTATCATATTACCTGGTCAGAACACTCAGGGTATCATTGCTGAACAAAGCAATAGGTGGGATCGATCATGCAAATTTAAAAGGCAATTTATTGTGTTGTCTTTCTCCAACTACTTTCAAGATTCCTTTGAAAAAAACCCAAAAAACAAAATTGTTCTGTTCCTTTTGGCACGTCTACCTCTGAGTGCCAGCCAGCATCAGAATCTGGCAGGGTGCTCTTGAGCCACTCTCCAAAATAAATATAGCAGATGTCAGTCAGGTGTTTTTCTACCCATGTCCAACCACTCACCAAGAAATACGTTTTTATTTAGGCCCATATCCTAATAATCTAATGAATTTGTCAAAAAACCTGGGAGTTATATGTAAATAGGGGGAATCATGAAATACCTGCCTTCAGCATCTCCTTTGGTGAATCTGGCTCTGTTTCTGAGCTCCCTGTATTCTGGCCAAACCTAATCAGTCATTACCTTCTCATGGTGAAGTGCTGAACTCTCTAAAGCCCATTTAAGTGACTCAGTTCCAGCATTTGCCGTGTCAGACCCATTATTCTCCAAAAGCACTTGCAGACACCACACTGGATGGCAGGCCTGGCCTTACCCTTGCAGAGCTCGGCAAGGTCTGATGGTGTCAGCCCATGGGGTTACCCCATCCACCATGCCGGACACCCGCAGCAGAGCAGCCTCCTCCCTGGGGGTTACAGTGAGCAACCCCAGGAAAGGTGAGCAGAGTGGCCTCTTACAGAGGTCTCTGGCTACTAGTCAAAGCAATGTGTTAATCTGCTTGTGTTGCTGCTTCCTTACGGTGATCAAAATGTTACTTCACACACACAAAGGCACCAGAGATGAAAATAAGAGAGACTAATGAATTATACTTATGGATTGCCCTGTGTGGTGTGTACATTGTAGTGGGTTTGCGTGGCAAGGTTTTGGTATCAGGGGGTCTACAGGGATGGCTTCTGTGAGGAGATGCCAGAAGCTTCCCCTGGTCCAGTGCCAGCCAGCTCCAAGACAGACCCACTGCTGGCCAAGGCCGAGCTAATCAGCGATAGTGGTAGCATCTCTGATAGCGTACTAAGAAGGGAAGAAAGAAACCATCTGCAGCAGCAGAAGAGAGGAGTGAGACTATGTGAGAGCATCACCTCTGCAGACCCCAAGGTCAGTGCAGAAGGAGCAGGAGGAGGTGCTCCAGGTGCCGGAGCAGAGATCCTCCTGCAGCCCATGGTGAAGACCATGGTGAGGCAGGCTGTCCCCCCGCAGCCCACGGAGGTCCAAAGGGGAGCAGATATCCACCTGCAGCCCATGGAGCACCCCACACCCAAGCAGGTGGATGCCCAAAGGAGGCTGTGACCCATGGGAAGCCCATGCTGGAGCAGGCTCCTGGCAGGACCCTTAGAGAGAGAAGCCAACACTGGAGCAGGTTTGCTGGCAGGACTTGCGACCCCACTGGGGACCCACACTGGAGCAGCCTGTTCCTGAAGGACTGCAGCCCGTGGGAGGGACCCACGCTGGAGCAGTTCATGAAGAGCTGCAGCCTATGGGAAGGACTCACACTGGAGAACTGTGCCCCATGGGAGGGACACCATGCTGGAGCAGGGGAAGAGTGTGAGGAGAAAGGAGCAGCAGAAACGATGTGTGATGAACTGACTGCAACCCCCATTCCCTGTCCTCCTGCACCGCCGAGGGGGAGGAGGTAGAAAAATCAGGAATTAAGTAATTAAGTCAAGCCCTGAAAGAAGGAAGGTGTGGGGTGAAGATGTTTTTCTGATTTGAATGGTGATAAATTAAACTAATTTCCCCATGTTGAGTCTGTTTTGTCCGTGATGGTAGCTGATGAGTGGTCTCTCCCTGTCCTTATCTCCACCCATGAGACTTTCATTATATTTTCTCTCCCTTGTCCAGTTGAGGAGGGGAGTGATAGAGCAACTTTAGTGGGCACCAGTTGTTCAGCCAGTGTCAAGCCACCACATCTATACACCAAATGGAGTTTTTGCCTGGTACTATGGAGCTACTCCTGCTTGCTTTTTGCAACAAGTAAGCTTGGCCACTTCAGTTCAACTTGCTGCTATCCCAAGTTTCTGACTGTGCAAATGTAGCTGAATCGGCACTACACAGACAGACCTCCTCCATTTTTTAACAGATGTATGATGATCAGCTTTTCCCAGGCATTGCATACTTTCTTATCTTTATATGCTGCATTGTGTACCAACAAACTATTGTATGCTAATTTTCACCATACTTCATAAAAAGATGTAGATATACAACAGCCCTCGTTCAAGCACGTTACACAACATTTCAATATGACGTTTTTCAGTTTCTAAATATACTTCTTTACTGCATCTTTTGCACTGAGGGGGATAGTATTTCCGTGGCATGTTCTTCTCAATTTATTAGCCAAGATTGCTGAGACACTGGTTGTATGACCCTGAGACACACAGTACTCAGAAACATTTGGGCCAGAGCCACCTTATCATACCCTCTGCGAGACTCACTTGACCTGCAGCAGCTCCATTGACACTTCTGCCTGGGAGCCTTCCAGGCACTAAAACCAACAAGCACCAAGTGGCTCCAGACTATGTCTTTGCCTCCAAAACAGGTTGGCTGCATGAGGACTGCCTCTTGGAAACAGTCCCCAGATCACTGAAGCCCCAAATTGTGCCTTGGAATTGTTCAGGAGAGCGTGAGGTGGATAGGCCAGGTTCATGACCTGGACTTCTGTGTCCATGTCCTGGTGTCTGGGAATGTTTTGAAGCTTGTGCAGATTTACCACGCTAGCACAGCCACCAGGTCTGGCTGCAACACTGCTCCCAGAGTGATGTGACGTTGCCATTTAGGTCACCTGTAGTTTGACCTGATGCCTGTAAAAGCCAATGGCTCCATGTTCATTGACTCTAGTGGACTTTGGCCCAAACACACAGCTCTCTGGGATTTCCAGTGTCTCTGATTTGCAGGTGCATGCAGGCTGGCAATGTCAAAAAGTTACATTTTCTCCTGATGGAAATCATCAAGAAAGAAAGCCCCTGCAATGGAAGCTGTTCACTCATCTACGTATTTGATATGCCAGCACAGCGTAGTAGTTAAACATTCAAAAGAAACATGTTTGTGACATAACTTACTTTAGTACAACTTTGCTTTTACTACAGAGACTTGGTTCTGTAATTTACAAGTACAAGTAAAAGGATGAGTTTAAAAATGTAGCACTAGAGTTTTATGTTTTATTTTTAATATATTTTAAATGCCAAATCAAAATTATCATGTTTAATTTACTTTATTCTCAGTGGTTTTGCTTAGTTTTATGAATTACCTTGGATTAATTGCTATATAGCATTCTGGTTTTATAGTGTAATTGGGTGTGTCTAAGTGCATTCCATTTTATGACTTGCTTTAGGGTGTATTTTGGATGAACTATATAATATAAAATACATTTGGTGTTATGTTTTATATAATGCCAGAGAAAGCACAAAAAGTGCATTTAAGTTTCTAGGTTTATGGGTTCCATGTCTGGAAAACTTTGGAGGACAAATCTTATTTTTCAGTTTTTCTCAATTTTTTCTTAGTCTTTTCCATCTCAGTTTTTCACAATAACCTTTGAATTATTGAACCTTTGTGTCAGTAATTATTTTCAGTCAGTCCACCCTTAATGACAGTCTAAATACTGGTATCACACTTTCTAACACCTCCATTGAAAAAGTCAAATCAGAGCAAAATCTAGCCAGAGCGAAATAAATATCCTCTGCTCTGTTGTACAATCCACAGGTGACTGACACCCTGTGTTAGACTTTTCTCTTTTCTGGTCTTTGGAGAGATCAGAGTGAAATACTTTGCATTAGCTGGCACACTGCAATTATTAACACCTGGAACTTCTGTTTAATAAAGTCCAAATTATAAGGCAGATGCTGCTGTATGGATTGCCATGAACTGCTATTGACTGCATTTAGTACTTCTGATATACTTACACCAAAATTATACAACCTTGTCGACCTTCTGGCACTTTCCCTGACTACTTTTGAGCCTTTTAAGTCCACGAGGTACCTCCTCTCTTTCACTGCATTTGTGTTGATGTGTCTTTCCCTTCCTCTATTCTGCACTGACAGAAAGAGAAGCAGCTTCATGCAGTCAGAGTGAAGAAAATTGAACCAAAAAGACCTCTGAAGGTTAGAAACTTGCATTTTCTTTTTATTGCCTTTATGACTCCCTGCTCTGCCTTTCTTGATGTTACAGCTTCTATGTTTTAATAAATATGTGGGACTGTAGTCAAAATGCTACTCCAATAAACCACTTTCCAGGCATCTAAATAAAAAGCTGCTTCCTTAATGCTGCTGAGCCTTCTCATCTGCCCCAATTTCAAATGGGTTGGTAAACGGTGGGTTTCCTTCCAACACAACATCAGACATTCATGTTGGAATATAACAACCACTGTCTGGGAAGACAGAGAGCAGCTTAGAAAAAAAAAATTACCAGGTAAGAAGAATACCATTCATGAATTCCTGACAAACAGACTTAAAACTGAAAAAACAAATGAGTCACTAATGTTACATTACATGTAAATGGGAGTGTACTGAACTGTTTGAGCTACTGTACCAACAAAGAACAGAAGTTTTCCATACAAATGTTACAAGATTGGCTTCAGCATCAGAAGTCTGACTAATGAATCACTAATGTGACATAACAGTGGTTGATACCTTGCCTCATAACAAAGCACTAGAGAAGTATTCATTTCTCAGAACTGACTCAAAGTATGAAGTATGAATCACTCTTAACAAAGAAATAAGATCCAAAATTTTATTAATTAAAGGACATGTAAAACAACTCAAGGTATGTTTTGTAGGTCAAAGGTAAAAAGCTAGCTAATGATTTCCTTACTTATTTTGGAAACTGGAATCATTATAATATCATTCTACAGCTTGATATCAATACTACAATACAATACAATACAAATAATGCAATTTAACAGAAGTCTATGTTTAGTGTTAAGTAAATACAATAATGACACACTGTATTTGCTGTGTTACTCCTCTTTCCTTTTGGAAAAAAATGAATGCATAAATGAACTGAATCGCACAATGCATGGAAGTGCACGATGAACCTGGCTGCCAGGGCAGTGAACCAGACTGAGCATTTATGTGACTCTCAGTCCTGCGTTGCTAATGTCCCCCCATTCTGGCTCATGCTGGAGTCCCCGTAAGAGCAGTCAGGCTGAGTCAGATAGGCCAGGGAATGGCAAATACCTAAAAATGCATGTGCAGCATAATGGGACTCAGTATCTAATGGGAGTTGGACCCTAAACTGGCTTTGGAGGTTTTGACAATTATAAGTGTCTAAAAGCCTTTGAAAATTGTGTTTTAAGCAATTTGTCCATACACATCCACGAATTTGTAGCAGGATCTGGACATGTCTAAACAACAGCAGTAGCACCTCAAAGGCATATGGATACCTGCAACAACCGGTTAGTTGGGACAAAAAGCCACAAAACGTAACGCTATTAAAAATAAAGTATCTATGAGATGCCAGAATACTGGAATATAAAAACTTAAAGCATCTGCCTGCTATTGAAGTTGTGCTCCCAGTCTAAGACATTCGCATTTAACATTTGTAAGGTGTCAATTGTTTTCAGAATATAATCTTCATTACCCAGTCTTTATGTAGCCATTTGGTCTTAAATGTTGCGTGTACATTGGTCATATATCTACGCAACATGCAAGAATGAACATCTGTATAAAGCTGTTAGGCAAAGAAGATTAAATGCTAACTTTATCTGTGAGCTTTTGTAACTCCTACCAAGTCAGCTGCCCACAAACCACAGGAGTTCACCACATAAGCAGATAGAAATGTTGTTTGGAAAGGACAGGATAATTTCCAGTTCATAAGATATTTATCCCAAGACACATTCATTCATCTGTTGCACATTTAAATGTCTGCTTTTAGCCACTTGCAGGAGCGATGCTAAATGAAAAGAGCGTCTCTTTCTAATAACAGCTTCATTCCACACTGACTTACAAGCAGTCATGGTGTAATATAAAGCAGTAGAAACAAAGTGTGAGTTCAGGAAGTCCAAGCCACAACGAAGGAGATTCTGCACCAAAGATGCAATGGAGCCAAAATCCTGCAGGAGGAAAGGAAGATAAAAGGCCAGGTAAGGTACTCCTCTTCTCAAGGAGTGTCTGTCTGCAAACCTGCCTACTGGCTGTTGAGGACTGAGGTTCATGTGTTTCTTTAGCACATCACCAGACAGCTTTCACTCAAGGCTTGGGATGTAATCCTAGACAGGTTCAGTGATAGGTGAGTTCTGGTTATTTTTAAGAAGCAGATGAATGGGAAGAATATGAAGTATCTTTGCGAGGTTTGTGGACTGATTCAGCTAATGCACTATGAGAAATCTTTTAATTATAACCATTACAAAATCAATTAAATTTAATTACAATTTTTAAAATGTTATGTGGGCATTTAAATCAAAGAATACTTGGAAATAATTTCTCTCAGTTTCAATGTTTTCAAACTACTTTCAGGCATTTGTTAGCCACCAATAGCCTTTTTTAAGCGGTATGTACAGTCATGCATGAACAATTATATTCTGCAGTCTTTAATTTGATGGAATTTATGCACAGAGATCCTTCCTAGGATGGAATGTGTTCCTGGAACCGTTTATGGTTTGATCTAAACACCGTCAGTTTGGGTTCAGATTGATCACTTTCAATAAGTAGTTCAGGAACAAGTTCCTGAAAAGAGAATGCTTCACTCTCAGAGACCGCTGTTCCAAATCAGTGCTTTCTGCTGCAGCCGCTGTGAAGGATGTGACTGTTTAATTGGATTGTGATGGGTACTGAAGGTGCTTGCTTGCTTGATACTGTAAGTGATTTCTTAGGAGACTAGTCCATGGCTAGATGATTTGTTTTGACTTGAATATTCATGTTTCTCAAGCAATTGTTTTGTTGACCACAGCATATACTCCTGAGCAATGATTTGATGTCAGTATTTCTGTTTAGCAGTCTCATTAAGCCCTGAATTGGACCGTAAATTGCCTTTGTCTAAGAAACAAATAAGAAAAGATCTCCCTTACCTAGTAACAACAGGTCAATAAAGTATTTCATATTTTACTTACCCCTGATAAACTTAATTTCTCAGAGTATTTCTTACTCTGTCAGTTTCCTATCTGTTGGTTGTTGGTTTATTCTTTTTTTAGATGCATCTGATCTTATCATATAAAACTAAATCAGTACTGTAATTTGAAAATCATTCTGATGATGTTTTCTGTCCAGTGATCTGTGGTACTGACCTTTAAACTAAAGAAATTTTGCAGTATTTCAAGGGCTTTACCTGTATTTCTCTGCTAATGCCTTTATGTGAGTTTTGTTTGTGTGTGAAACTGGCAGGGACCTTTGGGGAAAATCTTATATTCCTCAGCAAACAAAAAAATCACCATTCCAAATGATTGTCACAATCACATAAGCATTTTCTTATGCAAAATCATATTCAACATGTATACTTTCTGTTGTCTTAGCTGCCAAAATCATTGTCATACGTACCACTTTGGTTGTCTGGAATAAACATTAACTGCAGCTAGGCATATTGGTAATCCCCTTGTGCAAAATCAATGTAAGATCTTTGCCAACATATTCTATCCCACAAAGTTGGCTTTGACATGTTTTCACCATTACCAGGAAGTCTTGATTGCCTCATTAGAATAATCTGGCTGCCAAAAGAACATTTTGTCAAGTGCTTTTACATCTCCCTGTCATGTATGTAGTCAGGTAGGTACATTGTCTACCTTTACGTCACAACCTACAGGCTGTTGGTGCTGTGCTCCCAAGCAATGGAAACAGATTGCTCTGATCGTCCTGTGTGGTGAGATTCCTGTCATCATCTATGTCACTTTTTAATTGCTTTAGAAAAGCTGCTGGAGCTCCCATCCTTGATCAAGGCCCATTAGGTTAGGCAGTACTTAAAATCTGATCTTCTGACTCCCTGCTCATTGCCTGAATTTAGGTATTTTACTTCCTTGTCTGTAGTCTGGGCTTCTTTCCTTCATCTGGCATGTATACTGAGATACTAGTAGATGCCAGACATTTCTTATACACATAGCTAAATCCACTGGTCTTTCAAGAATTTGCAGTGATATATATGTATCTGAGTCTGCATGAGGAAGTTTGGCTATCAGTCTTTAAAGCATGTTACTTCAGTTTTCATATTTTCTACCAGCTTGTTCTGGAAATAAAAGTATTAAGAATTAAAATAATTTGTTTTCAGAGTGAGGCACATGGATTTCACTTACCATTCTTCAAGTCATTGTCAAAAAAACATTAGTTAAACACATCACAAAAGCCTTCCCACATGAGCCTTGGAAGATCTCTTTTTTTCCAAATTGAAAGGATGCATTTTCCTTTTTGATGATCTCCAAAAAACAAAAACAAACCCACCCACCCCCCACCCCCCTAAACTACTTCCTAGGTCCTATTGCTTACCTGCTATCTCTCAGCTATGGTTTTTTTTGCTTCCAAAGAACCTGGCTCAAATAATCTCATCTTTATTGCCAGAGGTTTTCTTAATTATGTCTCAAAAAATCTTGATCAGGTATATGTTATTTAAATTGGTTGAGGCCAAAGCTGCAAAGAAGCAATGTATTAGATGGTTGTCAACAAAGATTTATCATTCAATGCTAACTCCATTGCTCTGTGGGTCCATATTTTGTTTGGCAAAGAAACTGTAATGAAGATCAGAATGATAAATACAAAACGTTATTAGGAGTTCCTTAGATTTCCAAAGAAACAGAACTGGGCTCAGCATCTTGGGAAGTACATATTGGTTCATGGGAATAAATGTAGGTTGTACACTAGATACCTTTACTGATAATCCAGAGGAGATTCCATCTCCAGGCAGACCTCCAGCAACAGATATGCCACAAAAGGAGAGGAACAGTTCTGCCTTCAAAGCATGCATTGGTACTGTTCTTATCTGTACTTTGTTCCAAAAAAAAAGGTTAAAACGCATCCCACAGTCAGTTTTCATTGCCAAGACACTTTCAACAGTGGATTCAAAAGCTGCACAATGTACAATGTTGGAAAACCTTGTTTACCTTCAATAAGTGCTCCCCCAGGAGCACATCAGCAACAAGGACACAGCAATATTTCTTTCCCTTTTCCAAGTTTTTTCACTTTTCAAATCTAATCTCCAAACTGCTTTCATTCTGAAGATACATCTTTGATGTAGATTATTTTTTAAAAACTCACAAACTGCCAAAATAGAAACAGCCAACCTTCTTTCTTAGAAAGAAAGCAGAAACTGAGGCATCGCTCCTGTGTACCAGGATAAGCTGTTTTAAGCAGGGAGGAAGATAAGGGAAAAGCTACCACCTTCCCTGTCTTTATGGTCCCTTCCTGCACACTGTGTGTCCTACTGTTCTGTTTAGAGATTATCAGTAAATAAGGACAGGCTCAAGGAGTTGCCCCCTGCCCCTTCCTTAATGATGCTTGATTTTCCCTTACTCTGTCTCATCACGGTTTATTGATCATGAGTGCCTTGGGGCCAGGTGTGTGTGTGGATATATGCTTAGAAAGGCCCAAGCACACACCAAGCATACCAGAATCCAACTGTTATAGTCATTTTTTACGTTTGTGATTAGCATTGTAGACTGGGAATGATCAGGCCATTCTGTATTTGGCTGGAAGTTCAGGAGGGGATAGGCTGGGGAATGGCAGGTGATCCCCCAGCCTAACCTTCTCCTAGGAGTCTGAGCCCTCAGCCTGCTGTCTGTGGGACCAGAACAGCTCTGCTTTGACTGCGGTGCTGTTTGAGGTATGTAGAAAACTTCTGTTCTGAGGCAAACTACAGTTTGGGGATTTTCAAAAAATGTCATGGTATTCCACCTTGAAATGTATTTCACCCAGATTTGCAGAACTGTCTTGTGCAATGCTGCTGGTATTTTCATCAGCTTAGCTATGGATTTTCATCTGGGTTCTCCAGCAAAGTCTGGAAGCAGGTGTCCTGACAGCTGAACACTCCCAGAAATTTTGCCTGGGTATGCATTATTTCATTTTATTTGGTGTTTTAAACTATTGAGCACTGTATTACTGCTCTACTCCTGAATAATCACCATAGTCTAGTCAGAATACAGATGCATGAAAAGCCTTCTAAGCAGTCTGGAAGGGGATGGATTGGGGATCTGAAATTATATTTAGACTCTTAGGACATGTATCCTGTGCCTAAGACTTGATCTTTCTTCAATTAAAGTAACATACACCAGGGATTATAGGACTTGGTTGCCTTCGGTCTCAGGGTGACTGTGGATTCAGCAGGCAGAAAGGGTCCTTCTCTTCTGAAGATCTTATGAAGGCCATGGCCAAATTCCTGTTCAGCAGTCACAAAAACATGTAACTTGCAAACAATTATTAAAGTTTTATGGTATACAGTGTGTTAGGAATAAATTTGTGCTGTTAGACTGCAAGGAGAACAAAAAGCATCCAGTCACATGAGGGCTTCTCTCATATCAGGTCTTTGTCTCCTACATTTGGCCCACCTGCCTCAGAGGCAGAAAGAAATCCCCAAAGGGGTACAGGGGCAGAGCACGGCAACCTGAAGGACAGGGACAAAGGAGGAATGAGGAAGGGTGTGCAGGCTTCCCTGGTAGTCCAGGAAACCTCCAGCTTCATGTAAGCACCATTTATCCAAGTACATCCCTTCTTCAGAAGCTGTGTTCAATATGGACTGTGCTTTATGTGGGCACACACCTCATATTTTGTATTGATCTCATTTGATCTGTTTACCCATTCTTATGTATTTAAACTGCTGATTTGAAAGCTTAGCATTTGGTTAGGAACATTCTCTGAAATATAACAAGGTTTTACTTTTCTAAAAACCATAAAACTACATGAATGTCCTGGCCTATATTCCCGTTTCTTGTAACTTTTTGCATACTGTTACATTCCTAGAGCTTCAATCTCTTAAATACAGACTGCTTACACTAGTACTAGTGCTAGTGTGACTACTGACTAGCAACAATCTGCATCAATTCTGCATTTAGCACTATTCCCTAATAATGAGGCAAATGTTCATCTACAAATAGTTGTGTGCCCATCCCTGCTTTACAGAAGGAAGTACAGAGGAATTTTTAAGTGTCAAGGTTCATTTTAGGGGGAAAGATCTCAGCTTTTAGTAATCACCTTGGCCGTGAAAAGTAATGCTGTTGTGATCTGCAGGACAGTAAGAAAAGAAACCAAAACACACAACATGGGACAAAGATTATCTGTAACAAAAGGTTTTAAATTGCATTGCACTTCGTGTGCTGCTCAAGGGAGAAAGCTGCCAGAACGAAGCGGGACCAGTGTGGTGCAGTGAAGGTGCATGGTGGCTGACTGCCCTGGCACCCGGCCAGCTTGTCATGGAGCACCAGCCTGCGCTGAACGGCAAAGAGCACTTCGCACTTTTCTCCCAGCATGTAACTCCACAAAGCTCAGAGGTTTCTCACTGGTTCAGTTTCATATCAGACAAATCCAGCAGGTTTTGGCTGACGTGACTTTGAGCAAACACAGAAACTGAAATGAAACTCAGAGACTAGAAAGAGAATGTTTATGTCAAGCCTCCTCAAAGCAAAACATGGCAATCTTCAACAACTGTCTGTGAAATTGTTACTGAGAACACAACATCAATTAAAAAGATAATTTTTTTACAGCCTATTAATATATACATGATTCACAGTTGCCTTGTAGATGTGCACAGAAGCCAAATTCCCTATAGAACAGTAATGTGTTGGCTATTATATTTCTGGTTTATGTCTTTTTACCCTGCAGGACAAAACCAGTTATTTGCAAGGAGGGCAACTTCCAGCAATAACAAGTGGAATAGAAAGGTCTCAGCCTGACTTACATTTCTGTGGGCCTTTGCATCTATTTTTTGTAGTACTCCACACGGTTTAGTTTAGTGAAACCCATTTTTCAGGAAATACCATGTTTTCTATATCCAAGCACAGAAGGCATTGCGAAATGCCTTGTTTACCATGTTCAAGTGTACTGGGACTGTCCAAGCTTCATCAAATATATATTGTGGTTAAAACCAAGAAATTTTTTGTAGGCAGAAAACTTGTGAAAGTGTAAGAAAGGAAGTGAAGAGGTTGGGGCAGGGGGCACAGGATGAGCGAGGCTGAAATGTGTTGTGTGTAAGCACATTTCCCAGATCTGCCAAACTAACCCTGTGTTGCTGTGTTCAATAACTTTTTGCTTTTTAACACTGCACTGTTTGCTAGTTTGCAATCTTGAAGAAGAATTGGCAGAAGAAAAATGATGCATACACAGAAGTTTAAGAAACTTGCATCAGGTTTCAGTGAGGGTATTTCACATAATGTACTGGAACCTTTAATTCTCAGTTGATTTTACGAAGATTCACAGTGGTTCTGGGCTCTGATAAACTTGCTTTTACTTTGGATTTTGAATTAAATAGCTGAGAAGAGAGAGGCAGCATTAATAATAAGTCTAAGACACTTGTGTCCTCCCATGATCTCTGGGACTGTTGAGACGGGTTTATTATGCAGTGTAACTTTGGGCTTCTCTGAGTGCTGCTGTTTTCCAACCAGCTTTTTATGCTGTCTGAGGATCACTGGGGTGCAGTGCTCCCCAGCCATAACCTGTCATGCCCTGGCTGGCTGACAGACTGTGTGTTACTTGAACCAATAGGAGTGAAATCATTGCATCATTAACTTCAGGATGTGTTACACACTCAAGCTAGCACAGAAGGTCCCAGACAGGTTTGCATAGCCTAAGCTAAAGTTTGTGTCAGCACACCTTCGCTGCTTACCAGATTAATTTAGGTTTGGTTCCATATGTATGTTTACAGCCTCCACATCCTGACTGCAATACAAACTTACTCGTAAGTCAAGAAAGATTGATTTTGTCTGCTTGCCATCTCCCATAACCAAGGACGACCTTGTGATATCTCTAATCTAACCAGTCTATCTAATCTAAACAAGTTTTTCCCCATCCACCTCAAACAATCATTAAAAGGAATAACGTAACATATATGTGAGGGGGAAACATACCATCATAATTAAGATTTAGCCCAGTGGTTATGTTTGCTGGTATTCAGAGTAGAGATACATGAAATGTTCTACTTCTGCTTTGAAAAAGGCCTCCCAAAATTTTGTATCAGACCTGTCATAACTCATGCTTGGCCTTGCAGATCAACAACATGGATCTACCTTTGTCCATCTGTGTTCAGGTCTTAATGACCATCCCATACTACGCTGGTTCTATGGTACCACCTCTGGAGCATAACATATGGTATGGTAGCACAGAGCTACTAGGAAATCTTGTGCTTAAAAGCAAGTTTAAAGTGCTTCATATTTTCTACTGTCTGCCTGGGACATGGGTAACTCTTGAGTTGACTACTTCTGGTTCCAGTTATGC
The DNA here is from genome assembly GCF_015220075.1 of Falco rusticolus. NCBI lineage: Eukaryota > Metazoa > Chordata > Aves > Falconiformes > Falconidae > Falco > Falco rusticolus. Next base: position 66,300,219 of record NC_051210.1, on the reverse strand, counting down.
TATTATTTTCAGTAAATGGCAGGTTCTTTGCTATTCTTTGCATGACTGTGAATAATAGGTTTCTTCTGTCAAGCAAATATGGTTTTTTTTGGCAATAATATTATTCCAGAGCTGGTGCTTTATTGCTTATTGGTGTTTTTTTTTTCTTGTTAATACTGCTTCTATCATTACCATCATTATTATCAGCCCTGTTATTATCACTATGTTGTTATTATTACTTATTATAGTATTCTTCAATAATAACACATCAAGGCTAAGACAGTCACTGTAGAGAGATGACTGTGGTGCAGATCCCACTTCTTGGTTGGTAGGGAAGTCTCTAACAATCAATTCATAGGAAACCTGTCACTGGTCATAAGAAGAAAGCAGGGAATAAAAGGCACAACTCTTATTCAGCCTACATGTGGAGGCAGTTAGAGGAAACATGGCAGAAGTCTCTGATCAGAAGAATTTGTTGATCACTAGATACTGTTACAGTTGTATTTATCTGTAAACAAAGATGTCAGGAAAAATATTTTAACCTGCATTGGCCAGGCAGTGACGTTGTGCAGGATCTCCACTTGCTACCTTGAAGCAAGCTGAGTTTGGTTTTATTTTTTGTTGAACAGTGCATTTTGGGCAGGACTTCAGACAACCACTGCTATTTGTTTGACAGAGGGCTTGAATTAGGGACTAGTATTCCAGTTCTGGAGAGTAAGACCTTTGCACAGGCCAGTTAGTGGCTGAGTCAGAAGCTCTGTATGAGCACCTAAATCATATATGGACCCTACTGGAAAGAGAATAGCAAGTTTATCCCCTTGACATAAGACTGACTAAGAAAGGTTAAGAAACCTACCTGCCCAAAGTGGGGAGACTGTTATTAATGTGCATTGGGCACAACCTGCTCCTAAATTCTTTGATTCAGACAAATGCAGTGAAACAGCACTCTCATAAACCAGTGTGCACTTTTCAATCATTACTGTAAAAAAGAGAAGAAAAAAAATTGCTAGCTGTCTCCCAGTCATCTTCTTAAACCATCATCAACAGATTCAGTTCGTACTGCTGCTATGACAGAAGTTGTTAGAGCAGGAGAAATTCAGAACAGGTAATAGTGGCTCTGTGCATATCTGGTAAGACAAATTCCATTTCCACTTGGTCACATGAGCCTTCTGTCAAGGTTTAAATGCCTTTATACTCATAGTTTCCAAACCATCTTCTACCATGTCTGCAATCACATCAAACAGTAAAAACTATCAAACCAACAATTTTGTCTGGCTGTCGCTTAGAAAAGTCAGAATCATTGGGCAAATGTATTGAGGTCCCTTTTCGGTACCTGTGGTAAAAAACAGTTGTGCTCTACAAGAAATGCTTATCATGAACCTTCACCATTAGTCTATAATGTTTGGGAATCTCTTTTTTCTTCTAAGAACAAACACACCTCCTTTTGAAATGCAATATCAATTTCCTTTGCTTTTTAAAGCTCAAATTCTGCAAATACGTTAATGTATATTGATGTTTATTAATGTATATATTTAAATACACAGATTTAAATATGTGTATATATGTATACTGTATATACATTTTATGAGTGTGTATATATATATAAACATTTATACATATGTACATGTATATACAAATATATAGCTGTGAGTAGCTCCTTAGGAGTCAATAGAATTACTCACAAAGTTAAAGACAGTCAAGAGCTGAAGTATTTTGATAAATCAGATCCTTAGCCTGATCCAGATGATGAAAGTATGGGGGCCAGAATTATTTAGAGCTGAAAGTTCAGCTGGAGCAGAAAGGTTCAATTTTTCTATCCATTTATCTTATAAGCACTTTTGTTCTGGAGTTTGAACTTCCCAACGAAAGCATAATAATAATGAAGACATATACCATCATTTATAGTTATATTTCCCAGCAGACCATATGTTCCATATATACGTTTCTATTTGTTTAGAAAAATACACTACTATCTCTATAAGTGGAACAGAGAATGAGATGACACTGAAGCCAAGTGTGAACATGTTTTATGGCAACTTGGGTATTAAGTTCTCTAGACACATTTTTATGGGAATCAACTTATGCTATCCTCCATCTTTGTTTGTTATACTCTGTGTTACCAGAATAGCAAGCTGCCACGTGGTATTTTATAGTGTCCTGAGATAACGTGAATTTAGAAGGGTGTTCTATAATAAAGTTCCCACAAGTATTTAACAGTCAGTTTAGATGACCATTCAGCTTCTCCTCACAGGTTACACTGGAACTAATAAAACCAGAATGGCGAAGAGTCATGTGTAGGTCCTGTGTAAACAGAATACTATATAAACTCCTGCAGAATTAACAGCATTCGGAAACACCATTTAACAAATTCTCTACCACTACAACAATATTCTGTGACCACCAGCCGTTTTAGGCAATTCCTTTAATGATGGAGTTTTCAAAACTGTTAATCCTAACTGGCGTTTCTGAAAGACCTTTTTGTTTCTTCAGGTACCAAAATACCTTTGAAAATCTGACTCTGAGGAATCGATTAAAAAAAACAACAACAAAACCAAAAACTTTGATACTTTCCCACCAAGTTAGGCACTCAAGTATAATACGCATGTATCACAGGAGGCTTCAAAGTCCCAGGGCAGGTGCCTAATCACCTAGTGGGGCTATGACCAGCTGTAAAACTTCTGATGTCTCTGGGCTACCTGAACCCTGCCTCAACCCAGCATTAAAAATGTTCTCCCTCATTCCCTTTATGCAGGGCCCAGCTGACAGCTACATTCAGAGTACATGGATGGGATCGTCCTAACGCAAAAGGCAGCCAGGAGCAAGACTTTCTACCTGGCTGATATGGTTGAACACTTTAATGTAGTTACCTTAATTGCATTCCATATGAATGCGGAAGACTAATTCTTAAATCCTTTCTTCTTCATTTGGGAGGCAGGGCTTGAATAAGACTCCAAGGAAGTATCTGATGATCTGCTACAGTCGGTCTTCATCTCCCCTCCTGCTCTGTTTAAAGCTCAGCGCAGTGTTGTCCTACTCCAACAAACCCTTTAAGCTTCCTTCTTTATGCTCGGTTTATGTCCTGGTGGGGAATACAGCCCATACAGGTTTTGCTCCAGGGGACAAGCACAGCAGAAACACAGGGGCCAGACACAGCCCAGGTGGGAGACACCAACCATATACGTGCCTGTCCCCCCGTGCCACATCCAGGAGCATACATCGGACAGCCAGTACAGATCAGGGAAAGCCAAACTACCAGAAACAGGCTTCAAAGAGGTAAACATCTGCTGAGGTTGGGTCTGCCAGCAGGAGATGGTAAATATGTTTCCTGTGACTAGGACACCCCTATTCCCATTGTGACCATCTTCCCCAAAACTTGTTCTCCCAGACAGGTGCTTTCATCCGATCTCTCAAGGTGCTGGTGATGGCAACCATATTCACACAAGACCTTAGTCACTTGATCTAAACTGCAAATCACTTGGAAGGAAATAGTTGTCTTCACAAAGCTGTTGTTTGCTAAGCAGACTTGAAAGGGGTCTAAGACAAAGTCAGACAGCAAGGTGGAGCACAAGAAAAAGCATGTTTCGGCAGCCCAGTGCCTGGGAGAGTCACAGGTTTTGACCTCTGCTCCCAGGACTATTTCTGTACTTGCCGTTAAATGATCATTAGGTTTGGTGCCGACGGGGAAAGGCCCAAGTGCTGAGTGAAAGCAGAGACAGCTGACAAGGACAGAAATGGGAAGAATGAAACAATGCAGGGCTCGTGTGTGCATGTGTGTGTGCATACGGGGGGGATATTACCTGTGCTGGGACTGGTGTGATGCTGTTGGAAAGCCAAGGCGGAATGGAGGGGCTTTGTGTCTTTGAACAATGGCTCAGCAGGGAGAGCTGGCTGTGTAATCTAAACTAACTTAAAACATGGGGGCGGGGGGCAGGGTGTCCTACTATTGACTTGGTGAGTTGTTAGGTGGTCAGCTAGTGTGGAAGTGCAGAAGAGGGGGAAGGGGAGGGGTAATGCAAGACCTTACAGCCTTGAGTGGAGCTTAATATTGCATATGCCTCTCACTCAAAAGGTGAACAGCAGACCAGATTAGATCAGGGAATGTTAGCCACATCCAGTGCAAAATATGTTTTGTTTTGTTTGCTTTCTTTTAAAACAGGGAGTGGGAGCATAAGTTCAGGGAGGTAAGTGAAAGTTCAGTGAGATTTCTTCACATTCATGAAACCTGAGTTCATAGTTGAGCTGTTGAGTCACAGACAGATGATCTTGCCTGGTCAGTTGAAAAAAAAATTAAAAAAAAGAGAAAAAACCTGAAAAAACCCAGCCTCTTTCCCCTGTAAGTTCCTTGATGTTCATTAGGTGTGGTTGGGTGAAGAAAAGCCAGACCAATACCAACAGCTGCATGGAATCTTTCCACAACTGGAAGGTGAATAATTAACTCTCTTATAACTGCAGCCCCTCAGGGAAAGGTGAGTCACTAGCCCAATTTAGAGTTATGTTATCTTGTAATGAACAATAAGAGGGAAATCTATGCATGTCCTGACAGTTCTAGTGAGACATCAATGATCTGTGCCCCAAAAACCTCAGGAAGGGAGTTGATCAGAATGCACCTCTAAGAAAATAACTGATTTTGTACATACAACTTATCAGTGTTTCAAGAAGATAATTTTTTTTCTAGGCATGTGAAATTTCCTGAGCATGATGCTGAGGCTCAGACAAGAAGGAAAAGAATGTGTTGGTTTTCACTGACAGCATTGTGCCAGTACCTAAAATCAGATACAATCAGGGAGGGAATTAACTTATTTTTCTGCATCCAGTCATGCTTATACTGTTGCCTCTGGACTCTTGGGATGGAGGGAGGGGTCCAAAAAAGGCAGATATGAAAAACAAGCCTTCTGTTAGGTGACTCAAAAACCTATTAATCGATTTTTTGCTAAGAGTTTGAATGTCCACTGGGAAATCTGCAGGAGTCTGCAAATTCAGAAAGCTTAAAGGCTGGTCTAAACTTGACAAATCTTTGCATTTATTAACTGTGCCCATGTGAGAAAGGCAATATATATTGTTCTTCCTTATATGTAGGTAAAGAAGACTGGAGCCCTTGGCTCCTGCTCCTGCACAAAGCAGTGCCCTTGCCACTTCTTCTGGTGCTGCAGCCTCTTCGTTAAGGTTTTTAGGGATCTGAAGATAACTCAAGTTCAGAAAGTGGCTGGTAGATGATACCTGTAGGTTTTCCTTACTAAACCTTGCAAAAGACAAATGACTGTACCTTCTCCTCCCTCCAACTAAACTGTTGATAGATCTGATATAACTATTCCCATTTTGGGGGTTCAGGACTAAATAGCTCCACAGCATGACAGCCATACAGGGAGATCAGTCTGATTTGTCATGTCATTATATCATGCAGTCATATTCTGATGGAAGGAGCACCTCTTGGGTTTTTGTCTTTCCTCCAACCAGTTTAGAAGTAGCATTGAGTGGCTTAACAGTGAGCTGTGTTTATGTGTTCTCTGCAAGAAATTAAGGCAGCTCCCTGTGCAAGGGGAGCAAGTGACTCGAGTGAATGAGGAGTTTCTTAGAGTCTGGCAAGGGGTTAAAAGAAGAACAAAACTTGCAAAGACTGGTTTAAACTGTGCTGATCTCCAGGGAGCCATGCCCCCTCCATTATCTCAGTAAAGAGTGTTCGCAACTAGTACACTATGAAATACATAATTCCACAGGAAAATGAAAAAAGTAAGGGAAATAAAAGAACATAAACAGCAATGGTCTGAATCAAAGCCACTCATCAGATTCTTAATCCTCATTAGTAGGTATTAATTTTTATGAATATCTCTGACCAATGAACAAATATAAAAGAGAAAACTCTCCCACATGCTCCATGATGCTGAATCTAAGGTCACCAGACTGTCACCAGGCATGTTTTAATCATTGCTTTGTCATTGTTGTATCTTCAGTTCATTACTGCAGACGGTCTAGAACTGCTGCAGAAATCCTGTGATCACTTGTAATGTGTTTTTTTTCCCAAGAAGAGTAGCCACTGCCTAGAAATGGAAACCAAGGTGCTAGACAGTGGTTCAAGAAAAAACAAAACCTTTCCATTTTGGAGTTGAGTAGATCAAGGTGCAGAGGATAATTATGCATTTTAACAGGTTTAAGAAGAGTAAAGAAAGACACCTCTAAGCAGCTTTTGCTGGTTTTTTTTTTTTCTATGAGGAGGAGCAAAAGAAGGAAGGAAGGAAACAAACTTGCTGGGAGATCACAGAGAACCCATCAAAGCCAAGCCAAGTCCTACCATTGTATAACATGAAGCTCTAAGCCTTGAATGTAGATTTGTTCTATTTGGTCATAAACATATAGTGAAAAGCAACACATGTTGTTGCTCTGAAGGCTCTGCAGAGCAATGAAATACTAATTTCAGTTTATTCATTTATAAAAATGCCTCTAAATGGGGCTGCCAAGCAAGGTCTTTGTTTAGAATTGTCCCACTTACTTGTCCAAGCTGGAGTTCAGCCCCTGAGGAAGTCCAGCCATGCTGCTTGTAACACGCTCTTACTTCAACTGATATTTCAGTGACTTGTTTTCTTCCTACAGTTCAGACAGTATTTTTTTTAGCCTTGACAGAATGGCTAGACTAGGTAATCCACACAAACAGCTGCTCCATGCAATGTGATCTTTTCCCCAAATCTTTTTAACAAGGACTTCTGAACTGTTCCTTGGTTTTGGAAATGTTGGAAATATCCAGAAGCTAAAATCTCTCAATATGAATGTAATTGACATATCAACTGTCTGACCATACTGCTTTTAGCTTGAGAAGTGTCCCAAGAAGATTAGCAAGAGCTGCATGTTCATAAAACCACTTCTTAATCAGAAAGCATTAGTCAGAAAAATACCTCTGCTTCAAACCAATTTCACAGAGGATTTGCTTCTTGGATATCAGTGTTCTTGTATGTAGTGAGAAGAAAGATGTTACTGATTTTTGTAGCGTGAGCTTTACAAACTTTCAATCTTCATCAAAGATAACATAATTAGGATTTTTCATTGTGATTAATTTTATAACTTGAAATTATTTTGGGTTTTGTCGATCACAGGCATTTCTGGAACCCTTATATAAGCCCAGGAAATATTAAAGTAAGTGTTGCAAATATTGAAGATATCAAGTAACATTAATGGATTCGGGGAGATTTGAAAAATTAACAGGAGAAAAGAAATACAGGGTCAGTCTTTAAAGAGGCCTATGAATATAAGGGAAAACACATTCAAAGGAAGGGAGGAATTTGGAAAACAGTCATTTTAAAGGAGGCAAGAGGTGAGAGTGGATAGGAAGTTAGACATGCATTAGGAACATGATATAGCATCCAAAAGGGTGTTGCTGTGAATTGCATAGGCAAGGATAACAACCTCAGTGAGCAGGATGGCAAAAGTCCTTTCCTGAGCATTGCAGGTATTATTCCATTCACAACAGACCACTATGTTTTAGGAACTTATGTACTGAAAAAAAAAAATATCAGTGTATTGGAGAGCATTGAAGGAACAATAAAAAAGAGCAGGGGTGTGGAGAATTCATTTTAATAGGTAAGATTAAGTATTAAATCTGTCAAATTTGGCTAACTGGAAAAAAAAAAAAGATCACATGGGTAAATATTTAAAAGGTGTCTAATAGAAAAGAAATTATTTTAGGACAACCAAAATGCTAAGAAAAGGAAAGGAGGATGAAAGTGAGAATGAGGTGTATCAGACTGTGAAATGATCCCCTGAGGGATGAGAGAAAAACCATTCTCCCAGTGAGAACAACTTTAAACAAATTGGATATTATCTTAGTGACCAAAGGGACAGCTGGGAATATCGACTATTTTTGAGATTTTGTAGGCAAGGATCCAAACAAAATAATTTTATGAAGGCCTTATTTTTTGCTGAGCCACACACCCTTTCTTTTTCTCAATAAGATCTGTCAGCTAGTAGAATCTCTTTCAGTGCTCTGCTATTGCTGGCCATATTGTGAGCTGATTAGGGAGGAGGTGTATGGCTGAATGCTTTGCCCCCTAAAACTGCCTGCCCAGTATCCCTAAATGAAAGTAATGAGGACTACTGTTGCATGGCGATAGCATTACTTTGTATTTCCACATCCTGTGGTCTCCCAGGCAGTCTGCCTGCTGCAAGTACAACCCCCCAAGGAAACCGGAGAGTCAGAACCACCTAGGTAATGCCAGTAAACTAAACCTTTAGGCATTTCTTTGCTTTGATCCAGAGAAATGCATGTGCTGGGCTGTTTGTACCCTCAGAACAAATGGCAGTCTTGGGAACTTACATGGATATTTAGAGATGGTATTTAAATAACATTACTTGGGAAATTCCCACTGCTTAAGAAAAGACCAACTAAAACAAGCGTTTTCTTTCCCGGAAGGCTAAGACAGGTATAATGAGGATTAGCAGGCATAATTGATATCATTTCTGTATCCTAGAGGATCATATGAGTCATCCTCCTAGTCACGTCCTCCCTGTTCTTAGTACCGATGAGAGTGAAAACGTTGCTGTGAAGTGTAAAGAGGCAATATAAACATGCTGTGTGATACAAGCAACTGATTGTAAACAAATAACTTCATTAAGCCATGTTCGTAATAATTCCTCACTTTTATACAGCACTTTTCATCTGCAGATCTCAAAGTGCTGTACAAATAGAAAAACTCAGGAGGTAAAGTGACTTGTTTGAGGTCATTCAGGTAGACAATGGCAGCTCTGGGAGCAAACCATGCTGCACTGCCTCGCTTTGCATTATAAATGCCCCTCCTGTGCAGTTCTGGAAAGGATGACGGCAGCAAGCTTTTGGAGAGGGAGAGTTTGTAGCTGGAGCAGAAATAAGCCTGAGACTGATCATAAGACCACTGTGAATTAAAAAGGCCAAATTCCACCCTAATGTGCAATCTCTCTTAAAATCAACTGGAGATTTATATTTAAGTATTTCCAAGGTTTTCCTTCCCATGGTGTCTGAGTACCAGCAAAATTACATCACACTAAAACAATCTCTGAGGATGATTCCTTACTACTTTTTCTTATTAGCCTCAAGAGCAACTATAGGTTGTTTTATTTTTATCAGTTCTTTTTTTAAAATTGCACATAAACACTGGTTCTCATCCACTATTCAGGGTGGAAAATGGAGGAAAGGATTATTTACTACCTAAAACTACAGTAGTGCAGTGATACCTCAGGCCTAGTAAGCAAAAAAAACAACCCAGCAAGAAAACTTCAGTCTTGACTATGTATACAATTTTAAAAGTGCAGAAAAAAATTTTGCAGGCATCTGGCATCCCCAGTTCATGATAAGAGAAGTTAGGCAGGCAATATGCACAAACACTTCATGGAATTAAAAAAATAAAGGGCAGAATATGAGAGGAATCAAAACACAATATATCATAAATTCTAAAATCATAAATCCCATTATGTCTGAAATTTGGAAGGTAGAATACATCCTACAGATTCCTGGAAGGGAAGAAAAGGCACTGGTCCTGAAGCCACAAGTCTTGAGTTCCTTGCTGGCTTGGCTGCAGGCTCTCTCTGTAATCTTGGGCATATTGCTTTACTTCTGTTTCCTCTCCCACATTGTGGGTGTGCCTACATTACAGTCAAAGTGGGATATTAAAGCTTGTCAACCCAACTGAACTGGCTTTAACTGAGTTAGCTTATGTAGTTAGCAATGCAGTCGTAGTGTAGAGTTGGGTACAGGCTAAAGCCTTAAGGGTGGATAATGAAATTTTGGAAGAACAGAATCCAAACACTATCAGAGGAATCCCATTCATCTAGATTTCACATTATTCTTTATTTTCTGAAAGGATAATATTTTTTAAAAATAATATATATATTATTTTTTTCTGATTAACAGTAGGAGCTGAGCCAGGGGGGAAAAATATTAAAAAAAATAAAAAGGAAAATAAATATGATGGTTGAAGTTTTCAGAGTCATTCAAGGGATTTAGCCACATGCTTCACATTAATGTGAGAGCGCTGCTCTGGGATACAGATCTTAAGAATGGGAATCTGTTCCTGAACTCCATCCAAATTGTATTGGAACATGGAAATATGGAATGAGATGAGTTAGTCTTCCACAGGGGTAACACCAGCTGAGAAAAAGTGTGTTTCGAAACTGTGAAGACATTTTAAAGGAAAGTTGCTTATTGATATGCCAAAGTCTGGCCAGTTGGTAAATATAATTGTATTAGGCTGTAATTATTTACATTTTAAGAAAACACTCATGTATCGTGGAGGAAAAAAATTACCCACTTCTTTTTTTATGAAAGCATACCAGCAACATAACTTAAAGCTGTAGATCAGTGTCAAAAGCAATAACACAAACTGGTATGGTACTTCCCCTCGCCCTCAGCTAAATGACTCTTATGTACTCTTAAAAATGGCATGATAGTAAAAATACAAATGATGGGTATTATATGGAAATGATAGTTGCTAAGTACAAACACATGTAAGAGAGTTGCTTTAGAAAGTATAGTGAGAGACAGAGTAAAAGGAAAAACTTTATTACTGTCAGAAAGATACAGTGAAATAATTTAGTGCACACATGTCTGGGATAAGAGTTGGGATGAGGAGCCAGATTCTCAGCTGCTGAATGTTGATGCAGCTCTGTTTAAATCAGTGGACTATGCTGATTTACATGATCTACGTATTTTGCAGCTGGTTACGACATGAATACAAACTGAAAGTTATCCGGACTTACCTGCCCTCTAGTCTCTCTGGAAACAAGGCTGGAAGTCTGATGGGATAAGGATTCTCAGGGAGATCTCTTGCATTTCTGTGGGCTAGAAACATGGTGAAGACAAGTATTATTGTGGTTAGGACAGTATTGCTACATTTTCCTAGCCCCGCGGGAAATCAAAACGCACAGTAAAAGTGAATAATTAACCTAACTTTGTAAGCCTTCAAGAAGCATTCATTCTTGTATGATTCAAGCCGTATTTTATATGAATCAGTGTTCCCCTCCCTACTTAAATGCAGACACGTTATTTCTGTGGTCTGAAAGCTGAGATCAGATTTCACCCATAATGATTTTAGCTGCCACGCAGCTCATCAAAATTACAATTATAAATACCAGTGTTTTTCTTTTTCTGGAGTGTAGACTGCATCATATAAGATCCTGCCAAAAGATGCAAAATTAGCACTGTGATGGACATACTTTTGCAACTTCCAGGGAAGGACAATTAGGGAAAGAGGAGTAAGAGAAGAGTGGGAGTTGTCAGTGCCCAAATGACCAAACGTCTAAATCCTCTTTATATCCATCTGTGCACTGAGGGCTTTTGATTCTGCAAAGCCTTTGTGCAGAGAAACCATGTGTCAACCTTTAAAAAGTGCTACCAGTTTGCACATAGCAAGTTTTGAGTTGATGAACAATTGCCTCGTAATGTTCACTGGTATAATAAGCACAGTGACAAAACTGCTAGATTTTGCTTCTCTCTTTTTGTTTCTTCCTTACAGTGTGTTACTAGTGCGTCCCTGCAGAGCTTTGGCACAGAGTGGATGAGGCTAGAGTTAAGACAGCTATCTAAATTCACTTGGAGGCTGTCTGTCAACAAGAAGCAGTTGTAATGTTTCTCTCCTGTTTACATTCTACCTGTGCTGGCTTGTATTAGAATTAAGTCTCCACTGAATCTATGACAGGTGTAGCAAACATACTGTAAATAATACCAGACTCCTTAGCACTCTCACTGCAGATGGAGGAGAGATAGGGGAAGCATGAGCAGATCAGACAGACATACCTGGAAGTTCAGTGCTATTGATCCTGCCTCCAGCTTAGGGCTGGTCCAGGGACAGCTCAGTTCCTCATTCCATTCTGTGTGGAAATCAAATAGACATCTCCCATCTGTTCTTTTTGAAGGAGTAGCTTTACTTTGACAGTGCTTTGAACCGTCTCCCAGTCTGCATGAAAAATTCTTCAGTGTGCTCTGTCTAATCATGCTCAGAGATTTTTGGGAAATAGCTCTGATTAGTTCCAATATCATTAGGAATGGTAGGGCTATGCTGTTACATGTAGAATATATAACTTTTCCAGATGCACAGACTTTGATAAAATGACCAGCTACAACATCAACAGAGAAGGCAAAAGAACAGAGGAGAATGTTTACAAAGATTTTAACCTCTAGAAAAATAAAGATGTCTGTGAGTCCTCAACTCAGCTGCTCAGTTTCCAGCCCAGATGGGAGACAGACTTACAGGACACGGTTCCGGAAATTTTTAGCAGTAGGTGAAAGCCTGTAAGGACTTTGATTTACTCACACTGTAGCTAATGGAAATCAGAGGCATGGGACACACTTTGTTGCATTTTAGGAAGAACAAGTCTGAAGTACAATTTGTCTGAAGACTACAGAATCTCACTGAAAGTATTTGTGTAATGTCTGGCTAGCCAAATAGTTTCAGATGTTAATTGAATTCAGCAGCTCTATTAATGTAATCAGAAGGTAAAATAGTACAGATGCAAGGGTTCAAATATATTCTATAATCTCAGTAAACCAGAGGACTCAAGTTATTGAATATGAAATGAAGTTATGTCTATCACTACAATTTCACTCCTTGCTTCTTCATGATGACTGTACCAGCCTGACTGTGGAAATTGAACCACCAGTTCCATTACCTGAATTTTGCCTACACCGCAGAAGGTTTTGTTTGTTTTTTGTTTTAAATAATTGCATGCTATTAAGTTGGTTGTAAAAAAACATGGTAATTTGTCTATTAAAAGTCACTGAACATTTTTTCCCTCCAAATCAAAATAATTATAGGAAAATGTTAATATTTTGCATGTCTGACTGCTTTCCTTTCACAAGCAATTGTTTAAAACATAGAAGCTCTATGTGGTAATTCTGGTAGATGTTTGATATGCTGCTACATAAACTTATGATTGAGAAAACAAGTAACTGTGGCCTACGCAGATTGAAATGGGTTAACTGATAAGCATTAATCTATAATTGTAATCAGAGAATCACTTCCTTCTGAAATCACCGTAGTCTGTTCTTTGCTCCTCTCTCATTACACATCTTCTATCATTAACCTGAAGTGAAACATAAAATCCCTACCATTAAATTTATAGTCCATGCAAATATTGGAGCACTGATAAATGACAGAAAGGAATAAGTAATTGGTGCAAATAAATTCTGAATTATTTGGTGCTGCTTGGGCTAGAAAACTGTATGTATACAGCCAAATACAAAATCGTGTATGTAGAAGAAAAGAACATAGGCCATATTTAAAGGAGATGGAGACTCCAGCTTGGTAAGGAACAACTTTAAAAAGCTACTGTGTGATCTTGGAAGAAAATCAGCTGTTGGGATAGACAGCAACATCCAAGTTACCTGCCTGGGCAGGCTGCATACCTTTTGCGAATGACAGAAAAGAACCGCTACTGCAGCAGCCTGACCTGCCAAGCGGTGGGGACGGGCGCACGCGTGCACAGCAGGTAGCTGAGACAGGCAGACACGAGAAGCTGGAGTCCAGGGGAGCACTGGGCAGCTGTGAACACAGCAGAGCATGTCAGGCTCCTCCGGTGGCTCCCTGGCTGAGCCCTGGTTGTGTGCCCCGTACCAAATGGCTGCCCGGCTTCAGGGCCACCTGGAGAGGTGGAACAGGGAACACGCTGCCCTCCTGCCAGTGCAACTTGCCCAGCCTACAATTAGCTCTGAAATCACTCCAGAGAAAGCAACGGAGGGCCACGAACTGAAGCAATCCCACAGGGTTGCAAACACCCCACAAACCATGGGCTGAGCTCCCCCGCAATACGAAAAGTAGTAATTTAACCCTTCCATGTATTACTAAAGCAATCTCCAGCTGGAACTTATTTTATTTCTTCCGAAATGAGTGCGCCTGGTTTTTAGAGTATGAAGTAGGACTCATCACCTAACTTAGGTCATCCATACAGAATTCTTCACCTTGGGTTTACTTACAGTAATGAGTGAGAAATAGGCACTTCTGTGGTGTGATTCATTTAGGGCAGACTTCTGAAATCTATCCAATTAATTCCACCCCGAAAGTGATTGTTTCTCTTCAGTGATATATAGGCCCTCGAGTGAGTAGTTCACATTTGGTCAGTTTGCTCCCACTCACTGTGTCTTTTCTAATGTAGTCTTACTCAGTGTACACAATTCTGAAAAAAGATAGATATTTCACAACAGACTGCAGGAAGAACCATGAGAAGGAATAGGTAATTGGGAAACTACAGTGAGGGAGTGTAGGATGTCACCCTGTTCTGCCTAGCCAAAAGAAAATTAAGAGTCAATCTGATCATATTCTCTCAATCCATAACACACCACCAGCCATTAGCTCTTCAGTTTAACAGACAGCAGTGTAAGAGGTTGCATTTAAAACAGAAGAAATTCAGAACAAAGTAACACACTGTTGCCAGTGAAGCTAATTAAAATGGCAAAAATTTAGCAAAATTAATCAAATATTAACATCACTCTTTCTGTGTCACACAAAACATGGAAGACAACAGGAAAAAGACACAAATTAAATAAGAGCAAAGTGCTGCATTATATATCACCACCTGGGAAATTCTAAGTCAAATCTCAATGATCTCAGCTCACAATTTTTTGGAAGTTTACCTACTGGACTTCTTTTCTAATACTGAAAGAGCAATTTTACTGTTCTGGAAAGAAAAACCTTGTCTAGAGGTGTGAGCCCAAGTCAATGAGCCAGAAACACTTTTGTGTCTAATCCAGTTTTGTCTCTAACTCTTTCTGTTGCCTTGGGCAAGTCACTTAAACGCTAAGCTAAGAACATTAAAAATTTAAGAGCTATACTCATGCAAAGGATTTTTATTTTCAAAAACCTAATCTGTCAAAAGCCATCAGTGCAAGTAGTAAAGAGAAGCAGTTCAGCCTTGCAAGACCCCTAAGAAATTTTGAGAAGTCACAAGCAATGGCAAAGCCAGTGTATGAATTGAAAAAAGGGGTTTTGAATCAGTCTAAGCAGGTCGGGACTTATACTTTAACTCATTAAGTTTTACTCACCTGATACAAGATCAGATATTCTCAGCAGAGCACACAGTGAAGGTTTGTGTAATGAGGGGAAAAATCCTGCAGCATGTGGTTGTCATTCCACTTGGATGAAACATAAAAATTATAAACCTGCCATGGGTACACCAAAAAAATGGAACAAAGACTGACTCTTGAAAGCTTTAATATCCTCCCGCCAGGAAAGAATTAGTAAGAGTTGAGATAGATCAAGCATAATAATCTAAATTCTGCTCCTGATTACATGCATGTAAATCTGAACTAACATGGCTTAAAGACTTATTTGCGACTTAAATCGGTACTCTGTAAGCCTGAATTTTGGCCAGCTTTTATTTCAGCTGGGAAGAAGAAAACATCTCTATGAAATCTGAGCAGCCTACAGTTTATCTGTCTTTAAAAAGACACACACTGTGTGCAAGCCACTAACAGGCTTCCAGCTGTACCAAGATGCTGCATTGTACTGAATAATGTATATTGACAACAGCATATAGTCTGCTAGCTGGAAAAGAACTTGTTATGTTCTCTGTCTCTGTATCAGTGCCAATTCAAAGGCATCTGGGCAAGCTGATAATATGTATAAATTGTGCTGAGTTTTATGAAAGGACGTATTTCTCTTAGAAAGCAGCTAGCAGAAGCAGCTAGGTTAGCAATACGTAACTAGGAAGGTGCACTGTTTTCATGGCCTGCTTCAAGCATCTTGCCTGATGGTGGGCAAATAACCGAGATTCACTTTCATCCAACTCATAGCAGTTAACAGAGCCTTCCCTGGAGTCCAGCTGCCCTACAGCCCTCAGAGGACTAGAGAGACAGGCTGTTCTGGGTGGTCATAAAACTGAGGTACACCTCAAGCACTTTCTGGCAAAGCCTGAGTTTCCCTCATGAGTACAGGCCACCCTCACAAGGGCTGAGTTTCTGACTTAGGTGCTATAAATGGCATAAAAGCAGGGTAAATCCTCCCTGGGTTGCTGGCTGATTTGATTGCTCAGCTGTAGAATGGAAATAATAGGATCTGACAAGGGAAATGTGAAGATACAACAAAGACTGTGAGGAGCTCAGATCTTATAATAGATGTTGTACATGACATTAAAGTAGATAAATATGAAACGAATTATTCACATATCTTTCAGTAGTCCATCACAGAACCATTCTGATTCCAACACAGCTGCAATGACCTACACATTTTTCAGCTGGTCCCTCTCCTTTTTTTTTTCTTCTTTTTATCTTCTCTTTGCATGTAACTTGTTTTCAAGGATAACTTTTCACCGAAGGTGTATTATTCAAAAGTAATAAATAAAACCTGTGTACTAAATAAAAAACTTTTCTTTCCAATGACCCCCAGGAAATGTTCAGGTTTCCCTTTCCCTGTTTTAAAACCTCCACCCTAGGAGTATATACAATATACAGCACATGTGAAGAACGTCTGGATAATGAGTAATTCTGAGTCACGAATAATGCTTCCAGATTTGCCATTTTGGCAGCTGGGAGTAGGATTCCCTATTGGTACTGTGTCCAGTCCTTTCCTTCAGCTTTTCCCCCTCAGAGGCCCTGATTTTGTAGACATACTTAGCAAGCAGGTCCTTTTGTCTACATGAAGCTTTACTGGTATCAGAGGATCCCCCCAGGGAAGCCAGGCAACCTGCTCATCACTGCAAGATAAGAAGCTTTTGCCTTTTTCAATATTTCAGCTGCTAAAACACAAATAGATGCTTAAGTGCCTAATTCCTACTGAAACCAATGAGGGAGAAGTGCTTAGGCAAGTAGGTAGGTGCCTAAATGGTGTGAAAAAAGAACGTTTACATTCCCCGAGATGTGACCTCCTGTACCTTTCCATGCCCCACTGAGGCTGCCTCTGCCTTGCACATGCCATGGGGTGCCAGCTGCTATCAAGCAGCTGGCAGTGGCCTTGTACAGCAGCAGCAGTCCAGACAGCCACAGGCACTGATGGCTCAGTGGCTTGGCAGCAGCATTTCCATCAATGCATTCACTCAGGCTTCTGCAGATTTTGGATGATGAATACAAATCATTGCTGCTTTTTATGAAATAAATTGGCAATTCAGCCCACTTTACATACGACCATACTACAAACCCATTTGCTGTTATGGTGAGAATACACCCTTTTCAGTCACGTCATTATGATTCACACAGCTAGTTGTGTTCTTGTTGGCAGTTTCAGCAGAAATGCCACACAACAGACTCATGGCAGGCATGGGGTGAATGAAGTAACCCCTAAATCCAGCTCCTTCAAGTCAAGGCTTACACATACGGTGAGGAAAGTATAGAAAGATTTGCAGTGCTACAGTCTGTAAGTGTGTGAATGCACAGAAAATGTACTTTCCATCAAGTGTCCAGAGCAGCAGCCATAAGCCCATTGTCAGTCAGCTAAAGACTGCATAGCTGCAAATATCAGCATTGATTTTGGTGAGGTATATCTTCACCCAGGGAAAGGCAGCTGTACCGCCTTTCATGGTCACTGTATATGTGTATTCGGCCTTTGCTAAATGAAAAGTCCATAATCCTACAGGCGTGGGCAGTTTTTGCTCCAAAAGAAATGTTATGTGCAACTCATTGATGCTAAGAGCATATGTTTTCCCCCATATGAGTCCAGTTGTCTGACAAGACCAGTTTCCCCTGCTCCCATCCGTGTGCTGCCTGATGGTGCAGGATGCCTTTGCCTGCCACCATAACTTTCATGTGGGCAGGAGGCAACACAGCAGGGACCTGATGCCCTTGGTCTCTCCACACAGTGTGCCTAATTCCAACACAAAAGAAACCACAACAGTCCACATAACAAACCGAAAGAAAAATGGCAGCCAGTCAGTGACTGCTCCTCTGGTGTCCCTTTCAGTCAACGGTAGGGAAAAATCATATACAGGTAGTGAAAGAAGGATCCCTCACTACTAATTATAATACTATAATTGTATTCCTCTGTTGAAGTAGAATACTTGATGGCTGCTAAGTACTGGAAATCTGGGCAAAATAATACAGTAAGTAGATACATTTTGTGTGTATTGTAGTTATTACTTAGCTAGTTCTTTCAGACTGGGAACTGTAGGGTCAATGCAAGGTCAGGCTACAGCTGAGTCAGTCTGTTCGTGTGACACAGCAGCCTGGGTATCTGCTGAAGAAGGTAGCCAGGAAAAGGGGCTCAGACTTCATTCCTTATTCACTGGCAACAGGCATTTAAAATATGCAATACCTATCTGTGTCAGTGAGAGCTGCATCACACAGCGTGGACACACAGGAATATTTTGCCCTAATTAAGAATTTCCCAGATCCAAATCTGGAGGCTGGATGATCATATCTGGGTGTTCTCCATAAGGGAGTTCACGTTCCAGGGAGGATCAAAGACAGCACACAGTATGACAACGCAACATGTTGCGTGCCATACAGCGCAGGGAATGACTCTCACCGTCAGACCTGTTGTGATGTTGTGCCCATCACTCAGTTACCACCCTTACTTCCAATAGAGGTGTTGGAAAAGCTGTCATTTGAAGCATATGCACTGTAGCTTTTAAGCTCATCATAAAATAGCACTGCTAAACTCAGCTGAGGGATTTCCACCTGTTATCTTCATTAAGAAAATAAAGCAATAAATAATAATGTAAATTATTTGGAAAATTATCATAAACCAATGCTAAACTGGAAACCAGATTTTTGAAAGGTACCATTGAAAAACTGCCATTTGTGAGTTAGTGATAGCGATGCAATGTGTCACACCAAAAACCCCACAAAAGTAGTGTTTGCTCCCAGATCTACTAATGTGTTAGCACTGGGCAGGTTTCAGTGATAAGTGCTCAGCTTAGGAACTGCCTTGCATCTTAGTCACCCAGTTCCAGGAGGGTTGAGCCTGTCTTTCTAAATTAACTGCCTACATTCCCATAAAATCAATGGGGAAAAGTTGGGGTCTTGAAGGCGTATTGGAAGGGATTCAGTGCAACTAAATTGTCTGTGTCTTCACTGACCCTGTAGAGACCCTAAATGTGATCTCATAGGAGCTGTTCCCAGCCAAAGGGAGGACCATCAGGAAGGTCCTAGGCCTCTGTCAGTCTGACAGGTTTGAGTCACAGCTCCCATGGCTCAGGCAAGTCACTTACCCAGCAGGTTCTGGCATGCACTCCCCACCTTTCAAATAATGCAAAAGTACATGGGCTAAAAGGATAAAGGGCTTTCCCCTCAGAAGGGAGACTGGGTATGTACAGAAATAAAACAGAAGAATCCAGCTAGGAGTAAATATCAAAATCCTTGGTCTGTTCTGAAGTTTGAATTAGAGCCTTACACCCTGATCTTCTTCTGGCCCCATATGTGTGCATTTTCAATTTGACAAAAAAAAAATTGCAATTTACTACGTGTTCAACTGGTTCACATCTTCTCAGGATCAGCAGACCACGAGAACAACATTCTGAGCAAGAAGTCACTTTATGAAGATACTTTTTGAGATCAACCACAAAGCCCTGAAAAATTACCAGACTTCTTTGGTTACTTAGGAAAAATGTAGGCAGCCTCCCCACTGGAGCCTATACAGCAGTGGAGTTAGAGCAGGACATGGACACATATGTCCTTAGTATACCTCTGAGAAATGTGCACAACTGAAGTTAGGCACCTAGAAAACTTGCAGGCCAGTCAGGTAGAAGTTTATTAGATTAATGCACCTCAACAGTGATGGAAAAACACAGTGATTGTTGTATTATCTGCAACATAGGCAGATTTTATATATGTCCCAGTTTTAATGGGATTATGAAAATAACATTTAATTAACCTATTTACTTCTATTAATGAATTGCATTTCCAGCCACATCAGAGATGAAGATATTCTCTTGGTAAACATTGCACAAATAGCATTATCTATTTTGGGGTAATTTTTTTTGGTTAATTTTAGGGTGAATTATTCTTAAATTATTTTAGAATTTCAAACATTTTATTTATTTTTCTACAGATAAGGTCTTCAGCATGAGCTGCTTAAGACAGACACATTGGAAGTTTATAGTATTTCATACTTCTTACACTTTCTTGAATTAAATGGTGGCTTTTTCCTCTCCAATGGCATCTAATATTGTGTCCATATATCTCTAGAGTTATATGAACTAGGTCTGTATCATATTACTGTTTTCAGTGCTCAGGGCTGATTCTTTTGCCATTACTCTTGTTGGATACCACCTTACTCCATGACAAATAGAGATCCTTTAGGAGTGATGCACAACTAAATATGAAAAACAGCAAAATTCTACCCTAAAATTTTTGAAGTAACATGAAAACCAAAGTTACCATGAAATTACCTGAGGACCATACAACAGTACTAAGTAAGGATAGATTAGACCATGAATATTCAAAGACCTTGACACCTCCTGGTGTGACTTAGATAGAAACCATGTTTTAAATTATCACACCAAATCAAGTTGTGCAGTTGTGATTTTCTTGTTAAAACAACTGGACATGTAAAATGTGAACAAAACCTGCAGGCAACAAGGATATACTTTTCTGAACTACAAGCACAGAATTCAGAGGAGCTCTACCACAAAATTCACAAAGCCTTTTAAATCAGTTCCCCTGATCATTCTCCATTCTAGGTAAAACCTAGAAACTGTCTTGTGAGTCAGTCATATGGCTTTTAATAAAGAAATGTTAATAAAATTCAACATTTATTGCACACTAGGCTTTTGCTGTAACTCAATACTTGTAAAATACAAGTTAAAATGTTTAGACCAATCTGTCATGAAGTGAAAAACTGGCAGATTTATCAGTGTTCTAACCAGAAGTGTTGATGATGGAAGAAATAGCAGGTTATTTATGTCTCATCACTAAAGTGGCTCTCTAAATTGTCTGCCATCATTTGATTCTGTTTGTCTTACGTATTGTGATGACTGATGCATATTTTATCGAGATAGGTGTATTAAATGGATAACTAAACAATCATGGTACCATGGATGCCCAGTGATAGTAGAATTCCTGATCGTTTATTTGGGGTGTGTCTCTTAATTTTAGATAAAAATCTTTGATAGTGGTCAGAACACAAAAGGTGAGGTGGGGGAAATAGAGTCAGGAAGCAGCTTTAACAGTAGAAAAAAAAAACAAAAAACAGATAGCACAACTGAACTCTTGTTCCATGCCTTACACTGTGTTACGCTCTGTAGAACTGGATTGGGTATGTTGCTTGGAGTTTGCTAAGGTAACACACAAATATTTTCCATGTTGTTCTTTCAGTTGTTTTTCAGAAAGAAGAAATAGGATAAAGTTTGGATGAAGGAAGAACAAATGAAAAAAAAAAAGGTTCTTCTTATTATAGCCTTCTTAGAGCACTCTGTTTATTTTTGTTTTCTTTGTATAGAAAGGCTGGCTAGGTATTTTAAAGAGCAGTGTTAATTCCTTTAAATCCCTGAGATCTTTAGGAATTTTCTGTGTTTTGAGACACTGAGATCCATCTCCTGTACGGGAGGAATTAGGGTGAAGTTAT
The DNA here is from genome assembly GCF_015220075.1 of Falco rusticolus. Taxonomy (NCBI): domain Eukaryota; kingdom Metazoa; phylum Chordata; class Aves; order Falconiformes; family Falconidae; genus Falco; species Falco rusticolus. The sequence continues at coordinate 66,278,800 of NC_051210.1, read as the reverse complement.
AATAACAAACAGATTTTTGAAAAGCCTTTTCTGTTTTATTACAGGACCATCAGAAAACGAAACAAAAAAAAAAGCTTGAACAGCGTTGATTTGGTTTTGGCCTGAACAAACATTCCAGAATTGTTAAAGCAAAAGTAAACAGACTTAATTCAAAAAATTACATAGGCCAGTGTCCCAGCTCAAGGGATAAAGACATTCTCAGAACTATTCCATCTGCAGGGAGAGTTCATTAAGATTCCTACTGAACTTGTGCAATTGAATTCTACATAGTGATAGCCAAATCATATTGCAGTTGGAGGAAAGCATCACAAATAAATGTGTGTGTTCGGGAAGAGAAAGAAGGAAAGCAGCTTCAGTAAAGCTTCAAGGATGCTCCACACAGAGTCCTTGAAAAAGAATGTGTATATTTTCATAAATAACACTTAATTACTTAGCTGTTTTCAAATATACTTTTAAGTCTTAATAATCAATAAAAATGTCATCTTATTGGGAAGGATTTTTTGTTGAACGTGATTGCTGATTAACATATAACATGAATTTTATTTTTAATTTAAAGCATGGGTGTCACATTCAGTCTATTCTGTGTCACAGCTAAACTTTTTGCATTTCACATTCTGACCTCTTTTTTACTGGTTATAACTACAACATACATTAGAAAAATTAGAAAAAGACAAGTAGATCAATAGGTCTGTATTTCCACAGATGGAAAGCACTAATGTCCTGCATCCTGGCCAGGGTCCTCCTACAAAAATTATTTGTCCACACATACAGGAGAAAATGTGTTTTCTACACCTACTGAAAACTTACTTCTTTGTAGCATACATATAGGTAAAATTTATTTATCTTCAATTATCTTCTGTCTTTCACCAGTACAAATCCAGAAGAACTGCAGGAAGTAAACCATGCAGAGCTATAACTGGAAACTCAGCTGTTCTGGTTCTGCCAAAAAGCCTTTGTTTCTAAGTGCGTGGCAGAAGGCAGCTCACCCCTCAGCACCCCAACCATGCCTTATTATACAGATGAGTTTCTAGCCAACAGGATGTCTCTAGTGCAGGCATGTAGGTGTGATTTGGTCTGATGAATTTAGGCTCAGGAATATGGTGTTCCCTTTGCTGTTTCTCACTCTTTTGTTCCTTCCTCCTCTGCCCATATGGTGTTTTTGCCCTTTCTTAAACATGTTTCCCAGAGGTGCCACCAGCTTGGCTGATGGGCATGGGGCAGCCCCTGGTTTCCTTCCACACAGGCCACCCTGCAGCCCCCAGCTGACAACACCTGGCCAGCTACAGCCAATACAATACCTTACTGACATGGGAAATGATGAAATAAAACAGCACAAAGCTACGTTTATTGGTAATCTCACATCTCATTGACTGATCAAGCAATCGACTGAACAAGAAACAGTTGTGTCCATTAACCCATGTCTCGGGTAACAAGAACAAGTAAAATGTGACCTTTAACTCAGAGATAGTGTTTCCTGTTCACCTGATGCCACCAAATTCCTTTTCTGAGGACTGCTCTGAGGAAACCAGTAGGGTGAAAATGGTTAATATATATATATATTATATATATATATATAATATGTATATATAGATAATAAATTAAACTATGCTGCAGTTTTACGGCAGGCTATGTAGCTGATATGTGTTGCAGGATAATCCAGTCCTCCTTTTGCACAGGTTTAGTATTACAGTGAAGGTTGAGTGAGATGACATTGATGCTGTTAACAGGCTTTCTCATATAGGGCAAACAGACGAAGCAATTATAGACCTCTTTAGTGTAAGGCACATAAGACAGCTGAAGCAAATGAGTCACTACCCAAAACTCTGGCCATATGCAAGCTGAATCAGAAGCTGAGCTAAATGGTGAAGGACTTTACCTGGCAGATGCCTATAAATTCATCTAAACTACGTACAGATCGGTAAAAGCATGTGTGTTTATGGGCAGAGGCAGCCAGATGCAAACAAATACACCAAACAGCCAGCAAGATGAATACTTGGGAGTTTGAAAGAAAGCCAAGTCATGGAACTTGGGGAACAGAGAACTCTGTTCTCCAAGCCCAGCTCTGAGTCTGATGGGACAGTGAACAGACTCAACAGCTGCTTAGGTTTTAAAACATCAGCTGAAAAAGTGCTTGTATCTGTGAGCAAAGAAAATACTTTCTCTTACTCAACCTTTATTCAGTTCCTGGAATCTGAATGTTACTTTCTACACCTTGTAAATAAACAGATTCACACTGAAAATACACGGCTATATTATATATCTTCTGTCATAATGGAAACAATCTGCCAAACTATGAATGTTGGCTGCCCATGCCACAAAAACAGTAACAATGGTGTTAGTAGTGAGATCTTTTTTGAAGAGGGAAACCAAAGATTTCCCCAGGGGAAGAAATTGTGAGCTGAGATTCCTGTTGAACATCCTAATGTTCAAGATAGCCAAAGACACTTTCCAGTCAGAGACTGAACCTTCACAAAAGGAATTAAAACATCATCTGGAAACTTACCAGGAAGGACTTTGAGAAAAACTCAAAAGGAGGGAAAAACCTTCAGTCTGTCAGTGACAAATTGTCTGAATTCATTAGGAAGAGCATAACAACACTCCCATCATGGAGTAGCAAAAAGAAATCAGAAAGGTGACCAGCAATGTAGGTGACATGGATGAGAGGATTTCCTGGTAAATAAAGGAGGCTGAGAAAGGTGTATCCAACTTTGAACTTGCTAAAAAAGCTGAGTTGCAGCAAGGACTTAAGGAGCAAATGCTTCACACTGAGAGGAAAATCAAAAGATCACAGACCTCACTGGCAGGCAGCCACCCCAAATGGCACTGAGCCAGCCAGAGAACTGTAGTAAGACAGTGTGATCACAATATATCTCTAGTACATCTGCAGTCCTTGGAGGGGAGAATTTGGATTGTCAGATGCTTCTATTTGCCTTAACTTCCCACACCTCATCACAAACTGTAAAGGTGATCTTTGGATACTACATTATGATGACCCTCTCTACTTAACTGGTTTAAAAGGTGCCCAATGAGAAATTAAGAAGATACAATAGTAGCAAAATTCCTAAAAAGGGACCAGATCTAGGTTTTAAAAGTATTACCTGGCAATCCAGGTATTATTGTTTTTCTAATTCCAACTAAGCAGGTTTTTGAAGAGTCAAGGGACCAATAAAATGCCCCAAGCCCAGCTCTGAGTCTGATGGGACAGTGAACAGACTCAACAGCTGCTTAGGTTTTAAAACATCAGCAATGGGGCAAGTCCCAGCACATCCATTCCTTGGTGGTTTATTAGCACCACATTCCATCAGGGCACAAAACATACCCTAACACTTCCAAATCTCAGTTATAAGCTAAGGAACAGCTGAAATAGAAACTGCTGAAGTGGAAAAATGACAATCAGACATTTGTATTGTTCAGAAATGTACAATCTCCAATTTTAAAAAGTTTACAGCATTTGCTAAATACAAAGTAGGGACAAACGAAGAAAATTAATGAGACGAGAGCAAGATACAAGGTCATGTAAAGGAGTTATAAAACCAGGCCACCTGGCCTGTTCCCCTGGGGCAGCGGAGGGGGTGTTAGAACCCAAGCTAAGTAAGTATTAGGTTTATGTAATCCTGCCCAGAAGGGTAGTAGCAAGCATATAGCCAGATCCCATTAGTCCTTCAAATATTGCATATCCAGGCACTACAGTTGCTCAGAAGTCCATAGGCAAAGTGGGCATCAGGATCAGGAGGCGCTGGGGGAGCTACTGGTGGCTTCAGGCAGCGAGCACCATTGTAGACCTCAAACAACACGTGCACAATCCAGTCCAAGGACAGAATCTAACATTACCTACAAAACTGTGTAAGAAAGGAGCAAGAAGAGAATAATTCACCAGGACCACAATCTAAACCCAGAGATTAATACAAGACACAAAATTAAATGCTCTATGTTTGCAAAGCCTCAGGACAACATATTTGTAAATCTATCAAATAAAATAAATAAAAAAAAGGGGGGGGGGGGTGACAGTACTGAAGAAACTACAGTATTTTGTAAAATTTCTGAAAATCACTGAAAGCAAACAGCCCAATTCTCTTCATGCTTACTCCGGTAAAAGTCTTAAGCAGTGGTTACACAGAAGTAAAATATGTAAGAGTGTGAGAGGGACATTAAGTCCAGAAGGCACAACTTTGAAATAACTTTTCTTACAGCATTTCCTTAGCTTTTATACAATAAGTGGTTGAATAAAAGACATAGTAAATCAAAAATAAACTCTCAGTTCCTTCCTGCCAGCACCCACAGTGAAGCAGGATTTCATTTTTCAGGACATTTGGCTGGTTGGTTTTTTTAGGGCAAAGTTCTTTCTAGGTGACAAAATTTCTTGTAAAATAGACAGTCCAGTTGCTGCAGTGTTCCAATGTTGTCATGTTTATGTTACCATTTCTGATGGGCCCTAAGAAGTCTGTTTTTGAGGGCTATTTGCTAGAAGGGACATTGTTTGGAAATAGTTTTGGTAACATACTGTCCATGAAATCATGTAGAAGCATTGAACTGCAATTGCCTTGCCCTGGTATTGTAACACAGTATTTGAAAAATACTGTATTTTCAAATTTTTCACAGTATTTTTACATTTTGAAAGCTAAATTGTTACATTTAAAAGCTAAAATATGAATAAGTAATTTATGGATCACTTAAGTCTCCATAAAGATTGACTTGCTTCATTTAATACAATATAAAATACTGCAGCACATCAATAGGAAAGGACATATAAAGCAGAAACATCAGAACAATCTTCTTTCCTGTGGAATGTCTTTATTCCAATTTACCTTTGCCCATGTAAACACTGCAAAAAGAAAGGGGAAAAGGAAAAAATAATCTGAGAAGAGAAAGAAATCATAACAGATTAGAATGTAAAAAATGTGAGTAAGGTTTATTGAGGTGTGATTTTTTTTTTTTAATTTTTACTTTTTTAAGCATTTAAAAGTGCATTCAAAGGATTTTCCAAAGCATCAAAGCATGTAAGCCCAACTGATACTTAGATATGGGTGCCACATAAGTCCTGGATATTATTGAAAGAATAGAATAGAACACTGGAGTAAATATGGGTTCATTTAGTACTCACATCCAGTGCTCACCACCCCATACACTTGTCCAACATTATACCAAAGAATTTCATCATTCTGTGGTTCTGTACAAGGCACAGCCAAAGACAGAAAGTGCTTTGCAGGTATTCTGAGCATGGATAAATTATGTGCCTGGATCACCTAAAGATTTTAGGTGAAAGAAATTACATAACACTTTGTGAGCAGAAATAATACATGATAGAATGCAGATCAAGTCCTGGATCACCATGAGCTCCCAATAACTACCAATCAGGACTGTTGCCATTATTAGTCAGAGAATTTTTTTCCTATCTCACATGAACAACATTTGTTTCTTAAAAAGCACCTAATTCTCCATGTTTTACTCCTCATAATAGAAGCTGCCTGGCAGAACAACATGAGAATGATGGCCAGGTTTCTAGATGGGCTGTGTTCACAGTCCTTTCAAGTGAGACAGTCTGCAAAGTCTAGACTTCCTGCACCTTTGAAATCCAGGACTAAAGGCCAAGGTAAACAAAGAAAGTTTTTCTCCTCTTCACTCTTTGATGAGCTGGATACACCCTTTTAAATGTACCAAACCAGTCATTCCACCGCCTGGTAGGGTTCCCACCCTGCCACCCCTCCTCCCCACCCCCATCCCCCACTCCCCCCACCTTCTTACTACATAACCCAAATATGTAGTTAGCAAAAGGGTATAAAATGATGTCCACATAGTATGTAAACAAACTTGTCCAATATTTATTAAATAATTAATTCAAATTCCTACCCACTTGGTTGCAGAAATAAGAAGCAGAACAACCATCATGAACATCTTCAAATATCAATGGACGTGAAAACCAAACATGCAGTGATTAAGCTGAATTATGTACTGACATTGTGATGTACTAGGTTTTGGAATAGTTCCCCTGGGGAAGTGGTTAGGCTTCTCAGAGAGTTTCAATACTGGAGTGAACTAAACCCCAGTTACTTCTCCTGGTTTCGGCTGGGATAGTTCATTTTCTTCTCAGTAGCTGGTGCAGTGCTGTGTTTTGAATTTGGTGTGATAATAATGTTGATAACACTTTGAAGCTTTTAGCTATTACTAAGTAATGTTTATACTAAATCAAGAATTTTCAGTTTCTCAAGCCCTGCCAGAGAAGGCTGGAGGGGCACAAGAAACGGCGGAGGGATGGACAGACAAGACTGGACACAACCACAGAGGGGGACGGACAATGACAACGGACGGGACACAACAGCCAGAACAGCTGACCTGAACTAGCCAAAGGGTTATTTTATACTACAGAACATCATTCTGAATATATAAACTGGGGGCTTGGCCAGGGCCTGCCAATCACTGCTGAGGGACTGGCTGGGCATCACTCTAGTGGGTAGTGAGCAATTGTATTGTGAATCACTTTTTTTTTTTCTTTGGATTTTACTCCTTTCCTTCTCTCTCTCTCCACTTTTTATTACAATTGTTATTATTATTATATTTTAATTTATTTCAATTATTAAATTGTTCTTATCTCAACCCTCGAGTTTAACCTTTTCTCCAATCCTCCTCCCCATTCTGCTGGGGTCAGGGGGGCAGTGAGCGAGCGGCTGTGTGGTGCTTGGTTGCCAGCTGGGGTTAAACCACAACACTAAAGTAGGAAAAAACCTGACAAGGTAATAGGCCTTTCTCATATCTAAATTGTACCTTTTTGTGAAAATACATTTTTAGGCATGTTATTTCTGTGTTGAAGTGGTATGATGAAGTGAGAGGGGGAAAAAATGTGGATCATATGACAACAGTATTTCAACCAGCAAACAAGTGGGTCACTAAAAGTTTCAGTTACAGAGTTTGGGGGTTTTGAAGAGGAAGCCTGCCTGGGGTTTTTTTGTTGGGTTTTTTTTTTAAATAAATAAATAAAAATCTCCATTCTACACATTGACTTAAAATATGGGCTACATCTGCATTAATGAGTGACAAGGAATTTGAGAAATCTGTTGCAGATGTGGCTTGGCAGGTGCTTTATATTGAAAGGCACATGAGGTTTTGTCAAATTGTGTAGAGCTGCTCTAATCATAACCTCTGAGCATCAGACATTGTTTACCTTAATGCTATCATAAGCACATCTGGGTAACTCCTTAAAATAATGGTAAAGGTAATTAGTCATGAACTGAGTTGGAAATCTGATAAAGTACTTATGACATCCATATTGGTACCAAATGAATTCATCATGGTTAACATTTTTACAAAAACACCAAAGGAATTAATAACAATTTGTACCAGCATTTGAATGTGTTGTTAACATGAGACCAAGTATAATGATTGCCTTTTTTTTAAAAAAAAAAGAAAAAAAGGTATTACAGAGGTATTTAGACAGCCCTGCAAAACTTAATGTCTGAATTTCGTTATTGATAAAGCACATAACTCTTTTTCATGTATTACCATCCTTGGGGGAAAGGACAAGCAAGTTAATTTTGTGCATCTTGCCCAGTGAGTTTTCAGGATAACTCTTCGAGACTGCATTACAAGAACTGAACACTGCAAGAGCTCATAGTTGGAGGCAGCTTATGCAGTGTCCTACCACATAAATATATAAATGTATAGTTACAGTGGGTCTGATTCTTTCCTGTTTTGACTTGACTTGACTAGCTGAAGTTGGTGAACAAATAGTTCACAGCCCCCAAGAAGCTGTCACTATGTGGCTGTGGAAGTGTCACTACCCACTACCATATGAAGCTGGGGAAAGGCTACCACTGTAAAGTAGGCTTCATACTTTAAACAAAGTCAGAGATTTTAAGCAAGAATAGCCTGGTTTATTCATGCTAAATGACTACAGCTTTCTGCATTGGCTGCATCAAAAGTATTAGCAAATAGTTTCATCATTCTGCACTAATGAAGGTTGTTTAGCACCACGGTGGAAAATTTCTGACACAGAGGAAGAAGCCTTGTTATAAACCTACTTAAGAACAGGAGGAAAGAAATACCCTGTTCCTTAGCATGTGTATGTGCATGTAATGTACATACAATGTATATATGCAGTACTGTCCTACTGTTTCTATTTTCAATTGTATCAATACTCAGTAGATTTTTAACTTGCTACTTGGGAACTCTGTTCCCCAAAGGAATTGCAGGACTTGCCACATCAGTAAAAGCACAGAGTAGAAAATGACACAGACATCATGCTTTATCGGTGGGAGGGTGGCCCGTCCCACAGCTCCTCTTCCAGTTATTCAGGCACCTCCTTCCCTGGTTTCCCAGCATTTCCACTTCTGCCCACTGCCATGCTGGTATCTCCCTGACTATTTCCTAGTTATCATCTCAAACGCAGCCTGCCTTTGTTTTCCATCCACTGCTTTCACGCTTCCCAGTAGTTTAATCAGTATCTTATTTTTCCCTCTCTCTTGGATTCTCAGGCAGGATCCCAAGCCTTCAGTAAGTTTATACCTTTGTAGCTCTGCTCATATCTGCATAAGAAGTTTCATGTTCTCTGTGTGTCTACCTGAATTCCTTTCATAGCCGAAGTCCTGAAAAATCCTATTGTTTTTCCTTTGTGTTCTTCCAGCATTTATCCTTTCTTTCTCATTTCTGCCACTAAAGCCTTACTTGTGCCTTAGTCACTCTTTATACCAACTTCCACAATCTTTCTCTCTTACCCTCTTTCTCTTTGTTCTCATTTTGCCCAGACTTGTTTCCTATTCTCACTATTCAAGAACGCAGTGCTCATCCCTTTGAATTCCTCACTACCCCTTCTGTGCCAGGTTGCAGTCAGCCCTTCAGAGTTTGCACAACAGAGCTGTGGTTACACCTCTGTCCTAAAATCCACTGACTCTCTCCCTGTGCTTTCTGCCCTGCCCAGACTCCTCAGACTGCTTTGCCGCCATCTCCAACTGCCTGGAAGTACATCCCACACTGGAGCCGCTTGCTTAGGCTGATGAAGCAACTTCGCCTTTGTAAATATGAACTCACCCTAGTGGCTCTCCAATCTATTTTTGCCTTTTTTCACCCATCCCTTCCTCCAGCACACCTGCAACAACTGTCAGTCTCATGACTGGTTCAAGTCTATATTCATGCCAGGCATATTGCAAGCTTCCTCTGTAATGCCTCTGCCTGCATCAGGCTGGGAGCTCTGTGAAATAAAAAGATGCCTCATTCTGTGTCTGTGTAGATTCACACTGGTGCTCAGTACTTAAGCAGAGTGATTTTTTTATCCCATTTATATTTTCTAGACTTAAAGAGATGTTTTCTCACTTGGAATGTATTTTATCGTCTGATTTGATACTGTTATGTAATCATAACAGTGTGTTTGTGATAGCATAGTATATTTCATGGCAACAAACTGTGATGTCATAAATGCAGGATTTATATCTTTTCTGCAAAAATCAAGCTGAAGAAGCAGATGGGTGTAAAAAAACCTCATTAAAATACCAACAGTTTCTAAAAATTGCAGTAAAAATATCAGTGGAAATCCAGACAAACATTGTTTAATAGATTTCTTTTTACACATGTTTCCTGATTTTTAAAAGCCTGCTTCTTTGAATAAGCCTCTCTTTTGGGGGTGGAAATATATTTTAAAATGACTGCAAAAAATAAGTGTTTGGATTTGAGGCTCTAAAATTCAAAACAATTGCCTCAGACAAATTAAATAGAATGGAAAGAAAAGGGCCACAATGGTGAGAAAATACATATAAAAATTTCTGGGCTCCATTTCTCAAAGCTGAACTGCCATTTATTCATTAGCAGGCCTATGACGTATTAAGGATGTACTTGCGTAGATTATTTACAAGAACTAAGAAGTGATTAATAAGAGGATGGAACTGAAAACATCCTCTGTGATGTTCTTGCTAACAAGTGGGCCCAGCTTTGTAATCAGACGTCATCAGATAAAGCAGCACATCCCAAAATGGTATGAATCATTTTTTATTCCCTCCCCTCCCTCACTGAAAGCATAGACAAAGAAAAATAAAAATTTCTGAAGATAATACCAGTTAAAGAAATATGTTCCATAAAATCATATCTTCTACTTGAAACTGAAAGACAAAACGTGTTTCTAAACTGATGTCGCTAAATAACTGGGATATTTCAAATGTAGTAATAACACAAGATCATGATTTACACTTCAAATGATTTATAATAGAGATTTTTTTTGCAGAAGATCTCAAAAGATGTTGCAGTTAATGTTAAGTTAAATAATAGAAGACTGTTTCCTGTAGAGGTCTGTAAGTTTTGCCTCGAAACTGATTTTAACAAAATTGTTGAATAGAATGTAAACTATATCCTTCCAGGTTTCCTGGTCTTCCTACCCACTCTGTTATAATCAGATAAATGAGGAAGTTACCCTTCCCTTCAACTTCAGAGAAGGTTTAACATTTGCCATTAGATGCATTTTCGTTCTAAGGGTAAAAATATTTGAAGGAGAAAGAAGCAAGATGGAAGACAGTGTTAATATCTGGACATATCAAGATTTGAGATCTATTTAGCATCACTAAGAAACATTTGTCACAGTTGTTGACCTGATTTGAATGGCCCTCCCTTTCTTGGTGTGCAACTTGCATGGACTACCATGGTCCTCCTGGGCTGAGGCACTGTTGATGGAGAGCCTTTCTACTGGTGATCACCATCTGAGACTCCAGTCAGTCAAGGCTGCAGTCAAAAGCCTCTTTCTATGGAGAGGCTTTTTAAGCACCTTTTTGTTCTCATGCACCTACTTTCTCTGGCTTCTCCTTTCTAACAACATGGGTTTTTTTCATGTAGAGTTCCTCATACAGTGTGATATTTTGCAGTACAGTCATTGACTCCTACAAACTCATAATAATGCCTCAGGTTTAGACTATTAATTTTTCAGGAAGTTAATATTAGTACCCAGTCTAGGGATAAGGATAATCAAGACAACCCAAACTGACAAGAAAATTATTACTGTTGAGCCTGGCATGTACCCAGGGAGTGGATTACAAGTAGATAGCAGCTGTACTTCTAAATAAAAAATGTCTGGTTTAGATATTCATTTGGTAGGTTCAGCAAGTCTGACCTCTGCCAAAAAGTCAGATATGTGACTTAAAATAAAAAAATACTGTTTGTGCTCAGAAGGAACTCCTTTCTCTGAAACATAATAATGTTGTATAGCAATGTTTTCAGGACTCTGAGCATGCTTTTCAATGTGAATCCACATGCATGCTGTGGATGAGGATACAACGGTGTCACCCACAAGAGCTGTAAGAGCCAATTCAAAGGCCTCAAGAAGTGCTGCATAGGTAACTGCACAGCTCCCACCAACCAGCTCTATAGCACTTGCATTTTGCCCTACAGTTTCACTTGTTTCCATGGAATAACATTCAGTGTAAAATGATGTTCAACGGGGGGTGAATTAATTAATTTTTTTAAACATTTTGACTTGTGATTTGAGAGGTTCCAAAGAAAGACCTTTCAAAGTTTTGCAAAATCGTGCCCAGCGCATCCTTAACTTTTGATGTTCCCCTCGACACAAATCTCTGTTTGCTTACTAGTTCAGATGAGCGCTCTCGCAATCCTCCGCCGGATTAACAGAGAATGCTACACAGTCAGCTAAAAGCCAAACCTCAGAAAAGATTGCCTATGCTTGTGACAACACCATAAACGATTGCAGCGGGCTGATGACAAGCAGTCCAGATGAGATCCAACTGGTCTGATGACAAAGTAATCCTCGATGGCTTTCAGAAGATGTCTTTCTGTAACTCTCTGATGACTACAAAGAAATCAACACCACAGTCAGTCAGACTGAGGTATAATGTGCTTAACATACTGCTGGCATACAACCCATTCAGCAATGTAAAAAGTGGCCATACATCTTTATGTTACAAACATTTCCTACCTACATTTATACAGATATAAAACTGTTAGTAAAATGGAAGCTATTTGAGGCTTGTAAAAGAAAGCAGACCATATTATCTGGATTATTTCCATTTTGGACATATTTTTTTACTTAGTCTAGTATGAATGGTTTATATTAAAACATTTAAATATTGAAAGAAGTTTTGGATTACAGACTGATAGTAGTTCCATAAAAACAAATTATTTTTCCATTTCTACAAAATCTAATTAAACATGTGAAAACAAATGTGTTGTGTAATATTATAGTTATTCTTCCTTGCCTTCAATAATAATGCAGGACCCTGGTAACTCACCATGGACAGATTATTTTTTTTCATGGCTATGTTGCTGGTAGTTTATTTCTTACTCCTTTCTGAAATATTTCTCTATATTTTCCTTCCTGTCTCCCCCACACACCCCTTCTGCTGATTTCAGTTTAAAATATTTTCCAGCATTTATGAATTTGTGAAGTGAAATATTGTCTTTCTGTCATTTCTAATTAATTAGAGATTCAACATCTATGACATGAATGCATAAAATTAACTCAATCATTACAGTGAAACTAAAGTACGAGACAGATTTGAACATCCCGATCTGCCTTAAATAAAGCATGATGGGCATATGCACGATCTCGTCTTCTCCATAAATGACAGGCAGATGCACAATCCCAAGTTTTGTCCATGCCTTCTCCATGCAGAACTGAGACCTTGACCCTAATCTATTGCCATTGCCATTAACCATAATCTCTCATTTAGTTTGACTGAAAAGAGAATGTAGTGATGAGATCCCTGATGTAGAACGTCAGTTTGGCATTGTCACAAATACTTCCTACTCATGTTTAAGCAAGATGAATCTGGGCCCCTGAGTACAACCTGAGACCCAGCAGCTTGGGATCAAGGTAAACGCATGCATGGAAGGAAATTTGAAGTCTCAAAGACTGTTCCTCCTCAGACCCCAATTCACACCATACACCTTTTCTTCAGTATGTTTTGTTATAGGGGCAAAACATCACAGTAATTTCCCTCTTTGCTATTCTTTTAGAAACATTGTCTTCAGCTGTACTTTGTTCCTTCTGGATGTCTCTCTGCCTTCGCTCTTTGCTGGCTCAATAAGATGTTTGTAATATGCATCTCTTGCCCTCATATCACCTGGCTTTTTGAACTATAACATCTTCACTTCTTTTTTGTCCAGTTTTCTCTAAACAGTAATTGTTGTTTGAATGTCTTGTGTTTTGTCAATAGTGCACCAGAAGAAAAAAAATATCATTCTCTCCTCCCTATAAAATCCTATTGACCGCAGAATCACTTCATTCCTGTCTTTCTTCATTTCATCCTGTTTGTTCACACACCATTGGCAAAACACCTGCCAACATCTTCTACAACTGCTGTAATTGCTGGGACACCAGATAATCCAAGCTCTATCTTATATTCAACTCATAGTTCACAGCCTAATTTGAACATCTCACACACAGCATCGGGACTTCATATCCCTTCCATTCCCCATAGAAAAAGCTTCTCTCCTCCCTTCTCTCCTGTTTCAGTGTCAATACTGACAACATTTCTTTCCTAATTGTCTTTGGATTCTCTTTTCAGTTTTGCCTGCAGCCTTTCTTCCATGAAAGTCTTATATCTGAACTCTGTCTGCCTCCCTCTCGAAGCATTCATAGCATGCTTATCATCTCTGAGGTCAGGTGTCTGCTTCCTAGCTTTATTACTGTTCACTTCATTGATTCCTCCAGAATATTTCTCGTATGTCAGTTAGCACAAAAGGAGACAAGAAGGTTAGCCACATTTGCATCTCTTTTAAAGGCCCATAGGGATTTATTGTGACTGTTTACTAGATTGGCATGTTACAGCATATATCTCTGAATCCTCAGAAACCCACTATCAGAGCAGTTACCTTTTATTTTACTGTCTGATAAGACAACTTCTGATTGTTTTCGTTTTTTGGGGTTTTTTGGGTTTTTTTAGGAAAAGATCATTACAGGCAAAGTGATAAGTGATACATAACTTTACTGGACTAAATAAAATGATAATTTGTCATGTTCATCTGGATTTAAAATACACTAGGATACTTTTGTTGTAGGGTACCCCAAAAATATGTAACAATAAAGTTCAACTTTGAATGAACTTAAACAATCCAATAAGTCTAGAAGATATGTACAGGAGATGAGGAAAACTCAGAGAAAGGAAAGAAGCAAATGGATAAGTTGTTTTTGCAGGACTGATTTTGCTTTAATGTAATGCCCCGAAGACAGCTGTAGGACAACAGTACAGTACAGTTAAACGAACAGATGTGTGCACCAACCGTACATTCATAAAGTAAGAGGCAGCCTTTTTATATGCATGTCTGCTAAAGGAATAAGAATAGAAAATAACATATTTCCAGTCCAGGAAAGGGTAAAATATTTAACCCATGTAGAGTTGCCTGGTCTTTAACTCTTCTTTTTTATTAGTGTAGTAGTAGAAATGGAAAACTTAATTTATCATCATCATTAAGATTACTAGTCATCTGTGTTTTTTGCAGGCTTGATAAGTGATATGCTCTTATTGTTAACTTTTGTTAAGTTATAAATTGTGTGTAAGTTACAATTTTACTTGATTATCCATATGATTCTTTAAGAGAAAATACATGAGATTTGTTGAAAGAAATTCCTATTAAATAAACACAATATCATTCTGTCCTACTTAAGTAAATAATATATTTCACTACCTTTCTGGAAAAAGTCCAGTTGTATACCTGTCAACTTTTAACCACACTGAAACTGCAAATACAAAAGGTATGAATCATGAGACAGAAATGGAAGATGGATGTTAGCTTCTGTGTGTTAAGATGTTATCACCCTTCCACAAGAAGACTGATGGGGCCATCTAATAAGAAATATTGTTTAAAGGAGAGAAAATACTATGACAAAAAACAGTTTCTCAAAGTTTCCCCACTGCAGAACTGTTCTTTGGGAAAAGTAATGGTGCTGTCATTCGTAGCCATAACATGATAGAACTCTAGAAACACTTGGGTACCATGAATATCTTCTTAAGGGTGATACTAAATTTACCATGTAGATACATGAGAAGCATGTTAGCACCATGAACCTGTTCCTAATGAAACCAACACCAACAACAGGAATTCTTCCATCATCAACAACTTGTAAATCTTTGAAAAGAACTAAAATATCTAAGCACATGATAATAGGTAGATACTGCATAAGTAGTAAAAAGTTTCAAGCCATATTAAGCATGGCAGTCTCTGGGTAAGACCCATATGTTGAAAAGTCAACATATTTGTGTGTCATGTGTCAGCAGAGGTTCTAGCTAGTATTTGTCCTACCTTCCATTAGCGATTCAAATGGAGTGCATCTAATTTCAGTTACTAGTCTAAGCTGTCTACAAAGGTACCTCCAAAATGCAATTTCTTCCATCCCAAAACCATCACTAAAATGACTGCCTTCTTCCTCTTTCTTTCCCTCAGGAGGCTAGCCAACTAATGCATACTAAACTTCTAACTTTTTTAAAATGGAAGTCAGGTGATGGTAATTCAAACCACTGCAAGAACTTTGTCAAGTGTCACTCTAGGTATGATGAAAATTATAACAAGTAGAGTGAATGTTAGAATACATAAGCTAAAGCTCTTCATTTGCTTGGTGTATGGCATAAATTGGTATCACTCCACTGTAGTTCCTGCAAAAGGTTTGGCTTCCAAAACAATGGTGAATTTTACATTAAAACTGTCCAAAAGAGTACCCCTCCTGTATGTCTCACTGCTGACAGTTACAACAGAAACGTTTACCAAGAGACTTTCTTTTCATTCCACTGGGCCTGATTCACTGTTCACTTCAAACCACTGTGAATAAGACAATGAATGACACTGAAATCATTATAGACACAAGAAGATTAATGAAAAAAAGAACCAGAAGCATCAGGGAAATCAGATCTAACTCAAGCAAAGTTTTTGTTTATGTTACAGAATTTTCCCCATTAGTTCCACCAGATTTGTTCCTTATTCTCTTTTCATATTATAAGACTCTTTTTTTGAGAAAAATTAAGATTATTTGTCTAATTATGTTGAACATTCCATGTATGTGTGTGTCTGTGCACATGCTTAAGCATCTGTGTATTTCTCTCTCCCTGAGTCTGGCCATCCTTCAAAGCCTTTGAAGCCATTACCCAGTTTAATTAACAAACATGGCAGAGGAGAGTTATTGTCAGAGATGTTAGGTTTCTGTGAGCTTCGTGAAAACAGATAGCCGGAATGAGAAAATAGTGTCACTGCAAAAGCTGTGGCATGAGTCTGTAAGTTATTAGACACTAGGGAATATCTAACCAGAAAATACTGCTCTGTAAGAAAGTGTATTTCAGTAGCTTCACTTTTTGTAGACCTGCTAGGAATAAAGTCTACCACCGGCTGTTAAATTTCTCTCCAACGGCTGTGCAAATGCCTAAGTGGCTACAGATGCACAATCCTATTTTACGATTAATACACTACAAAATAACCTCCCTATCATCCAGAGAAGCCAGACAGGTAGAGGATCAGACTGGCCACTCAGGCAGGTCTCCCTGAGCCAGCACCCACCCCAGCAGCAGCAGACTGCCAGCTCAGAGTGTACGCTGCATAAATGCTTTTTCCAGCACAAACTGGACTCTCCTTTAGGCAAGGTCCATACCCTCGTTCTCTGTCAAAATAAACCTGTTGCTCTGTATAGTAAAGTTAGATACTAGCAGCAAAGATAATGCCAGTGCCTATTATGAAATTAATTCAGATCACCAGATGCACACAGTACAACCCTGACAGATTTGAAACCAATTCAGTGCAACCCAATCACCTTGGAGTTCAAGACCCTTTTTCTTTTAAGTGCACAGGAACATACGATAAGCCAGGGAGCAAAAGAAGAGCTTACACTGCCATACTTCAGTGCTGCAGGAGAGGTTCAAAACATCCCCACCCTGGTCTCTCCCTCTGCATTTGTGCCTTATGCTTCCTAGCTCAGGGAAAACAAGCGATACATGAAGATGAACAGCAGGGAGAAGTGGAGGCGTTAGGAGATATCTGGGCATTCTCCATCCCAGTCACTTTGTCATGACACAGTTTTTGCCAATGGCATTTCTATAAGAAGGGATAAAAACTCATAAAACAACAACAACAAAAAAAAAAGAGCACCACTTTGGTGTAAGTAATATTCCCTTTCCTACTTGTTTTATATTACACAACCAAGTGTGCTAACACTAAAACACCACATCGTCCATGCAGAAGTATGAGTTAGAACAGCTGTAGCCACAGCATAAGTGCCCTTGAACATGCTGAATTTTTCCAGTGTATCACAATTACAGAAACACCTGTGCCAAACAGCTTTCTACTGATCCTCCATAAAAGTTCACAAAGCCCTCAAACTTTCTCATTTCATACAGGTCTGCACCATCTTGAAGCCAGCTCTATACGTTTCAATATGGGATACTACAGAATTGTTCCTTTTCATGCCTCAAAACATAAAACAAAGGGTATATGCAGGTGCAGTAGTCAACATGTGAGTCTGTTACTTGACAATAAGGCATAAGAAACAACATAATATTCACTTTCTTGACAAATCCTTTTCACACACAAAATTACTCATAAAAAATCAAAAGCACAAATATTGTGACAATAAATGTTGTCTGTGCTATACTACTTGTGAAACTCTGTATTCTAGATTTCTACAGATACAACTATCCCACAAGTACATGTTAGCTATTGTTTTGTTATGCATCATTTGGGGGCGGGGGGGAGGTTGTTAAATCATATGTATACGTCATGGCAAAAGCCTCAGGACTGAATGCATTTGGCTTGGTTGTTATTTTACAAACAAGATGCTATGGTTGCATTAACATTAGGAACTTCTGGCTAGGCTCTGTTAAATTATTTATATTTAAAAATACTCAAAGTGTCTGTTTAAAAAGGGTTGGAAGAAAGTCCCCCTTAGCAGTCTCCACAGAAAGTGTGGCTGACTATCCTTCAGGCAGAGCTCCAGAAAAGGGAAAGGGAAGCAGCAAAAGTTAGTTACCAAGCCTAAGTGTTCAGCTCATGCAGAATTGCAGCCTGTAGATAAGCCTGTCTTATGAAAGATGAGGAGTATGTAGTAATTACACAACCTCCCAAGTCTTGGCTCTCTGCAGCCATTCCTAGCTCTTGGAAATTTCTCCATGTCCAAAAATTCAGCGAAGAAAAGTTATAATAATACATTAATCAAAAAGGCACAATTTTTGAAGTCTTAGAGAGGGGAAGCCTTGCACCATCCCCATTTACATAGCCCATTGTGAAAAGTGGGAGGTTTTTTGGCAGGGTGTGAGCAGATAATAAATAATATTACTACACTAATTCAGGAAGCAATGTACAATAGCAAGCATAATTTGAACCATTTCTGCATTGCTTATACACTCAAGAAAAGCGGCTAGATGTCATTGTGTACAGCTCAGGGGAAACATCTGTTCCAACTGCCTTGGTCAGCAAGTAATGAGGAATAATACTGAAAATATCTGAATGCTGTTATGCAAATCAGTGGTATGCCCTCATGTTGAATATTATGTTCTGTTCTGATTACTCCACCTAAGCAAGGATTTAACAGAAATAGAAAGTGACTGGAGACAGCTGATAAGCATGTTACAACCATGAGAAGGATTCCATAGCCTTAAAATGTTAGGACTATTTAGCTTGGAAATAAATAAAACCAGCAGCCACTGTGCAAGCATATACTGTAAAACAAAACGGTACGAAGGATGTATATCGAATACTCCTATTTTGCTTGTACTTTCTGCCACTTTTCTTACCCTTCATCTGTCTGGTCTATTCAGATGTTGTGATATGAGAATTAGGAACTACCCTAAATTTGAACCATGGCTACCACAATAAGGCCCACAGATGGTCACTAGGCAATCCCATAACAAACAAAAACAATCTTATTTACCCTTTGTCCTCATAAAACAACAAGGAGACCATTAAATTTAAAAGGCAACACATTTAAAATATTAAAAAGGAAATAATCATCTAACGTAGCCTCAAGCGACATTTCAGTGGCTTATGCACCCCTGGGAAGCATACTCTCCTCACCCAAGCAGGCAACCCATCCAGGAGCAAGCTGTGCCCCCCGAGGTGTGTCACCCTACCCAGCTGCAGCCCAGCCTCCCATCACCTTTGGACACAACACTGACACAAACACAGGCTGGCAAGCAAGACAGCAAGGGACTGCAGGTGCAGAAAGTGGGGCTGAAGTTTTCCCACTCCTTCCCTCCATCACCACCACCCGCCCTTGGCACACAGCCATCTCAGGCAGCTCATGGTGACAAAAAAAGCAGCACCGAAGCACAGAGCTCCAAATGTTTCCAACTGATACTCCAAGCATTTTGTGCTGTACATCATAACTTTCTCCACACTCCTTTCTGGAAAATTCAATGGAAAATGATCAGAGATAAGAATCTAAATGTCTGTGGTCTCGAATTATATGTTTCTAATTCACATTTCCATCAGAACAGGAGTTATTTTTAGGGGTGATGAAAAGACCTGCTTATTTAAGTGTTAAACTGATTGCTACAAGATAAAAACCCAGGCAAAGAATTTAGGGGGATTCAAAAGGCTTAGACTCTGTGACAGGTCAAAACCACTGCAGTTGCATATGGCAGACAGACCCTCTCTTTTTAAGAGCAAGAGCATCAATGCACATTTCAGACACAGAGCTAACCACTAACTGACTACCACAATGAAGAATCTTCCCTGTGGTCACGTTATTCCATATTTGTCTGCCCTGGGGCTTCTCAGTCCTTTTCAGAGGCTTCTGGCAGAGGTGATCTCTGTCAAAGTCTACTGTGCTCAGGCAGCAGTCCACTCAGCTTCATCATTTCTGTGTCCCAGATAAAGAACTGAAACTTCTTTCCTTTCTTTTACCCTTTATCTCCATGTGTGTGAGAGACAGAAAGGAACAAATCAAAGAGAGGGAAAAATTGTTACCTTTCATGTTTTTACATATTGAAACAGAACTGTTACAAGCAAAATGTCTGAGATGGGAATCTTAATGGTGGCAGAGATCAAAAATAATCTTCCAGCTGTAGTATTTATGGTTCCAGTTTTAGTTTCAGTAAATAGGAAATTTGTTCCAGCATCATAAGCTTACTTCTATTTGTTGTCTACTGCAAGCACTGACACATACTTTTATGTGGATATTGTGGATACAGTCTGTGAATTCATGTTGGCACTAGTTTCCCTGCAGCCACGGAAACACCTGCCTCCAAGCTAATTTATAATCTGCACCTATGGCCATGGGCCACTCACAAGTTTATTGAAAAAGGCCTTGACAAGCCATATAGGAAAGACTCTGTTCTTTCTCTTCCTGTTCCACATGACATAAGTTTGGCATTAACAAGTCACATTTTTATGTCCAGCTTCATAGATTGTTAATAATATGTAAAGATATTTGATATGTAAGATCATGGGTCAAATATTTCTCACTCTGCTTATGTGAGTAGTCCCACAAACTTCATTTATATAACTAGTCTGAGGAAGACAGTCATGTTGTACCTTCTCTGTAAAATCATTCTGCAGCATTATGAGGCAGCTCTCACCATTACTTGCAATACTCTCATTAACTTTGAAGCACAATGCATGTCCCTCTCTTGAGCTCTTCAGACCAAATCCTGTAAGATGAAGGAGAGTTGCCCACACATAACAAGAAATCTGGTAATGCAATAGGATGCCCTGGTTCTTCTCACATGTGATTCAATATAGTAAAATATCACATCCCCTTAACAATTGCTGGGTTTCATGTATTCCATGTTGTTCTACCTACAAAGGATTATGAAAACCCATTCAATCACTATTTCCTTGACAATGTTTCTTCCTTTTGTTTATAAATGACTGTGGAGAAATGAGTCATTGCTTTTTGTCTCGTGTGTTCAGCTGGCATACTGTATCTTGGCCCTGTACTAGACTTAGGTGGTTTGTTTTTGTATAATTATCATGTAAGTAATCAGGAAATGGAATCTCCAAGGATGTTTATAAATATCATGAAGAGTCATTATTAAAAGTACTAGGAACGATGCTGTAGATGATACATCACATGGTCTGGAAAGCACAGAGGAGAAGTTCAGGTTGTAGTAGTTTTTCTCCACCAACTTGCATAGGAAAGAAAAAGCACTCCATAGACTACAGAGCAACATAAACAACTCATTCTGATTCAAATCTGGATCCAAGCTGGAAGCACATTGGGTTTAGCATTTAGCAGTGAGCCCATTTCAACATAGAACAAACAGCAGAAAGTTTCCACGGCATTTGCATTTTTATTGGAAATCAGCAGATGGTGCTTCCACAAGGCCCTTTACAAGTTCTGCCTAATGAAATATATAGGTGGCTATGTCATGCTGAAATGTTAATTTAACTGTCATGCCTGGCTATGCATTGCATCTGTAAAATCTTTTCATTGACCAAGTTTCTTGCCTTTTTTCAAGCTGTTGACCTACTGTAAAATGGGTGATTTATGACAGAATCACAGAATGATCAGGGTTGGAAGGGACCTCTGGAGATCATCTAGTCCAACCCCCTGCTAAAGCAGGCAATGTCAGAAGCTTTACAGAAGCTTCATTGTCACACCTGTATAGATGACAGCATAGGTACTCAGAGTCTGTCATTCATACATCCCCCAAATGCTAAGAACAAATTGCATAGCTACTTTGCAAGGTTTCCCTGAAATCTGAAAATATGGGCTTAAGTTAGACTGGGAGGCAATGCTCTGCACAACCCTGGCATGAGTATCCCACCTGAAGAGGAACGAAAGCAGCTGTGGACATGAAACTGGGGCTTGGGACAGGTAACAACTGGTGCTAGTACTGAACTGTTCAGGAGTAGAAGTAACAAGAGCAGAGGTGCAGCTGCTTGCACAGCCATGGTCTTTCCTGATTTCAGGGGCAGCAAGGGAAGTTACTCCATGCCTCCACTTACTTGGTGTGTACCCTCACCTGCACAGACACCTGTCCTTCTCCCCTTCCCGTCTGCCCCACAGGTGGCAAGGAGTGGAAGGAAAGAGTCACAAGGCAGAAGCCATTTGTGCCCTCTTTCAGCACATGCCACCAGGACTACTAGAATGGGACAGCAGAGATGGCATGTTGTTGAGAGGCAGCATGTTCCTCCCCTCCCTAGTGGCAGGCTCCCCTCCACCTCCAGCACAGAGCACGGGCGGGTCCTCCCTCATCTGCTTTATCAGACAGGCAATCCCAGTGCTGGTGACTGCATTTTCCCTGCAGCTACCTGAGGCACATTCTGTATTTGACAGCAGAGCTTCAAAATAGCCCAGGACCAAATATGTCATTCATAACTGGGCTCAGATTACAACATGCAGGTACATTATCATTACCGTAAATTTACAGTGACCTAGGACAAAACAGTATTAGTCTCGCAGAATGACACAAGAAAGACCAGTAGTGATTTTACAGCTGCTGTGTTCTATTTTAATCCCAAATCCATCTCTCTCCTTTACAAATTAACCTTACATGTACAATGTTAGTCTATTTATATCCAATACCTTATTGCTTAGCAGTGGACTCCCGAAGGTATTCTTGCAAAACATTTAACTGCCTAAGACCCGGGAGAAATGGAACCTGCTTCTTTGGTTCCCAACTATTTCTAATGGGACAAATAATGCCCTTAAATCTGGCAGCATCTAATATACCCAGTCAGTGGTAACAATTATTTCCTGAAAGCAACTGATCTGTTTACGTCAAATTCTGCCTTCCCCTAAAAGCAGATACCTGGGGAAAGAAAGCCGCTCCAGGAACAAAATGAGATGGCATCATCATAGTGTGAAAAGGTCATCTGGTGAACTTTATGGAGAAGGGAGTCAAAAGAAGTAGCTACTGACAATCTAAACTTAAAAGGAATCGGTTTTGTGATCTTGAAGATGTTCCTTCACCCATGTCCCTAAAAAAAACCCTGGAGTTTCTATTTTCCTTTTAGCCTGGGATCTCTGCAGATGATTTTTATTTGCTTACTTTACAAGGAATTCAGATTAATAAAAGTTTGCTATTTTCTGTTTTCTCCACAGGAGAATGGCCACCAAAGCCCAGAAGGCAACAGCAAAGCAGGTGAGGCTTCCTGAGGGAATCTAGAGCAACCATGTGTACTCCTCCATGTGATATAAGTTAATTGGGCAGAGGCAGGATATGTGAAAGGGCAGCACACCTCACAGACCCCAGACCATAGGGTTCCCATGGGCTTGGTGGGAACACTCCTCAAGGAGCATGGCAGAAATGCTCCTCTGGATAGCTGCACAATAAACATCTTCCTTCTGCACGGCCTTTCAGGGCATCAGATGCCCCCTTTCAGGGCATCGGAGCTCAGATGCAATCAGAGCGGTCTCAGGAGGAGCATCCGTTTGCAAAACTTGAGACATTTCCCACATGCGACTGAAATCCCATCCCGTTCCACTAGAGGGTTATGCCTGAAGGACAAGCCTGAGCAGGAGCAGCAGCAACAGGCAAGCCAGTGTGCTCTGCTTCAATGTGGTGCTAATTCCCATTGTCCAAATACAGGGTACAGCCTCTACTTTACACCACTAGTTTTTCTTGCAGGAGCAATTTATGAAGCAAAAAAACCCTAAGTGTTGTCCTTTTCCCCTGCCTGTGTCTCTGAGCCTTCAAAGCTCCACGTACAAATCTTTCTCAGGCTGAGTCTATGGAACAATAAAACTTGCCTGACTGTAAGATATTAAGATAAAAGAAGGTGTGAAAGGATGCCTCTTCTCCTCCAGATACAAAAGAACAATTTTTTCAAAGATAAAGCATGTTTACAGCATAAAAAAGGATTTTTTGCAGCAGAGTTTGGCTTAAATAACAAGCCATGCATAATAACCATGTAACTGTGAAAGTGATGGGTCCTAGTTTAATAAAAGGAATCACCTCTACCTGTATATCTTGCCTGAACAGGAATGTTCAAAAAAGAGAGATCAGATTTGAAGATAATCTTGGTTCTGCATCTAAAAGGACATTGCTGTAGTCGAATCACAAACATCCTATCACTTTAAGCAAAATATTAATGTAGTAAAGAAAAAAAAATTGCAAATAAACCCTTACAATCTACCTTCTCTCCCCACATCCAGACATACTTTCATCTGTGATCATTCATCTTTGTGTCAAACTGTAACTTCTTTTAACTTGGGGTTGGAACATGTCCAATATTTTACCTCCCTTTTCCGTGAAGATAATTTTATTCCTGAGAAGCTCCAAGTACACTTTGGAGTTTTTATCCTTTTTTTTTTTTTTAAGTAAGATTAATACAGTCAACACCCTCATACTGCACTTTTATTAGAACTTACTAGAAAAAGACAAAAAATGCCTGCAACTGTCCTGCTGCAGGATAAAAGTGATAAGCATGTGCTAACAAAGTTTTTAGGAGGCTTAAAGAAGCCCTTAAAACTTATGTGCATATTTAAACAAGCCAGAGTAAAAAAAGTACTTTCATTTAATTTGTAAGTGGTTCCAGACATCATAAGTTACATAGCTGATATGCCATTATTTTCTTCAAAAGAGTCAGTCACTTCACTTGCAGTATCAAATTTTGATATGTTGCAGTTTGAGTCAAATAGCACATGGAGTCTGATGCTTAAACAACTCTCTTACTGTTCAGATTCGTTATGTCTGCACCTCTGAGATACTTCAGAATGAATTCTTTCAAGGATTTGTGTCTTACTAGTAGCAGGTTACTAAAGCATGCTTCAAAATTTTGTGGATAAAGCATTCACGCGGCTGTGGATACACTTTCTTCCCACCTAATGGATGTGAAATCCACCTTGACTTAGGTCTTCTCAGGAATGCTTTACTTTATTCCATTTTCTTTTTTTTTTTTTTTTTTTTCCAATAGAAGAGCAAGTTCTGTGTAAGTCAAAGACACCTAAGAAGAATGGAGCTAATGGAGTTCATCCTTAGTCCTCAAGAGGTCTCTCTTATTTTATGAATTTTTCGTAGATGTAAATCAGTTTGGAGTAGTGAACATTGTTTTAAATTAATGTATTTTCAGATTTTCAAGTTATTCCTCAAAATCTCCCTTACAATCCATTCACTGCTAAGATCCTTATTTTATTCTTTTTTCTCTTCCAAAATACCATGAACAGCAATGGGAATCTAATAAATCAGCCTTGTTTTGATTCTCTGCTCTGGAGAATCCTCTCTGGATTTTCTGATTATTCCATTATGTACCCCTACACTATCCTTTCCCTTCCTTCTCTTCTGACCCTTCACCAAAAGCTCTTGAGTTTCTGTAAATTAATATGAAGGAAAGTGTCTTTCTCTGATAACCACTTTTTCATAAAGTAGGGCACTTTTACTATTGTGCTTTCACACCTTTCAAGGCCTGTACGGCCCCATACTTTGCAGGCCTAAATTTCCCAGCTGGAAATTCTAGTGTTTCTACCAAGGACTTATTTTATGTTCTTCTTAAAACACTAGCTACTGGAATCCAGGCATCTTACCAGAATCTCAGCTTTCATTTTTTACAAGATTATTTGCAAAGTGTCATCGTTCTGCAGAAAGACCTGAAAACGGGATTGCCATCTCAGAAACCAGAGAAATACCCTGAGATGAGATGAGAACTCGCTACCCTGTCCACAGAAGATGCACGGTCTCATCTTTTTCCAGGCATTCAGGGAGGAAGGGAACTTACATGCCCTAAGGACTGGCAGGCTGGATATCAATCCTTCGATTCAGGGCTTCTGGTTCCTCAAGTCACCTCTTGATCAAGTGTAAAAGAAAGCATATGTGAACTAATCAAGTCAGTGGACAGAACAGGTGCCACGGGGCTCCTCCTAGACCCCCTTTCTTGGGGGAGTATTAGAAGCACATAAGCCGGTTTCTGTGCTGCTGGAGAGAGACAATTCTCCCAGCACATAGTGTGGAGCCAGCAACCGCTGAGCAGTCAGTCCATGCAGGGCCGCCACTGCAAAAAAACCCTGTATGCAACACATCCCAAAAGAAAGCATAAATTTGTCACAATCTGTCTCATTTAGATTATTATTTTTGCTGAGGGCTCTGTCTAGTTCATTCATTTCCTCACGTGCTATACTTCGATGACATTTGGAGTTTATCAATATGTACTATGTAGGACAATTCTGATAATGTTCCAGTAAGCTGACAGTGACTAAACAGCAGTCTAAAGTCCATTTGGTTCCATTAATCTCTGAAAGTTACCCATTAAAACTGATCTTCTTCCTTGATTGGCAATAAAGCAAACACAATCCTCACAATAAGAAGTTAATGACCTGTCCCTAACAAGGCTGTAACTTTGATGTTCTCAAGCACCTACTCTCTCAGTCTAGAAACAAGATCCAGTATGTCACCAGATATATGCACTGAGCTGGAAATTGTCCATTTGTTACCCTTTTTGCCATGCTATATTCAACTTGTCACAGCTGGCTATGGGTATCACTCTTAACAGTGATTTTGATTCCATTTAAGCTCCAAGCCAGGATCTACAGCTGAACAAAGCCTTTTTTGGATTAGAAAATGATGTGACTTCACATACCCAATGAATCAGATATGCCCTCCACATTAACTTTAATAGAATCAAGCTAACAAGAAGAAAAATAAAATAATGGCAAAATTTAATTGAATTTTGACAGTAGTTATTTACAAACGATATCCATCCCCACTTGAAACTTGGGTTTAGTCTCCAGTCCTGTTCCAGCTACAAATGATTGCCAACCAGCACATTTTTTGAAGCTTGCCATACAAAATGTTCCAGACCTTAAAAGTACAATAACCACACATAACCCCACCATTCCTAAAGCACCATGCTCTTCATCTATAATTATAACTTAAAAATCCGAAGTTTTATCACCAAGTATGACATAGCTCCACTTGGCAGAGTTGTGGAAGTAGAAAGGGCAATTTGCCAGTCAGGAAGCTGGGCAAGAGCCATTCTGCACTGAGCACATGTCTTGAGACAGCCAAAGGTTAGCTTGATGCTGCCCAAGCTGAAATGGCCTTCCAGGGGCTGTTCTGAGAGTTTTGCTCTTTCCATGCTCCCTCCCACTACACCACTTCTTAAGCGTTTATGTGGAAATGGGTTATCTAGAGCTGGTGGTACTGCCTTTTTGGCATTTAGGCATTCCTCTAAAACACTAGCATCCCAAAAGGCTGTTTAAAGCAAGCAAGCAGGTTTTCACCAATAACTACATTTTCTTTTTTTTTTTTTTTTTCCAAAATTTCATTTAGAATCAATGTCAGAATTCCTGCCGCTGCTGACAAAATTGCAGTCCCAACAAGGGGAGGGACCTCTTCTGCCCTAGAAATTCCATGGCCTGTGCACATTTCTAGTTGTTTTCTGTTCTCTGAAATTATACAGAAAAGTATCTGATCGCTAGATCAGATCAGTAAAGCAATAGATAAGTATACTCCTTTATCATTTTCATTTAACTTCCTCAGACAGTTAATGATTTTAATATTTTCCTTACCATTTTTTCCACTCCTATTTTCTACTGGAATTTAGTACTTTTGTCCAAGTTTTCAATAACCTGGAAAGCTTTTCTAGCTGGTTTAGCAACCTTTTTCATTCCACTCATGCATTAAACTTTCTTTTACCACATCACATCCTGTTTGCAGTGGGTACTAAATAATAAGGCTTGCTGCACTTCCTAGGTGCTGGTTTGTGGTACTGCCAACACGAGAAGAAAATAGCTTTGTAGTGTCTAAGACAGCTTGTCCTGTTCTGGCCTACAACAAGGGGAAAATATTCACCAAACTGTAGAGGGATACACAATTTTGCTATTACTCCCTTGAATCACGAATAAAAAGTAGGAAACAGGTCGGTTTGGCTCATACCACATATACATCAATTTTATCTGATCTAAAATGTGAATGCCACCTGTCTACGTGCCCTTTCTACAGTACAAACAAAGCCACAAACACAGAGAATTGCTAAATCTCCATAGGCTACCTGAAACTTTCCATATTGATTCACTGTCCCTATCATACTGTCCTCCTATCCTTCCCGTGAACCACAATGAATCAGGCTAAATCTTTAGGGTAGCCTCCAGACAGTGTGAGCACCTATCACAGGGTGGATTATTAAAACTACAGATTGCATACCTACAAGAGGACTGCTTGATGATGTTCAGTTCCTTCCTTCCACTGAACCACAGGGAGAAGTTTCAGATAGCGTACCTGTTTCCAGCTGTCTTGGTCAAAAGAGATGACAGCTTTTCAGATGTGACTTGCCAAACATCTACTGACGGTTAAATTTATATTCCCTTTGCAATTTTTACCAGTGGTATTTATTAGGTAAGATCCTTACTACCTCTTAACTCATTCCATTGTCCACAACCTGAAAACAGACATCCACTTTTAGGTCAACTTAAAGAAAAAATAACTGTTTAACACATCTGTGTTCATCTAATTAGCACAACACTCACCAATAGCATACAAGTTCTATGTCTAACAGTCTCACTCACGTAGGAATAGTTTCAGTGTAATAGCACAGAAATCTACTATCTAATATTAGAATTAAGTTAATATATTTTGGAGCATAGTTTTATCAGAAATTGGTTTGCTTGTTTTTCATGGAAAAGTCTTGACCAAATCAAGAAATGAACCTTTCTAATCCAAATTTTTATGCTACTTGTCACTGAGAAACAGCACATGGAATTTCTACAGAAAAGGCTTGTATTGCCCTCTACTTTAAAAAAAAAAAAAAAATTCCTTAAATCTGGTATCTGAGATGCAAAAGAGGGAACCTTTGTAAAAGTGCAGTTTTCCAGAAACAGGACCTTTTTTTTTTTTGTGATAATCAGAAAAATTAGATGGGAACACAGGAGGCTAACAAGTCTTCTCTCCTACCAGAAGAGGACGTTCTACCTTTATTTGAGTACTTGTTCTGTGGAAGAAGCCAGTTGTGTGAGAAACTGCATCGGATGATGCATACATCCAGGACCACAGGAGGGTGTTTGAGTCTCTTTTCCTTTCACTAGAATGTTAGGCTGGGAAATGCCAGGCTAGGCCTTCCCATTTTCACTTGCCCAACATCCAAATCCTTTCCAAATAATTTGGTTTTGCTTGGAGTCTTATCCACATCCTCAGAAAATTTAATGCAGACATGCTCCTTACCGAAGACAGGGTCTTGAGGTGGTCCATTCCTGATAGAAGCAACCACTCCTCTGTTGAGAGGCAGCACATTGAGGGGAAAAGAGCAAAAAGGAAATACATTATACTACTACAATGAGTACTGACGTATCACAAAATAAGTATTACCCAGATGTATATGTATGTGTGCATGTGTGGGTATATGTATGTATGTATGCATGTCACATGAGGTTACACTTGGGTATTGTTTTTCCTCCTACTCAGTATTTTGCTGCAATTTTCCTCAGAGACCAGCCATTTAATATTTTGGATTATGGAATCTATTGCAGCTACAGCAATATTACAGATAGGACAAAGACATACATTTTATGTAAATTAAGAGCTAAATGTGAACTTTCGGAGAGTCTGAGATGTTAGTACATACAGGGTTTTATTATTACAAGATCAGGGCCAGCTGCAAAGACTGGATTCACATCCAAAAACACATATTAAAATGCATACAATTCTTGGGAGAAAGAAGTTTTAAAACCTGTCAGGCTGAGAACAACACTCTTTTTGTGTGCTGCCTGACAATTCAGTTATAGATCGACCCTATTGTTTTTCTGGCAATTTAAATGTGATTGTTGGCAAAGCAGTAAGGGGTGGGGGATTCATACAGGAATGCACACAGTGAGAAAGAAGAAAGCATTTCTGATTATACAATATATCCCTGGCATGTTGTTACACACATATCCAATATTTAGCATTTAAAAAAGAAGGGGGGGGGGGGGGATAAATAAAAGAAACAGCAGCTGTTTCTATGTGATGTCAGAGAACAGGTGTGATACAAATCTCCATACTAGCACAATCATATTGATCTCCTGATGATGCATGCATGAAGCACATGTGCAAACGTTATCGACCCATCCAGCATCCCATTTCCAGGAATACAGCCTGAAAATGCCTCGCTGTAATTGAAAACATTATCAGGATAAACACGGTACTGGCCAATTGTTAACGAGCACACACAGACCGGCTGAGGCAAGGTGAGCCTGCCCCCCGCAGCACGCCCGGTGTCGCGGCCGTGCGGCGCCTCCCCTCTCGGCAGTAGCCGCTGCCCACCCCGCGCCGCCGCCGGGACCCCGCGGGGCCCCCCGGGCTCGGGTGAGAGGCGGCCGGGCCCGGCGCTCCCCGCGGGGAGGCTGGGGGGGCGCTGCCCCTCGGGAAACGCACCGGCGGCGCGCCGCGGCCGCGGCCGGAGCCCCGCGGGGCGACCCGGGGACGGCCCCGGGATCGGGGCGCCCGGGAGGGGCGGCGAGGGCAGCCAGGCCGCCCCCCGCCGCGGCGGCTCTTCGATCTGTCCTACGCGCCCGCGGCTCGCCGCCCCCGCTCGCTGCCGCCGCAGCCGGCAGGCGCTGCCCCGCACCGCGGGGGCCGGGGGTCCGCGGGGCCTCTGCGCACCCTGCGCCCAGGGCCCGGCCCCTCCGTGAGGGGAGAGGCAGGGCTGGAGCCGTCCCTTCGTCTGCGGCTCGGGGGTGAGGGGCTCCGCCGCCGGCTGTTAGCGCCGTCTGCCGTTAGAGGGCACTACGCACCCCCGCATTGCTACTGCTCGGGCGAGCGCGGAGGCCGCGGGGGGAGGGCGCGGGGCGGAGGGAGAGTGGCACCAATTTGGGAAAAGATTAAAAAGGATGTGGAGTCCTGGAGGTTCTGAAGTGCTCAAAATGCCCGGGCGCTGCTCAGGACGATGATCATAATAATAATAACAAAAACAAAAAAATGCAGCGAGGTCAATCATTTACCAGCCTGCTGCTTAATGCGTGTGACCGCAGGTGGTACCGAGGGACATTGTGATTCATGCCCACTTTCAAAGCAGGACCAGGGCCCGGTCTGAGGCACCCAAACAACTGTCTTCTAATATTAGCACGGCTGTATTTCTGAATCTATTATAGTCTGTCCAGACAGATCCCATTGTAATGGGATCTTTTATTAAAAGATTAGCACTATCTCCTGCAGTTGGTGGAAAAAAATCTGTTATCGCTGAGTTATTTGCAGTTGTGGGGAGGGGGCGGGCGGGACGGGAGGAGGGGTGCGGGGAGGGCCGGGCGGAGGGCACGGGCGGCCGCGGCGCACCGGCCCCTGACCCGGCACTGTCCGGGCATTCCTGTCTGCATACTTCGCAGTCTGTTGTGCTTTGGTGGCTCAGAAAAGCGAAAGAATCGAAATTAAAAAGGCAGCTTTTGAATAAACAATACCATTTTCCGTTAAGTAATCGTTTTGTATAAAAGGAAATATCGCCTACTCAGTTTCATTCAGCGGTGCCAAAAAATGTTATAAATAAGACACCGCCAACTTCTCTAAGGGGAGAATAATGCCAGACTGCTTAATAAACTAGTGCCCTAGAAGTTCATTATCGATGTTGCAATCTTCCCTGATTCTGAGAGGAGACCGCCTACATCGCCCCCATTCCCGTCTCGTCCTCCCGGGCTCCCAGTGAAAAGGCTGTCACTTGGGCGCAGCCCTAGGTATTAAACTTTTATCTGGTCCTTCTGTCTTTCGTGTGCTTTCTTTTTAGGTTTGGGGTGGGTCGGTGGGGGTTTGGGGTTCCTTCGGGCCGAGCCCCGCCGGGCGAGCTGGCCAGCCGCCTCCCGCCCGCCGGAGGTGCGCGGAGCGGTGTTCATGCTTAGCGGCCGCTTCAGCGGGGGGACGGCTGCGCCCCGCGCTCGCGGCCCCGGGCGGGCAGCCGCCGCTCCGCGCCCGGCTCCGCGCCGTCGGGGGGACCGGGGCTGCCCGGCCCCCGCGGGTCTCCTCCAGCCCCCGCGGGTCTCTCCGCTGGCGCGGGCGCGGGCGGCTCCGCGGGCGCGGCGGCCGGGGCTCGCGCTGCCCGCCGCTGCTGAGCTGAGCCGGCGGCCCCGTCGCCTCCGCCGCGCAGGGCGGGCGTGGGGCTGCGCGGGTGCGCGCCGGTGCGCGCCTGTGTGTGCGTGCACCTAGAGCGGATTATTGGAGAGGGTTTCCAGAAGGTGGAAAATGTCACCTGATTCACACTGAACTTTTTAAATCTCCCCACCCCCGAGCAGACACACACACACATTAGGAGACCGCCCACCGCAGACAGCTAGGACCCCCGTATAGATTTAAAGAGAGACTGCATTCACAGCCTGACGTTCATTCAATAGAGCGATCATAAGGAGGCTGGCTAGTGCTCGCTCCCTCTCCCTACTCCCCCTCACGCTGTTTCTGTGTCTCTCTCACTCCCTGCTATACTGAGGATGTTAAATCAGAGAATCCACCCGGGCATGCTCTTACTCCTGATGTTTCTGTGCCACTTCATGGAAGATCACACAGTGCAGGGTAAGACCAGACTGTTTATTCGCAGATATTTTTCTTTATTATTACTATTGTTTTCTGTCTTTCGGGCACGGTTTAGTTTGCTTGCGGTGTTAAACGCCTCTCTCCAAGGTCCAACAGGACAGAAGTTAATGTGGGCATGGGGCTGCTCTGTACCGAGGTGCAGAGGTGACACTTAGGTTCCTTTTTGGTCGGATCTTCGCACTGCTCTGCATAGGCGCAGAGGACAGATGAGGATGATTCTTGGTATTTATTGCTGTTATGCAGCATGAATGAAGAGCAGCATCGCGAGGGAACTTTCCCTGTCTCGGCTCCCGAGTGAGTGCTCAAAGTTTGTTGGTAATTTAGCTCAGATTTTTATCTCGCCAGCCTGACGGAGAGAGAGGTGATGATGGGGAGCCCCGCGATTACAGCTGACATTTTTAGAAACCAACAAGTGGTCATTTTCCGGACATTCCCTTAATATTGGGATTTCCTCCTCCCCCCTCCTTTGTGTTTGGTTGGTGGTGTGTTTTGGTTTTGTTTTCCTTTTTTTTTTCTTTTTTTCTTTTTTTTTTTTTTTTTTGTGTGTGTGTGAATAAGTATTAATGTTATAAATTCTCCTGCACTGAAGAATATGCTCAAATAAGTTGGGGTGGGTTTTTTTTCCCATGCGAACAAAACAAACCCGACCCTGAAATTGACAACTCTTAAGAGCCCTCTTTAGACACAAGGGAATATTGATTTTTATTTTGGGGGCTTTTTTCCCTTATCTTGACCGTGTTCCAGCCACCACCTGGATGTCTTACCATTGCTTGTTTTACAATTTCTTTCCTTCTTTTTTTTTTCTTTTTCCTTTTCTCCCCCACTACCGAGATAGAGCATAAGTTAATTTAATGTAGAGAACTGTAAGTCGCGAAACTTTTTTTTTTTAAGGGCGTTGTTTGCTCAATGATTTTTAGCGGGGTGGGGGGTGGGGTGGGGATTGGGGGGGAAGGAGTATATTTTCCCCCGTGCCCAGCGACATCCCGGTTGGCCGATCCTGACCCCTCGCTGTGGTACATTCCCATCGGAGTAAGGAGGCAGGATCGAGCCCTGGCTGGATTAGCACCAGAATCAATTGGTATTGAGTTTCTGGAGAAGTCACATTGGTTATTCACGAGAGACTCATCCCAACCAAAACTCTCCAGCTAAAGAAGGGGGAGTTGCCTGGGCTAATGTTCTTGGCTTGACTCCACAAATAACAGGGAAACTAGTAAAAAAAAAAAGGGGGGACGACGACGACGACGACGACGACGACGACGGTGGGGGGGACGGGGACGGACAAAAAGAAATACCAACAAAACCCACTCTATCCGGTTTCAGGACAGTGTACTTTCCTCTGAAATGCTTGCGGGAGAGACGGCACCTATAACTTTTCCAGCTTGATCGATTTGTAAAACTCCGTAGGGACCTCCTTTTGCTACAAGGGACCTATGTGCCTTGCATTTTATGTACTTTGCGCACTTTTTTGGAGCTCTGCTGACTTATTTTAGTGAAGGAAAGACATTTGTCAACAGAAGCAGCAAAATGTGGAGATTTCGAAAGACTTCGCTAACAGCAAATGTTCCCAGTTCGTGCAGATTGCAAAATGGGCTGGGACTGAAACTGTGCGGCACTAAAACAATGCTGCTGTGCAGCCGCGGTGAGGAGGAGAGGGCAGGGGGAGGAGGATGGAATTTGCAAGCGCGATTTTCTTTTTATTCCCTTTTAAATGCACACCCTTTTCAAGTCGCTGTCACGTGCCGGCAGTGCTCCTTCTGCTCTACATATGGAATAAATACCTCCGAAAACTGCCTCGTCCTGTTTTGATCGGGTGTTTTCTTTTTTTTTTTTTTTTTTTCCCCCTTCGGTTTTTTCTTTTGTGATTTTGGGGGTTTCTTGGTTGTTGGGTCTGGCTTTTACTGGGGGGGGCGTGGTGTGCGCATTTTGGTTTGTTGGGTTGGTTTTTTTGCTTGGTTGGATGGTTTGTGGGTTTTGTTTTGGTTGTTGGTTTTTTAAACTGCGCTCCCAAATGGGCCGGAGTAGCTGCGGGTTATGAAATGGGACAAATAAAAGTAAACAGTCTAGTAGAAGTCATTGCAAGGCGCACGTGTTGTGTCTGGGTCACTGGTGGCTGCCACTGACCCGGCTGGGTGTCCCCGTCCCCCCCTCCCCCGCAGCTGGGAACTGCTGGCTCCGGCAGGCGCGGAACGGCCGCTGCCAGGTCCTCTACAAAACCGACCTCAGCAAGGAGGAGTGCTGCAAGACCGGCCGCCTGACAACTTCGTGGACGGAAGAGGACGTCAACGACAACACTCTTTTTAAGTGGATGATTTTTAATGGGGGAGCCCCAAACTGCATCCCGTGCAAAGGTGAGGGGGTGCTGGCGAGCTGCTCTCGCCGAGGCGCGGTGCGGGCGGGGGCTGGGCGGGGGGAGGAGGAGCGGGGAAGGGGCTGGAGGGGGGCAGCGCGATCCTCCCGCTCCCTTCCTCGGTGGGGCTTTGAGGAGCGCCTCGTAGCAGCCCTGGGATCGGTGAGGGGACCCCCAGTTCTTCTCGGCCACCATGCACACGGCGGGGAGGAGGGGACCGACCTCCTCTCCCCGTCCCCCGTCTTCCCCCCCGCCCTGCCCCGGCCCTGACTGACGCGGGAGATTTCCCTCGAGTGGTGTTTCCTGGAAGGGGGGAAAGGTGTTTTCTCTCTGTGCTCTGGGGTCACGGTGTCTTTTTTTTCTTTAAGCAGTTTTGACACCAGGTCTGTTCTGCCCACTCGGTACTAAAGCGGTGCCTCTTTCCTTCCATCAGAAACGTGCGAGAACGTGGACTGTGGACCCGGGAAGAAATGTAAAATGAACAAGAAGAACAAACCTCGGTGTGTTTGTGCTCCGGATTGCTCTAATATCACTTGGAAGGGTCCCGTGTGTGGCTTAGATGGGAAAACCTACAGGAACGAGTGTGCCCTTCTCAAAGCCAGATGTAAAGAACAGCCCGAACTTGAAGTCCAGTATCAGGGCAAATGCAAAAGTAGGTTTGCAAATCTAATCTGATCTCCCTCAAATGCCAAAGGGTGTGTGTCTTGAGTGTAGGGAGGAGGAGCTGTTGGATGTACTGCCCCACAGGAACCAGGGTGATGTTCCAAACGCTGGGAGACAGTAACTAAACCACGAGCAACAGACAAGGACATAGCTGGACTGGGAGTTCCCCATAGTCTAGCAGCACTTGTGTCCCACCAGCTACCCTGAGATGGGAAGGTTTCCTCCAGCGGCCCTTAAATGAGGAAAGCTGCTAAAGGCTTTTACCTGATAATTTGTTTTATTGTGCCACCCATTCACTCCGTGCTGAGGCTCTGGGATCTCCTATTAATCACTGTGTGTTTCCATCTTTATTACAGAGACCTGTAGGGATGTTTTATGCCCAGGCAGCTCCACATGTGTGGTTGACCAAACTAATAATGCCTACTGTGTGATGTGTAATCGAATTTGCCCAGAGCCTACCTCCCCTGAACAGTATCTCTGCGGGAATGACGGCATAACTTACGCCAGTGCTTGCCACCTGAGGAAAGCTACCTGCCTACTAGGCAGATCCATTGGATTAGCCTACGAAGGAAAATGCATCAGTAGGTATCTCGGTAGGAGGGTAAGGGTGGGGGGAACTTCCTCAGTCAGCTGTTTCAGAGTGTTAAGTGTGCAACTGGATGGATGTAGTTAGCGCTGGAGATGAGGAGAGACTTCCAACAGCCTGGGTTAGGACTCCCCTCCTGGAAAAGGAGAGTCAGGGTGAGCTTTGACTCAGAAAAGATTGCAAAAGGCATGAGGGAGTAGAGGGCCTGATCTTTCTTCCCTTGCTATTCCTGTGGGCGCCGACATCAGTATCTAATGGAGAAGTAGCTGCCATAAAATAGACGATGACGTGGTTACAGTGTAACAAGGTCTCGATATTCAGTCGATCTGGATTCCTGGAAACAATTGTCTTCAAGTGGTCTTGGCAAAGCTTGCATTAACTTAATTGGAAACTGAACACTTTTTCCTCTTTAGAAATATTGCAGAATTTTGAGACAGTTGGTGGGTGAAGATAGGCAAATAATCCCTGTGCATCCTGACATTTTGCATGGTGATTTCCAGAAAGGACCAATAGTGAAGTGTGTTACCAGGAAGCATCTTCAGGGCAGCCTTTGCTACCCAAAACTACTGGGGGAATTTGGGGGAGTTTTAGGCTCCTTTAAATTAGCATACGTTAAGGTGAATTCCTTTTCCAATCTTGTAGCAACTACTCTGTGTGCTAGTTTAAAAATAATTGATTTAGAAATCTCAATGTGTTGACAAATTCTGTACTTACCGCTAATTTGGGGAGCTGAATTTCCACTTACTTCAAACAGAGCAGGAAAGTCATGTACAATAGGCAAATGTAATTCTGTATTCCCAGGGCCAAACTCTGCTGGCACAGCTGTCTTTCCTCCCCCACATACAGACAGGCAATAGTGTCCAAGGGACTACTTGCTTGAGCAAAATCAGCAAGTATTATCACATCTACTGTGTCGGAGCTTTGTCTGTTCACAGTTCACAGGGGAAAGGGAGTTTGGGGTTGTTTGGGTTTGCTTTTCTTTTTTCTTTGTCTTTTCACTTACCTCTAGTATCCTGTGTATATTTTTAGAAGCCAAATCCTGTGAAGACATTCAATGCAGTGCTGGGAAGAAATGCTTGTGGGATTTTAAGGTTGGCAGAGGTCGGTGCGCCCTCTGCGATGAGCTATGCCCTGAAAGCAAGTCAGACGAGGCAGTCTGTGCCAGCGATAACACAACTTACCCAAGCGAGTGTGCCATGAAAGAGGCAGCCTGCTCCATGGGTGTGCTTCTAGAAGTAAAGCACTCTGGATCTTGCAACTGTAAGTGAGATTTTTAATTCTGCAGACACTTAAAGCTTCTGAAGGCAATCTCTAGGTAATGAAGAAGTACACCTTTAAACATAAGAAAGCTTGATTTAGAGATTCAAGGTACAGTACAGGTGTCATATAAGTATGTATCTATCACGCACACACTTTGGTTATAAAATGCGATAGATCTCCAACAACCAGTTGACCTTCAAGTTGGGGTCTTGGGGCTATTCTGAGGACAAGTCATTCTGTCAGAAAGGGGTTGCCCTAGGAGTGTAATTCTAGTGACTTATTCCTACTTTGTCTGCTCTCGTGTGCTTCGCTGATTGCTTTAACACCCGGATAAACTCTTTAACTGTCCAAAAGAACAAGCTTAATGGTAGCACATGGGCATCTGGTTTAGCACAGTTGCCTCTACTAACTCTGAATGAAGGACACAAAGCAGTTAAACCTAGAACACAAGAGCACTTTTTATTTGATTTCAGGAATCTGCCAATAAAACCTGAGCCATTGATTCTTCAGAACTTTCTGCAGTTATGACTTCATAGATTATGTATAAAAAACCTTATTGCATAACAGCAGATGCCAAAGAGCATCTCACTACAAGTCGCATAAAATGCAACGCTGTATTATGGCTGTTCAGAGGGCTTTGAAAACATGCACTGAGCTGCTTCTGCGCTGTTGTTGTCCTTATTTAAACAACAGCTCCCCTGTATTCCCCCATCTAGCCATTAATGAAGACCCAGAGGATGAAGAGGAAGATGAAGACCAGGACTACAGCTTTCCTATATCTTCCATTCTAGAGTGGTAAAACCTCCATCACTATTGGAATAGCCATTGGGCACGAAACCAATGTCCATACTGTAAATAAGTGTATGCTTATTTATTTTGGGGAGAAAAAAAGTATACATATAGTTGAGTCTCGTAGACATTTATTTATACTGTGTCATGTTTTATAATTTATACATAAAATGTCTGGTTGACTGTACACCTTGTTTTTGAAGAAATTTATTCGTTACGGGAAGAGCAGTGTTATTTATTGTGAGGTCTCTTGCTTGTAAAGTAAAGCTTTTCTTTTTTCCTGTAAACTATAAAAGTCCATTCCTTAGAGCTTACCCACATGATCTCATCTCTCTTGTTTCACTGATGTTAACTCTTTTCCACTTTAACAAACTTGCATGTCAGTTTCTGTTACGTTTATTTATTGGATTTTCTTCTTGCCGGTTCTGTACATAAAAGATCCCTCGGGTTTTTGTTTACAAGGAATCTTGACTGACCAAAAGGTGTTGTAACTGACTTAAGTATACTTCCAGGGTGCAGTGAGGTGGTCTTTAAGGAAACTTCTTCCGCTTTCTCTACTTCTGATCACATCATGTACTGAAGTGATCTCAATGGGCTGAGCGTATGTACTGTACTATACGAATTCCGGACCCAAAGAAATCGGATTATGAAGGTTGTTTATAGCTGCAGGGCTAACTGTTATAAGAATAAAGGTTTTATTTTATTTTAATTGTTTTATTTTTTTGTAACATGCATAAGTGTTTTATCAGGTGTTTCCTTTAAGATGGTCTTGCAGTACCACTTTCAAAGTTTTCCCAATCAGTGTGCCGCTAAAAGTTATATCAAAGCTTTATCAGTTCAAGTTTCTTGCTTTTCATAATACTTTTTTTTCTGATGCAATTTTATATTTTCAAACATGGCGAGTTAAATATAAATTCATTTAAATATATAGTTTTGTACTTTTCTACCATGTAAATGTGCAATGTATATAAAAGTTATAATGTGTATTTGTAAATAAATTATGAGTGAAAAAATAAAAAATGGAATTTTCCCTAGAGGAAGTCCTCAGTTTTTGGTTCTAAAGGGCACTGGTCTTCTGGTGCAGAGAAGACATACTGGTGGTTAGGGGAAAGGAGGCTTCTGCATGGCATAACGGTGAAACACATTGGTTAAGGCCAAAGCTTTCAACTGACATTGATTGAAGAAACCTTTATTTCAGACAGGAGCAATGTCTCCAGTTCATTGGTATTAATTAATTTTGAATCCAAGTGAAGTGATCGAGGAGAAGAGATTTGGCATTTTTGTTTCCCTTTCCACCCTCTAAATAAAAAGTCTGTCATTTCTTGCACATCTTTAACTTCCATATTTCTAGGAGATTTAGCATTTGATTTTTTGCTAACCTTCAGATCCATGTTACTGGGGTTGCAGTTGTTTCACCTTTTCAGATGACCAACAGAAAAAGCAAAACAGAGCCTATTTGCCCAAATTAAGATGTGTAACAATAAACACAAAATAAATAAATAAAAACAAATCCCCAAACCAAACATCAAAGAGCACATTATTACTTTGAAATTATTTTCCTCCAAAAGAAAGGTTAATTCAGAAGTTCCTTTTAGTGAACCAATATTCAGATTCTACACACTTTCAAGACTGGATACTAATACAGTGAACTGAGGAAAGGTAACTTTGATAAGCACAGCAGGGACTGAAGTCTTCTTTTATGCTACTTGGGTTATGCTGTTCTCCCAAATAAGGCCCCACTTATGAAAATTTCTCTATCATACTGCATAAAACTTAAAAATGTACCTAAGCACCTTATTCAATGGTGTTTTAAGTATTTTGCTGAACTGAGGCCTGAGAGCAGAAGTTGACTTACCCATTTTATTTAAATACAAATCATATTTGAAGGCTGTTCCTGCTATAGTCTTTTGTATGACTTTTACTGTAATTTGTTATGGATTATTTAGAATTATCCAAAGCAAAACTAATTTTTTATCTGTGAATACATAAAAACTACAACCATACATTTATAATGTTGTATTCAAAATAATAGCAAAAAAATCCTGTCCTTATCCTCCTGTTGCTTCATTTAGACAAGTAGTCTCTTTGGAAGGATGTACATAACAGAAGGAGCAAAGGGCACAGGGTTTTGGTTTGCTGAAGGAACAGAACCCAGAATAAAAGAGAACAGGGCCAGGGGAAGAGAAGGATGGAAAAAGAACCTATTGGAAAATCTTTCAAGGAACTAATAAACACATGAAAATGACATAGAGACAAAATAGTGAACGTGGAGAGTATCAGAGATTTTTCTCAAATTCAGATAGTTGCCAGCTACTTCATTTCCAACAAAACATTAAATACTGCTTTTAATTTTAAATATATGTGCATGCCTTACAGAGAGACTGTAGCAGAGCAGGATTTCTGGGTTCTTATTTTATGTCCTGCTGCTGGTTCACAAAATAGCTTTGAGAAAGTCACTGACAGACAAATTCAAAAAAGCAACAATAAGGCCAGGAAGCTATATTTACACATGTATGTGTATGCAAAACAGCCACAAAAATCTACATCAGGTTTGGCTGATAAAATTATATAGAAGTTCTGCTACTGCATTTCCCATTGCTGCTGCTATTCCTGTCAGCTGAAAATCTTGAAACCTACCTTGCACCAAAGCCTGCCTATAATGTACAGGTGAGGCATCTTCTGAGAGTCTTCATGAGGTAAACATCTTCTGAGCATGCCTAACATACACCAACCTTGTAGTGACGCACAACAGCCCCAGAGACATTCTCCCAGAAACTTGTCCAGAGGTTGTGGCAGCACGACTGCCAGCATTTTACATAATATGATACTTGTAGATAAGGCAGTTCATGAAGTGGAGATACACTGCCAGTCTCTTTCTGAGGATAACTTTCTCATATCTCCCAAGACTGCATCCACCACCAACTCAAAGTGAAGCTCAGGCTGGAGAACTGTCTGTCATACCTGCTGAAGCCATACTTCTATACTGGAAAAGAAGGAAGATTCATGGAGAGAGGATAATTTGCAACTCTAATAGGTGCTCCTTTTGAAGAAGAAGTCCTGGGCTCTTGCCCCAGGGGCTGCCTACACATTTTGCATTTGTAATTGAGTAACATACATAAATAGTGCTTGAAGCAGGGGCCAGAATCCAGGTTGCCTCCCCTCCTCCTTCCCCCAGTAGGTAAGTGCCTCCATCCTTGAGCTATGAAATCATGTTTAACTCTGCTTAAATCAAGATTACAAATCTCACATCTTTTTCTGCACTGAGTCATAGTTACAACAGAAGAGGCTTTCCTTTTTTCATACTCTCTTCTAGGCTTGGACACAGGGAACTTCCTGGGAAGCAGAAACGTGAACTTAATTCCTTCAGTCTAAGGAAGGTGCTGAATCAGTTTTTTCTACTTCTTGTCCTTTTTGTTTGTGTTTTTAATTTGGTTTTGTTTTACTTTCTCTCTTAATGCACAGGCTATGCTGGATGTTTAAATGAAAGAGATGTCTGGATGTCTAAGAACAAGAAGGTGTTTTCTGAAACCATTTCGCACAAGCTCCTAAAACCAGAAAAGAAATAAATCTTCAGAAACATCTTCAGTGTTTTCTATTGTCTGGCATACATATTCCCCTTGCTGTAAATCACATTTCTGAAACTCCTAGTTCACCACAGGTATACTTTGGTACTGAATCCCAGGCCTGTGAACTCCCTTCACAAATGCAGGCACAGTAGCACAGAGTGAAGTGCGTATGTTTGAAAGCAGAAACCCATACTCTGGCACTTCAGAATCAGCTTAGTTCTAAGAGATCCAGCTTGAGGCATTTGAATGAGAGGAACACTGCCTCTAAAGCCCTGGTTCCCAAATGCATTTGCCTGTGCAATACATGTAAGCGAGTGTACACAATTTTGATCACAGATGCGTTCCTTATAGCTGTTAATAAACAGACTTAAGAACAGTATCATGGACCTCTTTTGCACCTTTTACCTCTTTGCTTGCTTTCTGCCTGCTAACACACCTCAACTAAAACTACATTCCAAGCCCCTCAGCAAATTTCAAACAGCTGCCATTTCTTTTTTTTTTATGACATAAAAATGCTTCCTTCTTTCCCTCCAAATGGGAATCAGGTGAAATTAAGTTTCAGTATGCAGTGCTTCTCTCCAGGCAGTGACATTTTACTACACAATGAATCACCAGCACAGAAACATCTGTACCTTATCCCTTTGAAGAACAAGGATCCTGTGCTTTCTGGTGAAGCATAACATTTGTACGTAGACCAAGAGTTTCACAAGGTATCAGATTTTAAACTCATAACTCCCTGAAGATAAGACAATTACATTTTTTGTTTGATATTTCTGTAATTCAAAGACCTGTCTGACCCAGTATGGCAGCATGAATTTTGCAGGTAGTATATGAAAAATAGTACGCACAAGTTAACTCTTTAAAATATTTGGGTTTTTTTCTCATAAACACATAATGGGCCCTAGTGGCTAGACATTGCTGACACTGATTTGGGATCATCTGTGTAATTCACATTCATTCATTACTTCTAAACAATGTGGCCAATGAAATATGACATGAAAGCAAGGTGCAAGCCATAATGTTCAGCTCAGAGATTTGCAGTTAAACCCACACATCTGGCTCATTTCCCTGTAATTTACAGGTATGTTCCCTTTATCTTTTAGTCTTTAAATGGATTAGTTCAACTTCACTATGGGATTGAGGAGCACTAATATGTCAGAAAACAGAAAGAACTCTGGACTTTGATAACAGTTAATCACACCTCCCATATGCTACAGGATAATGAGTTTACCAAGCTGGTCTACTGTATATTTGCTTGTGAAAAGACCCCTGAATTTCCACCAGTGCCATTCAGCAACAGCATCTGAACCTCCCAGTGCTTCAGTGAGGTCTACAGATACTGAGAACTCATCAAAATGAAACAACAGCACTCACATTCAAAAACTAAATTTTAGTCACCTTGTTTTAAAGACTTTTGAAATATTTAAAAATTAACGTTGGAGCTATTTTTCATAGCATGTTAGAGGTTCATAGCAAAAGCAGCATTTTTTTCAAAATCATTCTTACCCTCTAGCATGGGTATATGCAAAAATACAGTCTTACATAAGAAGAATGGTTTTAATGTATTTCCCAAGATCCCTTAGCAATTTGGAATGCTCTTATTCAGGTAACAGCACTCCTATTGATCTTCTGCTGAGCTTCATGTTATGTACTCTTCATTTTAAGTTTCAGTGATTTCATATTTTAAGAGGCACCTGGAACTACAAGGATGACGTTGGTGCGTGGCCATTGTTAGAAACACTTAGAAGACACTAAAACATGCTAC
Source organism: Falco rusticolus (assembly GCF_015220075.1). Classification (NCBI taxonomy): domain Eukaryota; kingdom Metazoa; phylum Chordata; class Aves; order Falconiformes; family Falconidae; genus Falco; species Falco rusticolus. The sequence continues at coordinate 66,235,506 of NC_051210.1, read as the reverse complement.
CATTTGATTTCTGAGCTAGAAGCACTGCTAAAAGAGGTCACAGGGCAAGGCATGTAGAAAAGTCAGACAGGCAGTTATGCAAATCCTTGGACAACATAGACAAAAGTGGCACTGATGAGAAGTGACCCCAGCAGTCTCAGAGGCTGGAGCATCCACCCGGCAAGGGGAGCTTGAGGGATAGAGATGCTTTTCCCTGGATAAGGGAAGGCTTTGGGGGCAGCTCAGAGCAGTCTTTCCCACTTATGAGCAGGTCATGATGTAAACAGAGCCAGGCTTTTCATAGCAGTGCACTGTAGCCAGACAAGAGACAACAGGCATGAGTTGAAACAAGAGAAGTTCACACTGGGTGTAAGGGGTCTGGCTGAGCCCCATATCAGACCTCACAGTGCTGTGCTTTGCATTGGTAGCCAGAAAGGCGGTGATAACACACCGGTGTTTTGGCTACTGCTGAGCAGCGCTCGCACAGCATCAAGGCTGTCCCGCCAGCCTTCCCTCCCTCACCAGTAGGCTGGGGGTGGGCACCATCCTGGGAGGGGACATGGCCAGGACAGCTGACCCAAAGTGATCAAAGGGATATTCCACACCACACATATGACATCTGTTCAGATATAAAAGCCAAGAGAAAGGAGGACGAAGGGGAGCATTTGTTATTTATTATGTTTGTCTTCCAGAGCAACTGCTACATGTACCGAAGCCCTGCTTCCTGAGAAGTGGCCAAACATCACCTGCTGATGGGAAGTAGAGAATAACTTCATTAGTTTTCCTCTGCTTCTGCATGCATGACCTTCACTATTGCTTTATTAAACTGCCTTTATCTTGACCCACAAGTGGGGTTTTTCATCTTATTTTCCCCCTGCACCCTGTTCTGGTGTGGAGGGGAGTTGCAGAGTGGCTTGGTGGGCACCTGGCATCCAGCTGAGGTCAACCCACCACGGGCTTTTTTGGCACTCAACATAGGGCACAACAACAGCAGATTTATATTAAATGCGCTATAGCTATAGTAGTTATTACGTGACAAACTCCTGTGTGGGGTCACAGAGTTTGTTGGCTGAACTGCTTATCTCTGTTTTGCTAAGCTTGGGAACGTGTTCATAGAAATAATGTCTGTGTGCTTTGCCCTGGCATTGATGGCTTTTCTGTGCTGGGGGAGCTGTCTTGTGGAGAATGTGAAGGAATACATCTCCCTCTCTCTGCCCGGGACTGGTGTGGATGGGTTTGTTATGCAGGCTCCTGAGATCCTTGCTCACCCTTATGCAAGCTGTTTAATACTGTTAATTAGTACTGTCGGCATATTATGGGGTTTGTGGGATTTAGTCTCGCCCTGGTGTAAAAGAAGACAACTTCTGGGAGAGGCAATACTGAACCGTGCCCTGAGGCGGCCCGGCCCGAGGTGGCAGGGTGTGTGGAAGGATTTGGGCAGATCCCTAGGATGGTTATCACCTCCCATAGCCTGTGACTTCACACCCGAACAGCCAAGTAACCCTGGCACACCGACACACCATCTGGTGGAAGGGTGCCTTGCCTACCCCAATGAAAACCATCAGCTCCCAGCACCGTATGGGGCCCGGCCGGTGCCTGTCGAGCCCCAGTGCAGCAATCTCAGAGGGCTGTGGTTGAGGCACGGACCCAAACTGCATCTGGGGACACCGTGGCTGAGATAGGGACACAAACAACAGCTACAGTAACTGCCCCAGGAGTGAAAAAAGAATGGTGGACAAGAAGAACAACGGGTCCATATCATCAATTAGAAAGGGAGGAGGAAGACGAGGCAAGTTTTGCTCAAGAGACCAGTTCTTTGACACAGAATTGGAGGGAGGAGTGAGAGGATTTAGGCAGGAAGCAGAAACTATCTGGTCCCCGACCTCATCAGAACCTTGAGATATGCAGAAAGGTGACAGCCGCCAGCCAGGTGAGCGGATTGCTGCCTGGCTGCTCTGGTGCTGGGATAACAGGGCCAACAGTCAGAACTGGAAGACAAGGAAGCCCGGCAGCTGGGATCACTTGCTAGAAACTGGGGAACTAGGAGCGGAATTGGAAAAGAGGCAGCAAGTTGCAGTCTCTGGAGGTGGCTCCTCTCAAGTGTGAGGGTGAGATATCCATTCAAGGAAGGTCTTGCGAACTTCCCAGAAAAGTGGACTACTGCAGATGAAGGCATCCAGTACCTGAGAGTGCTAGCAGCACTGGAAGTCATCTACTGTGATCTAGATGAATATGAGGTTTCCAAAGATCCAGAGCATGTCCTGTGCACATGGGCCATGTGGAGGAAGGTGACTCAAAGTGCCCCCGTGTCATATTCTAACAGCTTGGCAGCGATATATTGCCTGGATATGGACCCACCAACTGTGGAGAAAGTGAGTTCTTGGCTACAAAGCCTTGAAGAAAATCTCTGTACTCCCTCATCCCTACGGGCCAGCACCTTGGCTTTCAGGGACACCCCAAGAAATCAGTCCTCTCGTGCTCCAGCCAGAGGGAAAGGGAGCCCCAGTCACATGCCACATGATGCACTGTGGTTCTGCCTGCATGACCAGGGGGAGGACACGAGGAACTGGGGTGGTGAACCCACCTTTAAGCTCGAACTGAGAGGGACGACAGTTGTTAAGAAAGGGTCAGCCAGGAAGACTGTCAGCGTAGTGGCTGTAGAGACTCAAGGAGGCAATCAACATCCCCCCAGTCACAGAGGGACGGAAATCACCTCCCTTGATCCTGGTGGGGGGACTACTGGTCTGGCACTGCAAGGGTCAGACAGTGAATACTCTAACCAGGAACTGAAATGGAGGGTCCCTGCCTTTGGCCAGGAGGAGGAAAGGGATGACTGGGTATACCAGACCGTGTGGATTCAATGGCCTGGCACATCAGACCCACAGAAGAATTGTCTGTATGGGAGGCTGAGGAGAGCTCAACAGGGGACAAGTGGGAAAGCACTCCATTGTGACCAGCCCAGAGGCCCCTTGTGTTCTTGGCAGACTACCTCAGGAGAGGGTGCTTCAAGGATCCAAAGGGGTACCAATGGGCTTTTGGTGTAGTCACTGTGAATACAGACATGAACAGCTATCTACCCTGTCTGGCCTCTCAGAAGATCCCTTCATTGTGGAGCTGCTGCAGGCTGAAGAACAGCAGGTGCCAGTTGCTACCAGAACAATGCACTGGCAGCAATATCGTACAAACCAAGGCTCCCTGGCTCCCATCTGTGTGCTGATTCATCAACTGGAGAGGCAAGGAGTGATCAGCAAGACTCACTCACATTTTAATAGTCCCATGAGGCCAGTGAAAAAGTCTGCTGGAGGGTGGAGGTTAACAGTAGATTATCACTGCCTGAATGAAGTGACGCAGCACTGACTGCTGCTGTACCAGACATGTTAGAGCTCCAGTATGAACTGGAGTCGAAGGCAGCCAAGTGGTATGCTACAACTGAGTTTTCCAACATGTTTTTCACAATCCCTTTGGTAGCAGAGTGAAGGCTTTCACATGGAGGGGTGTCCAATACACCTGGAATCAACTGCCCTAGGGGTGGTAGCACAGCCCTACCTTTTGTCATGGACTAATCCAAACTGCACTGGAAAACAGTGATGCTCCTGAACACCTGCAATACATTGATGACACCATCATGTGGGGCAACAAGACAGAAGAAGTATTTCAGAAAGGAAAATGAGTAATTCAGATTCTTCTGAAAGCTGGTTTCACCATAAAGAAAAGCAAGGTCAAGGGACCTGCACAGGAGATTCAGTGCTTGGGAATAAAATGGCAGGATGGACAGTGTCATATGCCTATGGATGTGGTCAACAAGATAGCAACTATGTGTCCACCAGCTAACAAGAAGGAAACACAAGCTTCCCTAGGCCTTGTGAGGTTCTGGAGAATGCATATTCCAGGTTATATTCAGCTTGTGTGCCCTTTATCAAGTAACCCAAAAGAAGAACTATTCCGAGTGGGGCCCTGAGCAACAACAAGCTTTTGAGCATATCGAACAGGAAGTAGCTCATGCAGCAGCTCTTGTCTTGGGCCTGTCTGGACAGGACCAGCTGTGCAAAACATGCTCTATGCTGCAGCTGGGGAGCATGGTCTCAGCTGGAGCCTCTGGCAGAAAACAGCAGACAAAACTCAAGGTTGACCACTAGGGTTTTGGAGCCGGGGGTATCGAGGATCAGAAGCCCATTACACCCCAACTGAAAAAGAGATACTAGCAGCATATGAGGGGATTCAAGCCACTTCAGAAGCTGTTGGTACAGAAGACATCTCCTTTTAGCACCATGATTGCCTGTGCTAGACTGGATGTTCAAAGGAAACATGCCCCCTACATATGACACAACCACCACTACATGGAGCAAGTGAGTAGCAGTGATTACACAATCAGCTGGACTGGGGAAACCCAACAGCCCAGGAATTTTGGAAGAGAACATGGGCAGGCCAGAAAGCAGAGATTTTGGAGCGTTGCCTGAGGAGGTGGCTCATGCCCAAGAGGCCCCACCATATAATGAGTTATCAGAAGATGAAAAGCGTTATGCTTTGTTTAATGATGGATGCTGTTGTGTGGTAAGAAACCATGCAAAGTGGAAAGCTGCTATGTGGAGTCCCAGACAACAAGTCATTGAGGCCACTGAAGGAGAAGGGGAATAAAGTCAGTTTGCAGAAGTGAAATCCATCCAACTAGCCCTAGACATCCCTGAATGAGAAAAGTGGCCAGTACTCTACCTCTGCACTGACTCCTGGATGGTGGCTAATGCCCAGTGGAAGAAAACCAGTTAGCAGTACACGGGTAAACGCACCTGGGCTGTTGCATTTTGGGAGGACATCGCTGCCTGCATAAAAACCATGGCTCTAAAGGTATGTCATGTAGATGCTCATATGCCCAAAAACAGTGCCACTGAAGAACATTGACACAATGAACAAACAGGTAGAAAAGTCTGCCAAAATTGAAGTAGCTTAGGTGGACCTGGACTGGAAGTGTAAGGGTGAGATATTTGTAGCTTGATGGGCCCAGGAAACACGGGGACATCTAGGGAGAGATGCAACATACAGATGAGCCTTTGATCAAGGGGTGGACCTGACCATGGACCCCATCACACAGGTCACTCCTGAATGTGAAACATGTGCTGCTATCAAGCAAGCCAAGGAATAGAGGGTGGTGGCTGGTTTTTGATATAGCGAGGCCTGGCAAACTGAGTATATTGGACCACAGCCATGAACACGCCAAGGCAAGCGCTATACACTCACCACAGTGGAAGCAACTACCAGGTGGCTAGAAACATACACTGTAAACCATGCCACTGCCTGAAACACCATTTTAGGCCTTAAAAGACAAATTTTGTGGTGACATGGTACTCCATAAAGAATTGAATCAGACAATGGGACTAATTTCTGAAATAACTGTATAAACTCCTGGGCAAAGAAACACAGCATTGAATGGGTGTATCACATCCCCTATTATCCACAGGCCTCTGGAGAGAGTGAGAGATGTAATGGACTGTTAAAGACTCTGTTGAGAGTGTTGGGCAATGGGGCATGGAAGCATTGGGATACAAATTTAGCAGAAACCACTTGGCTGGTTAACACCAGAGGATCTTCTAACTGTCCTGGTCCTGCCCAAACAAACCCCCTACACACTGTGGGAGTAGATAAGATCCCTAGTGCACATAGAGAAGTGCCTGGGGAAAGTGATGTGGATTGCTCCTTCCATGGGAAAAGGCAAACCCATTTGTGGGATTGTTTTTTCTCAGGGACATGGGAGTACTTGGTGGTAATGCAGAAGGATGGGAAGACGTGTTGTGTGCTTCAAGAAGATTTAACCTTGGGAGAAAAACAATCTGTGAATTGTATGTTGTAGGAAGTAATGTAGCACGAGTGACCTGAACTGATGAGAGTGAGATTCACAAGGAACCAGATGGGTGCCATGAGGACCCAAACCAAGCCAGTGCTGGTGCCCAACAACCAAACATACTGCTTCTCCTGTCCTGAGTACCCATCTTGACAGCTGGGGCCCAAGTCATATCCTCTTGTAAACATCTGAAGGAGCAGAGGAAGCTCATGGAACATGAGTAATATCTATCTATTAAAGGACAGGGGATAGTAACTAATAAGAACATATAAATCTGCATGTTGGGTATAAAGATGGTTTAGGTATGTAGTTTAAGTTGTAAATGTTGGTAAGAAGGAATTTCAGTGATGATAATGAAATACAATGCAATGGTTAGAAGATATGTATGTATTATATGTATTAAGTTCTATGGGACCTAAGCATGACATAAATGGTATGGAATAAGGGGTGGAGATTGTATTGGGTCTGGCTGAGCCCCATAGCAGCCCCCATGGCACTGTGCTCCACACTGGTAGCCAGAAAGGCGGTGATAACACACCGGTGTTTTGGCTACTGCTGAGCAGCGCTCGCACAGCATCAAGGCTGTCCCGCCAGCCTTCCCTCCCTCACCAGTAGGCTGGGGGTGGGCACCATCCTGGGAGGGGACATGGCCAGAACAGCTGACCCAAAGTGACCAAAGGGATATTCCATACCGTATGACATCTGCTCAGATATAAAAGCCAAGAGAAAGGAGGACGAAGGGGAGCATTTGTTATTTATTATGTTTGTCTTCCAGAGCAACTGCTACATGTACCGAAGCCCTGCTTCCTGAGAAGTGGCCAAACATCACCTGCTGATGGGAAGTAGAGAATAACTTCATTAGTTTTCCTCTGCTTCTGCATGCATGACCTTCACTATTGCTTTATTAAACTGCCTTTATCTTGACCCACAAGTGGGGTCTTTTTCATCTTAATTTCTCCCCGCACCCTGTTCTGGTGAGGAGGGAAATTACAGAGTGGCTTGGTGGGCACCTGTTGTCCAGCGAAGGTCAACCAATCACCCTGGTTATGAGAAACCTTTCTCCCCACAGGGACAATCCAGTAGATGATCTCCTGACATCCCTTCCAAGCTGAATTATCCTATGCTCCTATGAAGAGGTATGTCTACCCACTTTAAGTTTTACAGACTCCAAAATCATAAATGAATGTCCAGTTAAAAAGAAACAATCCCTTCAAGAAACATTTAAGGAACAACCATATCACCACAGCTGTTGGATGCAATTGTCATCATGAATTTAGAATGTTCCTTCTTTGTCTTTCCCTTACATGATCCTTAAGTGATCCTAACATTTCCCACAAATCCTATTTTCTCATTGATTTTAGTGAAGCTTTTTGTTGTTCAAGGAATGCAGTATATATTCACTACAATATTCATTCTATGTCAAGTAGAATGTGTAGTGGAGGAAATGCAAGCAAATGCACAAGTTTCTGTCTGTATTTTTAAGTGAAAACAAGTAAATAAGATGAAAGATTGAAGCAGTTAAAATGCAGTTTTAAACAATTGTATTGTTCAGATTTGCAATTTATTACTTTTTTTTTTAAGACTGACAATAATTCTCAAAAAGACAGTAACTAGTACCAGCTAGATCGGTCAAGACAGCAAGGAAAGCGAAAAAAAAAAACCAAAAAAAACCCACCAAAAAAAAACCCAAACCACAAAAAACCCCAAGGCAAGACACTTGGAAAAATAATGGATAATGCCCACTGGAGCAACTATAAAGAGCCCTGCAGGGATGTTTCCCATAATCTTTTCCCACATAAAGATGGTTTAGTCAGAGCAATTCAAATCCTTGTTTCAAATGGAGACTCCACCAACACTGCAAAAAGCCTAAAATGCTTGGCATGAAAGATATACAAATGTTAAGTATTTCCACATTTGGACTTCAGCTTTAGATAAAATGATTTTCATTCATTTTATGAAAAAGAAAAAAGGGACTGAGTCAATCTCTACGAAGATACAGACTCAGAGCTCCAAATTTACACAGCCTGCAAACTTGAGAGTTGCACTTCCCAACCCAGCATTCCTGGAAACTGTGACAATTTGTTTATTAATCTCTGCAGCAGTCTCCACTTACAAGCTCTGATGAAACTTCATCCTTAATTGAAAGGCACTTGCCACTGTCAGCAACCTAGCAAGCAGCACCACATGCACTGACAGGGTGAAATCCAGCCAGGGCCCACAGCAGAAGTCCCATTAAAACCTTCATTTCCTATCTGGAAGCAAGGCCAGAACCTGAAGTGTTACCTGAAGCAAAAATAGCGTAACACACAGACTTGAGGACACACAGTGTCTGTTTGCATGTGTTTCACAGATACACTGCAAGTTAGTAAATAGCAATTTACCTCACACTGCAAGAAATACATGGTTATCTATTATATTATATATTATAACAGGCTTAGTATGGTCTGTTCTTGGTATTAATACCATTTTGTCTGTACATGCAGGGTGGGTCATTGCAGTGCACTTTTGGAGCCACACATTCAGATACACACTTAAGACCTTAAGAACATTTGGGACTAAATCTTATTGCTACTGCTCACCACCCCCTGAGTTCTCGGTAATGAATCGGTCAGGATCTAGGTAACCCTTTTCTGAAAAAAAATAAGTGAGGGATTTCAACTTTACAAGTTTATTATTATTATTATTATTATTATTTATTTCCCCCCTTTTTCCCCTTTCTTTTCAAAATGAGACATACCATTTGGAAAACTGGGAGAAATAGAGAAACAACAGAAAAGTGTCACAATACGGAAAATGAAAAACATTTTCCATCATGGGTAGAGTAAAGATCCCAGGAAAAGTGAAAAAGACCTAAGAGAAAATTCATAGTAAAAGTCATATGTGAAGAACTACAAAAAGAAGGCCATTTTTGTCAGACCCTAAAATGTATAAGCAATGCTATGAATGCTGAAGTGCCATCTACTGGTATACCTTGTGTGAACTAACCATGTTGCTTGGAGTCCACCATGGGACACATGAAACAGGAGATTCATCGTTTTTGCTGCCACTGACTTCTTGGTGACTGTGAGTAACAGACCTTGCTAGAACAGTGTTATAATCTCCCCACTGCAAAGAGAATACACTGAGATTTCATATCCTGTGTGCTTTCACAACCTGTGCAAGTTGTAGAACATCCTGCGTTCTGTGTTAGCGACAGAATGTTCTGCAACAGAAGTAGGCGCTTTTGCAGCAGCATCTCCACATCCAGACTGGGCACTTCTGGAGAACATGTTAAAAATGAAGTGGGAGACACGGAAGAAAAGGAGAACAGAAGACAGCAGTGGAAGAAGAAGGGAGAAGAGGGTAAAGACCAGTAGGAGTTAAGGAGAAGGAGAGTTGATAGAATACAGTGTAAGTGATTAATTGCTAACAATTTACACTGCAGTTTTAGCAGATGTGTATGTGTTGCTCCAGCTGTGGGAACAGCAGACTCTCCAGATCTTGTTTCTGACACACAATAACTGCGAACTCTATTATGTGCAAATAATAAATCTAAGCAGCACCTCCAACATATGAATGAGAAAGAAAAAGAGGGTCATATTTTCAGAAGTGTTAGCACATATTTGTCAACACCAAATTTAGCTAAATGGCAGAAAGGAAGACTACAAGACAATGGTAACACATACCCAAAGCAGTATATGAGCTTGCAAGAAGAACCATGGTTTTGAAAACCCATGTTTGATAGGTAAAGGCCTCTAGGGATGGCAGACAGCACAGGGTCTTGGGTAGACTGGATGGATTTGTTTTGCTGATGTATTTACTGGCTGGTATGTTAATTTTTTCAATGTGTTATAGAGCAGTTCCCAAGTTAGGGCCATGACCCCACTTGGGGCCCACAAGCCTGGAAGTGAAAATGAAAGTGAGGTTGTGACCCTGGAAGTAGGGTTGCTAAGGGGAAACTGGGAAGCACTGCTGTTGTGCTGCTAGGTGACACCCCTACATGGATGGTGAGTTTAATCATTGCTGAGGGATATAGTTTTTAACAGTGCCTATACTTCTCAGACACAGGTCTCATTTCTGACCACTTTATTGGCAGACTCAAGTAAAGGTCTCCGGTACCTAAACAGAGCTTTGAGAAATAAATTCAGAATTGTGAGGACTACACCTTGAAAAGATCAGGCCCATCATGCAGTGAAGACATACCCACCATTTCCTTTCAAATGTCCATTGGTAGCAGCAGTCTATTGATTAAAGCACTTCCCTGACAATCCTTGGCCTGAAGAAATCATACCCACCTCTGCTATTTTTCAGGAGAGTGACACCATCAGGACATCATTGTGGGATGGAGCCAAGTTTATGAGTTTCGCCAAACTTTGCAGTATTACCAGGAGAGATGGGGGGGTGGGGGTGTCCCTCACTACCTGCATGGGCAAGGAACACGTATGTTTGGTTAAGGAAGGAGTCAATATGTTGAGCAACCACACTGAATAGAAAGGGATAGCCACTTTGAAGAAAAGACTAGTCTTATTCCATTCTTTAGAAATGGCACAGATACCTTCTTCAAGAACAGATCCTAAGATTGAATTCATCCTGGACTTTGAAGGTTCAACATTCAGTTACCAGTACATGGTCATCTAGTTCTACTGCAGGAAATCCTTTTTGGTCTCCATCTGCTGTTCCCAAAGAAAATGGCTTTTCCACAGGTCCTGTGTCATATCTGACAGCCTCATGAGGACGCTTGTGATACCCTAAGGAGTTTTCAATGGACCAAGATCCCTATGTGTGGACAAGTGTATTGAGCCCTTACACTCCGAAATCTTGTAAGTACTTCTGAATAGTCATGAAAAGTAGGCATAAAGAGTTGTATCTCCTCGTTTCTCATGCTCTATGCACATTTATTCCAATTCCAAGTTATCCTGTGCTATGACTGCAGCTTTCACAGTACAGCTGGAGAATATTCCTTACTTTCACCTAGAGAAAGATTTTATAGTTAGTAATAGAACATTTGTGATATGCCATTTCAGTAAGTGAAGAGGCATTAACAGCTGATTTTTGGCAGTAACAAGCCTCTGTTTCTCATTTATTAGTAACTTGTATTGATTTATACCAGGATTAATTATTGATGCAATTTTTTCACCCATATTTCTTCTGTCACAAGCAGGGAAAAAATGCATGGCTGTGAATAATCCATACAATGGTTCATGAAGACCAAATTCCTTGGAGAGTATCAGATATCCACTTGGTGTCCCTGAGTGCTGGATTTCACATTTAGATCTCTGAATTAACAGATGTGTACAGTCACCTAGAGGCAGAAAGCCCCTTCTTGATGCTACATCTGAGGAGGCTCATGGGCACTGTTTATTTTAACAAAATCATGACATATGTTGTGTTTGTGAAATTTGTTCCAAATCTACTCATTTTAGAATGTTAATAACCAGTACTCGGCATAGAGCTCAACTTCGAAGTTTCACTTCATAAAGCATATCTAAAAAAGAAGTGTACCTACTATAATGTTTCCAGAAAGAAAACAGCCACAATTTTGAGCAGAAGCCCCTGAACCTGAAAAACATACTTTTCTAATGTATGCAATTCTATTAAAAAGTATATCTTATGCATTTTTGCCTGAGCATTTCGGCACATGAGGTCCAACACATTTAAAACCAACTCAGGCAAATAAAACATATAGAAGTCATTATTATCAAAACTGTAAGAAGGGGAGGCCTCAAAAAGAAGGACCTGATCTAAAACTTAGAATATTTTAAAATACTGCACATTTCAGAATCCTTCTATTTGCTGTATCAGAAGTGGGGACTGTAAGAGCGTTTTCAAGCTTTTTCTCCACAATTATGAATGCTAGAAATACAGTCTAATATGAAGCACAGATTTCTATGCATTCCTGTTATGCAAGAACTTGAGGATTATAAGAAACAAACCAAAAACAAATATTGAAAAACATGATAAAGTCGTAAGAGTCAGCAGTGCTGACTGCCAAACAGAAAGGGCTTTATTTATTCAGAACTGTTCTGTGTCTGTGAAACTGAAGCCTTGTCTACACTTAGAGAGCTTCTCTTTTTATTAGTCCCACACAGGGCAATCATTCCCCTAATCTAGAAATGGTAATTCTAGTTCAAACATTTTTTAAAGGTATAACCTCCTTCTGGTCAGCGAAGCAAGACTCACATCTTCAGCAAGAGTACCAGCATACCTACATCTGCAGTAGGGCAGTGTAAAGTAGTTACGATAATGAAAAAAACTGCACTGCTAGCAGACATAGTCATGTCAGTAAAACTTAGTAAGTATAGAACAGAGTTGAATATACCATTTTCTGAAGAACCACAGAAACTAAGTTGACATTTGGGATTTGGGTTTTCACAGCAGCAAATAGCCACTACTGATTACCAAGTTTTAATAGCTATGTTTTCACTACAGTAGCAAATCACGTAAGAACATACCAAATAAGCTTCTATTATAATCTTGTATTCAACAGCATGTATTGAGCCCAGAACCTACATTCTCACTCTGTTCTGATGATGCTAATAAAGAAGAAAAAAAAAAAACAAACCATAAAATTTTTACATACCTGATCCACAGAAGAGTTAAATATGCCTGACATTGTGAAATCCTCATATTTTCTAATGAAAAGCAAAATATTTAGTCCATTTTTCAACAACTCATGGGAAAATGCTTGTACAAAGTACTTGGATATTCGAATTAAAGAAATGTCATTACTTGCACATACAATCACTTGATGTGCTGTCTGTCTCAGGCAGATCGGCTGCACCATCAGGTGCATAGAATCCTCAAAGCTTCCCTGGGGCTCACAGAAATTGCAGACCATGGGTGGTATCTTTGCTTAAAGGCTCCATGGGGGGCAGGGGGGTGGCCCAACAGAGTAGGGGGAGTGTAACAACTGTTGCTTATATTCATGGTGGAGGTTAGGCAGACTTACTGTTACATGCAACCTTTCTCCCCTCTCCCCAAGTTACAGAGCAGCACTGCTGCCAATAAACAAACTTGGGTGGAAGGAGGAAGGTGGAGTTTTTTGCCCTTCCACCAATTCCATGAAGGCCAGTAGCTCTAAGCCACTGTGTTCAGTACAGAGAGCTGGGCTGAGGCTTAAGTTACTGAGCCAGAAAGGGACCTGAACAGTATCCTAAAGCAGGATGCAACAAAATCTTCCGATAACACTGCACTGATAAGCTCAGCAGGGCCACAGCACGGGTGAGCAGAGGTAGTGTGAAGTTGTTACTCAGGTTCCTGGCATTTTTTGACTCAGGCCAACTACCTCTCTCCCACAATTCAAAGCTGTATTTCAGGGATTCACACAGGCCAAGGCTTATCCCTAACAAGAATACAGTTAATAGTCAGAAGGGTAAAAGAGTGTCCATATGGACACAGGGCTCGTCATCCCAGTTAGCTTCAGGATGAAGAAATATTCCTTAGTCCATTTTATTCATTAATACAGACACAGCCTTCAAGCCAGATTTACGTGCTGTATGTGTGAAAACCCTTATTTATATGGTCTAGGAATTCTTTTATTACTTGCAAGTGATGGAATGACATAAGACAAAGCCACAAATGAGCTGTGCATGATACTCATCTTAATTCTTTAGCAAAGGCACACATGTATCAACCTGTCTATGTTTCTTACTCCTTTAAATGTACTACAAAGATTTTTCTTGGAGAATCAAGAAAGAGAGACAGCAGGTAAGTAAATATACTCATATCTTAATATGCAAATAGTATACAAGACAAACACTAATAACAGAAAATATGCTTGTTATTCAAATATTCAGGAAAAATATTGATCTGAGTGACTTGGGGGAACTTCACAATCTGTGTTTCTGAATAGGAGAAATGCCAGATTTAGAATAAGTAGTTGCCTTATGGAATCTTGGCGTTTTCTCCTGTTCAGAAATGCAAACTGTGAAGTTCAGCTGAGCTACGCAAATCATCTTGTTTTATGCTTCTCTTATTAGGCAATTCTGTCTTGATATTCTGAGTAATGACTACATAATACAGTCTCAACGGTACATGGAATCAACATGTTACTTCAAGAGCGGAGACACTCTCAGTAAATAATTGCTTAGAATAGTTTCTTTCATGCTTAAATTAAAGAGCTCCTGTCTGCACAAATATAGCTAGTGAGACTGAAGCATGGAACGAGAAGGAATGAAGTGCTATTGGACACACCTCATGGGTTCCTGGTATCACTAGGAGTATCCCAGGTGCATAGCTCAGTCTGAGATGCTATCTAAACTGCGGGATGTGGGCAGATAATTCACATTTCCTTTCTTGTATGTCACTGATCTGTCTGCATTAGAACAAGTTATCTGACCTACTAAACTACAAAAATAAATCATGAAGCTCTGTTTTAGAAAGGATCACAGAAATTTTTACAAGGTTAACACAAACACCAAAATACGTTGGTAAAAAACTGAAAAAAAAGGAAGAATGCATGACGATAAATCATATTAAAATAGCCAGATGGACTACTAGTCTTAGCAAGTGAGTAAAAGAAGTTAAATCACAGATGTTCATGTGCCTTCATTTTTATTCCAGAAAGTTGATTTTACAGCAGGTAATTAAAAGCTACCTGCTTGTAACTTCCTAGTGGAGAGAAAGTACTCTAGTTTTCCAGTAGTAACTAAGCAGAATCAATGCTATGACCTTCACACTTCAGAGCAGTAAGACAATTGCCTTGTCTCTATTAAGATTTTACAGACTTAGTAGGTACTAGTTGATACACAGGTGGGGGATGTGGCGTGGTGGGGCAGGGTGGGAGTGATGGGACACAGTACCACGCAAAAAAGCAAGCAATGCAACCACAGCTTCTAAGCCTTTGCTGCAATGCCAGGTGGATAAATCTGAACCTGATTTGAGCATCCAGGTTAGCTCAGGAGCTCAGTGCAGTATTACTCCATTTGTGAGAGCTGTACTCCCTTTGTGTGTGCAAAACCCAGGGTTCTTCAGAAGATCCACTTCTTTTTCTCTTGCAGTAAGATGTGCTGTTCTTGAATTTTACCATTGGAAGAATTTTCTGACTTGAGTAGAAATGTTTGAGGGTCTTAGCCACCAGCACATTAATGATTTTAGCTTAGACTTTCACTGCAACAGAAACGGGCAATCAGCTTTGGTAACAGTGAAATCCAGACTCTAGCAACATAAAGGTAAGTAGTGAGAAAGGCACAAGAAAACCACAGAATAGTGACTGTTGCATTTCTGAGTCTAATTTTAGCAGTATGATTCACTAAGTTTCATTAATTAATCCAGCAGTCGTAACTGCAATTAAAGACATCTGTGAATTATCTTGTTATCATCTGAAAATAAAGTCTTGATCTAACTTACTTGGTCCACATATGGAGGAAAAAAAGACTGTTCTATTTTTCTATTGACATAATAATTTGTGGGCCAGTGGCCTTTTTTGACATCATCTCTGCTTCCATCAAGGTATCTAGACTGCTTGTACACCCTTAAAAGGAACAGTCAGGAAGTCTTGTACTAGGGAAGTCACATCCATCTCTTTCTATCTAGAAATATTATCTAGAAATAAAGCTCTTTAAATAAAACAAAATGTCACATGTTGTAAAAAACTGATAATCTTTTTCTCTATATAAAAAATATGATGGAAAAGATGAAAGTTCTGAAAGATTACTATAACTATTGTGTAAATCAACAGGGATATTTTTTTTTATAGTAGTTTGCAATCAAAATCCATAAAGCTGTGGGATTTTAGCTGCTGGAAAATAAAAGCCATTAAGTCTGCAAGAGGTCTTCAAGTCATCTTTGGACAGGCTACATGGTAATTGTATTCTAATTCTGGAAACCTATTGTCAGGAACTGGTGATAGGGACATCAGATGCCTAGGATACTACAAAGAAATACAATCTTCCTTCAAATATTTAGGTAGAATTATATGGAAATAAAAAGGACCTTTTGTGATTTCTTTCTGCTGACTCCTCTCCACCTACTATTGCTATAAAAAGGAGAATGACCTATGCCAGGAAAAAGCATGACTTGGTGAGTTGTCAAAAAGGGAATGAATAATATAAAAACAAGAATAAAATTGGACTAGGCTAGAATCAACTTCCAATAAAAACATTGCCTAGGATATCTGGGTTCAGAGCTTATTTTTGCATAGAAGTATTTAAACTTTCACTGATACTTACAGTGCAGACATCCTAATGCTGTCTTTTTCCATTAGTAAGCAAAGTTTAGTTTCTGTACATATTTTAGCTGGTTGACATAGCAAACAGCTGAAGTGAAGGACATTCTGGGAAATATCTAGTTTGTAATTTTTGGTTCTTAATGACCTAGCAGAAAAAGCTTCAGGTTCCATGAGGCTGCCCTATAGATATTACCTATAATGACACACTCTGATCAGAGAATACATAGCACTATGGGCTAGAATGACCCTAAGAATGTGAAAAAATTCATAGCGGGAGGCAATAATAAATGGGGAGGGGGAGGGGGAAAGGAAGGCAAAACCCCATGAGTAAAATACTAAACATGAATTTTGTCATATTGACATAATGTGGCCAGATGCTGACATTCATTCATCAGATAACATATTTTCAGACAAAGGAAATGCAATAGAAATAATCCACTTGGGCATCGACAAAAATTTTGTTACACCACCATAAATGAAATTCTTAGTTATGCTAAAAGAAGGTGGGTGTTACTGGAAGAATGACAAGGCATGTAAAAAAATGGCCAACAACAGGAAAATGAGATGATCACAAGTAATCCTGAGAAAGGAAGTATCAGACCAGACTGCTCCTCAAACATCTTGTTTAATGTATGTTAACTTAATCTTGAGACAAAATCCATGTATGCACATGTTGATAACAAGCTTTAGGATACATTGTCAGTAGAGCTGAAGACACAGATACCACCCAGAAAGAACTGGATGACATTCATAATTGGATAGTTACAACTGAATAAAGAGTGAGACTCCAGCCTGAGGGACTGCTAACAGTGATACAATCAATGGTGTGATACGTACATACTGCAAGTCAAACACAGTCCAGGACAGGATAGAGAGAGCAACGAAGCTCTTGAACAGTCCTGCAGAAGAAGCAACGGGGCAAAATTAGCCCAGATCATCTTAAGATGGAACTTAACCAATTTATTAAAAAGATGGTATGAGGTGGTTGCCTGACCCAGGAGGAGACTGGATGAGCCAGAAGATCCCTTTCAGTCTCTACATATTATTACAAAAGACACCTTGCCACTATTTCTAGCAATGTGATTTATGAGCACAATAACATGCGTTTACCATTTTTCTATTAAAATCTATTTTCTTGTTCCAGTTCTTCATGTTGAGAAGCTATCACTGTAAAATCTTTTAAGCATTCAAGAAAATAATCTGAATACATAAATCCAAGTTGTGATGGAAAACTTCTAACCTGAAGAGACAACAGTCAGACCATAACATATATAGGAAAGAAACCATGGGCTTTGCCTTTGTAGGGAGACATTTAAGACTGAAGGCTGTGAAGATGGAGAACGTCATAAAGACATTCAAGGCAAAGTTCAAAATAATTTACATAAGCATTCCTGAAATTCCCCTTCATTTTGTAGCAAATCAGTAACAATTAAACAAAGTTTAACATCAGTGTTGAAAATTCTGGTGTTTTTTTCTGAATATATCATTTTCCTGCTGGCAAATCGAACACTGCTCATTATTTAACTACAGAAATTGTGAGTGTTGTATATGGACTTCCTAACACGGACTTTATTCAAGAAATATAGCCCTAGAAATTGAAAATCAGAAACACGTAAAAACAAGTTTCAACACTGTTTTCTGTGTTCTTAAAGACAGACAACTAACAAAAGGGAAAATTCCTTCTCTGTGTTTACTATACTTTATGATTCTAGTTGTCCTTCTGAAGTGCAAATTCCAAATTTGTGAATAAAGACCATATTTCAAGTCACTGCAAAACTTTGCATTTAGTTTTATCCAAGAAAACTATGACAAGCTTTTTTTAAAGCTTCTCCTGAAAGTTGTATTTTTTTTTTGCAGTTATTTCCTAGTTATCTGAGGGTTTTTTTCAGTTCATTGGAACTGGAGGCCTCAGTTTAGCGAAGTATATTAGCATGTTCCAAATTTGGTTAGGGCCATGAATACCTCCACTGAATGCATGAAGGACTCTACAAGAATGTGAGAAACAGAGCTGGGTTTTAAACACGTGAGGAGACCTTATAAAGTATTTTAAGTTAAAATGTGCTCAAGATGCATTTGTTTTTGCATATATATTTCTAATCAGGTAATACAAATTAACAACATGTTTAATATCTAAACATGAGGCTAAAGAGTTCCCTTTAAATTATCTGATAGTGTCAGATGCTACTTAAACAGCTGTCATGTACCTTAACAAAAAATAATCTTTGTGAATGGATATAAATTATTTTACCATTTCAAAGATTCATCAGAACTAGAAAGAGACATGAAACATAAGAAAAATTTAAGCTTCCAAAATTTAAGCTTCCAGAGAATGTTGCTAATTTCTTGATTTTTTTCTAAGAACCTTTGTTCTCGTTCAGAATGCCAGTGATCCTCTCTAGACCACAAAGATCCAACAGAAAACCTTGATTATTATGTCCATTTTGTTCATAAATGTACCCTTTTATTTCATCTTGTGCTCTCTTTTCAGAACTCCCCACTTCTGCAAAAAGGAAAACCTAATAGCACTTTCCTCCAGTGAATTCCAGTAAAAGGGGGCAAGCAATAATAGAATGGATTCAAGGGCATCAAAATGAAACCATATGGAAACACGGGCAAAGGATTTGAGCGGGAAAAGTACTGTTTAAAAATTAATCTTTATGTCTTAACCGGGATTGTTAGGAACACTGCAAAAGTTCTGAAAACACTAATTTAATGCTGCTACAAAGCCAATGCTCTGAAAAAGCTAAAACAACATTTATGTAGTCAGACTGGCTCATCTTAGAATGACAGCCTGGGAAATACACTTTGTGACCTAAATCTAAACTAACAAAAGACTCTGAAGAATACTTACTGTATCTGTCATTTTAGTTACAATTTCTGTGACCGCTGATATATACATGTGTACAGGGAATATATTACCCTCTTGTAATATTACTACGCTTCACCTTCTCATAAGGAAAATAGAAAATGAGACAAGAGGAAGGGTCTCCAAAGTCTCACATGGCAAATAAAGTACAAAGAAAGAAATATGAGAGCTATAGTAGTATTTAGCCTGTTGTTTATGAAATAGGGGAGTGGGGGTGGGGGGTGGAAATGTAACTTAAATTACAGTCTTAGTTTTCTGCCTGTTTTTTTACTGCACTTCAAGGGTATAAAATGGAAAATATATGAGAAAGGTAGTCTCAAAGAAAGGGACTTTTTTGATATTTTGCAAATTGACAAGAATACACAGACGCAACAGGGATTACAAGTCTCTTATGATGTCTCTCATTTGAACTTGTTTCTGCTTTCTTCATGGCATGAGACAATCTCTCTAAAATGAGTATTTTTTTGAAAAAAAAATACTCAAAGGTAATTGCTTATGTAAGGTCAGAACAAATGCGGGAAAAGAGGTAAGATGAGGAATAATAAATATATAGATAAAACTAGAAAAGGACCAAGATGAGGTAATCTCACAAACCAATTAATCTAGCAAATGCACGTTTCACTGAAGAGCAGGGAGAGAGAAACTAATAATCATACAGCCTTTTGTATGAAAAAGCCTTGTTTTCACAACACATTGGTGAATTAAGACTTCCCCAGTTTAATCTCGACATGTTAATAGCCAAGTCAAAAGGCACAAGTATGAATACCTTTACTATGTGTATTAACTAAAGTTAAACTCACCAGCAATACTGAACTGGGTGGAAAAAACCAATTTGTGCCTAATAATTTCTGTTTCAAATGAAATATTAAATTATTTCTGTGGTTTTTTGTAGTATTGCAATATATCTGCCTTTGGTAAAAAATAAATTTGACACAAAACCAAACCAACAATTTAGTCAAGAAAATGTCATAGAAAATGGAATAAACAGTGACCCCAAATTAAAAAATGACTGCATGAACTATTTTCTATTATCATTATATTTTATTTTTATGTTTAGGAAATGATTTTAATTTAAATTATTTATTGCAAAATAAAAGTTAATTTTAATTTGGCAGGGAATTAATGTGACTTCCATTTTGCCACTTCCCTGTTGGATGTAAGTCATCTTTTGCTCAGTATGACACCGTCCTGCAGCTGAAAGGCTGATAGTGGCGAGCATACTAATATGCTAAACCTTTTAGTGGCATAGAGCAGAACCATACCATTCTCCCCAGATGTTGAAACAGGTCTATAACTTATAATTTCATTTTAAGACCTTGATGTTTGACTTGGTAACGTCAAGCTATACTCTCCAAAATCATGAACGTAACTATTTCTTGTAGGTAGAATCTTGTGGCATTTGTAGTCCTAATCTTATTTAATTAAGATGATGCAAAATAAGTGAAATTATGAATCAGTAGCACTTTCTAAAAGCATCAAGACAAAGTATGGTATGCAATAGAAATTGCATGACTACCAGAATAATAATCTCACAATTGATTTTGTACACTACTAATGACAAAGCAGAGCTCAGGCCTTTCAAACAAATCTACACTGAGAAACATAGGTAAGCAGACATCCTTTTTCAGAACTTCATTTTTGTGATTGGTTTTATACAGGCTGTAGTATTGTAGCAAGCAGAGAAATAATTATGTGCATCACTGGTGTCATGTGATTTAACCAGTAAAAAAAAAAAAAGTTTATAGAAAGCCCTTTAGAGGAGATGAGAAAAAGAGAGAATTACTGTGAGTAAGAAATTCTGTGTGCCTTAATTCATAAAAATAACAGCACATTTTGGGAAAGGTGTGGTAGGCAAGCTAAAGCTGCCATTGACAAGCATCTGTATTAAAAAATACATTCTTACAGCATGTAACCTGACTGGGGGTTATTTTGAGGAGGGCATAGTGCTCCTTCACCAGTGTCTTGAGTAAAACTAGCACATTCTTCAACCTCTTATAAATGACTCAGATTTTTATATTTTTTTTTTCTGGACACTTTCTAAATATTATATTTAGAAAATATTCTGCCAATATATGTTTTTGGTAATTTATTTGCGTGGAAACAGAATAATAAATCCTTAAGAATTACAACAGGTGCTTTACAGAAATCATACTATTTTACCGGCATCACAATCCTTTTTGCAGAAACTAATTGTGTCACCAAAACCAACACTCCTGGTGCAGCTAATACAGTGATGGTCACATATATTGCCATATAGCAATTTTAGCAGAAGATTTGATGTCTTCTATCCAAATACAGAAGGTGCAGAAATACATGTGTGGTCTGTTCCAGATCCAGCATGCCAGTGCATAAGGCAGACAGATCCAGAACTTGTAATTCCTTATCCAAAGTACTCAGAGCCAAAGCAAGCATAACCCAACTGGGTTGTTGCCTTCCTTTTTGCAATCCCTCGATTTCAGATTCCAGTTGCTATAGGGACATCCATCTTTCATTTCTATGTGGACAGTCACAGATACTCTAGACTTTTTGGCAGATCTCATGAATCTGACTCTCAAGATGTGCACTTAAGAGAAAACTTAATTTTAATTTTACAACAAAGATCTAAAATAATGTTCATGGTTCTATAGGATAATTTGAATATGCAAACTGAGTAAACCAAAAAGTCCCAAATGTCTGGAGGCAACTTTTATTTTTATTTTTATTCTTCAAATTTTATAACAAACTCATGACATTTGGGGCCAACTTTCTCATTTCTGAACAGACAGGTTTTGCAATGTTAGGACTGTCATTGACAAAATGAAGCAATCCTCACACAAGGTATAGTATGGATAGCCTTTTGACCAGACGGAGATCTGGGGATTTCCACGGCAGGGGAATCCCTAAACTGCACAGCACTGAACATACACTGCCCTTTCCCAGAACATGCTAGACAGAGGAGCTGGTTGGGGTGTGCTGCTAGTAAGACAGCCTGCACACCAGGGTGCGTGGAGCAACACATGAACTCCTGTGAATGGCACAAAAAGAGCTAGAAGGAGCATCTTCTTCAGTCTGGTCAAGATAACAGCGGCACAATGGCAAATTATGTACAGATTGCTGCAGCCAGTAGAAAAAGCAAAAGCACTCCTTAACACCTCTTGCAAATTTTATACCATGGCAGTTCAATTCCCTATGTTGTCTGTGATTCTGAACTGCAGAAGTCCAGGGTTCAGTTCTTGCTTCAGTTTTTGTGGGGCAGAAACAAGCAGCTGGCCTCAAAAGTCTCATTTATATGAAGGTGAAGCGGGGCTTATTCAAAACTCAGGACAATAATTTAAAAAAACTTCACAAAATACGTAACTGGCTTGTGTTTCCTACCACAGAATATTATTAAGCTCATTAAAACTGCATCTTTAAAATAACTTTTATGAGTAGGAAAAACCTGAACCTTTAAGGATATATCTTAGGATGAGAACTTCAGTGTGGAAGACTCTGTGTCATCGTTGCGTGCGGTGTCCTCAGAAGCATCTCATAGTGGTAACTACTGGGCGCTACCTTCATGCCAACATCAAAGGACTTCAGTCTGATCTAGTATTGCACAGTTAATACATTTCTGTTCTGTATTTCAGTTCTCACAAGGCTAAAGCAAATTCTCTTCAGATACATTTTACTGGACAGCCCAGTTGCTTCACCAAAATCCATTTTTATAACATACTGTCAATAATTTCCTGTTAATCTCTCAAAAACATTAAAAGGTCTCTTCCTTCAGTGAAACTCATGCCATTCAGTATCTATCTGTAGTTGATGCCCTTCAGAAAATAGGCAAGCTGAGGAAGTGAGAGACTATTCTAAGCAATTGAATTTCTCTTAAAGAGCAATAGTACTCTCCACAGTACCTCTTGTGAAATCTAACTCCAAATGAATTTATGCATTGAAATGAAGATCAGATCAGTGAAAGAAAAGCTTCAAATTGCACAGACCAAAGGAAAACAAAGTTGCAAATCAGACAAAAAATACTAGTTTCAATACTATTCTATATCTTTAAATAAATTAACAATTAACCAAGTAATCTTCCTCAGAATTTGTTTTCCTTAATTTTCAAATGCATGTATTTATTTTAGCTTACCTATGTTTGCTGTTTTCATAAGGAATTAGAATCCTTCGGTTATAAATATTTGGACAAAAACTCCACTACTTTTCAATAATCTATCAAGAAACATTTCCTAATTTTGAATGACAGGGAAACACAATTCATAAAAATGGTACTTCTACTGCACTATGTATAATTATATGATACAATATTTTCAGCAATATTATATAATGACAATTTGAAATCATTGTATTCCATATTAGCCAGTTTAGGGATTTTAACCCTAAATCCCCTCTATTATTTCACAAAGCTCCTAAAATCTCATCATCTGAATTTAGGATTCAAAAGCTATTCAAAATTTGAGATATAGATTTCTATAATGGTTGGCCAGAGAGGATCCTTTTAATTTTTGCAGCATGAATTGGAAGACCAAGCACCAGCCAGAGTCATATTCTGTCAAGACAGAGAAAAACATTCCCTGAATTCTTAATTTTCCAGGAACCTCAGGAAAAGCTAAGAAGGAAGAATAACTATCATTAGCAATATCAATCAAGGAGTGTCTGACCTGGACAGCTAAAAGGTCTAGAATCTCTAAAAATTGCTCTCGTTTTATTATTCTAAGACTTTTCTGTAACAAATCTTCAGGCACACCCAGGATCGTTCAAAAATCATATGAGAAAGCAGATGGCTATAAAAATTCAAAGACTAAAATCTGCTTTACCTTCAGTTGTTTTTTTTTTTTTAAAGTAGAATATTATCCTGCAGATGTTAATAATTGTCTGGGGTGGGAGTCAGGGAACGGGGAGACTGGCTTCTAAGTAAACAATGCAAAAAAAGACAAAGAGGTCCCTGCTGATGTAAAACAATAAAAGCAGTTTTCTCAGCAGTGTCAGCTTAGCAAGCCTGAGGGTCTGTATTTTAAACCCCAGTGGCCTGACGTCACTCACCCTGATGGTGTGTGTGAAGGAAGCCATCTCTCTGCAATGACCGACCTGAAAAGTGTTTTCAAAGCCCAGTGGGCTAATGTCACTCACACCGATGGTGGATGGTGGGATCTCTCAGGGTGGCAGCCTGGGGGAAGTGAGCTGCAACACCAGCAGCAGACTATCACTCACTCTGATGGCAGGGGGTCAGCTGGGATTCTTTGGTGGCCTCCCGGGCAATAGTTAAAAAGAAGATTTTGGTTCACATGTCAATGTCTAGCTTGAAAGCAGGGAGTATAAAAAGTGATTTTTTTTTTTTTTTTTGTAATTGTGGTTCACCAGTGGCAGCAGTGCGGCCAGGAAGGGGAGTTTCCTTGCAAGGCCGTTTGATTGCATGTGAAGCTTACAATGGGGCTGGCTCTGCCTGGTTTTAATTTTTTTCTCCTGCATAAGCTGAGATGTTTTATTCCCCCATACCAAAGGGGGGTGTGTGTGGAGGGTGGGAATTAAATCCAGACAGCTCCAACTGCACTTTAAATTTCATATGCAATCAACCAGACTTGGAGAACATTGTCAGCTTCCTTACCAACCTGGCTGCCATAAAATCCCCAAACATCATGTTCTTATAGTTATTCATCTTTTCATGCAGAAACTGGCATACAGGACAAATTCTCTCACTAAATTTACCTTGACACCTGAAGCATAGTAAGGTTTGCAAAGGACTATATAAGAGGGGTAGTCTTCATCCCACTGCAAATACTCAAAAAACCTACAAACATAACTGCAGCTGATATTTCATCAGTAAAAAATTATTTTAAAGAGGATGGAGATAAAAGAGCCACTACTTACAGAGTAAGATTTTACAAAGATAAAATTTTCAAACTAGAAATTAATATTTTAAAAACTAAGTTCCAGTCCCATAAAAGTTAATTAATGTGAGTTCCTTAGCGTATATTAAGCTGTCATGCTTAGATGTCTGGAGGATCAGAATCTGCAAGTTATCCAACACTGAAATCATAGCTTCTGTATGTAAAAGCAATACAACCTCAAACAAAATGGATCTGGGAATACACACAGCTATACTCTGCATAACCAGTTTGCTTGCTTGTTTTACCCTTTCTCTACCAGTTTTTTGCTGCAATAGACTGTCAAGATCATTGAGACTGATGCTATTGTTTCCTGCATAATTCCTCTACGCCACCCAGAAGAAAACAAACTAACTCAAAGCAACAATACATTAAGGAATAGCTCTAGAATTCTGCTTGTCACTGCTGACTCTGGTTTATTTGAGACTATGAAATTATTTGTACCAGAAAAGATTCGTCTGGGCATGGAGTAAAGCTGTGCAGCCTCAATCTTGCAGGGAAAAAGTAAAAGGTTAAATTTTCCTCTCCAATTCTCACAATGTGTGCAGCTCACATGTGAAGAGAAAATACGACTCTCACTCTGCATAGTTAAGCTAACAAGATTTCTCATAGAGTGAGACAATAGGAACTATGAGCATACTGTACAGCACAATAAGTGCTGGCACATGAACTGTTTCAGTCTTGAGGGACAGTGTTTCACAGTTTATCAGTGACAGAAGACCAGCTTGCAGCCAGAATTATGAATGAAAAGTTTAAGCCTTCGTGAAAGTATGGACTTAGAACGATACTTTTGCAGTGACCTCAAAAATGGATGCGTTCACTTATTTTGGGGAATAAGTCATTTAACACTTCATTTTCTACGACTGTTACACACACAAATTCATAAGTTTAACCTAAGACTTGATGATTTTGAAAGGTGTTGTATTATACTATTATAGGTCTACTTCTAAACCGATGAAATAGTGGGAGACAGAAAAATTCCTATCTCTGCCTTTCTCAGGCACCAGACTGCAAGGGACTGTTGGCGCATATTAATTTCACGGTAAACTGTGTACTTGGAATTGCCACACGTGCTGTCTCTGGAGAGCTACAGTTATTTGTCTTGAAATAGTCTCTCATGTTTGTGAATACTATACAGTAATACTTCAGCAACAAATGCTATGGTTACATTTATATTAGTACATAGAGTCCAAGGACCCTTTTGTACCCCTGATGCAGCTTAGCTTATATGGCACAGGTCACATGCATGGAGCTAAAGTCTTTCCTCTCTTCTCCCCTGCTCCAAAAAAACAATGCAAACCCCAGAATAGCCTCATCTATGCGGTTTATTAGGAGCAGTCTCAGGCCTACGCTAGTTCCCAGACTCTGCTCAGGCACTGGGATGGTGCTAATGGGCCAGGGCCAAAATGGTTCCAGGGACTGCACTAGCAATTAGCAGTACACTCACTTGTGCACATGCTCAAGCCCATCAGTCGCTGTGATCTAGCACAGGATGCTCCCTGTCTCTGCAGCTGTCAAAGGCAGCTCCTGAATTTGGCACCCTCCTTTGACAGATTCAGTTAATAAGGTGGCAGCTCCAAACTCCAGCTGCCATGTGCTGCTTCTGTCCTTTTCCCACCCACAGTGGCATGGCTCAAAGAACTGAGCCACATGAAGCACAGTAACCTTTGGGTGCTGCCCAAACCAGTGGTTCCATCTCTGACAGTGAAAGAAGACACCAGATACAAAGCTGGATCTACCTTGATGTTCTTCAGTTGAGCTATGACTATCTGCTAGCATTGATGCAAAGTAGACAAACTCAAAAATCTTGCCTCAGTTTACAATGGAGCCCTCAAAGGCAACTGGTCTCACCAAACCGCTGATGCCTTTGAACAACTATAAAATGTTCCTCTGCTTCCAGAAAAGACAAAATATTTCTCTTAGCTGAAGTACCACAAAGGGACAAGTTTAGATTTGCTGAAGTAAATCTGAGCTGGTATGAATACCTCCTCTAACCTATGAACACTCACACATTAGAAAAAGATGTTGGGAGAGAAAAAAATTAATTAATTTCCTGAAACACAGATATTCTTACTAGGTCTATCTGCATGTGACTGAAGGTTCAGTGTGAGAGAAAATGTGCAGGCTGATAACTGATACAGTTAAAAAACCCTAACAAACCAAACACATAAAACTTTGGTGAACACAGTTTTTCAAGTCTTTCTCTCAAAATCCTTGGAAAAAAATTGGTAAATTCAAAAGTTTGGGATATTTTCCCACCTGCTTTTAACAAAGGATATCACCTCTCCATATAACCCATTACAATTCATCACTGCTACAAAATTACTACTCCTGTCTGTTCTACTACATCTGACTTTGAGCATATTCATTAATGATTGAAAGGTTAATTTAAAACACTCCTATCTGTAAAAGCACCAGATTTGTAAACCACTGTCCTTACTGTATCTCTGTATTATGTTGCCCAGAAAGATTTTTCACTTTTTTTTTCTGCAGTGTTGTTGCTGTTTTGAAAGGGAAAACCAGTATACAATTTTGTTTCCCCACAATTCAGAAATATTTGATGGGAAGAAAGCATAGAAACGTAACTATTTGAAAGTGGAAATTTCTAATAGGATGATTTACAATAGATAGTATTTTGCAACCTTTGATTAATATGAAGACTATGAAATAATGGCTTTAGGTCTGCCATTTAATTAGGATTATACAACACAAGGGCGTTGCTTGTTCTCATCAAAAATTAATTTCTTGAAAGTTTGTTTAACTTTCCATTAAAATTATTCTTCTTCCACCTTCCTTTATTTGGGGCAGGAAAATGCTAAATTTACTTGTTTGTGCAGAATTTTGGTATCTGACCCTGTCAAACTGTGCTGTCAAAATTGAGAACAAGGCTGGCTTCTTCTGGAGAAGAAGAGAAGCAGAGAGAGTTAGTTAAATCCAACATCTCCTCCCGTAGGAATTTCATCACTTTTTTGTTTAACAAACTTTTAAGTATTTTTTCAGTTTTTCAGTAAAATTTAAGCTGAAACCTTAGCTAAGCTTTTTTCAAAATGTCAACAGATTTTTAGTATAATCAGAATAATTTTAAGAATACCACCTTTTTTTCCTCCCAGAGCCAAAATCTGTTCAGTCTTTTACAATATTATAGATTATACTATAACACTGTGCTTTTGCACCACACATTTTTGGAAACTTTATGCCATTTGAGGTTTTGGCACCGAACACAATCATATTTGACTCTTGATTTATAGCCGTCTGTCTTCTTTAAACATGAACACAGCACTATAATGCTCCCAGGGCATAAGTACTGTTATTTACTCCCCTTTTACAGCTGATGTATTACAAATAAGTCTCCAAGAGAACAGGGGTTGTGCCAGTCGTCCTTGGTTGAATAGAGGAAATACAGCTGGAATTGGATTAAAAATAAGACAGAACTCCTGAAAGTACCACAGTATGTTACAACTTGCTTATCTTAATGACCCATGAACGCAGAACCATTTTAGATGGTGAAACGAAGCAGCATGTTAAAAAACAAGTGCAAGAAAGTAAGTCAGATCTTCCATGTCTTTGTACAGAGTGCACCATTTTGCCTGTGAAGCGTTACCGGGATCTTTCCGGGGCCAAAAATACCCGTGCCGCAGCTTCTGTGCCCAAGCAGGAGGGGCTCCAGGCTCTGGGGACACCAGGGCTCCCTGCCCTGCCCCAGGCACGCAGAGCCGCCAGCCCCGCCACTCTGCCCGGGGGCCGAAGGGCCGTAGGGCCCGTGCCAGCCTCCCGGGGCTCGTCCCCCGCCACCGAGAAGGCGGCCTCATGCCCAAAGCGGCCAGAAAGCGCTGCCGGGCCGGAGGTGCCGCCGGGAAAGGGGCGCCGGTGGCCGAGGGCATGCAGGGCCCCAGGCCTAACCTTGCAGTGGGGTGGCTGGCAATGGGATGCCCGCAGCCGCCCACCCTCGCCGGCCCCTTTCCCAGCACTATCTGCACTGCACCTTACCCCCTCCCGCCGGCCCCTCCCGCTCCCTCTTTCCGCCCTCGCCTTCGCGTTTCCTGCCTGGGCGGAGGAGGTTTGGCCCTGCGACGCCGCCGTCTCCCAGCGGCTGCAGCGAGCGTCATGGCGGCGGCTTTCTCAATGTCAGCGGCTCTGAAGCACCTTGTTGCGAGGAGCGGGGTCGCCGTGGCCCGCCTGTCGCCGGCCAGGTAACGGGCACTGCGGGTGCTCCGCCGGCGGCCCGGCCAGCGCCGCTGCAGCCAGGGGCCTGCCGGCGGCCGGTCGCGGGGGCGGCCCGCGCTCCCGGAGTCTGACCCGGGCCTACGGCTTTGCCGTGGCCGCCTCGGGCGCCAGGCCGGGGGGGCCGCGCAGGGCCCCGCCGCGAGTGGGGGGCGGCCGGGCTGCCAGTGGGCGTCCGGCCGAGGCCCTCCTCCGGGGCTGTGCGTGCCTGCCCGTGCCTGCCTTTGCCGTCTTCCTCGCTGCGAGCGCCCGGCCGGTGTCCTTGCGGCGCCCGGAGCCAGAGCTGATGCAAACGGCGGGGGGGTCCCGGCGCGGCGGGCAGCGTTCACCTGGCTGCCAAGGATCCGGAGAGCGTGGTGGTTCCTGCTATCGCCAGCACGGTCCCCAGAGATCTTCACCCCTTTCCCCTGTTCTGAACCCTGTAGTTTTTCTGTCCCCTTCCCGAAATCTGTTGGGTTTTTTTCAGGAGGGACGTAGCAACTCTTTTGTTGATTCATCAAAATAATGCTGGAAATCGTTTTATAATTTTTGGTGGGGGACTTTGTTTCATTAGTGCAGAGACCAGTACTGAAAGACCAGTACATGAGCCGACCTCAAGCTGAAGAGGTGGGCGTGTGTTTACTTCTGTGCATGTCACAGGACTTAGGTTTCTGTAAGAGTCCCTTCTGTTCAGGAGGAAAAATACAGTTCAGTGCCATTAACTGTGATTTGGAGGGTTTGCTTTTCCATGCGACTTAGATCTTTATGTATAAGCATACACAGTAATTTTTTAAAATCTGTGGGGTATATATATATATATATATTTTAAAATATAAAAATATAAAAACACACAGAGAAAGCTATGTATACACAAATACGGAGAGAAAGAAGAAATATGGCCATACTGTTTTTCCCCACTTTTTATGTTCTGACTGTCCCATTGGTTACTGCTGCTTGCTCCTTCTTAAGGTAACATGTTTTATAGTGCTGAAGGTAATTCTTGGTCTCATAAAAATGCTTTGGAATCTGTGAATATAAATTCAGGAGTTCCTTTATGCTAATGCAGAAACCTACTGTTCATGTTTGACTACTTGTTTCTGCCCTTCTTTTAGTCCTCTGTGGTGTTGACACAACTGTTGCCTGTGCCATGTGGTATCTCAGATCAGTCACCTGATTCCGGTTAAATATAACTTTGTTTGTTTGTTTTAAAGTTTTTCCTCTCTACCTTTTAAGCAGTTATTCCAGAACAAACAGTAGGGTGTAGCAGGGTTGGAAATTAACAGCATGGAAATGTGAGGTAGGGGCTCTTAAGTTGGCATTTCTTCCAGGAAATTTATTCTTTGAAATAGTGCCACAGAGGGAGACTGAAGAATTAAGTGTCCCTTAATTTTTTTTTTAATATGAGGGATATTGAAGGTAGTTGCCTGAGGGGCGCTGCAACTTAAGCTTCACATTCTGTAAGAGAGTGGCCTGATGCAGGTTTCTTGGAGAAGAGGGAGGGAAGAGCACTGTGAGTCTCTTTAAAAGTTTTGCACATCTTTGCTATCATTGCATGTTGGAAGAGCAGGAATAAAATTTTTCTTGGAACAGATTTTCAGAGATTTTCAGAGTAAGATAGTTTTGGCAATATGGAGGAATGGTTGAGGCTGTCCTTCAATACATAATTTTAGTAAAGTAATTAATTATCTTCTTCATGAAGTAGGCACTGAAACTTAGATCTTTCCTCTCTTGTCAGTTACTGTTTTATGCAAAAAGTGTTAAGTAGCCTGTGCAGTCTCCGTACTTGGGAGGGAGAATCAAGATGCATAATTAAGAAAAATTCAGGGCTCTAAATTTTGAATTCAGCATGTCTTCCTGCAGTTCATAGACAGGTAATAAAATCAGATAGATGCGCATGGGAGAAAGTGTATCTTTTGCTTCTGTACTTTCCATTGCTTCTTGAAAGCAGCTGTTTGGTTTGTTTTCCTTTTGTGGATACTTTTCTTGCATACCATATAATCCTGCCTTTGTGTTTTACCAGAAAGATAGATGACTCTAGTATAAATTTCAGTGAACAGGTAGATGCCTTAAAGCTTGGCAGTATACCCGTCCCATTTCTAGCTTTTGTATCTTGCATCTAATTTTCTAAAAAGGGGGTAAAGGAACTTCCCTGCCTCACGGAATTTTGAATGGTCTTCTAATACAAACTCTTTAAGCTTATTTTCCAGTTATAATGATCAGCAGCTATCCAAAAGCCTACTTCTTTGAGAAGCCAGTGGTTTGCGGCATGTCTTGCAATTGGGTATAGTGTTTCCTTTCAGAAAAGCATTTTGACAGATACAGTTTGGTACAAGCAGCTGCTTTGTTACAATAAATTCAGACTGTATTTAAAGTTTTCCGAGTAATCTGTGTTTTTGTCAACCTACAGAAAGAATATACTAGTATGCTACATGTCTGTCTTAAAGTAAATATCAGTGTTAGAATCACTAGCAATAGAAGGCAGCGCTGTTCTTAGGAGATGACTGGAGAAGATACTGGAATTGGCAACTGTGACGGCATATGAATGATTCTTCTGTCACTTCAGCAATGTGCTTTTGTTTACACAGATTCAGGGTGAGGTTTGGTCAAGTTTGGTACAACTTGGTTAAATTACAGTTTCATGTTATTTACCTAAATTAGGTTATGAGGGTAACATAGCTTATTGTTTCAGCACTGTAGGATTAAAGTTTTTAAAGGATTAAATGATTCAAGCAGTGTTTTTTGCGTTTATTTTCCATATGAAACTTCTGATAGTTCTCCAGTTTTCAAAATTTCAATTACAGAATAGTATAACTGCCCTCTGATTTTGAAAACAATTCCCAAGATCACTTTCTGGTAGTCACAAGAGAGATGCTGTACTCATTTCCATGAGTTGTATTTGTTTCTTACAGATATGACACCCTCTAATGTTTAAGCACATCAAAATATGCATGTCCAAGCTGCTTGATAATTTGGAAATAGTTACTGGTAACACAATAAGGAAATAAGCATTTAGTCCAGAAAGTTAGAACTGGCAGCGACATTCCTTATATCTTTATGAAGTTCTGTGTGCCTAGTTTAAATCACTGAAGCAGTGGTTACTGAGTCCATCATGATTCTGTCTAGTGGTGAGCCTAGTAGACCATCAGCAGATGGTTTGAGCTGATCCAGAAAGCGGAAGTGCCTCCTTTTCTTGGATCAGTTTTGAAGCTTTTGTGCTCTAAGGTCTGTCAAGGCTTCAGGAGCCTGAAGTTACATTGAATGTGCCCTTTTGAATTTGACCTCTTTAGGATGAAAGTTGTACCACCTTTGTCTGTCTTACCTAATTACTTCAGTTTTTACCTCTTATCTGCAGCCACAGTTTGATTTGGTATAATGTAAGTAATACGGTTATATTTCTTTAAGTCTCATGTGAATTGGATGAAAGCATAGGAGGGACTTTTAAGTGTCGTTCATTGTCTTGGGAAAGATTGCAGTGTCTCCTTGCATTAGAAAATGTGGGTACATGGAGCTGGGAAGAGACTTAAGATGAATCTGTAATGAGCTGGGAATCAGCTGTTTGTTCCAAAACCACTTAGTGTTTCAGAGTCCCTTTATTTCACAAAGTATTGCAGTCAGGGTACAAAGGTACCAATTTCTGTTGCAGAAGGGAGATGTAATACCTGGCCACATAGTCCCTACATACCATGATAATGGCTTGTTCTTCTCGCTTCTCAGTGATAGATGATAATTCTTCAAAATGTATTACCTTCCTCTTGTAACTGTTGTAAGAACTCTGAGCATGACAGGAAGTGTTTTGCTGCTTCATCATAAATGGAAACATGAGGTTATGAAAGCAAAAAGTTACAGGCATTTGTGTAGTAGAAAGCCTGTTATTAATTCATGCTATATGCTCAAGAGAATGAAGAAACCTGGGATGTCATTTAAATCTTGCTCTTCAGTTATGTTCTACATAAGCAAGCGTGCCCCTCAGTAAAAAGAGGGGGAAACCATTTTTGTGGGAAAGGAAAAGACTTACAGAAGATACCTGTTTCATTTTCTGTCTTGCTTTTTCATGAATAACAGAAAAAATGTTTATTAACTTTTCAAAAAAAGGTGTTTTTTTCCCCTCAAGATAATGGGCTTATTGTTTTATTATTTGTTTTGTTGAGGGTTTTTTTCTTTCTTCAGAATAGTGTTGACTTTTTTGTAGCACATTCATACTAAGCCATATGTTAAAATATGGCTTAGTAGACTTCCCAGATCTGGGTAGACCAAAGTGCTACACAAAGACGCACAGAGATGCATCTGGTTAATAGAAGCACTATTTAGCTGGTGTTAGTGCTAGCCAGTGTGACAATTTTGTAAAGTTTGGAGTAAGTAGTGTGTTGCAGCAGTTACATCACTTACTATTTCATCCAGCTGTAATGCATATCTTCTACTTCCTCTCATACACTGTGCAGGATAATGTATGTGTGGTGGTGCCAGGTTCAGATGCATCAGAAGCTTTGGTTTTCGTTATTTAAAGAAAAACAGTTCTGCAGCACTTCATCAAAATTAATTCCAATAGCTAACTGCATCTGCAAACAGTACCTGTAGTAAAATTTCAAGATAAGACCAGGATAAAAAGTTTTTTGAGGTCTTGCCCTTGCTGTATAACTTGTATTTATACGTAGTTTCACTTTGGTTATTCGTAGGGGAAAAAGACCTGTTAAAACATACATTTAACTTGAATTTTACAATTTTATCTTGAATATTGATTTTGTTTTTAATGCATATCAGAGAAAGTACAGTGAATCAGACTACACAATAGTACAACTGAGAACTGAAATGTGGAATAAAGCTCCAGGGAGTTTTTTGGTTGCAAGATTGTGGTGATGTGAGGTTTGGAGCAGACTCAAGGTGAAAGATGTGGAGAGACAAATGGACGTGGCAAGGGGAGAGAAAGATGAAAAACTGCCATTTGTACGCTTAAAGAGCACAAGTTTAAAAACAAGACTCGAGGCAGCAGTGAGTATTCGCTTGATCTTGCAGACAGCCTGAAGCAGTAGTTTCAGAGAAGTAGATGTTCTGTATATCTAAGTGTAGAATTTATTTAAAACCCATTCCCTTTGACTTTGTCCATGCAGTTCAAATAGTGATTGTGTGGATAAGAGAGGGTCTTGCAGCCAAATCTTGCATATTCACAGTGACTGAAAGCATCATCAGTGGTGATTTTTTAGTCACATGTCTTTTGATGATGATCTGGTGTCTGGCTCTTGTGAAGGAAGGCTGTCTTTCCCCATTAGTTTTGCATGCTTTGAGGGAGAGAGAGGAGAAGATTTCTTCAAGTAGAATGACTTTGAGCCCTTTTACAGTACTGTATATAGGATATCAAAGTTGCTAATCCATCACTACTTGCCTCGGTAGTGTAGGGTGTGATGGGACAACAACATACCAGTCATATTCATGGCTGATGTCTTGTCCATGGGTGCCTTTATTAGAAGGTCAGAGTGGCTCTGGTGAACCAGAATGGTGTTTCAGATTTCCACATTTGGCTTCTCTGGCATTATGGGAAGTAGGCTATAGGAGTGGTCCCACTTTCCTTTAAAATGGAAAGAGGAAGCTTTGGAAAGCCCCCATGGAGAAGTGGAGATGTTGGGTGTGATGAAACTTCAGAGCAGTAGGATGTTGCTATCGAAGTGAAGAATACCATCACAGATTGGAGAAATGAAAAAGTGAAAAAATTCCATGTATCATGTAGTTTAGCTTTCTTCTAATTCACAACTTCTAGTGAGCTAAGATCCAGATCATTCTTACTCTTAAAGTTGTATGGAACGCCCATAATGTGCCTTAACATTCAGGTACTTTCAGTATTGGTCTAGGTGAGGAAGAGGTAGAAATATGTAAGAGGGGCAGAAGGGGGGGATAGGGTAGGAGAACCAGAGTTTGAGCATGGGGGCAAGGGAGAGAGGTGTTGTTCTGGAAATGGCTGTTTTTCTGAAGTGGTTGTGGAGAAGTAAGCAGAGCAGGCATTATGACTGCAAAATGTTCCTGATGAGGCTTCTTAAATTGCTGTTCCTTATTGGACATATGCTACGGAGTTACATATTTTAATACATTTCGTTCCTTCACTTTCAGAATTAGAAACCCAAAGGGGAAGCAATGACAGTCTTTTCAGCAATAGAGACAAACAGACAAACGTTTAAGCTGTTTCTGTCTTGAAAGATAACTAGTAAATAAGTGACGTGCTTGCTTCTGCATTAGAACAGCTGAAAGCTCTTCTTACCAGCTCTGTGCAACTAGTCATTGTGGGCTCAGAACTACAGGTCACTTTACCTAAAGTTTGGTGCAGCATTAAAAAAAGGATTATTGCATGTTAGAATAACTTTTCCTGTAAATCTACTGGTCTGAGAACCTAATAATCTTCTCTCTACTTTGAAGATTAGAAGAAGAACGGAGATATGAATAAAACTCCAAATCCCCACCAAAAGAGAAAAAAAAACCCAAACACAAAAGCCTTGGAGGGTAGAGATGAAGCTTGTTGGCACTAGTATCCCAAAGTAGATGGACCTAATACTTTTCTTCAGGGACTAAACAATTTAAATTAGCTTCTGACACTGTGTTTGAAAATGACGCTCACTTGGTTTTCAAAACAAAACCCAAAACTTTTTTAATGGAAATTCATGTTGTTATTTCCTAATACCAAATATCTGGTATCTTGAAGTTTAGCAGAAATGTATCTTAAAGCACCTTTTTGTTTTTTCAAATGAATAAATTGAAAGAAAGATTATGAAATGCCGTATGAATACATGGAGAAGGCAAATTTGAATGCCAGCTGTCAATAGATAGAATTTCAAATCTGTGTTAACAAAATAATAAAATTTGCCTTAGTGGTGGTAGCTTAATATATACTATTTAGCAGATTTAACTCATACTGGGAAAATAATATATTTTGGGTTATAAAAATGACCTTGATGTTGCTTTAATGTAGGTTTGAGCATTACAGCTCAGTTAACCATGTTATTCCATTACACATATGAACTTGATGCAATATTTTTATATGGTTGGAAAAGCCCAGTAGAAAGTTGGAATGGGTTGTATTTCTGACTGATGGGAACGGTCGCTTTCAAAGCTGTTCTGCACAAAAGCAGGCACAATCAAAATGCACGAGTGAGATTCAGAAGTTGTTAAATTCCAAAGCCCAAAGTAACTTGCAAATTTTATACCATCTGCCTCAGTACAGTGCTGCTTTGGCCTTTCACTCACAGCTAGACACAAGCAAAACAGTATCCAATACCTCTGGTTTTGGCAGGAGATAAATGCAAATAAAATCAACAGTAGGAAATTAAACTATTGTATAGCTCTTGGTGTATTAGACCAATGTGATAGGTCTTCTGTGGCACTGTGGGAGATCTTGCCTGTTTTTAAGTGCATATTGATGAATATTGAGGGTGGAAACACCAATTACAGTTAATATGGTTGATACTTTCAGCTTTTATCTGTATTCTCAATTTTGAATGTTGCTTTTGCTGACGTCTTTGTATAATATTCTATGGACAAATCATCTATTTAGTATAGTAATAATTTCTCATCATCACCAACCTTGTGACTGTTTCCGTCAGGTTGTTGTTTTAAAAGGAATCTGAGCTGTAAGCATGCTTGAAAACAGTGTTAGGCATAAGGTAAATTTCTAGAGATACAGGCAATATCGTAGTTCATAGTTACTATGATTTATGCAATTCTCTGTGATGTAGTAAAACAACTGTTCTTAAACTTGCACCTGTTTGGTTCTTTAAAAGTGGACCATGCCTGTTTGCCTTTTTTGTTTGTTTTGTTATCATAAGGCATGACATAAATTTTTTAGTATTTTAAGAAAAGCTAGAAATTAAACATACCCCACCCTTCCAGGCTGCTGTTGATTTTTCTGCTGTTGGCCAAATCATCTGCCATAGATAAAATTGTCTGTTACAAGAGACTGAAATGCTGAGAGGCTTATACAGTTAGCAGGCAAGCTTGAACCTCCTCACAAAGTTTAAAAAACCCTCAAGTTTTTAAAAAACTTTTTATACTCATAGTTTAAGTAAGTTTGTATAATTTATATATTTTATTTATGTACATGTTTTAATTCTCATGACAATGCAGTGGATTTTGGTAAGGTTTTTAAATTCTTTTGTAAGAATTTGATTCTGTGTGTTACAAAGTATACTTCCAAACTGTCTTTTAAGATCACATCTTTTATTGTTTCTAATAAAACTGTTAAGCTAGCAGGAGGCAGGCCAAAAACTTAACATTACCTTCTTTATAATGCATGTTTCTGTATTTCCTAAGAAATGAATGGTGTATGCATGTTTCTGTATTTCCTAAGAAATGAATGGTGTATTTCTGTCTGAGTTTCAAAGTGCAGTTGTTTCCTCCTGACGGTATAACAGTATGTATAGGTACTGTTTTGTTAACAAGCCACTTTCTAGTTGCAGGAATTTCTGTCTCTCTTAATATTCCCTTGACCTGTGACTGATGTTGAGGAAGTAAATTAGCTTCTGACTCAACTAGACAGACTGTAGGCAGCTCCAGAATGTGTGTGGGCAAACAATTCTTACAGCTGCTTATTCCTGGAGTGTTAACATGAAAGATTTCGTAAACAGCTTCTATTCATTATGTTTTAAATAACAGATTTGATGTATTTTATAGGAAATATTTGAAGACCTATCTTTTTTGACTGTATACTTTATATGTAAATACTTCTGATGTCATTTGCTGTCAGTCTACTAAAGTATTGTTGGTGATGCCATTTGTATTAAAGTCCAAGCCAGAATTTTGTTGCAGAGGATAACTGTTTAACTTTCCATCTTTTCTGTATTTTTCAGTAATTTTAAGTAGAGATTTTTCTGGATGTTGTATCTGATGTCAGTAATGTTCAGAAGTACCGTCTTTCATTATAAAACCAGAGATGTATTTTGTGGCTATTTAAAGACCCAAGAATAAACAAGACGCTTACTGCTTTCAGTAAACCCACTGTATTTTAAATGAAGGGAAAAAACAGCAGAGCTCTTCATGCAGTAGCTTTGACTTTTCTGTCATGTATTCAAGGAGTATTTGTATGTGCTGCTTAAGTTATTTGAAGTGAAATTCTGCAGCCGTGATGTTTTGCCATATGTCAGTGTTGATTGTGCCTACTGGAGAAAGAGACAAATAATCCAAATGTTGTTGTCTGAACTGGAATTCAAGAATAAGGTTTGCATTTGAAACACCAGTTTTGCCTTAAGGGTTTATTCCACTTTAGAAAAGAGTGAGCAATAGCAAGGCTAGGAGTCTCCTTTCAGGGAGCTAATAGCTGCTCAGATAGTAAGAATATGAAAAGAGACTAGAAAAAAGAAAGAGTAGTACCAGTGGAGGAGGAGAAGGTCAGCATATAAGGGAACACACAAATAGGGTAAACTGATGAGGTTATTTTTATTCCCCGGGTTGAGTTCTCCAAATATGCTTGTAAGGTGTGTTTATGTTAATAAACAGTGATAAATGGGGAAAAAATGAAGTAGGATAGTGATGGAACAGCAGGGCACTCAGGCTTTATTTTAAAGTGGATGTCATTTAAGTACCTTGGTAGTTTCATTACATTATTTTTCTAATGTACAATAATTTATCCTTCATCAGACTACAGATGCTGATACAGTACCCTCTAGAATAAAGGATTTCCCCCACCCACCCCCAAAACTAGTGCCTTGTAATTGTTAGTTGCACTTGCACGTAGAATAGCACTTAAAAGTTCTGATGTGGTAATATTTTAAGACTTGGAGACACTTGCATATGTTGCTTACATTGCAGCCAACCATTTGTTTTAAGCTAAAGACAGATGTGTATTGTAGAAGCTAATTAATCACACTGGTACTCACAACAAAAAACCTGTGTGTTTAGTATCTTTTTTAAAAAAGAGATAAGTTTTAGAATTGGTCATTATAGAGAGATTACATAAAAATTAAGTCCTGTGCATTTGTTTCAAAGTAATGAGGCTGAAAAACAAGTGTAAATATGTTGCATACACTGGAAACACTCCAATCTCCCTAGAATTTGATGTGGATTTAATGACTAGTGACGAGTCTGGAGCAGCAAAGGCTGGCTGCTCCTGAAGGTAAGTAAGGCAAGCTGGAAGCCAAGCCTGATCCCAGCAGGCACAGTGCCCTCATGACCAGTGCACAGTCTTAGAGCATCTGTACATGAGGACAGCTGGGTGCTGGTTATAGGGGTCCATCAACCGTCCCAGACACAGCAGTCATAAGTGAGGTCCAGGGTCTGTCTGAGGAGTCCTTTCAGGAGCAAAAGAGACATGTTTGGAGACAAGCTGCAACGTGTTTCTGAAGTCCATCCAGGCAACAGGGTCTGAACAGGACTGGAGTCATACTGCAGCTTGGGTGAGGAGTCTAGCCAGGCTGAGAGACAGGAGCCAGAGCCAGGGCTAGAGGCAGATACACTTAATGATGTCGCTTAGGCAAGGGTGGAAGATCCAGAGCTGAGCTTAAATGGAGCTCCAGGGCCACAGGCAGGGGGTGGTCATGGAGGCCCTGGATGAGGCTGGTCAGGGCCGTTAAGACCTGTTAGTGCCTGTAGGGTCCTGATGGCATGGTCTGACAGAGTTTGTGTTCAGACTGTTAATGTTAGCGCAGAAGCTGACTTGAAAAATCAGATTATATTCTTTCTTGTAAGATGCTATCTTCTCTGCATGTAACTCAGTAGGCAAAGATCTATTGAGATACCATGGGGGTTGTTCCACTCAGAGGTGTGTGAAAAGGAAGTTGGAAATATGCCAACAAAGGAATGATGTGGATAGGCAGAAGAATTAACAAATGGGCTGTGGTGTGATTAAGGTGTGTGATACAAAGGAGAGTAGCCAAGGTACCTGATAACTGTGGAACGGCAACAGTTCAAAAAGGAGTTGAGGACAAAAGCTTAATGTTGGGAAGGAAATTGAAGAGTAAAATGGCTGAGACAAGTGTTTAAAGGCCAGGTTGGGTGGGGCTCTGAGGAACCTGGACTAGTGGAAGGTGTCCCTGCCCATGGCAGGGGGATTGGGACTAGATGATCTTTGAGGTCCCTTCCAACCCAAACCATTCTGTGATTCTATGAAAGCTGACAAAGCAAAGGTGGCATAAAATCGTACACAGTAATATTAGCTATATTATCCCATTCTTATCTAGAACAGCTGCTGAGAGCATGCGGTTCTGGAAGTGACCGGCTTCTGTATGTTGCATTCCATTTGTGAGGGATTTGCCTGCCTCTTAAGTGGCTTTTACAAAGTACTACAAACACAAATCAGTAGATTGGTCTTAAATACATTTTTTCATAGCTGCCCAACACCTGAGGCTTACTAGCCAAATAGCTTCATGGACTTTTTTTAACCATTATAAACCAAGATGTAGTTTTCCAGTATCACTTTATAGGATTGTTTTTTGTACCATGGTTTAGTTCAGTAGTTTAAGTTCAGTTGTTTGAGGGCATTAAATATATGTAAGAAAGAAGTTGCCTTTGTTTATATGCCATGTTTTACAGACATTGCTATTACTTTAGGTAATTAGAATAAGTATTACTTAAGCCTACAACTGCAGTCAGATAGAAAGGCTAAATAAAGAGGAAAGGATGAGGCTGAAACACAGGACCATACTATGCCATAAACCAGTTTGCAAACACAGAGGAATCTTTACTAATTTTTTTTTGCTTAATGTTACATGATTCAAAGGCTCTTGTTCAAAATGCATAAACTTCCCTAAGACAGAGGTGGGTAGTGGAACATTAGTTTCATTCCTCACAGTTTTGGAATTAAACCCTTTGACTTCTGTTGTTCTTACTATAAAGAGAGCACAGTTTATAGTTACTGTCTAGTTGTATGAATGCCTTAATGTGTGTGTGGGGGGAGAAGTTTGACATTTAGAAAGCACAATCAGAGCAAATATGTCACCTGTTTATTTTGTATTTACTCCCTACATAACTTTTCCCTCTTCCTTTTTAACTTTATTAGGCTTTCTAACCAGATGCATAAAATTCAGTTGATAGTTGATATGGGCTTTGCAGCGTTTCTAGTATTTGCTTTTCAGCTGACGCGCCTGCAAGAGGTTTCCACTGGTTCACAAGGGAACCTGCTGTTCTCGGATTGTGATTTTGAGGCTGATTTCTAAGATTAGATCTTCTCGTTTGGAGAGTAGTGTGTCATGAAATTGCTGATCAGCAACTGTACAGGTGGCAGTAGTTCAGAATTCCTGTCACCTGGCAGCAGTTGGACATCTTATAAATTATGTATTCTACTGCTGTAAAAGTAGTACATCAGATCACCTTTTATTAAAAGTTTTATAATTTTTATGACAAAAGTATTTAAATAATTTTGGGTCATTTTATTCTTAGCATGCTAAGCCCCTTTCACCCGTTTTCAGTCTCTTTGCTGTAATCTGGGGGAGACCACTAGCATACTTTGAATCTCATGCATATGAGGGTCTAGAAGCACTGGTATGACTTTGTTCAGAAGTTTAGTTGCAGGTAAGTGACAGAGTTTGCATCCAAGCACATGCAGAAACAGTCTGCTGTCAGCCTGGGACTTGCAGAGAACTGTTTCAGTATGTGCAGCTTGAACCCAAGCTAGCTCTGTGCTTTTTGCCTGAACTGTTCCTCAGCTGAAGCTATTTTCATCGTGTATATGCTTGTGCCATGCATGTACCCACCTTATTAATGCTGCTACAAGGCACAATGCTAAAAAGCAGAGTGGAGACATTCATATAGCTCTGCGGGAGTAGGTTGAATGGGCCTGTGCTTACTGTATGGCTATTGCAGAGCCTTCTGAAGGGTTGTGCTTGCCTTTGTTGTGTGCGAAATGGTGTCAGCTCAATTAGCTAGCTGGAGAGCAGCTCAGAGGGGGCCTGTTTAAGTTGGGGGCAGTGCAGGCTTGGCACTAAGTCAGAGCTAATCTTCATCTTTGTTGACCATTAGAAAGCCGGTTGAATGCGGGAAACTGATGGTGGGCAAGTCAAGCTGTGTCTTAAGAGAGCTGACACTTGTCCTGGGACTTAACTGGGGTGCCGGGAGCAGCTATACTGCTCTGGTCCTGCAGTAGTTCTGGAAGGACTATGGCTATGTTTGCATAGTGCTGTGGTTCAGTTGATACCTTGGTTGTCTGCAGATACATCAATAACGTTTTCCTATCCATAAGATAATTGAAGTAGAACATAAAATAACTAAAATTTGATTCTTTTCTACTTAAATATTTACTACTTGAAGATATAACTCATTTAATGTTTCTAAAGGCAGTTGAACAGAAAATTTAGCTTTGAAGATGCACACTGAATTACAAGTCACAAGTCAAATGCTTAAAGTTATTTTCATGTTTCAGTACCTTTATATGACCATTGCTTCTTTTAATAATGCACATTTGCCTAACAAAAGCGCAATCAGTTCCTGCCCTGTTTTCCACATACCTGGAATATATATGTATACACATTTTGCATAGAAGCAGTGTTAATAAATTTCTGTTATCAATTTTGATCTTTTTTGCCACTTAATATAGAAATTTCAGTAGTTTAAATTAAATAAATAGGCATTCCTTTCATCCATTCAGAAATGTAATTTACTGTGTTTGTAATTTAACATCATTTTGTAGGCGAAGGAAGAATTACGATGTGTCAATATTGCCTGAGAATGTAACTGTATATTCCTGCAGTTCACACTACAAAATAGAACTACATGGTCTCCACAGGCAGTATTTGGCATTATATTTCATAGTTTGTTTATGTTGGGATGTAATAGGAATAATAAATGTATCCTGGTAAAAATAAAATACCATTGACTCTGTTAGGTCTTTATCACTTTAATTACAACTGTGAATCTAATACCGAGGAACTATTATCCCACTCCACTTAGAGTTCATCTCTCACAAGTTCAACTTTACAAGCTGTCTTTATAAAACACATTATATGGGGGCTGCATTCCGTGATCTGTACTGTATTCAACATCATATAACAGGCAGTCATTAATGTCTGTATTTTACATGGCAGAACATTATACTGATTTGGTTTTAGTCTACTTAATTGCAGCGTGTGGCTCGGTTGGATGCTGTGGAAGTTCTGAGCTGGCAGTGTTTCCATGTTCTTTTTGTTCAGAATTTAATGTCATTATGGTGGCTGTATGCTGTGAAGCTTTTATTATTCCTGATAAATGCCATAATATTAAAAAAGGTTGGTTTTCTAAGAATCTGTTCAAGGTTTTGAATGGTTCATCACGGCTTCTGCTTCTGCGTGTATGTATATCCACACCTACTGGTGCCCTGATCATTCAGTATGAGAACAGTTAAAACAGCATTTAGACTTACTTCTTAATGACTGCCCTCATTCTTCATGAGGCTCGTGAGGTTTTCATCAAGGATTTGCTTCATCTCTGTGTTGTGATCTGATTACCTGTGCTGCGATATCTGATTTTCTTTAACATGTCTCCAACAGTTGACCAAAAGGGGGTGCTAATAGATCAAACAGTCACACGTGTTGCCAAAGGTTAAGAAGCCTATTTTTGTGCAATGGATTAAATCTGAGCTACTGAATTAGGTCAGGTAAATATGAGTGTTTGCATCTCTGTGTTATGTAACACGCTAGTCACATCATTGCTCTTTGTGGACGGCAAATTCGTGCTTTGTAAATATGGCAGCTTCTTGCCTTCCATTAGGCTTGTGGAGGATTCTTCGTGGCATTTCCAGAGGCTCTGTGGCTGGCATTCTCTTCTGTAAGACTTCCATTTATATCGTATAGGGTTAAGCGTAAGTTATTTAGCAGATACTTAAGAAGTTCAAGTTTGTTAATTTTAGAGATTGACTACAGATATCCAAAACTACCAAGATAAACGTTCACATCAAATGCCTTAATATCCTACATCCTGATATCACAAAATACTTTCACTGTTCTTTTTTTTACTGTTTGGTTTCTCCAGTTCAACAGAGCTTGGCTAATG
The DNA here is from genome assembly GCF_015220075.1 of Falco rusticolus. Taxonomy (NCBI): domain Eukaryota; kingdom Metazoa; phylum Chordata; class Aves; order Falconiformes; family Falconidae; genus Falco; species Falco rusticolus. The sequence continues at coordinate 66,191,698 of NC_051210.1, read as the reverse complement.
GCATCAACAGAGCTGGGGTCTCTAACATAACAAGGGAAAAGAAGCCATAAATACATCCCCTGCAACAAGGAACCTTGTTATGTCCTTATCCCACAGTGGGATAAGATGGTCGAGAGACCTGATACTGATGTGAATATTGTGGCATAGGACTGGAGAGCTTCCAGCAGCTTCTCAATGGACCCCTCCATTTGTGTAGCAGAGATGAACCCATTTGTGACTTTGCTGGAACAGCATATAATGGTGGGAGCACATGCTTCTTGTGGATGACACATGGTTAGATGATCACAACATTATTTTTTTTCCAGGTTGCCCAATACCTATAGAAATTTTTTAACTCTACAAATTCATATTTTCACTAGTAGTGATCATTAATTCATTCCATGTCATTGAGCTATTGTGAGAGTGTTTTTACAAGTATTTAATAAGAACACCATGTAGTATAGTCTTTGACAGATTTCTGCTCTTGTCTCTCTACACAGTATAGAAGACATCCACATTTACTGTGGACTAAATGTGGCATCTTTACAAGCCATACACCCGGTTCTCTTTGATGAAAGAAAAACTTTTTAGGGACTAGAAGACCTTGTGAAGGGTTGGTTATAATCCAAGAAGCTACAGATTGGATTAGTCACATACATTAATGTAGGATACTGTGGGAAAGTATCAGCAAGATCATGAAGGACATAGGTGACTTTTCAAAATAAACCTTAGTTTTATTTTTGTCTGTGTAAATTTGAAGTATTTTTGATTGAAAAGGCTAACTATTCTAATCAAGCCAGGCTTTTACATTTAAAAGCTTGTTTCTTCATCACTAGGGAGCTCACTATAAGATAGATGTTTGGGCAGATCCACAAAGGAGCTGTGGCCAGCTTGGAGTCTTGTCACACTGTTATTAGATAGTAACTGTGAGGGAAGTTTGTCTGAGATGTGTTTTGAATGGGACATTAATGAGCCTAGAAGGTATCAGGGTTTATTATTGCTAACTATTACACGTAAAACTTTCTGTATAGTTTCTGAACTTTAGGATTCTATCACTGCTATTTATTATTATTTAAAGTATTCTGCGTACAGTAATCTTAAGTCAGAGTTTGAGTGGTCTTGGAACAGGGTAAGAAATGGAACTTCCTGCTTTTAAGGCCTCATGCCAAGATCTTTTTTGACAGGAAAAAAAATAATGCGTAAGAAGTCAAAAAGGCAAAACAGGATAATGTGGACCCATATTGCTTACAAAGAGAAAGGGAGAAAGCAGATTACCTTTCTGGAGGTCAGTAGTAGAAGAAAGGAGGAGAACCTTGTGAGAATGGAACTGTAAACAGTATGTTTTATACTTCTGTAAGTTTATCTGTCACAAAAGCTACCTAAAGGCAAAGGTATTGGGAATTTTGTGAGAATTACTTTACTGTTGAGCACAGAATAAAAGATTTACATTGAATGGTCACTTGAGTGATTTAGATGGCATATTCATTTAATTTGAAGGTAAAAGAAATGTTGTAAAGTTTATACAATTTCTAAGGGGAAACTTGAGTGACGAAATGATACTTGTAGTTGTGGGAATTTGAAAAGGGAGGATTGTGCGTAAGAGATCTGTTTACTGATTATCTTCTCAGTTAAGTGCCTGACATTAGGGACAAACTTGCAGTGAAACCTGTTGAAAATTAAACAAGTGCTCTGGGAATCAAGTAACACTTTCTATTAACTTTGAAATAGTAGTATTTCAGAGTTGCTGGTATTTCTCCAGGTTACTTTCCTATGAGAGATGCAACAAATGGAAATACCAGCAACCTATCACATTTAAAGCAAAACTGGTGTTTTATGTATTTTTACACAGCCAGACCTCCATGGACTTACAGTTCACATTCCTAGTCTAGTCCAAATGTCAGTTTTCAAGCACTTTTCAGATAGGAAATTCTTAAGGAAAGTATGTTCTTTCCAACTCATTGCAATCCAGGGATGGCAGAAGGCTGGGCATTTAAGAAATGTACAAGGCTGCAAATTCCAGTAACAGTTGGGCTTTTTCCAGAATGCTGTAGTCAAGAGAAAGGGCTTTGAGAAATGATGAAGAGGAGCAGAAGTTGACAGGTTAGTAAACTATCTGCCTGCTTTTGTAGAAGAGCTGAAACATCATGGACCAGCTGTAAGGTGTGATGCCTTGCAGTTTATCCCAGCTGACAGAGACATCTTGTGCAAAAAAATCAGCTCCCTCTGCATGCAGTGTAGAGGCATCTAAGAGAGATTCTGCTCACCTTTGATCTGGTGGGATTTTTACCCTGCTCTTCCCTATCAACTGTAATGATATGAAAAACATTTAATTTTTTCTTGCAATTACAGAAATTTCCAAAATGAGCAATCATCTGAGGAAAAACAATTTCAAATGGCGTAATGCTGAGTGGAAATAATTTTGGAAGGGCATGGCGCTTATACTTTGCAAAGCTGATTAATGCTTTTCCAAATCAAAAAATAAACACACACACACACACCAACCCCCCCCCCCAAACAACAACACAAAACAGCCAAATGCAAACTGAATTGTGCTAAAATCTGTTCCAAATGTCATACACATTAGAAGAAAATCCGTGATTCTGATTACCCTGTTGCTTAAATCATGGCATATTCAAATGTTTACATAGTCATCAGACCTCTCCACAGAGCAAGGTTCATCGAACTTCTTGTTTCATAGTTTAGATGATTTTCTATCCAGAAAGGACCATTTTGATTGCATAATCCAATGTCCTGTTTTGGCCATATATTAAGAGGTGTACTGAACACTGTATCATGTGATGTTCTAGAATAGCTGCAGAATAATACTTCGATACTAAAATTACTGGAGCGGGGGAGAAACTGATTTTCCTGTAACAATGGTTTTGCCTTGTTTAAGGTTTTAAATTTTGTGGCTTCAGCTGCTTACCACTGGAACTCAAGCATAATGCTCCTGTTCTGATTTAGGATAACTGCTCTGGCGTGTTTTTGAATAAGGACATCTAAGAGCCATTTCTTGTAGCATTTTGCAGTATCTGTCTGTTGTGTTTTTATGATGTATTTTTTTACATGTTCAAATTAAAAAATAACAGCTGTGTTGAACCAAAAGCTCTCTGGGACAGAGATTCTAAGCTAACATGGTAGTTATCATTTTGATGTTTATGAAATTCTTGTGCTCCCTTATGCTTGAAAACTTCCATCTTGTTCTTCAGAATACCCTTCTGGTGGGTTTTGTGATTCTAAACAAGAATAGATGTGTCTGTCCATGTCACGAAGTTGGGTGATATTGTAAACTTTGTACTTTGAATTAGTTTTTCATGATTTGGGGATTTTTTTAAGTTGTTATTGGCGGATGGAAGGTAATTTAGTAGACTGTAATCTGTGTTAGAAGTATGGATTCGAGGAAATCTGCATTTGAAATATTACTGAACTGAACTTCATTCCATTTGCTTAGTTTTGTAAGATTCTTGCGGCTTTCTTCAGTCACTGATTTCAAATTCCTGTCTAGTGTAGGTTTTACCCACTAAAAACTTTACCATGCTAATATTGCCTGAAAATTGAATTCTTATTTAGTTACTGTGTTAAATCCAGTGCAGCTAGATTAATTAAATGATCAAGCTCATATCTTCAAATGCATTCTCACCAGAATCAACAAAAATTAGGGGGGGGGGATTTGAGATCAGAAGACATGGCAGATGCATGTGTTACGGAGACTGTTTCCCCAGTTAGGTCTTCCATGTTTCCATGGTTTAGTATAATGTGGTAGAAGATAATGATTTTTTAAGTCTACAAGTTTTGAATGATTGTGTGCAAGTTATCTGGCCCTGAAACACCTTTCATTTTATTGACTATTTAACAGTTACAGTTTATGTGGGGAAGGGTTAGTTTGGATAGTATTGCAGGTTTTATGGAAGTCTTGGAATTTGGCTTTAAAAGCTGTGTTGTTTTTAAAGGCATCTATGGATGCTTTCCTCAAAAATTAGATAAAAATTACGAATAGGTTAAATTACTAGCAGTATGGTTGTAAGTTCCCATAGGCAAAATCTCAGAGTTCATTTGCATCTGCAAGCATGCCTGGCTTTCCAAAGTAGGTAATCATCTGAAGAACAGTCAAAATGAAAGTGGGCTTCATCCCTGTTACTGTTCTCATGTCTGTATTTTTGCTTTTTTGTGCCTTATTTGTTTAAAATGACCTTAATTTAATGTGGAGCACATTCTTAGCTCAGGGAATTGGGCTTTTTGGCTTGTTTCACTCACTGTTGTATTATTTTGTCAAAAGATGATATATACTCGGAGGGCCCAATCCTGACATTAGTGACAATGCAAATGAAGGGAGATTTTACTTCTTAAATCATTAATGTGGAATTGGATTCTGTGTTTCCATATGTACCTTACAGGTTTAGTAGTTATGCAAGAAGATTAATCATATTTCTTGGAAACAAATAAGCTGACCAATACTGATCTAGTGATGAAGAAAATACTTGTGAGCTTTCCCACTCAAACCCAGAAAATTTTGTTTGAATTCTCAGCTTAGGGTTTGTTTTGGTTTTGTTGGTTTTTTTTTTTTGTTTGTTTGTTTTTTAATTTGTTAATGTTCTGTTGTTAAAGTGTAGAACTGGAGCTTTACCATTACAAATAGATTGAGGATTTTTTTCCTTTGATGCCATCATTTTAAGGATCGGAGTTCCAGAATGCTTGCAGCAGCCTTGTATTTTTCTGTCTGTTCGTGACAAACCAGCTACTGTACATTCATATAGAGTAGTACAGTCCTTGCCACTGGCAGTCTGTCTGTGACAGAGAGCCTGTAGGCTGACATAAAGTGCAGCCTGTTGTGAACTGCTAAGTGGGAGTCTGCCAAAAACTCAGCAGACAGAACTAATTGGGGAGAAAAAGGATTTTTGTGCCCTCATCTCTCCCTCTTCAATTTTTTTTACAAGACGGATATTGTTAAAGTAACTTGTTTATGTAAGATTTGTCTGCCTCTATTTTCTCATTGCATGAATCATTTTTTAACTTCAAGTCTTGCACCGCAGGTCACTGAGCACTTCCACATGGCGGCTGGCACAGGACCAAACTCGAGACACGCAACTCATCACAGTTGATGAAAAATTGGTAAGGGTTTTCTACTGCATACTGCTATGATACAGCCTTCAGGGTTATTTTTGCACAATAGACATTCAGTATGGTATTCTGCGTTCTTCTAGGAAAGCTGTATAAATTGGAACTACAAAGCAACAATGCTTCATACATTTTTAAGAGGAGCATTAGTAAAACGTAACTATGTGAAGGCAATACGGAATTCAAAGTATTAAGCAATATAAAATGATGAATACCTTGTTTATTATTATTATTATATCATGGCCAAGGATCAATATGAACTGTAATTTATAACAGTTTGTTCTTTTTGAAATCTGGATATGTAAGTATACATTATTTGCCAGATTCTTGAAACTATCTTCATTAGGACCCATTTTATTAAAGGAACTGTGCAAAGAAGCAGCATGCAAGATTATTGTTACTATGCACATATACTTTAGCTTTTGAATATGCATGAAGGTTAGATTACAACTAGGAACAAATGCATAACATTCTTCTGCTAATCAGTAGCAGATCAGAAATTTGGCAATCTTTTCTTGTAAGTTCTTCCATAATGTGTGGTCTGTTACTCTAGGTGCAACCTGACACTTATGTTTACATTATTCAATAGTATAATTTTTGTAAGACTTCTGAGGGGGAATGCATCACAGCAGAAGCATGCTTTTCATTGGTTTTCAAATCACTTTTGAATCTTCAGGGGAAAAAAAATATTCCCATCATATATACCAGACAGTTCATATTGTATGTAGTGCCTTGTATTCCTAAAGCTATATTAACTACTTGAGAAATATTTTGAATTTGTATTTATAAATCGAAAATTTGTAATGTCAGCTGTCACAATCTAGTTAACGTTTAACAGGCTATTGGAAAAAAACACACCTACTTTACTCTTTAGGGCTTTTTTTTCTCATGCTTTGTAATGTAGATGTAGCAATAATAACCTACTCACAGGTAAAAAAATACAGTTCTTTACGTAAGCTTTTTTTCTGATTTTAGGAAGTAATAGTATAATTTTAGGTTTAAAAATCAGGGAAAAAAATAATGCTGTATTCTAGTGAATGGGATTGTCTTACTAATCTAGTTGCATAACTTGGGATTCAGGAAATTTCATTTAATGGATAGGGGTTTGTGAGTCACTATGTAAATAAGATTCTCCAAGTCAGTAGACCTACATTTCCCTAAACAAATTACGAATGAGTTTGATTATTGTAGCACTGTTCTTTAACATAAAAAAAAAAATCATCTAAATAGCATTTTTATAATGCCTGAATTTACAGTATCATATTTCCCTATTGTGACCTCAGGTGATGAATACATAGATCTGAAAGAGGCTACAGTGCAAAGAGAAACCCACAAAATAAATACTCTTCTATCTTCTGTTTTGTATTTAAATGTACATTATCCTAAGTTAGGGTTGTACATTACCCTGTCTATCTATGACGGTTTACACTTCCAGTTGAGTTAAAGTGATACTGATTTGAAATACAACTATTCTGTTCTCTTAGTGTTAGTGTAAATGAATTGTAAGTTAAGTGGGTATTTCTGTCATAGACGACACTCGTATCATAGTTGCTGGGGCTGGGGTTTGAGATCTCATAGTAGCAGCTGTTGAGTAATTTTAATTTTGATACATGTAATGTATCTAAATTATTGTTTTATGCTCATTTTTTTTCAAGTATTACATTAAATGTCAGACTGGATAGTATTTTTCTACAGTATGTTGGTGCACATTCTAGATGCGCAAATCTTTTTGTTTTCCAGATTATTGTAGAGCCCTAAATAAAATGATGGGAAATTAGAATAACATTTTAAAATTTTCATTTGTAGGTTTAGTAAGTTTTTGAAGTAGTTTCCATAATGCTGTAAAATTTCCAATAATCTATGTTCTTTTAATGGACAAAAATTTGTATCCCATTAGCAAGGAAAGTCTTCACAAAGGGGTTTGATGTGGTTTTCAACTCTTTTCAGGACTAGGAGAAGTTCTCTGGGCACCTATTAAAACCTCATGGAAAAGTAGAGTACTGTATTAACTTATTTTAAGTTGCTGCAATATATTTCCTGATTTAAATAGGATTAATTACAACCCATTAAAACCAATTTAACACATTACATGAATGTTCTGTTTTTCTAATAATGTTGCTCAGCACAATAAAACTATTATTTCCATGCAAGTTGTAACTAAACTGTATTCCAGAGGTTAATATTTAACTTTTAATTAAAAAAAGACCCCTTTGCTTGTGTTACTGCCAGATGTGTGAATCTTATTGTTAGAAATCATTAAGTCCTATTTTGATGGATTTGTTGGCTTTGTCATACTTGGGTTTTTTGGGGTTTGGTTGTTGGTTTTTTTAAAGCCTAACATCACCTTATGCGTGGGTTTTATGTGCGTATCAGAAAGAAGAAGCAAGAACAGGTGGAAAATGGGATATGGTTGTGCTTGTTTGCCTTACTGCTCTTGTAACTTATTTTGAAACTGAACTCTTCTGTGAGCTGGTGTTTGCAAGGCTAGTAGAGTAACACTGTGTTTATTTAGAACTTTTAACTGCGTATTGTGGTTGGGTTAATCTATTTCCAGTGCTTTTGTAGGCCCTGTATTCCTATGTATACATGCATATGCTAGAACTTGATCAACAGGGGTTCCTTTGGATTATCTAGAGCCCCATTTGGTTCTGTAAGTACTAAAATGTTCCTTGTCTTGTGAACACAAATGAAATAGAAGGCAGAGGAGCATCCTGACATTGAATTATTAACCAGTTGTCAGTTATCTTCTTACTGCCACCCAGCATGTGTTGAATACAACAGAAAAATGAGTTCTAATGAAATAGCAAAAGAGACAGTAGTTTAGGCCATGTTGACCTTTTATATTAGGAAAAAGTGGGACTGTTAAATATAAGAGGAGCTAAATGCTCAGCTTGTCTAGAACACATCTGAGAAATGGTACCTATGTCTCAAGTTACTGGCTGTTTTGGGTGAATATCGAATAAAATAACTTTTAGTGAATAGTTAAATCCAAGGAAAATAACAGACAAAATGAACAAAGCTGAACAGAAATAAAGCTCTTGCATCACATTTTGAATCTCTGGCCACCAATTAGGTCATATTCCAAGAGTCTGGACAAATAGTTATGTGAAAAATAGTCTCTCAAGACCCGGCTTGTGTTAGGAAATTTGGGCTATAGAGGACAAAGGCTGTCGGCAGCGAATCTCCCTCAGGTAATGTTCCAAATGATTTAACTGTTTATGCATATGGAATAACATAGCTTCCATCATCATTATAAAAAGCTTCAGTGGTTTTGTCTGAAATGTGGGTTTGAACTGTTTTAAATTGCTATGATTTGATTAAATCGTTTTAAGTAGGGTACATCAATACTGTTTGTTTTAGCTAAAAGTTGTCCAGTTCACAACTGGCTTCCCAGTCAGGGCTGGTGACGCTGCATTGTGGGTATCTAGCCTGGAGTTTCTACAGGCTAGGCATTTTTGTGAAAGTTGCCCCCTAATATTTGCCAATAAAAGGACTTTCGTAGTGGATAAATGATACCGATTTCAAAATTAGAACAACTGCCAGAAAATATCCTTTCCATCTCTGAGGCAGAATATTCCACTGATAATGTATATCCTGTAGTTCAAGAGAAAAAATATTGCAAAGGCAGTTTTAGGGTTTGGTCACTGCGGAGACACTAGAAACGTTGTTCAACTGTGCTAAGGATCAGCTGTTAGTTGCAACCATCTCACAGATGTTTTTACTCTGTATCAGGCCAAGACAAAATAGGATGAGTTGCTACTCAGGACTAAGCATTCAAGAGCAGTGCTATCAAGTGCACTTGAGATGGTACTAAAGTGGTTTTTCCAGCATTATGAGAACATGTAGAAACAGACTCTATTACACACATGACAGGCTAACTAGAGTGATAGTATTGACATTTCAGCACCTGTCTTGAAATTGTTTTATATATACTGTGAATTAACCTTTGTTTCAGTAATGGTTCAGAAGTCTCAGTTCTGAAATTCAGCAGAGGGATCGTTTACTTCTGACTGTAGATGAAATCACATACATAACTCATTAAAAGTAACTTGCATACACCAAACTGGGCACAGAAAATCTGAATTCTTTTTTGAGGAAAAGTTCCCATTTTTTGGATGATGTTCAAGAGGAGCAGTAAAAGCTGTATATTGCAGCAGCCTAGGCCAAAGCAGATTAATAAGTGGACTTAGTGGATGAGGGAAAGGCTGTGGATGTTATTTATCTGCTTGAGTAAAGCCCTTGACAGCATTTCCCACAGCTTTCTCCTCAAGAAACCGGCTGCTCATGGTTGGACAGCTGTACTCTTTCCTGGGTAACAAACTGGCTGCATGGCCACTCCCAGAGACTGGGTTCATGAAGTTACATCCAGCTGGCGGCCAGTCAGAAGTGGTGTTCCCCAGGGCTCAGGGCTAAGCTCATCAGTGATCTGGATGAGAGGATTGAGTGCAACCTCAGTAAGTTTGCAGGTGATGGCAAGCTGGGGGGGAGCGTTGATCTGCTGTAGGGCAGGAGGCTCTGCAGAGGGGTCTGGGCAGGCTGGAGCGATGGGCCCAGGCCAGTTGTGTGAGGTTCAACCAGGCTCAGTGCCGGGTCCTGCCCGTGGGTCACACCAGCCCCCGCAGTGCTGCGGGCTGGGGGCAGGGGGCTGGGAACTGCCTGGGGGGAAAGGGCCTGGGGGGGCTGGTCGGCAGCCGGCTGGGCATGAGCCCCCCGTGTGCCCAGGTGGCCAAGGAGGCCAGCAGCACCCTGGCTGGTGCCGGGAACAGCGTGGCCAGCAGGGCCAGGGCAGTGCTGTCCCCCTGCACTGGGCACTGGCGAGGCCGCCCCTCGACTCCTGTGTTCAGCCTCGGGCCCTCACTGCCAGGGGGACGCAGAGGGGCTGCAGCGTGTCCAGAGATGGGCAGGGGGCTGGTGAAGGGTCTGGAGCACAGGTCTTATGAGGAGTGGCTGAGGGAACTGGGGTTGTTTAGCCTGGAAAAGGAAGAGAAAAGGAGGCTTAGGGGGGATTTTATCACTCTCTACAGCTACCTGAAGGAAGGTCGTTGCAAGGTGGGTGTCAGTCTCTTCTCCCAAGTAGGAGGTAATAGGACAAGAGGAAATGGGTTGGTTATTAGGAAAAATTCCTTCCCTGAGAGGGTGGTCAAGCCTTGGAACAGGCTGCCCAGGGAAGTGGTGGAATCAGCATCCCTGGATATATTTAAAAGATGTGTAGATGTGGCATCTGGGGGCATCATTTAATGGTGGGCTTGGCAGTGCTAGGTGAATGACTGGACTTGATCTCAAGGTTTTTTTGCAGCCTAAATGATTCCATGATTCTAGTAACTATTGTGAAATGTATATCAAGAATCTCAGCAGCTTCCTCTTGGCTGTCCAGAGGTAGCAGTTAGTGTCTGTTGTGTTTACTACTGGATAATCCAGGAGTAGCACTGTATTATTAGAATTCTCAGAACATGAACCTCTTCAGCAAAAGAGTTGCAGAAACACTCCAGTCCAGTTTTTCTAGAAGCAAACATCATTTTCATTATTAGCAAACATCACACAATGTTTTCAGTATTGACTCATTGTTCACCATCCAAATCCCAACTTTGGCTAGGCTTAGAAATTAATGAACTTGTATAATCTTTGTTTGATTAGAGAAGTATAAACTTTACTATAATAAACTGTGGTAATACTGCGGCTCAAAATAAAATATACAAACAAGTGAAAAATAGGCTGGAATGACAATACTTCTTGAAATCTCAATCCTGATAGGCTACAGTGCTGTGAAACAAAGGGCATAGCAAATCAAGCTTTAACATAGAACCATAGAATGATTTGGATTAGAAAGGACCTTAAAGATCACCCAGTTCCAACCCCCTGCCATGGACACAGACACCTTCCACCAGACCAGGTTGCTCAAAGCCCCATCCAGCCTGGCCTTGGACACTGCCAGGGATGGGGCATCCACAGCTGCTCTGGGCAGCCTGTGCCCGTGCCTCACCACCCTCATATGCTTTTTAAAGTGTGATCATTGCTAGCAGCATTTCCCAAGAACCGCAAATAGATAATATACTTTGATAACCGGAGTAGTATGCACAACATTACTTGCAAGACAGTGTGACATTGCATTTGAAGATTGTGTATAGGAACTGATCTTGGAACTTGGTGAAGAGAAACACTTGGCAAAGTATGCGTTTATTAAAGACAGGCTTACTAGATTTGCTTTTCTTGAAACTGCTATTCAGCCAAGAATTCTCCAAGCATTACCAGTGTGTTAGATAATAAGGATATACTGGATGTTCTGTGTTGGGTTTTTTTTCCAAAATGCTGTTAACCCCTTGTGGGGTTATTACTTGAGGGTGAGTTCAAGCTGTTCGTAAAGTAACTTAATGGGATAGAAGAATTTAGAATAATCTTTTCTTCATTTAGACCACTCTAGCTGCAATATTTATTCAACTCGTTACCATATAAGATGGTAAGGACAGCATTCCTCTTTAGATGAGGAATGTAACTTTGAAATTTTTGTGTGCTTTATTTGTATGGCTCTATGATAGGCAGTTGTCCTGTTCAAAGGGTACAAGGTTCCACATTCTAGAATTATTTCAGAATTAAAAGCATTATTTCAATAAAAGTGAAATACTCAAAGGAGAACACTATGCAAATGAAAATACATCTGCTTTACTAAAAGTGTATTATTTAAGAGTGGACTTTGTATAGAGTCAAATATTAAATATTAAATACAAATAAATAAAAAACCCCACCTTTACTTTTTGTCATCACTGATAGTTTATTTGTGAATCTGCATTTTTGCTGCAAAACAATCTACGAAAAAGTTTTTTTCTCTCTTTCTCTTTTCTCCCCTCCGCCCCCTTCCCACCCCCCCCCAACAAAGAAAGACTGCTCTGAGGAGGGAAAAAACTGTGTTGGTTAATTTTGTCAAGCAGCTAATGTGAAATTTAGTATTTAAAGTTTTTATTGATTTTGGGGATGGTGATAATCCTTGTCACTTCATGTATACAACACTGGTCTGTCAGAGCATACATGTATTTCTAAACAGTTTTATTTGTTTGGTTGCCTTTTTTTTTCTTTTTCTTTTTAAATATTTAAGTAATTTGACAGTTTCTTCTTCATGGTTTTGGCTGGTAGTTGTATTTGGTCTTAAATACAGTACAAACTCAGGTGTAGCTGTGTGCATACTCGCCAGATTATCTAGTTCTGTACATGTTTTAAGTACTGCAAATTCACTATATTGTGCTGTTTGGCAATTAAACCCCTTTTCACTTGGAACAGTCTAGCTCAATTCAGCCTATACTGCTTGCTACAACTTGTTTTTCTAAGCAATTGTAGTTTGATGAAGCTTGCAGTGGTTTAGAAAACCTGGTTGGCTGGATACCAATAAAGAGCTTTCTGCAAGCATGGCTGCAGGCAACAAGTTACTCTCCACGATAAAGTTTCTGTAGTTATGACAGTCCAAGTAAAGAAATTGCCGTCACCTTCAGCTGTCCTTTAAGAGCAATAAATAGTGCTATATTTCTAAAGTTCAGCTTGAGATAATTTTATTTTTCAGTTTAGAAAACTACATAAGTTGCAAGTAGCCCAGAACCTTGTATGAAGTGGTACATAGTTGAATAAGTGATAGCAATTGCACTCTTATCCCTGTGGAGGTTTGTTTTGGTTTTAGGACAGGGTAAAGGATTTGGATTTCTTTGTCTCAGAGCCTTCTCTTTTGGTGCATGGCGGTGCTATCTCTGCTGGGTATTGGAAGGGGGAGTGCCTGATATTGAGGTTACATAACCTTCTAACATCTCGAGTGTCTGTTTTGTCTGGGCTTCCTTCATGCAGCATTCTTGTGCAAAAATTTCAAGGCTTTAGTCTGGAGCACCGGGTCAAAGAATATGTCTCTTTGAAGGGTATGCAGGCGATTTTTTTTTTTTGTTGTTTCATGACACCGTATTTAATTTTCTATCAAAGAATACTGGTTTTGACGAGCTTGCTACGGTGGCTGCTCAAACAAATTAAAGGAGTGTCATTGTACCATGTTTAGTTTGTCTGGCTTCCGAAGGGTTATTCAACATGCAAATACTTGTTTTTTTAAGTCAAAGTATATAAGCAATGTTTCTAATCTGCTAGAAAGAATAAAAGCCATTGATACAGTCTAGTAATCAACAGGAGTAAGAAGTAACATAATTTCTGGAGCTGTTTTGCTTTTTAAAGACTAGATAGTATTTTCATGTTCTCATAATACAATGCCATTATCTGAACACCCAAGTTAGTATCCCGTGTTACGAAATATTTTTGTAGATCACATGAATTCTTGTCCTGTTGGGAATACTGAATGTACAATTAATTGTAGAGGGCTTGCAGTTCAATCAATGTGTCTTTCTGAACTTCTGTAGCATATCTAAGTTGTAGATTTAAGACACAAATCCTAGCCTAACTAACAGAGTTCTATGTACAGACTTGAAAGCTGTTTCTAGTTCTGAAGTTCTAGCTGAATAATTTTATCAAGTCAGAAGGGAAAAACTTTCCTTGTCTAGAAATCCTCATAATCCTGTGGGAATCGTTGAACATCTTAGTCATACTGCAAGAGAGCTAGGCTCTTCTGCAGTACTATGTCTTTCTACTCAGAAAATGAATGATGAAATGGAACCAGATGCACTTACAGTTTGTGATGGCTTGTTTATGAGCTATCTTTGAACTGCTTTTATGGCTGCTTTCTCAGATTAGGAACATTAACCTGCATTAAGTGGGGACATGGGCCATGGAGGCAGCATCTGATGTTGAGGTTCTAGTATGCAGTTTAGTTCTTGTGTTGTGAAGCATGCACTGTAGGGAAATTGCTCAGTCTTTTTATGTGTTGTGGCTTACAAGTAGTGCAAAAGAACATCTCAGCTTGATGGTGAAGTAAATTTTATCCTATTACTTGTTAGCCTGAAAGCTGGGTTAACAAGTAGGCAGAAGCTGAGCTATAAGGAATTTCTACAAAATGCTGATAAGACATACCAAATACAGTATTTCTTTAAAGATGTTACAATTATTTTGCAAATGTTTTAAAAAAGTTAAGGCTATCATGATTATTTCCAATTACAAACGTGAAAAGTGGATAGTTTTTCCTTACAGATTGATTTTATAGATGTACACATATATTCCTGTATAAAAATAAATAACTATTTTTTCCATTTTTTATTGCCATCTCCACTCCATTTGAAAGCCTTCTTGAGTCAACTAATTCTGGTTCTTTAAGTCAGAAGTTTGTTATCTTCTTCCATAGTGTCTGTTTCCAGTACAGTGTCTTACTTTATCATTGTTTAGTAAACACAATTGTACATTGTAGCATCCTTTGATTTTATTTATTTTTTCCTCACAGTAATAGAAAACTGAAAGGAAAGATGTAGATACACTACATGTAAATTTGAATTCAATCTGAAAAACTAATCACTGAATTTAATTGGTGACAGATTTCTCTCTACTTTATCAGGAAGTGTAATACCATGATTTCTGTCGTGTAAATAACCTTCAAGGCCAAGCATATAAAGGCCAAAGCAGAAATTACAGGGACAGACTACTAGGCAGAATGAACTGAAAACAGGTTGTGAAATAACACTAATACATTCTAGTTATGCTTCAGCTTTTTAGAAAAAGATTGTAGAAAGCTTCTATTTTAACCAACCATATGGATGAATTTAAAGGAACTGTTTTTGTCTAGTGGTGTTAAGCTGTGTATTTTATTGATGATGTTGAAACAGTTGAAACCCCATCAATTCCTGTATCCATTGGGGAATAATGACTGTGTTACTGTTAGAAAAGAACCTTCTAAAACACATTTTAAGGCTTAAAAGCTGTATGCACTAATTAACAAAATAGAGTGAACATTTAAGCTGTTAATAACTGCAACATCCCTCATGCACAGACCTTCAGTATGCTAGCACTGCATACAGTTTGTTATTGTGCATCTCTTTAACGTGGGTAACTGTGTCAGTTCTTTCTTGGTTCACTACCTGCTGTGTATGGAAGTTATGTACACTATTCAGCACTTGCTTTCAACTTTTAAAGGCCATGCATATTACACAGAAGCATTACATCTTTCATTAGAGTAAGGGACAGCTTACTGTCTGTCTGGCTTGTAATTTCTTAAAGGAAACTTTTCTTCTAAAAAAGCATGCACCAATAGCAATGTTGCTTTAAATTTCCGTTTCTTGATTGGGGATTTGCTCCTGGTTTTCTCCCGTGTTGTATACCACTTGTTACTATGTGGCAAAGATCTGTTACAGAAATCACTTTCTTTTTAGAGGAGGTGTAAAGACTAGAGAACATAGATCACCATGAAGGCAGGCATCCGTTTACATGAACTCAGGGTTTCTCGGTATTGTTTGTAGTAGCAGACCATGCACTAGTGTGACATTATTGTCAGGTTAAAACTTTGAAACACTACTTTTTGCCTTTTATCCACCCCCATCTTTGATGAATTGTCTTTTTTAAATAAACCAGACCCTAAACAGTTTGTTAAATTGTAACCATTAAATTATGTTCCACAGTTATAATTACATAGGGAATTAAGAGGTGGGAGGTGAAATGCAAAGAACACCAGAATGCACAATAATGAAATTTAAAAACAAAACAAAAAATAGTATTCTTTGCTGTAGCTACCAGCCCAGGGAGATTTTTGACTAGTTAAAATGAATTCACAATGGATGTTTCATATTATGTAGTGATAATGTCTCTGATGGTTTCATGATAGGAAACTACTAGAGTTCTCAAATCTTAAGACTGCACTTTACGTCCAAATTTGAACTCAGCAGCTCAGACCTTAGGATATTTGCTTTCCAGATTACAGTATGAATTGGCCAAGGTGTTCCTGCTTCACTGCACTAATTACACTGCTGCTGTGTGAGTACTGTCCCAGCTCGCTGCTGGGCTGTGAACATCATGCTTCCTTGGGTCTTCGCAGCTTGAACTGGTAAGGGACCTTTCCACAAAACTGAGAAAAGGCACCCCAGCCACACATTTAACACAGATTAGACCCCTTCCTTACAAAAACTGAAGACGGTGAAACAAATGGTGCTGGTATTTGGGAATTCCACCTGGGCCTTACTTGCAAAATTTCTTAGTGAGTACTTTAAAGGAAGCTTTGTAAGGTTTTCAAATAGGCATAAAGCAGATGAGTACTGTTAATTTTCTTGTTTCTGACAGAATTCCTGAAAAACAGTAACTTTACAAAAATCACTTAAGTTGTATGCTTATCATTTATTTTGTAAAGATAGGTAACTTTTAGTGAATGTTAAAAATAAGGACTTTACTGAAGTGGCATTAGAAACACACAAAAAAAATACAGAAAATTATTCCCAATGTGCAAGAGTAGCCTGAATTTTGGCTCTCGCTTAAGATATGGAAGACCCCGTGCTGAGCTGCAGGCTGAGGCTTTGCGTCAGCAAAACTACATTTTATAACTGTAAGCTCAAGAGTCACCTTTAGTGAATAATTCACCTAGATGTTCTTGAAATACTATGTTTAGCTTTGCAAGCCAGTTTGCTTATTGTGACTTATGTTAGGAGTATAGCATAAATAATCAGAAGTACAATCTGAATAAATTTTGTTTGAAAGAACATACCGTCACTGAACTGGAGGTGAGCTACAATATACTATTTATGTAATAGCATATACAAATATGAACTAATCGGGGGAATCAGTACAATGCTGTCTGGTGGGCTCTAGCTGCTAGTACTTTGTCTTCTTTCCTTTAAAGCTCCTTCCTGCCTGCTTGTTTTCCAACTGAGAAATAGTTTATTTAAGAACAGTTGCTTATGGTAGTAAAGGAGCAGAGTGTTGTCATAACTAAATTATTCTAAGCGGAATCAGATTATTTCAATTATATCAGCTATATTCAACCAGTTATCTCCTTTCTAAATGTAGAAAAACTAAAACTGCCTCTCCTTTTATTTGATAGTTTAAGGTCTAAAAACTCTGCTGTAGTCTTACTCTTAATTTAATTGATTTTTTTTTTTTGCACATTTTTTAATCTGAAGATTGTGAAGTTCTTGGAGAATGCTTGAAAGTTGTGCACTGTAGAAAACTGCCTTACGGGTAGTAAAAAAATCTCAGACATTTGTGTGTAAGCAAAAGGTTTGCTTACATACACTTTGAATGGGTTCTAGAAAATACATTCCCTCTAAATCTTGCTGTGTTACAAGAAAAAGTATTCTACAATATCTGCTGTAAGTAATTAAGACTTTTTTTCCCCCACCTTGTTCAAGATAAGCCCACTGTGTATAATCTCCTTAATTTGAAGAATGTCATGACCACACTTAAGTCTCTGATGACTACTACTAGCAATGTCAATCTGTTTGTATGAAATCTATTGCTCTCCCTTGACTGCACCTACTTTTCTCCATTTAATATTCTTAATATTTCTTACTTTCGGTCATATGGAGAAGCTCTGAAGTGTAGACCCAGATATTTGGTTCCTCTTCTCTTTAATTTCATAGTATTTACCCAGACAACATTTACAAAACTAAGACATACTGTTACAGGAAAAAACCCGTACATGATTAATAATCAAATAATCATTTTGTCTTGCTCTTTGATTATTCCTTGGCAGAAAAAGTATACTAAGCATGAAATATCTATCTGTGCTGAAAGTGGGACTTAAGTGTTTTGACTGTTTCATTTTTAAATTTCTAAAATGTTGTTTACCTGTCCATGAAGAATGCAAGCTGAATGATTGGTATTTGTCACATGTTTGTCAAGAAAAACACCTCTCCGTTTTGAGGCTTGGCAGAGCACTGAGGTGCGAAATCTGAGATTTTTTGTTTTATTTTTAGTATTGTGGTTTAAAATAACAAAAGCACAGATCAGCAACTTTTGCCATAACTTTTACCATTAATTGCTTTTATAAATACAGTCTTTCTTTTGCAGAAGACGAATATGGATATGAAATTTGGGAATGTAATGCAGACTATAATGAAACTGTTTTAAGATGAGAAAGAAGAGTTAGTAAGCAGGAAGTTTTCTACTTACTAGTGTGAAGTCATGTTCCAATTTGTGGAGAGCACCTGGGATTTTTAGAAATCCAGTCAGTTATTCCTGTTTACTGTTCTATCACGTTCTCTCTGAACAAATCCAGGTGATGTTAGTTTAATGTGCTTGTGGGATGTGTTATGCCATTGTGTTTGTAGTAAGTCATGCAATCAGCATGGAATAGTATTGGGCATGCACAATATTGTTGGGAAAGTGGAGTGAGCCTTTGTGCAGTGGGATGACAGGGAAGTTCTCAAGGAGGCTTTGCGACAGCAGCAAATGTTTAGCTATCATGGCTGTTAAAGTAGTATCTCCTCAGCTGTGAAACACAAACTGATGAATAGAGTTTGCTGAAGCTAGCAGCGCTGGCGGATGTTGGACTGTTTAGGACTCTGAGAACACCTTTACATAATGACAGTCAGTAATCTAAAAAGTATTGTAATAGACTTATGTGGATTCCAGTATTGTGACAGTATCTCCTTCTGTTAGACCCACTTTTCAGCATATCGTTTTCTTCATTTCCAGTTTCTCTTCAGTGATTTCTGCAAAACTGCCTATGGAAGGAGATACTCTTAAGTAGAAGCTATCATGCAGTCATTATTATCGTTGAATCCTGTCTCCTTAAAATAGGGTTCTTTCAGTGCTTTTCTCACATCTTTATTAATCGTTCTGCAGGATGGTTAGGTGGGAGAGCATGTTACGGGTAACACCATGTTGTTCACAAATTACTGTGATAATGCAAAATGATTGTGAAACCTGAAAGAAAACTCTGTTCTGTGTAATACAGAGTTTCCTAAGGGCAGATATGCTTTTTTCCCCTTGTTATGTCTGTAGCTGTTAGAGAAATGTTGTCTGACCGCATTTAGTTCGTTTTGCTCCATTTTTCCACTGACAATTTGCATAGTAGATTCTGTTCTCTTGCATTTGTTTCAAAAACACCGTATTGAAGTGTAGAGACATAAATGTTCTCATCCTGACTTGCAGCCTAAGCAGCTGAGCACACTACATAAAAAGTCCCTTTCACGGCAGCTATTTTGTGGGTATTATGCAAGATGTTCTGTGCTTTGATATAACAGCTACTAAAGAAAGTGTATTGCAACATTAATTTATAGTGAAACTTTATGCACTTAGTCTTGTAAAACATGTTGGGGGTGGGGAAGAGAGCAAGCTGTTGTAAGCTCCAGAAAACTTCTCCTCCTTTCTAACAAGTGTAAACTATTGAGGTTAAGTAGGTGGGGCAACCGGAAGTAATTACTAAGGCCAGTGGCATTTTTGCGGTTTAATAAAGGCAGAAGCTAATTATTCAGTTTTTATTTAAGTGAAATGATGCCAGAAAGGAGGTTCCTGCAGGGCAGCTGCACTCCTTCAGTGTTACCCTAATTTACCACAGACACAACTGTCACAAACAGAACTTTTAAACTTGATATATAGCCACGAAAGTAAGGAGTCCTTTGTCTGGAATGCATGCAGAAGAACTCCTTTATACAAATCAACCGGCAGATGACGGACAATGATGAAAATTTGATTCTTTGAAGTCATAATGGTCATTGAAATGTGTGAAATTCTGGTATTGAAAAGAGAGCAGCTAGCAAGACTCTAAATCCTGGGTGGTTGCTGGAAGCTTGCTGGGAGGTTTTTCTGTGTTTTGACATCAACTTCCCATTGCTTGTTCCCTGTTTCCTTTATTAAAAAAAAAAAGAGGGAGGGGGATGCTAAACAGTAGATAGTTGGTAGTGGTTATGTACAGGTTTTGTCTACAGTGGAAAGAAATGTCCTAGGAGAAACATGACACCTTTATGCACACCTGACCCATTTGTTCAAAAACATTTGTTTTCAGAGATTCTTTCAATCATTGGTCTTTTTCCCTTGAATGATAGAATTCCGTTTATTGTCCCCTTTGGAATGTGTGCTATTGGTAGAGTACTTAAAAGAAGGAAATTCTCATTTCCTTTAAAAGTCATCTTCATGCTGAATATTGCTTTCATTGACACTGCCTCCGTGAACCAGTTTTTCTCACTGCTGTATAGCACGTTTATAATTTCTTATTGCTCTTCCTAGAACAGCTTTACTTTCCACCGTGGCAAGCATTCATAGATAGCAGTGTAAGTTATAATAAAGAAAACCCCTTATCTTCATTTGTAAGCAATTTGATGTGATTTCTGCAGTTTAAAAAAAGTGTTTCATCCCTCTGAGCTTATTCCAGGAAGAGCCAAAATGTTTCAAAATGAGTATTTTGGGTTTTTTTGAATTACAAAGAAATTCAGAGGTTGCTATTAAAAGAAACAACACACTATGTATATTAAGAAAAATATAATGTCAGAATGCACCTTTTAGATGATAGCCTGCCTTAAAATGTGAAGCAGGATTGTTAATTTCTAGTAAAGCGAACCTGTACAGTTCAAATCTTAGGTCTTTTATATTGTCACCTTATTATTTAGAATTTTGAGTGCTGAACACCTCACTAATATTTTAATATGCTAATGTGGCAAAATTCAGTAAGGAACACTTTAGGGAAAAGAAAAAAAAAAAAAAAGAGATAGTAATGTGAAACCAGCTGTCAAAAAATCTTTGTTTTGGAAAGTTGGTTCACAGGTAGTTTCAATGAGAACTTGAACTCAGAACAAAGCACTGAAGACACAGTAAAGAGTTCAACCCAGTGCAGCATAGTTCTTTTCAAGTATTATATTGTTTTAATGGCATCTTGGAGTGGGAGCTTTAGCCCATTGAAATGTCGCTTAAAGGACAGGTTCTTCTGTCACTTGCTGGAGCTGTGTGGATGAAATGATCACAATAGAGTGTTGTAATGCATTTTAAAAGTGTGAGAAATCAGTTTGTCTAGACTAAGAGTGCGCCTACAGGGAATAGGAATTTTAGAGCTTCTGTGCTCTTTAGGTGTCAAGTATGTGATAGATGCCAAGCCTTTTTATTCCATATCTTTGGCAACAGCTCAGCTATGCTACAGTACCTTACATGTCTACAGCAAGCATAACCAGTGATTTTATGTCAGGACAACTTGGGTTTCAGAAACCAGAAACTCATTGTCCTAACAACTGTCTGTTCAATTGCCAGCTTTAAAACAGGGAAGATATCAATAAACGATTGCTAGATTCCCAGAAGGCATGGAAACTTTAGCTATAATGAATCAAAGTGTGAAGAGCTAGCAACACCATGTAGATATTTTAGTTTTCAACTTGAAAAGATTTTTTTAATGGGATGAATCCTGTACTGTTAGTGAAATAACTTTGATTTGGAGCCAACTGAGTGCCCAAAAAACCATGGCTTGAAGGAACTTATGGTTTGTCTGGGGTTTTGGTTTTATTTTCATTCAGATGAACAAGTCTAGGCATTTCTTTTCTATGGTTGCCTCATAAATACAGCATTTGCTGCTTTTTAATGCTCTCTTTAGATTGTGTTCTGTGTACACTAATAGGTAGTATTTTTATGGTTCTCTGGTGTGGAGGCTTCAAAAGAGGAAATTATATATGTCGGTAATGTTATTTCATGTAGTATCTTATTTTAATAATTCCAGATAATTCTGGAAGAATTCAAAACCCTCTAAATCTGAAGCATGAATTGCTGAGAATAATAGTAGTTAAGAATACCATTATTCTGAGCTACTTTGAAGCTTGCACATTTGGAGGTATTCGATAACAAACCTAGAATTTTTGCCTGTAGCAGATAGAGGGGGGAAAAAACAAAATTTTTGTGAATATTCGTATGTTTTCTAGATATGCATGCTTGTTTAATACAGAAATAAAGGCTAATATAGTAGCCTGTTCCTATAAACAGGCAAGCTGAAACATTGAACCCCTGCCAAACTTTACTGCAGGTAAAACCCCCTTTTTTGTTAAAGAAAGCACTTTGCCAATTCAAATAAGAAAACTTTAAGCTATTTCCTTCCAAAACTGTGGTTTAAGCTTCAGCAGTCAGAAATGCCAGTCTGTCAGGAGATATTTTACATACATGTTGCAACATTGCAGTGACTATTCACGTTTCTCTTTCGTATCACTGCTAGACTCATTAAAAATAAACATTACTCGGTCCTAATGAAAGCATTTATAATGGAATTGTTAAGATATTTTGACGCTTTCTTTTGGTAGTCTTTGTAGAAATGTCAGACATTGAAAAATTAAACGTGCATGCTTGTTTGTTTCTCCTGCTGTTCTAATTGCAAATACAAGTCACATGCTTTAAACTTGCTCTGTTTTGTAGTTTAGAGAGACTATCTCCCAAAATCTATTTTCTGAAGTAAAACAAAAAAATGACACTTGCCTCATTTCAAAGGATGATCTGGTGACAGCACCAAGAGCTTTCAAGTTTGCCACAAAACAAAATCCCAGAAAGTTAGTAGCTGCAGACATTTAAAAGCGACAGTGTTTTATTTAAACTTGTTTGGCTTTTAATTCAAGTCATGGCAGTCCTGGTGAGACGAGTTCAGTATGTCCAACGTTTTGCTGCACTTTTTTTGACTTTTGCCAGTTTACTATTTGTTCCTGGAGGGAGAAGGGAAGCGAAGGGCAAGAAAGGAGACCGAGGAGCTCCCACTGGCCTTTTAAGTATGTAAGGAACAGGAGCAGTTTAGCATTCTTAGAGATGGATTTGATGTTTGATTTCACTCTTTACTCTACTAGGGTGAAATGACAGGTTAATTTTATGTAATTACTGTTTAGTTTTTAGCAAGAAAGTTCACTTTGATTATACCAGATGCTGCTGAGGGTAATTTTTCACAGCAGTTCTTGTGAAGTTTTTCCCTATCTTATTCTTTGTTAGTCAGTTAATATTTTATGCTGGTTTTGTGATCCTTCAATTTTAATCTTTGTTAAGTTTATTTGTTGAGTCACAAGCCAAGCCTTAATAGAGGAGGGCATCCTACTACTGACTGTGTGCAATGTTACGAGCCCTTTTGTGTCTTTGAAGGTTGGAATCCCTTGAATCCTTTTGTCCTTCACAAAAATGCTGATGAATGTTACCAGTATCAATGTTCCTCTCTTAATCGTGAATATCAAGAGAAGAATTGACTGTAAAAAGCTGATACTCGTAGCTTGAAACAAAAGGGAGTCAATTTTATAGAATAACTAATGGTTAGAGAATTAAGAGAGCTGGATTCTAGTACCTGCTCTGCAGTCTCAGTCAACAGAATATTGTGCAGAAGAGAACCTCCTGCCTCTTCTTCCTTCATGCTAAGCATAGCTTCTGGGGTCAGTGTGGATGTCGGTGCCTCTTAATAACATACAGACTTCTGTCTGAGTGAAAGAGCTTACGCTGTGGCACGTAGTAGGCTAGCTAGGAATTTGGTAAATAGCCCTGCTCCTATGAAATTCAGGCTCCTAATGTTAATGTAAAATTCCAGGATTTGTCATTTCAGTCTGTGCTCCAGTATTTTCTTTAAGGGTGAAAGAAGAGTTGACACATCTCCACATTTACTTTAACTGGTGCCAGTTGGAGCAGTCCTGACTTCGCAGTTGTGGTCAGAGGATGGGAGGGAATGTCCTGTCCCTTCTCTGACACTAGCAGTTCCGTAGCAGGGAAATGAGTATGTTCAGGTAGCTGATCCATGCAAAATTTTAATTCAGCCAGGGGAAGTAGGGTGATAGCAGCCCCAGCATCTATCAGCTTCACTTTTTTTACAACTGGACTCGTAACATACTTGTTTGAAATTTTTTTTCTTTATTTGGAACTTTAAAAATTAAGCATGAAATTATGTAAAAAATTAAGCATGAAATTATGTAAAAAGCGTAAGCAGTGTTATTTTACAAGCCTTTTACATGAACCCTTTTTTAACAAGTTCCCTTGTGTTTTTCATAGGATATCACTGCTTTAACTGGTGTTCCAGATGAGCACATCAAAACCAGAAAAGTTCACATTTTTGTTCCAGCGCGTAATGCAATGCAGGCAGGAGTTAACAATACAAAGAAATGGAAGATGGAATTTGATAACAGAGAGCGCTGGGAGAACCCTTTAATGGGCTGGGCATCTACGTGAGTAGTTACTGAATGGGAAATATTTTTCTTCTATATTTGGCTCTTACGGTTCATATAAATGTTAAGTTTGAACTATCCTTCCTACCTGTAAATCTACTTGTGTTTTAACAGTTCTTACGGCAAGTGCTTGGGTTATTTAGTCATGTGATTAATGATCTGTTATGTTTAAAAGATTTTAGCTCCCAGCATCATCTGGAAGAGTTTGAAAAAAGTGTTAACAACAAGAAATGTGAACAATTACATTTGCAGTGATGTTACTGTATGGCAGCATCAGGGAAAGAAGATTATTTGTTAGCTGAAGCAGTAAATCCTCCTCAGCTGTACAGTTGGGTCTTTTAAATTTGGTTAAACATAAAATCTGAATTATTTTTTTTTTACATAATTTTATAAATATCCTGAAGATCTGAAATGGAGCCATACCTAATTTAAAAAAAAACCAAACCAAACATATTTAAAATATTACACTGCTTGTTTCAGTGTTGCTAATATTAGCAGTAAAAACTCTTAAATATGCCAGAACTCAGAAAACTACTAATCTTAGCTAAAAATGCTATAATTTGGAGCCATAAGTACAATTTGGATGCAGCTAATTTTTAATTCTTTTTTCCTTATATAAAGGTACTACCTACATTTTACAGTGTACTTAGAATTCCTGTAAACTGTGAGGGCTACACTAGTAATTCTTCTGACAGTGTTGTGGTTTTGATTTGAAGCTGTTTTGTTTGAGGCATATTCAGAAAAGTTAATTATTCTACATAAACAAAAAATAGCCACTAGAGAATATTGTTTAAACTTCAGAAAGGATACAACATGTATTGAAAATTTCTGTCTGCAATCATATTAGTGCTTACAATGAAAGAATACAAAATTACATGAAAAAAAACTTAAAACTTTAATTATTAAATAATTTGAGGACATTTTTTGATACATTCTAAGTCCAGTCACAGAACGTTTTTTTTTAATATATTTTTTTTTTACTTTTTAAACATATTTATAAAATAAATGTATCCAGAAATATTCAGAATAATGCTGAAATCAAGTCTTCCTGTTATGTTGGTTTCCTGTAAAAAACTGAAAAGACTCACAACCTGGAACATCTCAGTTGTATCAGTATTGCAAAGTACTAGGGAAGCCAAGCTCAACTGTCATTAGACGTGAAAAAATACTGAATATGAATTAACTTACTAATTGTATTTAAACAGTCTGTTAAAATAGCTGTTCTAAAACTATAAGCGTTTATATAACAATGACCTCATTTCAAGCATGTCTTGGGGGTTTTTCACCATTTCATCTTAAGCGTATTTAAATTGTTGTTTCAGAGGATAAGAGTTCAGTGATTTAATACATGTATGCCTTGGGTGACTCACCTGCTGAAGATGGCTACATTTAACAAGTAATGACCAGGTTGTTGTTTCATGGGGCCTAAATTAATGAAGTAATAGACTGTTGACCAGCAATACACCTTTCCCTCCCGACTTGTGTGCCCCCTAAGTGTCTAGCCACTGAAGTATGGTGGTGTAAACACCACTGCACAGATGTAACATTTTAGCAGGTGCTACTAAAATCTGCTTTGGTTCAGTTTGAATTTTAACTTTTCTTCTGATCTCCTTTTGCTTTTCAGCTGTCTTTAACCTCCCCAGACAAATTATTTTATGTGTGGGATTTTGCATCATCTCAGCCAAAACAAATGCTTTTAACCTTTCTAACAGTTATAACCATTTGTGCTAAATAAATGACCTAGAAAAATGAGCCCTGGTATTAAGGGCTTACCTGTATGTTAAATTGTCCTGGAGTGATCTTACTGTGGGAATTTAAAAAAGGAATGACTGTTTTGAACTAATCCATCTCTGCATGTGGTTTTATTTTGGAGTAGGGAAAGAAATATTTCCTGTGTAAGCAAACTCCAGGTAGGTCAAAAGCAAGTGCTGTGTTGAGAATTGACACAGCTAGGTTAAGAGCTTTTTAAACTAGTTTGTATCTGTTCATTTTTAAGGGATTTTTGCAAAAACTATTAGTGGTCATTCTAGTAATTTCAAATTACCATTGAGCACTGAGAAATACCTAAGAAGAGTTTCTTCTCTTCAGATTTAATTTCTGCAAAGAACAATTCTTAGAAGTTTTCCCATTCACTCTTGAATAATGTAATGGGATTAGTGATTTAGAGCCCTTTAGAGTCTGGAGATTAGATCCCTTTTCCTCTGAACTCAATGTACTTGCTTACCTGTAGGTCTTTGCTATACTTGTATCATTTTACAGTCTCATTTGCTTTTTTTGTTGCATTTGTTGTTTCTTGGATATAGGTTTCTGTGGAAATAATCCAGCATTAGATCAAAATAAAATGGACTCATGGATTTTTTTTTTTTTTTAATTAGGCAGTTTCATTACGGGAATGCCTACGGATAGTTCTTGAGTACGTCTTTTAATATAAAGCTGTAAATGAAGGAACATGGGAAATACATGGTTTCAATTGTACAAGATGTCATAAGAGAACGAAACTTGGAATCTCTGTGACTGATAAGACAGTTTAGGGCAGTCATTGCACATCCTGCAGCACTGCTGTTGCTGACGCTATCAGGATGTGATGCTGGCCATCCAGAACTCCAGTTTGCTTACAGATTATCCAAACTTAAACACGTGGATAGCTCATTTATGGGAAGAAATCAAAAATCTGTATTTAGGTTGAATGAAAGATGATCCCATATGAAAACAGAACAAATAATTTCTGCACAATCCTCATATTCAAACTACCTCTGTCCTGTAAGGTTTTCACCAGACTTGCAGTACTGAACAGGCAGTGGTCCCTCACTACACATAAGACTTAAACTTCTTTGTTTCCACTTAGTAGTGTTGAGAAGAGTTTTACAACCCCAGCTGTGGAAGAGAAGGACAAAAAGCAAAAGTTGTCACGATATTGCAGTTTGGGTCACTTGATTCTCCACTGTTCATGTCATGGACTATTTCTTAGTTCCTAATTCTCCTTACTGCTCTGTAAGAGAAATCTTTAAATGTCTTCAAGAGAACCCATCTTAATGGCTTGTGAAAGTGTAATTTCTGCCTGTATGCTGTTTTTTTGTTGTTGTTGGGGTTTTTTTGGTTTTGTTTTTTTGTTGTTTGTGTTTGTTGTGTTTTGGTTTTTTTTTCTTGGGGAATATATTGGATATATAGTGAACTCCATTTTCCCATGTGTACATCAGATAAAATTACATTGTTGTCTTTGCTGGAAGCTAGATTCCCCCTTTTTCCCTCCCCCTCCTCCAGTCACAGGCTTTGTCCTTTATTGTAGAGAGTTCAGTGTAGCTTTGGTTGCTTTTTCTCTTCATTTACCTTCTAGCTTCAGAGAGAGAACAGTTGAGAGGCAGCTCCTTCAGTAATCTGTTGCAGTTTGGTTTTGTCTTCCCAGTTGTCTCCCAGGCTCATGTGCAGTGTTGTTTCAGGGAAGCATTATCTAATCATTGTGCTGCTACAACCAGTATCTTATTTTCTAGAAGTTTTGTAGGTTAATTTTTAGAGCCTATTTTTTTCATCACTTGTCACTGTTCGTAAATTGAGCTTTTGTAACAACAAATGCAGTGTATTTTTTAAACTGAGTTTTCAGTTTGTTTCAGAAAGGTTTTTGCTGTTTGATTTCTTTCAGAAATGCAGGTGAGGAATAGCTGATCATTTAAAACTAACCACTGTGTAGTTAGTTAGCTAGCAGTTTGTGGTTTTGAACTTTCTGTTCAGTGGTGGCCTGCGGTCAGTGTGCTGCACTGGAATAATTTGTGGAGGTCATGTGACCTCAGCCAAGCTGAACTCCTGAGTTTCTGTAATGTACTTTTCAGTCTCTTATTGATTCCTGTTCTGCTCACTTTTGATATTCTGCTCTTTTCTGTATAACATTATTTTTCTCCTAGCTGCTCTACAGACTCCAGGTCTCCTTGAAATGTTCAAAACTACCTTAAGCCTCCTGACCTTCCAAAAAGAGAGGCACTACAAAGCTTTAAAAAGAAAAAGATTGTTGCAGAGCAGATATTATAACCTCAGCAGGTGGTTAGATATATTTGTCTAATAAAAAACTTAACACAATAATTTCTGCAAGGAGTTAGGAGGGGAGGTTAACAGACTGAAAGGATGAAACAATACCCTACAGAAAAAAAGGTTAATCCCAGAAATAATTAAAGAGATTTTGAATGCCTTGTGAGGTGGCGTACATACAGCATTTGACTAGCATTTGAGATACAGATACAGTTTTTTTTTATTTCAAATTTGCTTAAAATTTGTCATGTGATTTTCTTACAGCGCTGATCCTTTATCCAACATGGTTCTTACTTTCTCTACTAAAGAAGATGCCATTGCCTTTGCTGAAAAAAATGGTACGTTATGTATTGTACAGGTTGGGTGTGAGTGATTCAACTTTCTATAGGCAATCTTGATTTCGAAGCATTAACAACAGAAAAAGTACAGGATAAAGTATCTTCCCTCTGTTCCGCAAAATCTGCAGACCATTAGTGCTCTGCTTGAGGAGGAGGAAAATGGGGCCGAATGTTTCCAAGGGCACTGAAGGCATGAATCTAGGCCTTTCACTTCCTGGATAAGTGTTCCAGCCTGTTAGCATTACTATTGCAAAAATAAAGCAAGTATCTGTGTTTTGAATAAGAACTGAGCCTTGCTTAACTCTCGGAGGAAAATCAATATTAATACTTCAAAACTATCCCAAGCTGCAGGTCCCAGCTATATGGCAGTTAAATTTTTGCATGAAGGCTTGACATGAGCATCTGAATTCTAGTTAAGGAAAGACTGTCAGAACCCTTGTAAGTGTTTGATAATCAGAAAAACTAAAATTAAGTGACTACCAAGTAATTATGTTGGACTTTAGTTTTGGCCATGTTGCAGAATGGATTTATCATTGAATCAGAGTATCTCATGTTGGAAGGGAGCATAAGGATCATCAAGTCCAACTCCCTGCTCATCGCAGGGCTACCTAAAACTAAACCATATGACTAAGAGTGTGTTCTAGATGCTTCTTGAACTCTTGATAGGCCTGTTGCCATGACGACTTCCCTGAGGAGCCTGTTCCAGTGACTGACCACCCTCTTGGTGAAGAAGCTTTTCTAATGTCCAGTCTGAACTTCCCCTGACACAGCTTCATTCTATTTCCTTGTCTCTTGTCACGGGTCACCAGTCGAGAGGAGATCAGCAGCTCCCCCTCAACTGCTCCCCTTGAGGAAGTTGTAGATCGAGGAAGTTACATGTTACTTACAAAGTACAGTACTAAAGTCTAAACATTTACACTTGATGATCATATTTGAGAAAGAGAGTAAAGCCAGTATCATTACTTAAATAATTTTAGTACTAATAGTGTAGCAGAAGGACTGTATCTGTAAACTTACTTGGTTATTCAGACTTGCATTTTCTGACAGAATTACGTACGCATAATCTCAGCCTTTTGAATATTCAGCAGTCATTCTATGTGTTGGTATGAATTTTTCACTGCATTTTTTTTTTTTTTAAATCAGTTCAGTTTTCCTTAAAGAGCTAGGCTTGATGCTTAGTGCTTATGGATGTGAGGGAGATTAATTGCACTGAGTTAAAGGCAGGAATAATGCACATGGAGTGCAAACTTGTTCAGAAGTCTTCTTACCTGTGGTCTACAGCTTTCAACTATATTTAGTCTGGGGTAGACAGGTAGTGAAGTTTTTTGGTCAGGCCAAATCGTGCAAAGTTGTTAGAAGGCTTAAGCTGTACACCCAAACAGGGTAAGTCCATTAGCTTCTACAATTAAGAATCTAAATCATTTAATGTGCAATTTATTTGCACTTTTTAACGATAAAAGCTAGTATTGAATTCCTCTGTTCCTCTTTAAATGGATTTTTTTAAACTTAATAGTCTTAATTTTACTGAAAATTAAATTGTATTCACTAAGAAATTAGTAGGATCATCATGTTTGTATTGGATATACCAGTCACTGTGCAATTCCAATAGTATTTTGTAATCTTTTGTGAAGAAATAAATTTTGGAGAATCTGCTGTTGCTTTACTTATGCTTCTTTGTGTTTAGTATTGTTCACACTATTTCCACTTATTGGGAAATTCAGACTATAAGAAAAAAAAAAGAATCCTGGCCTATGTATCACTATGTTAATGAGCTACTTATAACATGTCCAAAGATATGACATATTTTGTCCTTTTGAAATGCAGATTCAGGTAAAATACTTTATTTGTTCAGTGCAGAAAATTTATGCCTTCACTGAATTAGTAATGAATCTCCATTGCACAGGAAAACTGCAGAGAAATTCTGCCAACTAAACTAAGTATTAATATAATTAGTTCAATATTCACTTACCTAGCACCCTTACTTGTACCATAGTCGAGATGCACCAAACCTTTCTGCAGATACTGGCTTGCCTAAATTATTATTCCATTTTTATATAAGGTGGCTTAGTTTTATGCATATGATATGTGCATAGTATTTTCTATAGTAATAGCTGCAGTATCAGATGTAGCTGGAAATAAAAATCACAGTATTTAGTTCTGCTTTTGGAAAAAAATGAGAAACAGGCACACATTTACAGTAGAACTTAGGTTCTAAACTGATGTGCTATTGAAACATGTCTAAATCTAAGAACACAAATATTTACCTCTGTCCTTCCTGTATGAACCACCCAAGTTTTCCGTTACAAAATTCCTTAAGAACCTCAAGTTCAATTTCTGCAAATCCTAGGTATTTCAGGTATTTTGATATGATTGGGAAACCTAAGAGTTCTTTCTCACCTAAGAACTTCAGGAATGTGAGGCAAACTATCTTTTTATGCCTGCTCCATCTGATGGTTTTTTTAATGTAGGAGTAACAGCACTGAATACAGTAATGGGAGAGATCTCTGTCCAAAATATGTTAGCTGACGATAGTCTGAAGACAAGGCAAGGAGGAACCCCTTTTAACTGAATGAAATTAAAACTATAGCCTGTCGGCCTAAATCCTTTTTTGTCCTGTCACCAAGGTCGTTCTTTAAAAACATACAGCTTTAGTAACAAGTATGTAGAGTTTTTCTACTCCACAATAACCTTTAGTCAGATAGTGAGGGTGTACTTCCAGAGACAATTAAATCTGCTTTTCATCTACTTGGCTTGTATGCCAGGGTTCTGGGCAAGAACAACCTCCCCCACTGTTGTGGTATTTTTGTAAAAGTGACCTCTGCTCTCTGTCATGAACAACTGAAGGTGCCTAACTCAAAGAGACTGTTCCAGAGTGTAAAACCTTATCACATACTGTAGCCTTTTGCAATCCAAAGTTAGACGTAACTAACATTGTGGATTTTGGACAGCTATAGCAGCCCAAGTCATTGTGCTGGCTGTTGTGAATCTCTTTTGGAGGCACTCAGCTCCTTTCGATCTAGTCTATAAAAAGATGAAGCAATAACTTGGGGCTACAGATCCATTCCAGAAGCCAGTGTCTCAAAGTTAGGTGTTACAATGCTAAATGTTGCAATACCAATGTCTGTCTCTGGATCTAGTTCTGGCTGTTTACTCAAGCTTATATTTTTAATTGGAACAGAAGGCAAAAGCCAGTGCTCGCTCAGATGGAAAGAGCATGTTTTTAAAACCTCTATTCCAGTATTTCTTGCAAAGAATAGTTAACTTGGAAATGAATGTTGATCCAGCCTAATAAACATGAAGAAAATGTTTGTGTGACATTTTTGAATACACAAAATTGAGGCATGGTGACAAGACAACTTGTGTATGTTACAAATCATGTTTTGACATGTAGGTGTATCTTGAGTGTTTTCTGTGGACATAAATGTAAAAATTCATATATATGTTAAAACTTTTAAGAACTCTACAAGTTTTTATTTTAAAACTAAGGAAGAAAAGTATCATCTTATTAGTAACAGTTAAAACTGCATACTTAACCACATCTAGCTTCAACTCAAGTATCTCAACTTTGAGTGAAGTGTTGCAGCTAAAGACACCAAACTCTGGAATACTGAGTGCTGCCCTGGCACCTTTCCAGGCACCTGGAAGCTGCAACCAATTTGCATTTTGATTTACATAAACACTAATGTCTCCACCTCCTCTTTTTGACATTTTTTAGCATTTCTCTCGCTTAACTATCACATAATTTACTTGTCTTCTATCACTTCATTCTCTTTTCTTTTACCCCTGATTTTTTACTTACAAAAATGTTAAGTATTAAACTCCTTCTAATGCTGAAGATTTTTCTTTGGTCTTACTTTCTTTCGGCCTCTCACCCTTCTTTTTTCTCTAGCTTTCCAAGGTCTCCATTCTCTGCCAACCTTTGGGACTGATCTTCTGTATGCTACTTTTTTTCCATGTTTCCTTATCTTATTTTAATTTCCTGTCCCAGCACACACAGAGCCTTAGTGTTTCTGTGATTCTCTGGAGTTTTGTAGCCATGAACTTGCAGGACAGTCAGTGTTCCCTGTTGAGCTTTTCATTGATGACTGTCAAGTTTTTTGCAGTAGTAAAGAAAATGGGGCTACGTAGTATGGAGAGGTCTTAGCAACTGGGAGAACGGGCTTATGTCACATCTATGATACTTCTGCTGCCCACTACATAGGAATAAACTAGTGGATGCCTACGTGGAGAAAAAGATATTAAAGTTAAAAGGTTTTAAGTTGCATTTGCTCAATGTTATATGCTGAGAATATTTAGAATTCTCTTTTGTTTCTTGTCTCCTCCCACCATTCCCCCTGTAACCTCCAGGCTGGAGCTATGATGTTGAAGAGAAGAAGGTTCCAAAACCTAAATTCAAGTCTTATGGTGCAAACTTTTCTTGGAACAAGAGAACGAGGGTGTCTACAAAATAGGTTGGCATTGGCTGCCTGACTGCAAATAAAGTCAGCTGTGCTGTATTTATAGTCCATGTATAATACATCTCTTAATCTCCTAATAAATTTGACCTTTAAACTACAGATGCATCTTGTGATGTCTATTTAAAATGTTTTTGATGTCTCCAATTGAACCTGTTACAAACCTCCCTATAAATAGAAGAGATTTGAAGTGTTCATACTTCTGAAAAATTGCTGTACTAGGAAACTATCTAAAGGAATGTTTGAAATCAGCTGCAACTTTAAAGATTATGATTGCTTTTCAATGGTAATTTTATATTGACTGTCTTGTTTAAACTTAACCAGCCTTGCATATATAAGTTCTCTCAATAGAAGCTAGGATTTTTTCTTGCTCTATACAAAAGAAGTTGTCAATTGAAGACCAAAGTATGATATCTAAAACTTAGCATATGAGTAAAATGTGTATTATGTAACTTCCTTTCTGTCCTAATTAATATTGTCATTATTCCAGAAAGATTTATGACTAGAATAGAAAGCACTGATTTTTATGTTTGATATGGGGGAGGTTTAAACCAAAAGATTGGGATTGCAATTGTTTGTCTGTGACATTCTTCAAAAGTGAAACTAAGACAGTTTTCACAGATTGTCAGAATAGTGTCAAATAGCGTATATAATTATAATGCTATTTTTTAATTGCTAGTTACATCTTTATCTGCGTTGAAGTTTCCTGTTGCCTAACAGAGAGATGGTGATAGTATCTTAGCCTTCACACCAAATATGTAGCCTAAACTCAGTTTGTCTATGTGACATTAAATTGTTAATTTTAGTAATGCACAATATTCTGTTTGGAATCCTTGGTTACGTATCTATGGCATTTGATATATTCACTTTAACTTTTACTTAATAAATTGAGGTGTCAACACATGATCAGTGGAATCTGTTACAAACTGGGGGAAGGTACACCTCTTTCTATGCGACTGAGAGTTTTATCCCAACAGTTACAGAAGAAACAGGAGACTGCTCTCTCAATATAGATCTAAAGAATGGTGTAAGTCCTATAGCTGATTTCTAGCTGAAAGAAGGCATAAAACTACCTTGTGTTGCCCAGATTTGATTATATTCTTGTTTCAGTTTTAACCAGCTGCCCTATATGCTGGCTAACATTTCTTTAAAGCATTGTTTTTGACCCAGTTTCAGTGTAATCAGCCAGTTGGCTGATGTCGCTATTTTCCTATTGCAGACAAGAACTGTTATTCATCTTCCTATTGAGTGCTGCATTGTGCAGTGGAGCCTAAGGTCCTCCAGGAACGCCAAAGTGCACCAAACTGGAATCTTCACAGACCAGATTCTGCTGCATCTCTTTGTATTCCAGCTGAGCTTAATGTGCTGATCTTACTAAGGAGACAGTAGTTAAGAAAAGCCATTTGTTGGCGGTTTTTTTCTTCTGTCTTTTACAGGTGAAGAGCAGCAAGATCTTAATTTAATGGTCTTCAAGCTTTATAAGAATGTCAATATTAAATTGAAAAATGCTGGGTTATCTAATGTGGCAGGTGCACAGTTCTGTTTTTTAAGTTATGTAGTCCAGGGAAGTACACTGATAATGTTAGATACCTAACATTACCTTTGGACACCTAATATATGAAGCTGCTCTAAACTCATAACTAGAATCAGTTTCACATAGAGAACAGCTTCTTTTGGTTTTGTTTCTGCTACTAAGATAATGAAAATATTCCAAGGTGAATTTAAGTCCCCTTCCCACGGAAGAAAGCTTTTTTTCATAATGCAGATGTTCATTGTGATTCTGTAGTGCACACCGCACCCTAGG
This sequence comes from Falco rusticolus, assembly GCF_015220075.1. Lineage (NCBI taxonomy): Eukaryota > Metazoa > Chordata > Aves > Falconiformes > Falconidae > Falco > Falco rusticolus. The sequence goes on along the minus strand of NC_051210.1, from coordinate 66,157,020 downwards.
TCCTTAAGTCATGTATGAGCCCAGATCTTCTTTTCCTCTGATCACTTTCCTAGGACTTGGGTTTTTTCCTCCTGATAGATGGCTTCTTAAGAATGGAAGAGCTGATCATCATCGCTGTACTCTTCGAACCCTAGAAGTGGAGTGCAAGAGCTTGCAGAGGACCAGCAGCAACAGGAATATATTTTAAAGATCAAAAAATCTTCTAGACCCTCAGCTTCATTACCCTTTCATTAACTTACCAGAATACTACAGCAGTAGGCTGGAACTCAAGTTGTACAAGATAGTCTGACTGTCTTCAGTTAAGTACCTTCAGAAGTGAGTGTTTCATTGGTGAGCTTCTGTCTACTCTGCAGGGTATTATGACAGGTAATACTACTCCCAAATCTAGAATAGGTAAAAACAAAAGGCGCAGCAGGTAAACTACCATAATCGGTTCTTTTAGTATCCACAGCCATTGATCTGAAAATGGAGATCTAGAGATTTTGAGGACTCAAGGCTAATACAAATGCTGAAATAGATTACAGATTCATCTTGGTGGTAGGCGTAGCTGTACTGCATCCTGCTAAACAAAGCTTTTAATGGGAGTAATGTTTCAAACCTATGGAAGTGTCAGAAGCATTAATGAGAAAACAAAAAGTTTAATGCTCCCAAGCAAATAGAACACATTGTTTACTCAGTGGGATTTACATGAATCTGAGTTATCTTACCAGCTTACATGGTAACAACAACCAAAAGAGTATTAAAGAATTACAAGACAATTGTGTGCCAGTATTGCCGAGGAGCCTTACATGGATACTACATTCACATTCTCTTGTTGAGCTGTGTAGATTTGAGACGTTTTCTTTACAGTTTTGTGGCTTCCATTATTGTTGTGGGAAGTCTGATGCAAAAAATTAACAGGGACTGATCTGAAGTAGTTTACACTTGGACTTGTGTAGATACATTGTGTGAAGTTCAGGAGGCAGAACTCTGCACTACTGGACAAATTCCAGAAAATTAGATCCATGGTGTCACCAGCTTTCTGAAAAAAGGCTTATTACCTGTCATTGCTGTCTCAACCAGCTACATGACACAATGAGGTGTGGATTATTCCTGCCAAGTTTGGGTGAAAGTTCCTTCTTCTAAGAAAGGAGGATATTTTTAATAGATTTTTTTTTTTATAATTTTTGTAATTTTTTAAAAATGTCTTAACTACATAAAAGTTTTAATACATGAGTTTCAAAAGGTTGGCTACTGCAGTACTATAATTTGTGTTGAAAACCAGACTATTTTGGTGAAATCTTAACTTTAGTAATAACCTCTTTTTTTATTTTATCTCACATTTGCATTTTCCCCTTCCTGCCACTTTTTCTCCAAGTTCCTTACAATGTAATCTGTTCTGTTAATTGTATGCCTGCTTACATCAATTCAGTGATGAGGCACAGAAAAACAAAACCCAAACCAACCCTGTGTAGTTGTCTTCTGAATGTTCAAAATGGTCCTAATCTTTATATTTTATGGCATTTATTTACCTAAGCCAAACTGAAATGCTGGAAGTAAATGCACCGTGTTCTATTGCTGACTATAGATAGTAATACCTACTTTGCAGTACAGGACTTCTTACAAAATGTGATTGCATACCTGCAAATACTTAATATATTTTGCATAGTTCTGTTGTGTTAAAATGACATTTGCAGGATACCAAGTGATTTTGAAGATTGGCAGCATTCATAATGCCAATGAACAATTTTTTTATTGTAATAAAGGCCCTGCAACTCTCAAAGTCGTGATATTGTAATGGAACCTAAAGGATGTCAGGAAACTAAAAGCACAGATTCAGATTTCTAGCAGTATATTCCTTAACTGTGCAGTTTGATGGATAATTTAAAACAAATTAGACTATTAAATGATACTACAAAATGGAGAATTTAATTTCCCTTACCTGCAAAGTTTTGTCATCTGGTAGAAAAGGAGAAGGAAATACAGACTCATTTTAGCTTTTGCCTGTAATTTCACAGCAGGAACCTTCGTCATTTGGTTCTGCCAGAGAGACAGTTATCTGACCTTATGTTTGGTTACTGGGCATGCCAACATATTTTGCAATTCCAAAAAGAAAAAAAAAGTGCAAATAAAGAAAACCAAAATAACCTAAAAAAAAAATAAATATTTATGCAGTTGTATAGTAAGTTATGGTATGTCTGGTAAGGCAGCTTGCTTTGATAAGTCCTTGTTCTTATTCCTACATTCTGAGAGGGATTTATTTTTAATTGGTATTTGATTAATGCTGCAGTATATTACCAACATCACTAGATTGCTGTAATAAATGTGCCTACAGCAACTTAATAGAACAAAAAAAAGGAAAATTATTTTGAAATGGTATTAAAATACGGATTTCAGTTGGATTTTAAACATTGATTCTTCCATCCACGTTCATCACGAGGGAAGGTAGAAAGGTCCCTGTCTTGAACCCTTCCTGCACAGAAAACGTGAATGAAATCCTTTTTGGGAAAGTTCATTAGAATAAATACAAAGGTCAGGCAGTAGTCTTGTGAGAGTCCTGAAGGAATTAAAATTTGAAGCTACGTAACTTACTATATCTGGCTGAAACAATTTGCTTAAAACTCCCTCTACCTTAGTGACAGGTTTTGGTTTACTGGGGTTTAGAGATTTGGGGGAGGGGAAGGGAGTGGGGTAGGGGTGGGGAGGACACCTCTACCACCACCCCTAAATAATGCTGTGAGAAGACAAGATATAAACATGATGTGTCAGTTTGGCTATTGTAGACATAAATCACTTCAGTGTTCTTCAGAGGAGTTGGTGAATATGAGGAGAAAGCGATTCAAGTAGTCCGTTTGGATTTACAGAGGGCTTTCAAAAAAAGGTCTCTTACCAAGTTACAGAAGAGAGGCAACAGCATAAAGACTTGACTTGTTTGAGGAGCAAATGTGTAGGGTGAAATTAGCTCTTCGGTCTACAGGAAAGAGCACTGAGGATGAGTATGGTAGTGGCTTCTAAAATCACAAGTGGTGCACAGAGTAGTGTATTATGCACTTTTTCATACAGAGGTAGATCAACAAACTCATGAGGATGCAGCTTAAAAATAAATGAGTACATTTTCACATAGCAGATTGTGAATTTCACTGGCAACTTTTTGACTACCAGAACTAATTTTACACTAGCTCAAATTCAGCACAAGAGATGCATGCAATAAGTTTGCATTAGACATAAAATAGTGCCCTGTTTAGAAAAATCCCTGAGATAAAGGTGGCTGAGAGCTGGGAAAGGGTAGGGTATCCCTGGAGTAGCCCTGTTCTAATGTTCTTTCTCTGGCTGTTACTACTAGCCACTGCCAAAGCTGCGTTTGTTCAGGTGGATATCCTGATCTGGCACAGAACGGCTGTTCTTGGTACTATTTGTCAGTACAGCATTCCAATATTTCACGCTATTTTGTTTGTCAGTGTTCTGTGATTAATTAAATAAATTCTTTAGAGTCAAGAAATGACCACAAACAATTTTGAGCTTGAAGCTGTGGAGATTTACTGCTAACCATCATGATATTCAGTGATGATCAGATTTTTTTAAAATAAATTACCATACTCAGATACCTACATGTGGCTGAATTCTATAGATTCAAAATTACTGTCTAAGATCGCAGAAATATTTAAATGAAGATTAAATATTTTCACATTACATGTACTGCTTACTCTCCTAAAACTTCCTGGGAAAACAATGGCTTGACTTGGTAAGTAAGTGCAATTATTTTTAAAAAGATACCACTAAGTCAGAGGAAGTATTCTGGCATTGTGTTTCTAAATACTTTTAAGATATCTTCATGTCTCTTGTATTAGGTAGGGAAGATGAGAAAATGCTTAGCATGTCTATCAAGTAAAGCAGTTGTCTTTTAGCATGCCCTGGTTGTCTGTTGCGGGGATATGTATGCTAAGATGTAGTCAGTCTGCTGAAATGATTTTTCTAATCAAATGCAAGCTTGTCAATGCTGCCTTCTGCCTTAACCAGCTAAGGGATTAAAACCTCAAGCAGAGAAATACTGTAAATTTAAAACCAGAACATACCACTTATTACGAAGCGGTGCCTGATAAATTCTTTGCTTGTTACAGCACCTTTTCTGATCAGTTCTTGGATGTTCCACTGTTTTCATTTATGTATGATCTCATGTTGCCAAATAGATGTTTTGTTAAAATTACAAAGCTGCCTAGAAATGAGATTTATTTTTGCTTTCTTTCCCTTTCCCCTACCTGACAACTTTTATTGCTTCACTTGGGGTGTCTGCACAGTGCTTGACGTGCATGGCTGCTTGATTCCCCATGGCTGGGGAAACACTGCAATTCCAGTGCCCTTTACACTGCAGACTGTCTTATTAATCTATTGTGTGGGTCATTCAAGTTTTAGCTTTCTGCTGGCACATTTTTTCTTTCTGGCAAGACAGATTTCCAGTTTATTATTGGGGTACTGATGGTAAAGTTCCTTTATCAGTCAACATCCTAAAGTATAGCCTTCAAATATATAAAATAATAACTAGAACAGGCATAAAATGTCATTTGTAACAAACGAAGCTTCACTGAGACACTGTAAAAGAAACTACTAAATATTTCACAACTTCAACCAAGTAAGATCTCTTTTAACTTGCACTTCCACGATCCTTAGTTTGCAACTGCTCTTTACAGCTAGACATAAAACAGAACTTGGGAGCAAAAGGTACATTTGCCTCATCAGGGAGTACTGAACCACAGCGCTGAGTGTGCCGGAAGTAGATTCCACAAGCTACACTTGCACAAGTGTAATAACTATGTAAGTAAAATTATATAAACAAAATTACTTTAAATAACTAGGCTATGAAAAAAGCAAAACCTGCCACTGAATATAATCCAAATTTTTAAAATAACAGTAAATTGGAAACAACTTTGCTGCAGCCCATCACTGTAACTTGGTGTAAAACTGCAAATGCCAACGTCTTACAGTATCTTCTTTAAACTGGGGTGATGTGAGAACAACTCACCTGTCCACAATGTGGATAGAATCGTAGGATGGTTTGGGTTGGAAGCGACCTTAAAGATCATCTAGTTCCAACCCTCCTGCCATGGGCAGGTTATCCATACTTAAACTGGATTCCTGTAATAGCTGGTGGATTTTGATTCATCTAGCTAGTGTAGAAATCTGAAGAGGTGAGGTGCACTGAACTTTGGAAGTACCTTTTTGTCTGTTGCCATGGGTGTGATGTGAACGCTAAATGTGCATGTCTCAAAAGAGACTAAAGTTATTGAGAGGGAAAAAAAATATCATTAAGGGTTATTAAACGCACAGAAGCCACCTCCAACATAGAAGTCCCTAAAGCACAAATGTCTGGAGGTTATGAGAATACTCAAAGGTACATGACTCGGCAGGCATCCCTGTAGAGCTAGATAGCTGTCTACGTTTGCTCCCCATCAGAAACAGGACCTGGGCTAGGCAGTGCCACCATAACCAACTTTATGTTCTTACTACCACTCATATGACTATAAACAGAGACTAGTTAAGCTGCTGGCATCTCCACTGTAAACACCTGAAGTTAAATCATCAATACCACTCTTCCTGTCTGAGAGATAATTAGTTTTGATAAGTAAAATATCGTCTGAGGGATGTTGAAACTGTTGAATTTTTATCTCTATATCTGAATCTCCTTGCTTTGCACAGCTTAACATTGAATTGCATACGTATTTTTATTTTGCTGTATTATCTCAAGTTGCTTTAGGTTTATTTTTCTGCGTCCTTTAAAAATGATGGCTGAAGCATCCACTTCTGCTACAAAAATGGCTAAGCAATGCCTGTTTTACCTTTTTTTTTTTTCTCCCCAGTTTTGTTTAGTATGGAAGTCCTACCTTGTCCCAAGATCCCATATGCTTTCTGAAGGAGGCCTAGATGCTACCAGTGAGTGCAACAGAGAACTGGAAAGAGTTAGGTATACTCACTTCTCTTGATGTGACCTCAAAAATAGCATCCTCACTTCCCATCAGTGCCTACCTTTGGCTTTCAGACTGATTATGAAGCACAGGAGAAAGAAACTGCAGAGCCCGTGTTTGGACTCAAGCCTTTATCATCCTGAAGAGAGCCAGGAGAAGACCATGGAAGACAACATAGGAATCCCATTTCAGGAGGGGCAGATGACTTAACTACCTGAAATATTTTGAAAGAAAGAGCTGAGATCATTTTCAGTTTCTCCTCTGCCTGCTTTCCATCCAGTGGAAGGCAGGTTATGAGGAAAAGCAGGTAACAAATTCAATTAGCACTTCTGCTGATTTTTACTTGTTAGAACAGGGTAGAAAATAATCAGCACCTGGCTCCCCCACCCACCAATCACAGAGTGCACCTTAGGAAATTGTCTCAATACCAGGCTTCACTTCTTGCCTTCTTTTCCCACACTACATGATGGCTTATCTTCAAAGCATTCCCACTTCACTATCTTCAGACAATTCTGTTTTGCAGGTGGAAGGCAGCTTTTTGTTTTTCCTCAACTTTGATCATTACCATATGGTCTTTCATACATGCTCAGGGTCTCTTTGCAGGATCATGATTCATTTTTCTCCTCCTAGACAATTTTTGTGACCAGATCTCTATACAAAAAACCAACCTAAACACAAAGTGACGTGGTTCTTGGGAGTATTTTGGGTTCCAGACAGAAATAGTTGTGTGGTGCCAGGGACACAGATCCATGGCCTGGCCTGGGGATGAATGTTTTCAGGTATGAGTTCTTATCTCAGAGGAACGTTAACCTAAGATGCAAATATCCATAATAGAAAACAAACGAACAATGTCACAGAAACAAAAATCCAGTTCTTACTGGTGCCTGTTAGGCCTTTTATTCCTTTCCATAGTCATTGCCTTAAAGATTCACAGTCAGTCTGTGAGGGATGTGATTATGTGTGCTCCATCCTAGTGCTACGTTTTCTGGAGCCTGGAGTTTCTTTCTTGGCCAGTAGGCTTAGCATCCCACATCTGTGGACTTAAATGACCTTCACCACCTCCTGAGGGCATAAAATGGCAGAGTGTAGGCAACTCTCTTATCTGTGATTAGATTTGCTAGTCATGTCTAGGTGCTTAACTCTTTTTATCTGTGGCATATCATTAATTTAGTACTAGGCTAGCTCAGAAAGGTTTTATTTTTAAGCTTCATTTTGAACTTTTTCAACTTTAATTAGAGTCCTGCTGTTTGAGTTGTCACCAACATAAAAAGTTCTCTGAATCTTGGCAGCTTGGAAATATTCTGTAAAAAATTAAGTAATATTGGGAAATGTTGAGTTGTTGAAATCATTGTGATTTGTGGGAAAATTCTGGCTTAAGTAAGCGTTAGTTTTGAAATATTTTGCAGCCAGGCATAACTTCAGATCAAAACCACGGAACTTGCACGAGAGTAGCCCATAGCAGGAAGGTACAATGTCTAGGAAACAGTCAAGGGACTGGCACCTGCGGCTGCTACAGGTGAATTACCGAGCTGCTACACTAAGGAACTCCACTCCTTTTTGCTGACCCAACTGATAGCCAGTTGTCTGCACAAAATAGGACTGTTCCAAAGAAGTGGCTGAAGCAAGTACTCCAGATACTGTTAGGGTACTCATCTCATATACAAATGACCTAATTTCTGATTTGGAGCCAGAACTTCAGTCTGGATCTTATGTCTCTTAGTAGCTGCTGTGACTGTAACTTGCTGTAGTTTATTTCTCTGTTGCTCTTTTCATTTTTTCTTTGCAAGGAACTTCAAAAGATCCAGGTTTTATTTCCAGGCAAGGTCCTCAGGGTTAATATTTCCCCACCCACTTCTAATTAATTTAGAGTACCTTCTTTGCCAGATCAGAGTCAGAATACACTGCCTCTCAAATGTCTGCCAAGTTTTGGCTTAGAACGAAAAAGAAATATAATTTCTAATGCCATCTTGCAGAATAAAATTTGCAAACTTCGTATTTCAGATCATCAGCAAGAATCAGTAAAACTCACTTCAATTTTAGAGAAATCCCTAAGCAGTAATAAGCCTGAATCTGAGAATACTTAGTCATGTGCCATTGGGCATGTCCCATTTCTCTTTAAGCCAATTTTGCCTGTGTTACATGCAAGAATTTTTGGCTTGGCATCCTGGTTCAGATACTACAACATTATAGCATGTCTGGTGGAAGGATCCTGTTACAGTATATGTAAGGCTGTTCTCACAACCTTCACCTGCAGTGATGCTGATAAAAAAATTTGCAATTGTATGTTCATCCAAATAAACTCTCCACTTTGTTTCCCTGAGACCTAGGGAGTCTGGTCAAGTATCAGGGTTTCTTTGTACTTAGCTTAGCAGCAATCCATCCAGCTTGTTAGTCTCAAAAAAATTGCTCTGTGTCCCCTCTGCGGTTATGAGCTCTTCCTTTCTAGTATCACAGGTGAAATGAATGGGGACTGGGTTTTGACCCATTGATTTTGTTTCTTAAATTATCTTTGTGTAAATATAGGACCTTTGTAAGTATTTTAATTCTACTTCTTGAGTGCCAATAGAATTCCACCTTACCTTAATCCCCAAACAAAATTTCTCATTAAAATATTTGTAGCTTTCCATGTCAATCACTTCATTACTATTTAAAAAGTCTTCATACTCTGTGTATGTTAGAACACTTCATTTGATCACTTACATCTTACTAAAATATTCACAACCTGATTGAGGTGACTGGCTTTGTTCAAAGAGTAAAAAACCAAACCATTCTGCAAGCAGTGCTGCAGATTTTCTCCCAAAATGAATCCATATGGATTGCAAACTCAAATACTCCACGTAAACAGATAGCTAAATGAGAACCTTCTCCCCAAGATAAAGATTTATGCCATAAAAACTTCTGCAACTTCTTTTGGAAATATTCCCATCTTTGGAGTACGCGCTATGCCACCTGTTTATGCATTTATGAAACACTGTTCCCTGCGGGACAAGTCTGGGTTGTATGCTTATTTTGATGAAGCGGTACTTTAATCTTCAGACACTCAGCAATTACCTCCTGCCACTGAAGTCATGTCCAGGAGTAAAATACGTGATACCTTTTCTCCCTCCTTCAAATTTATTTCCGCAAATTAACTGTCCATTGTATTGTGTACATGTATTCAGTAGTCTGCTATTATAAAGCTTTTAACAGATTTATAGGTGATGGAAATATCTGGGACTCCATTGAAGACCATCTAACATCTTAGGATTAAGTATTCAGACTATGTATGTATGGCATATGTACAACAGGTGAAGACACATTGCATGAATAGTTTTTGTAAAACAGCAGCCGTAGGAGAAGCAACAGTTTAGTGTCCTTTGGGTAAGTGTTTATGTGTTTCACTATTGGTACCTTGCAAATGCTAATCCAGTGATAGGAAGAGATGCTTACTATCTAGCTAAATAAAGATTGAAATGGTGCTTAGTCAAGTAAATTTATGTTCAAATGTTTCCCTAAGGGCATTCAACTGGTTTGATGCTGAATAACCATGCTGTTAACCAGCCCTGGGTATTACCTCTATATCCCACCCCACTTTATCCATGGCTGAGCTGTAATTCCAAATAGATGCCACTCACTCAGTAACAAATAATGATACATAGATGCTTCTTCTTCCAAGGAATAATTCTGTTCAGGGAATGGGTATCATATTAGCTCCAGCAGTATGATTCATGGTGGTTTTCCAAGACCGGTCCTTTCTTGAATAACAGATCTGTTCTAGTCAGTCAGTATGTTTAATAGAGAATTCATAATACACTGGAAAAGCACTTGTAGCCCCTATCTGGAATTTACGTTCTAGGAAGAACAGGGTTTCCTTTGCTGTGTGCACGGCAGCACCATCAGGGTGCAGATGAACACATAGAATGAGCTGGGTTAGTAGGAGTTACTATTCTTCCTTCAAAAAATAGCTCACTCATCATAAATCTGTTTGTAGAACTAGAGCCTAACCTTTTACATCTGGAAGCAATGAGGTGGCCTATAGTCTCCAAGTGTCGAGACTGAGGACAGGAGGTGGCAAATGCCATCTTATAAAGCTGAGCAAGGTCTCTACTGTAGGTTGTCTGATCTTTTATTCTGCTTTCAGAATGGTACCAAAAAATAATGATAGGTAAGTTGCAGAAATTTTTTTAATGCCATCTGGCACAGAAGGCTGTGACTCAACATCGCATCTTCAGCATCACTGTCCAAAGACCAAATCCTGCTATGTTGCCAACCTGCCTACATAATGGAGTTAGGATGGAAACCTAGGTGAATTCACTATTATATCCCTACATTCCCAGAAACTAGAACTTACTCTTCCAGCTGATGAACTGGTGAAACTGAGCCTAGGAGGTTTTACTACCAAGGCACAGGAGTGCCTACATTAGAAAATAAAAAAAACACATCTCCACTGTAAACTGCATGTTCTCGGTAAGTTCAGGAAAAGGATATATATGCAGCATTTCCCTATGTTTAGTGTTTTTCAGGGCACCAAAAATATTCCAACTAGTTACAGTTGCAGAGATTCAACAACTACTTGGTGAACTTAAATACTAAGAGACATAGGTCTTTGGAGGAATCTGGGATCAATCATAGCCAACCATGGATAGATGCTCCACAGCTGGCTACAAAAATAGCTGCTCTGACTGCCTTAAGTATGCAACCATGCACTTACACGCGAAACCTCAAAACCTTGCATAAAAGTTTCTGCCACTCTATAACTAACCCAGAACATTCAGCATAAAACCAAAAAAAAAAATCATCACGGAGCATAATATGCAAGAGTGAAAGAGATAAAACCAAACATGTCCCAGCCATGGCCTTAGTGAAGAGAAAATGGGTAGGGAATCCTGGAAAGCAAACGCTGCCTAATACCATGTAGAAAGGCAGAAACCAGAAAAGACTCTTAACAGATTCTGTCACACTGAATTTGGGGAGAGGAGTGCACCTGACTCCAAACCTGACAGTCGGGGTCTTCCTAAAGAAATGAGCACAGGCAGGAAAGGTGGTTATTTTTTTTCAGTATCATGAAAATACCAGTAAATTCTGCTCCAATTTCCCATCACTTTCTGTGGCCATGGTCTGACACTTCAAAAGAAAGTAACCCTGCCTACCTTCATTCCCCAAAAGCCAAATTATGCACTGAGGGCAAATGTAAATCTCTCTGGCCCCTGCAGGTAAACAGCTGGCAGGATTAAAGTATTCAAAATACAGTGCAAAAAAGACATATGGAAATGCAGTCTCCTTTCAAGCTTGTGTTACACATGCAAGAAGTTAACCACCCAAAGATGCAAATCACAAGTTTTAATTTTCAATAGCAGGATCACTTCTATCCTGTCATCAAATCCTGCTTACACAGTTGTGAGTTGGTAGTGTGAAACAGTGAATTCCTTGCGGTCCTTATTGCATTTCAAAGACCCATACAGAATGGCTTATCTCTGAAATACTGATTTTTCTATTCTTATTTCCAGACTAGTTTTATTTATAATTAGTTCATATACCTTTCCACTTATTTAGCCAATATTCCCTCTCTGGTAAGTGCTTTCTAAATTAAAATACCTAATCAGATTCCTTTTTAGCCTTGATTACTAAACTAAACACATCAAACTCTTTCTTTAGTCTCATCTCATGCCAATGGCTTGCCATTTCCCAAATCATTTTAGTAGCCATTGCTGTGTTAAATTATTCTTTTTTTTAAAAAAAATAAATGCTAAAAGCTTTGGATGCTGTTCACTTTCAGAACACTAATAATCTCATACTATAGTTGCCTTCAATATTAAGACCACCTAGTCTACCAGACAGTGAGACAAGCACCACCAAGTTGAGCACACACAATTTTAGCTGCTGGCACATTTTTCTTTTGACAAGTTTTCACTATAGCTTTGTCTCCAGGCAATGTTAGAAGGTAAATGTATCTATAAAACTTTTTTTGCAGGGCCATACATAAAGAATGATCTTCTTCCTATACTCAAAGTATGTTTCATCATGAAGACAAAAGGGAAGGCTTACCTAAGGTTTCTATTCAGCCATTTTCTTTTCTTCTGTAAATCATGCCCATTGCAGTTCCAAAACATTATTCAGAATGGGGATATAAATTGGTTTATTGTCATTACAGCTGGTGACACTCTGGAAATGGAAGAAACCTGCTTCTGCCACAAAATGCAGTTAACCCACACTAGCATTTGATAAGGGAAGTATGAAACACTACAGCCTAAGAATTTTCTCAGTAGAAAACGTCTGAAATTGGCAGTGACTTACAAATCATATTCTGAACTTGGGTTGTAAGAGTCCAGAATATCAATCTGGTCAATCTGTTGAATGAAGACATTGAAATTTTTCAGATAAGCACTGGGCAAAACAAATTATTGTTCTGATTTTTGTTGTTGTTTTCAAGAAAGTAACTTTAACTTATTAACAAATTACAGTCAAACATGGAGTTGATTAAGCCAGTAGTTTTTAACTGCCTTCTGATGGCACTAAAATACTTCATTTTTAGCAATTACATTTCAGTATGGGTGACATTTCCATGGACCTAGGTTAGACTAAATACAAAAATAAGAAATTTACCTTCAAACAGAGATAAATTTAGAGTATTAAAAGTACTGAAGATAGATCTCCATCTCCATTTTCACTTGCTTTGTTTATTTGGTAGTTTTTTCAAAGAAAATTTTATCATCAGTTAGCCTAAAAATGTTATCACCTCTAGAAACTTAGTCTTACAAACTTCAAACAACAAGGAAAATGTCAGCTGAATATAGTCAACAAATAGCAAATGGGAGTTGTTTTCTTACTAGAATGACAGTGCCCACGGTGGTGCTTGGACTGCTGGTATTTACCTTCCATTTGCAACACAGCTTGCTAATCTGATGATTATTTGTGTGTAGTCACAAATAAGAGAGATGAAGGAGAAAGGGAAGTTATTCATCAAGATGGCAGACTGCAATGTGACAATGGTCAATGTATATCAGGATTGCAACTGTTGAAACAAATGCTGATTTGCTAGATCCAAATTGTTTAGGCAATGTGTTAAGATATTTCTTTGATAGCTTTACTATTTTCTTCCTTATTTATAGACTGAAGAAAGAAGTGGTTATTATAAAAACTGTAAACTCTCACTGAAAGTATACTCCCTTAATCATGCAGCTGAGTTAATCATAACTTAACCTTAGAGCTAAGAACACTGTAACTAAATTTGTAGGTTTCGATGATATAAATATTAATAACAATTCAGTTAAATCATCAAACTGCCTGTTTCCAGCAGATCAAGACTTAAGCTTCCTCCACAACAGTAACAACAGTTTTTTTCTAAAAGAAGCAAAGAGTGTAAGCAAAGTCAGTTTTCACCACATTTTCATGCAAATCCAAGCAAAGTTCACTTTTTTCAGGCTGCCAAACAGAATGTGCACTTTAACTCGAAACTCCAAAGTTCTGTGGCAAAATTTACCTCAAAAATAGTGATATACTGAATAGGCTAATGTGTAGCACATAGCTACTTTAATTAGACAGTTGCTTTACTAAAACAGCTTTCAGGAACGAGTCTTTTAAATACATTGCAGTGTAAATACTAGAGGCAGTTTTTTACAGAGGGAGACGTCAGATGAGTTGTACTTATATATATATTCTAGCTTGGCTAAGGAAAGGGGAGAGGGAAGTGTGTGAAGACCTGAAACTTGGCTATGGCCACAAGAAATTCCATTCTCTTCTGGCATTAAAGTGGTTTTGGAAGCTACTGATCAATCAGATGGTACTAACAACACTTCTGGTTTGTGTCTCTGTGTTTTCAGAAAATTGTGATAAGAAATCAAGTAGTTGCTTACCACAGATGTAAGGTAGTAAACTTTGTTTCATAATACTGACACTGAACACCAGAAAAAAATGAAAAATAAATGCATGATGAAGTATATATGCACACAAATCTGAATTCCTTTTTTTTTTTTTTTTTTTTGTTTTAACTGAAAGATAGTGGCTACTTTTTTTGACAATATACTGTTTCTTAGGGTGTTCTAGAGAAGAGGAAACTACTGGTCCTTGCAAAGGAAGAGCAGCTGGAGGGAGATTAATATTTGGAGTTGTCAAAAGTAACAACCCTAGACTGTCATATAAAATAGTAGCATGCAAACAATGGAAATAAAAATATAAGAATAAAATATACTATGCAAACTAAACAATCCTCAAGGCTCTGCCAAAGTCACCACTGTCATTAAGAGCAAGCTGAAGGATTCCAGAAGTGAGACAAAAGTTTGTACAAATGAGATCACCAAACCAGGCTGTGACTGGCTGTTCATTGCTGAATGATGCAGTTGCTGCTGTGTTTTTGAACATGGTGCCTTGAAGAGCATCCAGAACTGGTGGACTAGAAGGAGTATATATTCATCACAGTGTTTCCAGTTGCTCTTACACCATCTGCCCAGAAAGCATCTGGCCTAAGATGCCAAGACAGCATTGCCTTTCAAAACAGTGTACCAGCAAGCATTTCTCCTCTTTATGCATTTCATGTGTGGTTAAAAATGTAGTTGTTTATGCTGTGAGCCATGATAACTTCTCAGGAAGCCCCAGAACAGAAAAAAAAGAAAAATACTGTGGTAAGAAACATACCCTGTGCGTGCCTTTTCCATGGCAGGGAGCAAGGCATGTCCTTTAAATCCAGTGTGGTAAGCCAGTAAGGATCTCACTCCATGACTTCACTGCCTGAATTCTGTTATCACAGTGGATACTGTGTTTCAAATAAGATTGAGAATTAAAAGCTTTATGGCTAATTTAGAAAACTAAACCAATCCTGAAACAACACCTATTAATAAAGGAAGGGATGATAACTCAGCTGAGCACTGTCTGTCCCTTGTGGTTTTTCCACTTGGTGTTTTTTATTGCCAGGTGTATGCCTTTCTGCTGAGGCATGACAGAAGCTCATGATGAGTGGAGTGATCTTAAACTAACCAGGCAAAGATCAATAATTCTTAATATGAAAGAATCTATATGCCAGTTGGCATTATTGCTGGACCTGGCCAGTGCACAAGATCAAAAAAAGGTCCATGCCAAAGATAATTCCCATCAAGAAAAGAATTAATCAATGGCTGTGGGGCTGAGCAAATTTTTTGTAATAACACAGAACCAAAGGTGCCTCTTACCCAGGGGGCAGTGAGGTCCATTACCAGCAAAGCTTTATAAACCTTGCTACATCTTTGTTGCTATGTCTTAATAAGGAGAGTGTAACACAATGGAGGTCTGAAAGAGCTGAGGCAATATGTAACACATTTCCATAGACGATCTTTTTTAAGGTGCAAATGTTTTAGCCAGTTGTGCACTGGTGCACCCTTAGCCCTCTATGGGGATTTCAGTGGCTGTCCCAGAACTTACAGAGATGTGCATGCAGCAACATAAGAAAGATATTTCACATAATTATTTGTCATACTCAGAAAAAAAAGTGACATGTAATTCAGGTCCATCATTTTAGCTACTATACTACTACGTTACTGCCATACAAGTTATGATTTCTAAGTCAGTCGGTCATTGAAACTTTTACTATATGTATAGAATATGAATCCGGCGTGGATTCTTGAACACGTCACATGTCCCCACTACAGAGTGATGTGGACACTTCTACTTTAACAAGTGAGTAATGTCAATATACTCTCCTATTAGAAAATACGTCCAACATGAAAATTGAGGTTTTGTCATAGCTTCTGGCTCCTCTAATGCAATATACAGCAGTTGCTCTGAAACCCCAGAGGCTGTAGCTTTGAGTTGTCTTTCTTTTATTACTTTGCACAAGCTTTCTTTTATAACTTGGAGGGGAGGAGGGGTTAGAAATGTAAACATAAAACGAAGTGGACAATGATACCTATATGGAAACGTTCATTTTCAAATGCAGACTTCAGTTTTGTCTCCCAGTGTTATAGAGCTGACAGACTGCTAGTTTTTGTACATTCTGTGGTCCACAGCTCCTGTTTGCATCACTGTTATAGTGGAATAACAGCAATTGTAACCCTTTCTATATTGGCTAAGAAAGACTATTTAAAAACCTCTGAAGTATAATGAAAAAAAAAAAAGAAAAAAAAAAAGAAAATGAAAGAGTTACCAATGATACCTATACTGGACATAAAAATTTCAAATAGCCCATAGAATAAAACATGAAAAATCACAAATATTTTTTAAATCTGATAACAAAAGGATGCTAAAGTCCAGCTGAATATATGGTTGGAGAGGTTTAGAATCCTATTAGACTTTCTACCACACTTTCTTACCTTTTTTGGCTGCCTGTCTTCCTGGCCTTGAAACAACTGTCTTAATTGACTTTATAAGCACCTATGTGAATCACAGGAAGAGGCCATAAAGTTCATAAATATAAAATAAACCACCCCAACCTATCCCCCTCTCCCCCAAAAGGCTCACTGCATATGTAAATGGTCTAATATTAATATCTGAAAATGCTGAATTTGTAAGTCAATCTAGACTTTTCCAGCAAAATCAGACTCACTTTCCCAGAGCTCTTTTCTGACTCACCACCCAAGCAGAGGTAAAAACTCTGGTACAGTAATTTAGTATGTTACTTTATGCCACACAGACAGAAAAGTATCCTAATTTTTTTCAACCTTTAAGCATTACAGGTGAGCCTTTCAGAGAAACACAGCACCTGAATAATTTTATTACTTGCTTAGGCAAACTCATGACTTTCATTTTCCTGTTTGACTTCAAGGTTCTAAAGTACATTGAGATCCCCTTTCTTTATATTGTATGTGTAAGAAAGTTAGAAATCTAACTCCTTTGAGCTTTTCCACAAGAAATGAAATGTTCTTGGAACATGTTGCCCTAAGAATTGCAAGAACATGATGTTCCCCGACAGAAATAAGTATTAATGGTGTCACAGTGTTCCTAAATATTTTTTTCTGCCAAAAGTTTACTTATGTTTTCCTGATAATGACAAGAGAAACTTTGTTGAATTTAATAGCTAGCTTAGATGTTAAACTTACCATCATTTCACTTATGTTTTATCTGTGAGTCAGTCTGGTCCAAGGACTGGTTGCTGGCAGTTATTTAGAACATCAGTTTTTTAGTCACACACATGAGATAATAACTTCACTTTATCAGGAAAACACATTTCTGAAACTTGATCCAGTGAAAGCTGATTATCAGAATTTCTTTCAGGAAACACTAGAAGACAGAGAATAAAGTAATAAACTAGTTCTTTCAAGGCCATTTTTGTGTTTCTGGGAAAAACAGAGCAGGTTTCAAAACACCATTTTGGTAAAAGCAACTTGTTTTTTTTTTTAAACAAGTTTTAAAGAAGTTTTTTTCAACTTCTTGTTTAAAGATTGTAGCTTTAGATTAAATATTACATTTTTTAACCTACCTGTGTCCAAACTGTGCTGTAAATAGAAAGATTAAAGAAGAAGGTAGTGAAATGGGAGGAAGAAAGTAAAACAGAGGCAGGAATGTAATGACCTTTTTTCATGACCTTTGGAATTTCTAGTTGATTTTCATTATGCAACACTGAGCCCTACCCAGGAAGATAAACAGGTGGAAATGGAACATATTACACTTGAGGGAAAAGAGCAATTTCAAACATGGCAACCACAACTGAGCACTAACACATGTGAAGATGATGACAAAGCCTCCTCCCGTGCCTTTTGAAGGGGCCATTTTGCATGGAAATTTGTAGAGAAACTTGGTTTCAAAATTAATTATAATACTGCTATCCCACAGAATCACCAGAAACACCACTGAGGCTGCAAGTGAGGAAGGTCTTGTGGCTGTAACTAGCATGGCCTAGTAGGCACAAAATGTCCCAAACCCTGTCTTTAACTTATGTCTAAGAAAAAGATGAAGATGTGGAGAAAAACAACTCAAATGACTGAAAGGCAAGGCATTGGAACTTAAACCTTGTGGTGTATGATGAAAGGTCTGAATGCAAATGTAAATGGGAGAAGATTAGAGCAATTGGCAGTACAGAAGTAGTTATGACTATAGAAAAGCGTGGCATAATGTGAGTATAGATGCCATAAGAGCTATAGAACAGATCAATTATCCTTAACTGGGAACACAGAACTAGACCGGCAAAACAAGAAATAAATAGATCCAGCAAAAGGAGGGAAAAAACCAGTAAGAAAAGGACATGGGCGATAGAGGTAGAAAATGGAAAGGAAGAGAAAGGTGGGAGAATAGTCTTGTTTTAGAAAGAGGAAATTGATAACAGTTTATTTTTCAGTCTGGGGTGGGGGGGCAGTTTGAAAGAGTGGGGATATGGTGGAGACTGTGCATGGGAAAAGAAACTGCAGAGAGATACTTAGGGAGACATTTTAAGGTCATTTGTTTCTGTACATTGGCAGTAATCCATTGTGGGGAACAGACAGCTACTGTAGTTGTTAGTAAAGATAAATGTCATTGAATTATAGATTAACATAATGGAAAAACTTCATGTCTAGCCATTGTGTAAAATTAAGAGTGGGACATACTGGCTGTGTGGGCTTGGTGAATGCCAGGTGCGTGGGTGAGTGGTGAGCATTGGAAAAGGGTGTCCTATTCAAGTGGTCTATTCAGCTCTTACACCAGCACTGTAAAGTCATTTTTTCCTGCTCTGACTTCTAAGCAAAAACCAAAGAATAGTAAGTACGACGTACATTGGTAACTATCTCAGCACATCCATATGTTTCTGCTTGCATGTTCAATGCAATGGCAGAGAGGAAAGGATTCACCTTTAATGTGATGATTGTTCAGCTAAAGGCCTGTGTGGTCACACATGCTAGTGACACCACATCACACCAGTCCACAGTGCACAACAGGTTCCCAGCCGCAACCAGTCAGTCAGAGGTTCAACCTGATTAGATATAGAAATCTTTATCTCTTCTTCTGACATACAAAATTTTCATTACCTAAAATTTATCATTTTAATGGGTGAAAATTTTCTTTCCAGGTCGTGGTCATCACTCTGGAAGACTTCAGCTATCTCTTCTGACATACAAAATTTTCATTACCTAAAATTTATCATTTTAATGGGTGAAAATTTTCTTTCCAGGTCGTGGTCATCACTCTGGAAGACTTCAGCTTTCTAATAGGAAGTCTTAAGCCTGTCAGCACTCTTAGATATAGAGAGCGCTCCATGTATTCTTTCTCTAGAATGACACGTCTCACTTTTGCTGTCATACTGAATAGGGCTCTTACAGCCAGCACAGGGATGTTTTATTCTTTTATGAAGCATCTTTTTCCTTTACTCAGTGTAGCCTGAACAAAGTCATGGTGGTGGTGTCTCTCCCACTATTCCAGTGCTATACAACTATTTCTTCCTAAGTATCCATTTTCCTCCTTTTCTCCTTTTTGGCTGTTTTTTCCTCCACTATTCTATACATCACACACTATTTGTCCTTCTGCATGAACATTTGATAATGACACAACTGCTTTTCCAATAACCTGCTTCTTATGTCACAACTGTTAAATGTGTTAATAGCCCATTTACAGGAGATTGCACCATCTGAATACACAATTGACTGAGTTTACACAGCCTACCATGCAGGCAGTGTTGTACTCTATTGGAAGAGTGACCAGTTACAACCACTGGCCTACTCAGCCAGCAGACTGATAAAAAGCAGGAGCAAAATGAACTACACACAGCCAGCCATTACAGGCAGCATTTTAGAAAAATTATGAAGGCCCGTTATCTACAAATATAGCCTAAGAAACCATATACATTGAAGATTCACTAGTGGCATACTTCAGTAGAAACTGAAGACTGTATTTTATAATATAATTTCTGCATGTTTGAAAAAAATAATCTGGTATAACAGTAGCTAGTAGGGAGAAACTAGGAGTGACCTAGATTGCATTAGTAAAAAACAAACCCTGCAAACTAAAGCATATCCATTTCCATTCCTTTTTCCTGCAGCAGCACAGAGAAAGAATATCGAAAGGTATTTGGGAGCAGGACTGCTTGCAGGTGAATCACTAAAAACAGTGTCCTGTCTCTGATTTTTAAGGTGAGATCTGGTAGGCACTCTTAGAGCTTATCTACCAGGCTAGGATACAAGGAAACATTCTTGGAGATAAGACCATTGCCGCCTTCTCCTGGTACTCGGTTATCCTGGGGCTAGAACTGTCACCTCAAGTGCTGGAGACTTGAGATCATTTTACTTCACAGCTTCTGACCACTTCTGCTTGGCCTTGGTTCTACTTGAAAATGAGGAAGGGAGTACTGGTATGTGAATTGTGTCAGGGCACACTTCATAATTCTCACTCTCTGGTGTATAGTAGAAACAAATCCACTGTCTCTATGTCCACAATGATTGTCAGAAATGCAAATATCACATGTAGAAAGAGGAACATAAGAGATTTCTTGAGTGAGAAGAATAGAGAAAAGTAAACACCACAACTACATTATTACAGGGGAAAAAAAGCCCCAGGAGGTAAAGGGAGAGAGATGCCAGCTCAGTATGTGGAAATTCCTCATCTACAAGTTACTGCAAACTAGAAGACCATCCAAAGAGCTATCACTATATGATGCCTGTATGTTTCATATCACCTTCCCGAGACATTTGCTGTCAGTTTAGATGGATCATTGGCTTTACTTGCTGCAGCCATTCTTATGCTCATAGATTTAGCTTCTCAGAGCTGGATTTTGCTTCACCATCATATCCTCTCTGAAAACCACACCCTCCCCAATATCATCCTCAGGATACAATCCCTAGGAACTGAAGGAAAGTGGCCTCTTTCCTTTCAGTCAGGCCTATCCCCTCATATCAGAGGAACACAGCCACTTGGCTGCAGTTCCAATATATATTATCACTTATCCCTGCCATGTGCACTTCACAATCTGTGCCACTTTCCGGACACTCAGCCACCCTCTGCTTCTGTGATTCAGCTTCTGAAGGTTGCCGCCAGCCTGAACGCCTCCTCTGTGACAGCTACACAATGTATCCTACATGCTATTGGAACTACCCGGGGAAGAATGAGATATGTATCTGTGCCTTGGTCAAATCCTGGATCTTGCACGATGCAGCCAACTCATCTATAACTGGGAAAAATTTACCACTAAATGAAGGAAAGAACAAATGCCTCCCCGCTTCTAATGTAGGTTATGGAAAACACAGCTCACCCTCAGAACGAGACCAACATGGGAGAGAGTACTTCATTGCATGGTCTGTCTATAGAAGAAAAACATACCTGTTATTTCCTTCCTCCTTGCATAAGCATTCAAAACAGTTTCATCTTGGAAGAATTCACTGTCACCCTCTTCTCCAACCACCTAAATGTCAGCCTGTTGCTAAAACAAGGTCCACACTGGGCTCCATCCAGCCCTACATGCTGCCCCACCTACTGAGGATAACACAAGAGCTGCTCCCAAACCAGAACCTGGCATGTCAAGGGTTAATGGGGGCGATGAGGAGGGGAAAGTGAGACGAAAGAAAATAGCCCGACACTCTTCCCAGCTTGTTTGATGGAGATGCGACCTGGCAGCATTGAAAAGCTTCAAGATTAATGGAGAAAAGGCAGAATCTGACAGCTTTTCCGCTGGTTTCACTCCTCCTGGGTGGGCCGATTGCTCTTGAATGTCACTTGCTACTTAATCTTGTGTATCTGAAACAGACTGACGTGTTTGGGGAGCCCCGCTTGCTCTGTATAGACATCAATTGGCAAGGCAGATAAAAGGAAACTGCATTGAATTACTCTCTTATGCCTTTTATAGAGCACTTTCTGACTACAAAATAATTAGTAGCCCACTCCTATGAAACCCGTTGTGGTTAGGGTACCCTTTAAACACCAAAAGTAAGGAGGAGCAAGTATCCCTTACTCTCTTCCAGCTGCTTCCCAGAGCTACCATGAAACCAAGACATGTTTATACTCAAATGGAATCATCTCTAGATAATATTGTCATTTAGTATCACCTCACTGTCTGTGAGATGCTTGCATCGATTTTTTTCTGAATGATTGATTTCTGTTTGCAAGTTGAAGATTTGCTGCAGAGTTAACAATTTGTTATATACTTTCCCCACCGAGCAGAAAAAATCCCTTCTGTACTCTTTAAAAATGCAATACGTCTCCCACTCAGACAACATGATGCAGTTTCCCTTGTAGTATATAAAGGGGAGCATGTGAGACTAACTTCAGGGTTTTTTTCTCCATCTGCAGTGAAATCATATGGTGACTGTCTTGCAAAAGACATCTGATGCTTTCTTTAATCCCACGATTTCAAGTCAAGTTTTCTTTATCTTTCACCATGTCATAGCATTTATGGCAACCTAGAAATAGTAGCAAGCAAAAATGGCAGTTCCCAATAGTTTGTAAAATTTGTTTCATATCCCAAACTGATTCTAGTGCTATAAATCTGAGTTTCCCCCCTTTTGTTAATAAAAAATAATTTGGAGCTACACTAGTGGAATAGTACAAAGCTAACATAGCTGCCTACCCTACAATCAGCAACACAGACAAAACTGATAGTGCGTGAACTGGAGGTTAACATGTAAACTTCTGAAGCATCTGAAAATTTAGGTGTGTTTTGTTGCCTCACAAATTAGCTTCTGCCTCATGTTCGACAATTGTTTAAAATAGATCACACTATTGACACATTTGACACAGGATGTATCTGTCATAAAGTCTTCTAATTTTTTTTTTTTTCGAACAACAACAAAACGATAATCACAGGTAATTTTGAAACGTTTAAACTCTGTCACACCAGCTTCTAAGCAAGGAAAAGTATCCCAGATTAAAGACCACCACCACCATTGTATTTCAACTGGCACCTAAAAACCAGCTAGTAGAAGATGACTGTGCCTTCACCAATTATGTGGACCTACTCAGTTTAAGGGAAAAAAAATGCTGTTCTGTGCATTTTTTAAATTGCATTTTTCCTCAGACCTAAGTGGCACTTTATAGGAAGAAAACGTGGTTTTACACAAAGACTTGTAACAAGCTAGGGCAATAGCAGCCACTTCACTGGATTTTTTTCAGCCAGCTAATTTCTATGGCCTTCAGAGGAAGATAGAAGATATAAACTGAATGATGAATTGCTCCAGTGAAAGCATGACAAAACTCTGCTATTTTATTACTATTTTTAATAAGGACATTCTCAGGCACCATACTGTTTTTAAATGAATAGCTGTTATTTTCTGATTGGTTTTTTTTCCCGCAAAACTGCAGGGAAGTGCTAGCATCTTAATCTCACTGTGAGTGTACGATTTATGCCAATGTTATAAAAAAAAATAAAGAATTTTTTAAAATTTAAAAAGTTGTTTAAAAAATTTACAGTAGTAAAAATCTCAAAAAGTCCAACTCTTTATTTTTTTTTTCTTTTGAGGATTGGGCTATTGATTATTTTAATAAATGATGTAATTACATGTATAGATACCGAAAGATCAAAACATGTTTTCTTAAAGTTCAGATAAATTTCCCACTTCAAGATTGTTGCATGTATTTCTCAGCACTAATCCTTCAACAAACTGCAGAGAAAGGTAAAGAGAGCAACCAAGCCTGATTCTGGAATGAACAAACACTAATGAGAAAGAGGCCATTAGGACATTTTTGCAATATTATGTCTTGTGAAAAACAAGCAGCATGACATCCTAGAAACTAAAGGGTCTTCACATCTTCTCTCTTCCCTCTCCCCAAGAAGGATTAAGTTTGCATTGTTATAAAATACATGGGGCTTTAAAGACATTTACTAAATTTTGTTGAAGGCTCTTAAACAAAATTGTTTCTGTTGATGCAGTCCAGCCAAATTTACATCATACTTGTCAGAATAAATCTTAATCTTCCTGTATTTGCCTTTGCTAAACTTGCTTGAGTTTTTTAAGAGCAGTGGTCAAATTCTACACACACATTTACTTCATCTGTTAAATGCCTGAGACTTGGCAGAAAAGGTAAGCATGTGCACAAGTGCTTACAGGACCCAGATTTTACAACTAAAACATCCTGAAATGTGCTAGAGCTGCTATTCTTTTCAAGGATTAGGGCTAGGCAATCCCTGTTAATTAAGTCCATACCTTTTCCCTGGAAAATTTGTAGTTTTTTAGCATCATACCAGTGTTTTATCAAAGAAAGAGTAGGAGATGCAGCCAAACTTTAGGTAATTTATACAAAACAGCTCTATATTTTGTTGTCACATTTGGCCACAAAAGGGACTCACTTATATGGTGATTCTTATTGCAACACATTGCAACAACTGATTTGCATCCTAGTTCAAAGTACTTGAAACCATGGGTCACTGACACAATACACCACTACATTCCCTGTGAGTCCTCTTTCCTGCTATTTAGGTGCAGTGTTTCTGTCTACTTCTTAGCATCATCCAGATGCAGTGTCTTGTAAGGAGGAGAGTCAGTATTCAACTACAGGCACTGATGTGTGCAAACATACACACAAACACGTGCATAAAACAAAAAACAGAGATTTTTTTTTCTTTTCTACAAGCAGGAAAGCTGCTATTTCATATGAAGATGTAATCACATATCAAGAATGCTGAGATAAAGAACACCAGAGGTAAATTTTAAGGGCAGACAAAACCAAGACTGACCAGTTTAGACTTTTATACTACTGCAGAAAAACAAGAGACTTTCAGTTGAGTTAGAATTCACAGCTACACAGCCACAAGCAACAGAGTTGGCTGGAATTTTATTGTCAAAGGGGAAGGAGCCTCCATGTGTACCTCACGGCCCTTGTGCAACCCCAGCCCACTGCCCAGCAGAGACAACAGGGGTTTACTTACTGTAAAAAAGGAAAATAAAATTTAAAAAATCCAGTGCCACAATTCTGTTTTGAAATTCATTTGTTAAAAGCTGATTTCAAAATCCTAAATGCTGATAAATCTAAAGGTAAAACTTGTATTGTTGCATACACCTTCTGCTATGATTCTGAGCTTGGAGCAGCAGAGCTGAGATGACCCTCAGGATCCTGTCCTGTCCCTTCAATTCCAGTTTTATTAGTGATAGTGAAATAAGAAAGAGAGAAAGGGATTGTGGTGCAAGAACTACTTTTTGTTTTTCTAATATGAATGTGCAGTTATGAGGATAAAGGGCCTATTCATAGCATGGTGCTTCACACAGCTGAGATAATGTAGTAGTCACTAATAATTTCTTTCTCAGAATTGCTTCATTGCAAGAATTCCACAAGGAAAAGCCTTCCCTTGGCAAATGGGACTAAATTCCATTTTAGCAATCTCCAGAAATTTTTTGTGACCCCAAAGTATACCTTTTCCTTGAGCTCCAACCTGACAAAATCTTACTAATATTGATTTCAACTAAATAGTTTAAAACGTGTTACCTGTCTAAAGCAAAGTCTTTTTCCCTAATATAAAACTGAAAGCTAACATTGCAAGACTAGGAGGAATCATAAAGCCATGGCTGAGGATGCGTGCTGGAGCCAAGACATGGATGGCATCACATGGACCCAGGCAGGCAGCAGTGTGTCAGACAGGAGCTGAAGCCTAGGAAACCCAAAGGGCTGTCCTCTAGGGCTCCTCAGGTTCCCTGCACTACAGAAAGCAGGACATTGCAAATGCTGGAAAGGAACCAGTGGCTGTGGGAAAGTTTTTGGCACATCTGACCCCCATTCAGCAGGAAAGAAGGTGACATTAATATAAGATCTCTAGTCTCCCAAGTAGGGGACTCACAGTCCTAGCGGGAGATCCAGCTTGCAGGTGTGGGGCAGTCACACTGGAGGTGCTAGAGTGGGGGGAGACCAGTTGCTGTGGCCCATTTGTGCCTGTCAGAGGAAAGAGTAAAAACTTGGAGGGGAGGGGGCTCAGGCAGAACTGGAGGCTGTGCATTACCAGCCAGCCCTTAATCTTTTTGCAACACAAGCCAAAATACCACTTGGCTCTATACACATGGAGAGAGCTCTGAGACAATTAGCAGTTGCCACACACAAACATCTATGTTGATATTAAAAAAAAAAAAAGAAACCCAATGTAATTGCCCTAAAATGTAATATTTTGTGTCAAGATTTGTGAGAATAGGGAAAATGACTAGTGCTTGTTTCAGGTCTTGGCAACAGTTGGTTTTTTACAAAACCACCCTTCTGCCTCCATTACTCCCAACAGTGGGATTTTTTTCTCTTGTGCTTTCAAAGGGCCCCTAGTCTACACGCCAGGTCTGAGCTCCCATGGTATTGTCTTGGAAAACTATCTTAAACCTCCTTTCTCATGTGTGCCAGGGAAGCAGGGCTCTTGCAGCCAGTTTCAGGAGCCCCTGCCCAGCTCTCTGCGGCTGCTCTGCTCCCTGCAAGGCCCAGCGTGTCATGCAATATGCTTGGCTATCCCATTCCCTGGCTGCAGGCTGGACTCGGAGAGTTGATTTCCAGCACCCTGCTGCTTGGTTCCATGGAGGAGTGGAGGGAGCATGTGTTGTAATCCAATTACCTCCTCCCCAAGGGGAAAGGACAGGAGGCAAGTCAGAAGACAGAAAACAAAAGGTTGAGCAACAGCCTGCAGCAAAATAGGGAATTCCACGAGGGAATGCTGAATTTGGTGGCACCCTGACAAAATGCCAAATTATGTAGCTATTGCCTCACTGAGCATAGGGACTCTGAGCCTGGGGACCAGGATTAAGATTAATTGGATCAGTTCACACAAGTTAAGAGCACTGTTTCAGAGTCTCATTGGAGTCAAGCACAACAGCAAGACATATTTTGTAAGTTAATCTTCAAAACTAAAAGGGTTGTTTGTTTGTTTTTCCCCCTGAACAAAATTGTAAATTCCATTGCTATGAAATAGACGGAGCTTTTTTAACGAATTGTTGTTGCACATAAACTATTGCCACTCTTCTAATGGATTATTGATGATACAGTATAACACACTTAATTAGGCTGGCCACTTTACTGAGGCCATCTGCCAGTGAATCATATCTTGCCTAATTTTAAAATCCTTAACTCATGAACCTCTTTTTCCTCCCCCCTCTCTCTCTGTATATATTATATTATTAATAATATATATTGTTATGAAATATATATATAGAGAGATTTGCTATGCTCATGTATCTCTTTAGCATTAGATGAACTTTACTGATAAATCATGGTCCAGCTGGAGCCAGCTGCAATGCTTCTCACACTGGGCCAGAAATCCTCCACACTGCAAAGCTGTGATGCAGTGGAAACTCACACTGCTGGGTCCAGTTTGTCTGAAGAGTGTTAAGTGTGGCCATGCTGTAACCACAGGCTTTGTGCCACATGAGGTATAGTCCCCTCTGCAGCTAGACTGAAGCCAGCATGAATTTCATATTGTGTGGCATGGCTAATGTGACAGAAAAGTTCTGATGCACATCAAATTAGGTAGATGAGCCAGGGATTGACCCTCTTTTTATTTCAATAGTTACTAAGAAAAACTGCTGCAACTGATGTGAGTTCTCAGATGTTCTGTGAGAAATTACTTGCCTGTTTTATCCAGTAGAAAAAGAACTTCCTGCCGCTCAAGAGTACCTTCCTCAGCGTAGGATGCAGTGTCATGTCAGAGGCTGGACTTCAGCATCAGGTTGAAAGTGTTTTATAATAAGGCTTTTTTTGGTAGAGCATGTGCTGTGAAAGCATATGAGCTGCAGCCCTACCGGAGGGGAGATGTTGGGCGGAATGAACCGTATGTTTTATGCTTAATACCTGCTATTTGACATGTCTGGAAGGATGAGTTCCCTGTTTTCACTTACAAACCTTGGTTGAAGAATCCTTAAGCTGAAGTAGGGAGAAGCCCATTGTTCAACCTTTTGCTATAGTACTTTGTAGTGTAATCAAAAGTATTGATTATTCTTTTCTCAATCCCTAAGTAATCCTAGAGCTACCTACCCGATGGAGGGCCTCTTTCCCTTTCTCTCATTGCACGGTTTTCACAATCTGCTGCATTCTTTTTTCTTCATGGTTCATGGTGGTTTATCTTCCAGAAGCAGAAGCAAGGCAGTTCTGGGATCCTCAGTGGTGATACTGGTTCTCCTGGTAATCTGCCAAAGCCTGTGGTTATCAGGTTTCAGAAGACAGTGAAAATCATTGTTGTTTATACCAGCCTTTGATATAATCTTACAGCAATCTCTAAAGTTTATTAATTTAAGGTAGTTGCCAAAGTTTGAGTTCTACTTTTATCCCTGTTCTAATTACTATTCAATGTCTTAAAGGTGTTGTGGGAAGATGTTATTCTTCCTTCCATACCTTCCCATCTTGCTCCACTGATGCTCATTTTGTCTGTCCCAGCCTTCATTGTTTCAATAGCCCTACAAGGACTTTTTATTTTATAACTAGAGAAAATTTGTTACTCCCAGAACATATGATTACAGCCAAGTTCTAAGCGCCTGAAGTGGTGGTCTGTAACGGCTTTGCTGGCAGATGCATAACTTTAATTAGTGCTGACAAGATATTAAACCCCTTTTACATTTACCTATCTTCTGGCTCCAGTACTTGGAACAACATCAGGTCTTGCAGACTGCATTTTCTTTTCTTTTCCGAGTTTCCAGCCCTGGAAGGGCAACTACAACTGCCTTTGCGTATTACAAGTGTGGCATATGCTCAGCTGGCTGTTTGGCAGGATTTGCTGGGCAAAGGCACATAGTGGCAGCAGCATGGCACAGAAAGCATGGATGAGCACTATGACAAAATAAAATAGAGACACAGAGAATATCTCGTATGCCTGAAGTCTGTTTTTGTTGTAAAGTATTCCTCCCTTCGTCCACTTGTCTCCTGTTTCCTTGCTGATAGGCTTCCATTGTTCCTATTTTTCCTCTGCTGTCTCTTTTCTCCCATTCTCACCATTCCCTTTTCCTCTCTTTACCACCCCATGCCCACACATCTGCATCCTCAGAGGATGTCTTAGACCCTAAATACCTTTTCCACATCTCCTGCAGTTACCATGTGGGGGAAGCAGCAGATACTTGGATTTCACATGCAGCCCCTTACCCCAAGCATCTAATGCCAAAGCAAATGCCTGGTTAAAGAGCTGGGCTGGCTTTGGAGTCATGAGTGCTAAAAGGCTACATCATGGGTTAAGAGCTGCTGGATGTTTGATTGGAGCTTGTCAGCAGTACCCAGGACACATCTGCCCTCCACAGTCCACCATGGCTTCCCCTTTTATTACTTATATCACACAAAGAGGGCAGGTTCTTACCTTCCAGCCTGGGGACAGGGAGATGTGCCAGCTTCTCTTCCTGCAGTCTGGGCCTTTAAAAGGAGCCTTTGATTAATTGCTTGATAATAAGCTATTTTGTTCAGATATTGTTGCCAATGTTTTTTTTCTGTTTTTTTTCTTGCCTAATAGAAAAACTAGTCAGAAGGGAAAATAATTACATTTTACATACATTCTTCACTCCTTTTGTCAGACATACTCAGGTTTTCAGACCACTTTTATTATCAAGCTTATTACTGAAAGTGATGAACTACCTGATAATTACAGCAGGCTTTCTGGGATTTGTAACTACAGAAAACATCTCTCAATTTCTCTGTTTCACAGGCTGATCAGAAAGCAGGGTCTGCTCTTCAGGCTGGTTTTTTCTCAATTAGCCTGAGATTCAGACAAATAAAATCAATGAGCTGAAGTCTGACACAATGATTTATTTTCAGGACCAAGGTCTCATTTTGTAATACTGTTTGAAGAGACTGTATATTCCTCCTCAGTTTCATCTGCTGAGTTCCAGATGGAGGTCATATAAAAATAGACACATACATAAAAAGATGTTTTTTCATCAAACCATTATTCTTAATTACACACATCCTTGAACCTTCCTTTTTCTCCTTAATATTTACACCAGTCTAATATTTGTGCATTATTATCATCTAACAGTCTCGTAGCCCAGCTCCACATGCATAACTCCCCTAATCTTTGTGGCAGGGAGGAGCAGTGGAGATTGCAATTGTTGTGTATCCACTGGCAGCCTGACAGAAGAAACAATCCCCACACAAGACCCCGCTATCAGCCAGCTCCTCACATTACCTGGCAGCAAACAGCCAGCTCTGAGAGGTTGCTCTGCTTCCCTCCTGCTCTCAGTTCAGCAGTTCTACAGCTATATAATTTTACAGCTGTCTTGCACTGATTGCACACATGCAAATGCATACTAAGATGGGTCAGGGACCTCATCTGGCTGAAAACTAATGTTGAAGAAGGACCCTGGTGCAAAGCTGGGGGAGAAAGGCAAAGTGCCTGGCAGTGTAAGCTGGGGAAGAACATGTGCTGGCCAGAGGGGCTTGGCCTCTGCTTAAAGCTACCTGACAGCAGGCTGCTCTCTGCCTTCTGCAAGAAATGTTCCCCAGTAACACCCATGTGGATGGGGCAGATTTACCCATCCATTTACTGACTTTTAAAGTGGAAGAAGAATGGGACTTCCACAGCAGGATATGTAATTACTCTTTAATTTCATGATAGATGTATCTCAGGTAAACCCTGCTTACACTACAGGAACAGTTCTTTGAGATGAGGTCCACATGGAGGCCACACAGGTCTTTTTCCATGGAGTGACTGTTCTGCGTGGATCTTGTTCTACAGAA
Source organism: Falco rusticolus (assembly GCF_015220075.1). Taxonomy (NCBI): domain Eukaryota; kingdom Metazoa; phylum Chordata; class Aves; order Falconiformes; family Falconidae; genus Falco; species Falco rusticolus. The sequence continues at coordinate 66,126,643 of NC_051210.1, read as the reverse complement.
AGCAGCTATCTACCTGTTCAGAGAATGGATATTTAGAAGTTTCCATTGACTTACAGCAGGATAGGCCTAGCAATAGTACACTGACCTGGACATTCCTATCAAAAAAATTGTCAAAATACCCACTATGCCACTGCTCTCCACATCTCAATAAGAAGGGGACTCTCTTCAAACAGCGAAGGAGATCTGTCTCAGTTTTGCCCAAATGAGTCTGTTGTGACTAAGGAAAAAGGTCAGGTCCCTGAAACTCCCTACTTCCCCAGCTCGTATAACAGCTACTAAAAACACTAGTTTAATTTCCAATGGCTCAAAGTGAGCACATATCTAGCCCATTAATAACACAAGAATGTCCAAGAAAAACTGGGAGAAAAGCATTAGGGAAAAAAACCCCTACAACCTCCCAAGGAATCTAATCATGATAGGGTGAGAAAAGAATGTGGCTCTGGATTGATGGATGATGTGCAGATATTTTTTGTTAGAGACTTACAAAACAAGTAGAAAGTCCAGATGTTTCAGAGACATTGAATAGTTCAATATTTCTGAAATAGGTGTCGTCAAGGGGATAGTTAACAATGAGATGCCCAAATAGGATACGTCTTCCACTTGGCTTTAATAGCTGGTCTAGCTGAGGTTTTCTTCTATAAATAAAAGTATTTTGAGATGTCAGTTTATTTCAACTAACTGCATCAGTTTGCCAGTTGTAACAAAATTGAATCTGAGTGTAGGACATGATTGCTGTTCCACATGACCAAGGGAGTGGTGCAAACAGGGTGATTGCTGGCTGGCATAATCTTCAGTACAGTTTTATCCATACTGCAGAAACCTCAAGACTGAACATTTCACTCAAAGGCATTGAAATTGCTCTACACTCACACATTTCTAACTTAAAAGATTATTTTTTTTCCTCAGCTCTGTAGAGATTTGCACCTAGTCAATTCATGTTGGAAACTACAGATGTTATTCTGCACTTTCACCATCTCTGCTTTCTGTTTTCCATTGTCAATAGCTCTGTTGCTCTTTCTGTTGTTAACACATCTTCGGCCTAGCAGAAGCTCTAGAAGATCACTCACCCAGTGTCTAAGTACATTAGTGAGCTGCTTAAAAGACAAACTTAAAAAAAAAAATCCTTTAATTTGTGATTTTCTCTGCTAATACTTAAATCAATAACAGTTCTTCAACACTGTGGCAACATCTAAGTCAGCCGCAGTTTAGCAATAGATGTGCCTTGACATTTTATTTTGGTGAATTTCCAAAGGAAGATCAAATTTTGCTTCCAGGCTTTGTTCCAGTCAACCCAGTGGCTTCCCTAGTAGCAGCACACCTGGCAGAGTCTTCTGTAGTCTGCAGAAAGTTTTCTCCATTACTGCTGGGTCTTGGCTGCTGGTTCGCTGTTCCTCTGGACAGGCTCTCCTTGAGCAATGGTCTACTGGTTGGTGCCAGGATTTTCATCTGCAGTCTCTGGGCTGTCCTTCCACCAGCTCCACAGGGATGGAGGAACAACTCTGCCTTCCAGAAAGTACTCTGTGTCCTTCACAGATGTTTATGAGGATCTTTTTAAAATTTTCTACCCCTTAATCTCTGGTTGCTTCTTTTATTTTTAGCATTGGGTATTTTCACTCTTTGTCCTTTCTGGAAGAGAAGTTTTCTGACCCAACAATTACTAAAATTATTAAAAAAATTCATAACTGCATTAATGAAATCCCCTCCAGCAGCTTGGAAGATGCATATATACTCCTTCCCTTAAAAAATAAGTGAACTATTCTCATTCCTTCCTCCATCACATTACAGGTTTGTGCTCTTATGGATGGTGCTTTATCAGCAGCCACCTCTAGAGGCTGTTCCCCCAGTTTATTACAGCATTTTCACTACCCACATTCACATCCGAAGGAATCACAATTGCTTAAGGTAAAGACATTGTACACTGCAAGTCTGATATATAATACTTTCCACCTAGTAACTGCCTTTCTCCAAAGAATCTTAAGTCATTTATGAACAGAAAGCAACCCATTTTCACATCAGCTAAAAGTAGACGGGCAAGTTTTGTTGCTTCTTGTCCCCCCTACAGGGCCAATATGCTCAGAAATAGAATTTCTTTTAAATTTCAAGATTTCTGCCAGTTCTAGAAAATCTTCTAATATTTTATAAAGTCAATTCTGAAAAAAAATACCTATTCTGTATGTAACGTTTTCTTGGGATCTGAAAGGTGGTGTATGCATACGTATAGGTGTGTGTGCACAGCCACATGCCTCTTTCTTTGTGTATGGGAAATGTTCTTCCTCAGCACCAGAGAGCACTAATAATATAGAGAGTACAACAAAGAAAAATCTGTAGTTTCTAAGTATGACCAGTGTATGCAGGATGTAATCATTGTTGGGACCACTGAAAACTGCATGACCAGCAATGATTTATTAGTAGTGCAGAATCCAGGGAAAAACTCCCCTCTAAATTATTGTTTCTCTGGCTCTAAACATTTAATAAATTCCCAGCTGGAGCCAGAGAATTTATTTTCTCCTCCTCTCTATATGTGTCTGTGGTTTGCATTATCATTCACTAAATATATTTGGAGATGGTGTTACTTTTCTTGATCTGCAGATTTGAAAACTTTTGTGACACCCCCTTTGACCTTCCTCTTAGAAATTTCACAAATAAATCTGTAACTAGCACTCACATAATGAATTGCACTCTTTTTTGGTCTCATATAATAGTTACATGCTTCTTAAATAAGAAGTGCAGAGTAACACAAATGATCTAACAAGTCACTAGGTTAAGAGGCTTAAAATGTAGAATTTTCATGTTTACGATGCAAAATTTCTCCCTTTCTTTTAGAAAATATGTAAAAGTATAATGGATAATTTGCTACTGTGGTAGCTTAATGGTAGATCAGAAAAATATCTTAGAAAAGAAATCTCTATTATTTTGTTTGGAAAACCACCACACTCCTGTCACCAATTATTTTTATTAACAACTTAAATGCCTTATGGAAGTATCCTTTTGTACTAATTACTGCAATTTTCAGAAAAACAGAGGAGAAGTATTTGTCATCAAGTGCCAAAAGGAATAAATGAAGTTACTTGACTCTGAAATGAGGGAGACCAAGAAGCGTCTCATGTTGTCTAAACAGTGACTACATGCTCAAGTAGTCATTTGTCAGGGTTGGCCAAATCAAGTTAGTCTTGGCTGTGAATTTGCTGAAGATGTTTACCAAATACAGTAAGAGTTGGGGAATCTGCTGATTGCAACTTTGAGAAGAAAAGGGGGAAAAATCAATTTTCAGAGACTCAATCCACACAGGTAACCACTGGTGTTTCACAGTGGCCTTAGTGGAATTCCTGGTAACCAAGAGAAAAAGGGATGTGCCCCACTACAGCTGATTAAGGAAAATAAACAGCACACAAAGTGAAATTTCCAAAACTCAGTAAATTTGTGTTTCACTGCTAAAGACAAAGAAGAAAGAGGTGCTATTGTATGCTGAGTCTAAAGATGCATAGTTTTTGCTACGAAAGGAGGAGGAAGAAGCAGAAAAGATCTGCCAGACCATGGGTAGGATGGGCAGTCTAAAACAAAAATACATAATTTGAGCCAAGAAATCATTATTTGGGCCTTCTAGTTTTGTTTTTAATTTTTAACCACAGTGGTCTGGGCATTCTTGGCTTTGTAGTCATGACAAGGCACAAGGCTGGTGCTTGACTCTTACTCTTTTTTTCTTTCTTTTTTTTTTTTTGTTAAGATGCTAGACAAGTTCATCTTTTGAAAATTAGCACATGTGACTAAATACACAATGATAAAAGCACTTATATTATTTCCATAAATCCCCCAGACAGCCATTTGAATGCAAATTGAGCAGAAAGAAACCCTGTTTAAATGAATTAACAAGAAAAGGCAGCAGGGGGATGTGGGGGGAGAAATGGGACTGAATACAGACAGACTAGATACAACCTTTTAAAAATACAGTTGGTTTGTGTTCAGTATAATTGAAGAAGGCATTTTTAACACCATTATTTAGGGTCAGAGACCTCTTCAGTTCGTTTATCCAGCTTGAGTGCACTGATACAGTCAAGATAGTCAAACATGCTTAATCTGTTTCAATACTGCAAATCAGGGTCTGCCTATTATGTGTTGGCTTTCTTTCCTTTTGTCACCACGAACAAAAGAAACAACAATCTCTTAATTGAAAAGATAACAGCACAATATTGAAATGATACAACACAAAAATTCTGTCGTGTGTTTAGAATCTGCAGCAAACATATCTCCGTTTGGTGAGGCTCTGTGATTGTACTTGCTACTCTGGTGCATGCAGGCTGTAGAAGATAGATGACTGTTAGAAGATTTGCAATAAGGCTACATTTAATCAGTAAACCAGTTTATTTTAGCTTGAAAACTGTGAAGTAAGATGAAAGTTTATAAAACTTCAGAGTGTTGTAGATTATTTTGATTGGGTTTCTCTGAGAAAAGGGTACACTGCTTAATGCAAACATTGCTTCCCAGTACTGTTCCTCTACATTGCTGTAGTGGAAACTGAGGCTACAGCACTGGTGCTGACTCCAGGGTCTGAAGATGAAGAGCCAGGGAGAAGGGTAGGGCAGAAATACACTTCTCCCCATAAACTCACTACCAAAGAAAGCAGATGGAGCCTGCAGGTTCACCTGGGAATTAATCATCCCAAAGCATTACATTGGAAAGGATTAGGACAGGGAAAATAAGATGGATGGAAATTAATCTTGTGTGAACTAGTATGGAGAAAACAACTCCAGAAGGAAACCAGAAAGAAACCAGGCATATAGTCTCACCACATGTTCCTAAATCAAGCACCTGCTGCAACATATCTGCATACAGTACTTTCAGATCATGAAGACCAGTAGGTAGATACAGACAATCAAAAACCAAGTATGGGTTGCAAGAAGTAGCACTGGTGATTTACTGTGTGATATTACCACTGCTCAATTGCTATTCAGCTCTGGTGTGTCAGGGATAACTGTGCAGATGGGTATATCATGTTCAGAAGAGATATAAAATTATGGCACATCTTATTTGCAAGTATATTTTTATTGAAAAGTTGTTTAATCTTAAATAACTTACTTATAAAGAAAATTTTAACACCTGTCACTATTTTCCCACTAACTGGAAATAAATATAACAACATTCAAAATATTTGAAGCTGAAATCTCCACATGAACTCATTTGGTTTAAATAGAATCAGTTTGAACTTTAAGAACTACAGCACACAGGTCTGTAATTCAGCTTATATGCAAATTTGAACTTCATGTTGCCTGTAAATTAGAAACTAATTGATTTGAATTATAGTACAAAAATAAATAATACATTTAAGTAACCACATTAACTGTCCATAAATTTGAGCTGGTTGGTAGTATAATTTAATCCAATAGCAAAGGTTTGAAATATGTAATAAAACAGATTCTAAATTGTGAACAGATACTCTTTCTTTGTGGCTAACTGGGTTTGAGTTCACATTGTTCAAAAGATACATGTGAATGCTTAGCTACAGCTGAAAGAAATGAAGTGCATCCAATAGATCCTTTCTTGTATGGAACACATCACAAAGACAAAGCCAAAATCTGTGAACTGCTTAGACAAAAGACTATTTAAAATTACTCTTTTATGAAAGCCATCATTCAATCATTTTCTTAATATGCATCAAGATGTAAGTATACAATTCCTGTATCAGGTGAAATTACACTTTGTACACACATTGCTTCCATAAAACCATAGTAGTGCAATGCATAACTAGCTTTTAGCTAAGCAAAACTAAAATCCAAGCCATGCTGGGACACCACCTTGCCTCCCCTGAAACAGCTGCAGAAGACAGTCATAACTATTTGTATGGTACAACAGGACTACATGTTATTTATGATTAATCAAACTAAGCCCCTTGTTACCAGACAAATATGGTTGGGTTACCAAAGTGAAAGTGCCTTAGGAATCTTAACATGAAAAGATTACAATTTTGCTTTCCTGGTCTCATCTTTGGAAGGCCCTAGTTGCACAAAGAAAGCACTACAGTGAGAGCCTGTGTCCAAACACCTGTTTTCCTTCAGAGTCCAGATGATCTTTAAGTCAGAATCACTCTGCATTTGATCTACCTTTCTGCAAAATGGAAGGGAAAAGGTCTTCAGTTTTGTAAAGGATGTTGTGTGGTTTAATTCTGTGGGCTTGCAAAGCTATTTGGATAAAAAAGTAGAAAGAGCCATAGGAAAAGAATGATAATGTCAGTAAGTTCCAACAACACAAAACTATGGCATTGATTAAACACTGATGTGAGGAGAAGTGATAGAAATAGATTTAACTACCATTATATCAGACAAAACACTTTCCCTAGACAGCAAACAGCTAGTACTGCCCAAACAGACATTCAAGGGCACTCCATAAAACCTATATCAAAATGGGGAAATACTGACACAGCTTCATCCATTTTAACTGTTCTGTCTGGATAGCAAGATAATTTAGCTACAGGTCATGTAGCAGTCACTGTCTAAACCCATGCATATTTCAAACCACTGTACTTACATACAACTGTAAGTAACTGTTTATGTGGTGATGGCCTGAATGTCAGCAGCCTGATGGGTCTTAGCTCCTATCAGACAGGCAGCCTTGAAATAAACCACTACTTACTCTCTTAATATTCCCAACACTAAGTTGTATGTCACATTCAAAACCTGCCCTTTTTCCTAGCAACACTTCTATTGCTTAAAAGGGGGAGAAGGAATCTGAGATAAATAGCCAAATATGAAAACATTTCCCAGAATGATTTTGAGATGTTGTCTGGCGATGGTCTGATCAGAGCTAGTGGCATTGTGACATGTTAAAGGAGCTAAGCTGTGATGTTAGTCAGCCTCTGTGCTGAATGAACTGTGTGCCACAGAAGCCACCTTCCATTGAGAAGATGTTGCCTGCAGCCACCCAGAGGTCACTGCTCAAGGCATTGCCAGATCTCATATTTACTAGCATTGTACAAAAAGGAGGTATGGTCCTTTGGATGTTAGGGCATTTTTTAAGGTCTTGAAGACCAAGAAGTGAAGCAAGAAATTAATGAAAGTTTACTGGGTTTCTATGTTTTTAGCTGAGTGGGTAAGATGAGGATCAATGTTCTGAATTAGTTTTCAGGGAGGCACTAGACCTACCTGCCAAGAGAACTGTGGGATGGCCTTGAGATGAAAAAAAAGTAAACTTGCCTGCTCTGGAGAAAGGAGGCAAGCAGAGTGATCTGACCAGCCAGAGAGAAGAATTTCACCTCTTCTACCTGAGTCCAAGACCTGAGCCCAGGATACCAAGGATCAGGGGGTAGTTTTGCAAGTGCTGCAACAAGGAACTAATTCTCTGTTTCTGAAATACATTTGTTCTAATCAAAGGAAGGCGATACCCATGCTTCCCTCTAGTCAGTCTGTATAGATTAGCCAAGTTCACCCTACATTCATTTGCTGCTGTGGAAATGCTCCCTTACTTTCAATATTCCTGCTCTGTCTTTTCATCCATTGAAGACTTTTCTCCCCCTGGAGACCTATTCTATGCTGTGTAAATTCTGGAGACCTGAAGAAAATTCACAGATGGAGGGCAAAAGGTATGATGTCAGTGTTTTCTGAGATAGAGGACAGATGACAAAGTTTCAAAATAAAGTCACCTATAGGTAAGTACATCTGACACTAAAGGAATTCTGATAACAGAATCTCGCATTTGCATCCTCTGAAACACCAATGTAATATTTTTTATTGTTTTTAAACACAACATTTTCTGAGTGCTGTTTTGAACATGCACATCAATCTTCCCTGCAGCACTCTTTAATCAAGTAATTTGGTAATATCTTTATCTCTGAATTTCCTATACTTTTTAATTCAAGAAACTGAGTTTGATATACAGTGGTAAAGCAACCACAGAATACAGACATGCAAATCTGATGCTGCTCAGTAAGAGCAAATGATTTCCACAGATAAGGAAAAAACCCAGCAATACTGAAGCAGAAATAAATATTGTGACATTTTATGTATTCCAGCTATAACATCCCATAAATGATTAAATGAAAGAGCTATTTTATAAAATGTATACAGAAGAGATTTTTCCTTTGTTCTATAACCACAGATAATGCTAAACTTTCCTCACAGGAAATTTTAAAATAGGGAAAAAATGATGGCATTTACCTTAACATATGGAGGGCTACATATCTCAGTACAGCGGTGGTATCCAACATGCTTATCTACACTCCCACTTGACTCTACATCTGTCTAGATACCCAGGAGAACAATGCATCTGGAAAGGTTGAATAGGCCAAGGGAGTTTACATGTATTTTGCAATGTTCTTGAGAAAACTTACTGGAGAGAGGTCAACATGTTTTATTTCTTGCATCTCTTTGCATTAAATAAAAACATATTCTATGTTATTTGAACATCCTGAGATCTGTTTTTTTCACCAGGAATACAGAAACATATTTGAAAGTGTTTGCTTTCAAAACACTTGTATGCAAGGGGAATGCATGAGAGGGCGTAATATGAGGGTTAGTACTGAGCAACAGATGTAAACGAAAAGAAAAAACAGGTTTCTGATGGAATAGATTACAGCAGAAAATGCTTTCTGAACAACTTCATACAGTTGTAATCCAAAAATTAGCATCTTTGCTATTATGGGAGTGATCCATGGTATCCTGTGACAGAATGCATGGGAATGGTTCAAAGCTGATTGAGGGGAGGTTCAGGCTGGGTATTAGGATACGTTTCTTTACCCTGAGGGTAATCAAACACTGAAACAGCGTTCCTAGAGAGGTGGCCAATGCCCCATGTTTGTCACCGTTTAAGGGTCATTTGGACAATGCTCTTAATAATATTCTTTAACTTTTCGTCAGCCCTGATGTGGTCAGGCAGTTTGACTAGATGATTGTTGTAGGTCCCTTCCAACTGAACTATACCATTCTATCAAAAAATCCTCATCAGGGCAAAATTAGCAATGAATAAAGCAAGGAATTTTTTTAAAAATATTGATCTGAAAGAAAGAGAAAAATAGTTGTGTTCTTTAAAGATTAAATACTATAAGGAAAAATATATTCACAAACTTCAGAATTTCAGAAGCCTGAGCTATTTTTTTTGTTATTACACTAGTAACACACAGAGTAGTCAGATGTAAAGGTTTGATTATTTGTTTTAAAAAAGACAGCAAAAATGTGACATTAGAGAAATTTCATTACTTGCACTGTGACTAAGATCAGTTGGTGATGTCCTCCAAATCTTAATACCTTTAGTTTAATAACTGTGAAAACTGAATAGTCCACCAGGATTTCTAGAGCAGGATGTTTTACCTGCCAAGTGGTTTCTCTGCATTGCCTGGAAGAGGGGGGTCAGATTTTGTGCCTCATTATCCTTTCAATTGTTTTCTCAAACTTAAATAGCATAGTGCAAACAAGGAAATTATTCCTTCTGTGGCTACGGAGGAAGATACCCAAGTAAAAAGCTGGTAATACTGTATTTGAATGCTCAGACAGTAATTCTACATCATTGTTTTAACTTCAGCTATGGAAACAAATCAGTATTTCTGGATCAATCTTGAGCCATGACTGAAAGGCAGAACAGTTGTCATGGTTAAGCAGTAGGTACTCAGCAACATCCATAACTTGGGTAGCTCTAACCAGTTACTTTTTTACAGTTGAAACACATCTGACATTGAAACACAAAGAACTCTTCAAAACAGTTAAGGAGATGATCTGACATCACCCACATGTTCTAATTTAGAATGTCTTCTGTACTTGTTACTGTTAAAGACTTTTTAAAAAAGTAATATGCACCTTTAAGCAGACAGGCTTTTGCCAGATTGATTTTAATGAACAAAGCAACATACCTTTACCAGTTTTGATATACTAGAGTTGTACATGTAAAGTCAGGAACTTGATTCTTTCCCTATAATACAGTTGAAAGTGCTGACCCATGAAGACACACCAATTCTTCCACTTATAAAAACAACTGTAAACCTGAGTTTTTTCCCTAAAAAAGAGAAAGAGACTTCATTTTTTTACATCTATAGGAATTCAAAGCATCTTACTTAGCATCAAATGACATTACTTTAAATAAACAGCACCCTTAGTTATTTAAGCAGCATGTTCCAGGGCTGTGTCAGTGAGGACAACCTAATGATCCAAAGGTTCATTTGCAAGTAATGTATGTTGCAGATGCGCTACTCAGCTGCTAGTGATATCAGAAAATTAATTTACACATCAATCACTTACTACAGGCTTGCTAGGCTGAAACTAGTCCAAACCTAAGAAAGTGGAAGGCCAGGTGCTCGTGCTTCCCTCATGGCACTGGTCTTCACAGGGGCAAACTTTGTTTAGCAGTGACTCAGGGCATAAAACTCAGTCCCAGGGGAAAAATAAATATATTTCCAAGTTTTCAATAGCATATTTTGTGGGCAAGAAAAACCCTCCCGCTGTCCCTAGAAACACAAGGGAAACCTTGTGTAAAGAAACGCAACCGTGGTGGGAAACTGGGACATTGCAAACGGCTTCCCGTGCCCAAAAGCCAACTCGGTCACCACTTAAACCAGCTTTGAAACCCACTGTCCACCTCGGTTTGCTCTCCTGAACTAGGAACACCTGCACCAGCGACCTGAAGTCCTTCTTGGTATGCGGCACGCAGCACAGCCAGCTGCAGCCGCCCAGGAGCCTGGCTCACTGGTTCCGAGGGGAACCCCGCCATGCTGCTGAGGCAGGCGGGCAGGCCCACCAGCAGAGGCTGGGAGAGCTGCTGTTCCGCAGGTACCTCCCTGAGGGAAGCAGCAGGGAGGCCCGAGCGGCACCAGGGGGAAGGCCTCGCCCAGGGGAAGGGAGGCCTTCCGTGTGCCTCCTCCGGCTGGCTGAGGAGCGGGCTTTGATCTGCCTGAGGTGACAGTGCACCAAGCTGTCTCTCATTCAAATGAATCTGCCAGACAGTTGGGAGACATTCCTCAAAGGGTCACCAGCAAAGGGCTGCAGAGGAGGGTGGCTCTGGCCCAAGCCACTTTATAATGCCTCCTCACCACCTCATCTGCCTGCCGAGCAGGCCTGCTGAGATTTCCCCCCACACCCCGGCTCAATTTGTATGCAAATCCTCCCTCATTTGTTCTTGCTCCCTTCAGAAAGGACAAATTTAGTATAATAACCGTAATTGCTTTAATAACATGAAAGAAACGACACCTTTATGGGACCAACAGTCAAAGACTGAAATTGTAGCACAGCATGACAGGTACGCAGGCATGCCACCATTACCAATTTTCTCATTTCAGTATTTCTTTCGTCGTCCTGAAAATTGCTTGTCTCAGTAAGCCTGGAACAGCTGGCTTGTGGCTCTGGGACACTGTGCAGACCGTAACAAGTCGGGCAGGGCTCCCATGGTGGAGGCCTGCTGCCAGTGAGCAGTGGGCTCCGCTGGGACAGTGCCAGCTGGGCACTTCACCCCGCTATGGAGGACGATGTGGGTCAGCACCACCTGGCCAAGGTACAGCCGCTATCAGTATGTTCTCAAAACAGTGTCTTCCCTCAGCTCTATGGCGGACATACTAAATATCCTATGGTCTACAGCTCATCGGTTCAGGCAGATGGTTCCTGCTTCCCCTCACAGAGATGGAGATCTTGGTGCCATTGGGAATAGTGACCGGTATCGCCAGTTACACTGCACCCATCTTGCTGAACTGGACAATGTCTGTTCTTGGCAACTTCTGGTTTAATTCTGAGATGAGCAAATGAGAACCCACTTTCAGCATCAGTCAGCTGGATCAGGGCATGCTTGACCTTGGCTTTTAGTTATACTCAAACCTATTGACTAACAGTTAGTTATATTTTCTAGTTACTATTTGCATCGTAACCTGTAATTGTAATCATAAAACAGAGCCTCAGAGCTAGTTGTCCTCTAACAGCCTGTGCTTTAGTAAAAGATAAAACCCACCATCAAAGATCAGTTATTGCATGAACCAGACTTCCAATCCAAAATACGCAACTATGGAAATGCAGAGATGGTGATAAATGGTGCAGAGATGCCACCACACCAGTCTCATCTGGAGACAACCAGGAATGAACTGATCCTTTTGATTGCAGTGGAACACCAGACTCAACAGGCACTCTGAGGGTACACTTGCATGTTGCAGGACAGATCTATGTTAACAGGTGTGAACACCGAGGGTTTTTTTAAACCTTACCTGCAGGTGGCAATTAAAAGGATCAAATCAGTAACTGGAAACATTGATTAGTAGTGACCGCCTCCTTCAGGCCTTAATCAGGTTACGTGTGAAGGGGTTCTCACAGATGAAGTGCTTGAGAACCTGCTAATCACCAGTATCCAGGTAGTTTAGAATGCCAAAATTAAAAGACTAAACAGTTTGTCTTCCATTTTATTTGACCTAAACCTAAAGGCAAAACTGCCTGCTGAATCTTTCACAAGCAACCAGAAGAAGATTCACCACCCCAAAGCAGTTTTATGGAAAATTTCTCCTCAGCATTGAGAATGGAAAAACCAAGATATTCCCTCTCCACAGATAATGTATGCATTTTCTTTAATGTCTAAGTCACCAATACATCTACATATGAAACCACCACACAATATTTGCCATTGATATTAAATCCTTCAGAGATCAAAAGCAAGTGCTAAAAATAGGCAAGACATTTATATAGCCCATAATAGTAGACTCCTATGACAGTTCTCAGTGGAGACAGTCCTGAATTGAAACCTCAGGTCTGCACATCATACCAAGAAAAGAAAAAAAAAAAACCCAAACCAAAAAGCTGAAGTTCTGTCTCAGATCTCAGAGGGTTATCAGGAATGTTCCTGGTTCTGCTAAAGACTTTGGTGCTTGATCATGGTACTGTTTGGTACTCTTCATGCTACAGAAAAAAGGACAGAAAAAAGTTCTCTTTATTCTGAAAGTCAGCACTAAAGTCAGCCTGCCATGTGAATGAAACAGGAGAACCCCAAGAAACAAAATCTCAGCAACATACTGCTATCTTTGGGTAAACATTTGTTTGCAATATCTTTTTAAAAAAATACTGTCAACTTCAGTGATTGACGATTTCACCCCATTTATCACTGACAACTAGAATTATTTTTTCAGCTGTGGATCATGTTAATTGTGGAAGCTAATAGGAAGGAATGTGAGGTAAATGGTCTCAATACCTTTAGTATATGTGATGACTTTACCAGACTTGCAGTACTGTATTTACTGTAACCAAAAGGTCATGCTCTATATTTTAAAGGTAAACAGTGACCTTTTCTGCATCAGTCACACTCCTGCAAATTATGTAAAAAAATAGCTCTGGAAAAGGAAATTAGCATTTTTTTTTAAATTAACCTTAGTTTCAGATACTTGAAGGAAGGCTTTCAACTTTAACTGACACACATGTGTAAACCAGAGAGGATTACAACTATTTCATTGGCAAACAAAGCAATTTAGTAAAGATGGACTAAGGCTGTAATAATTTACATTATTGATCTTGAGTGCTCATTTCTCATCTGTAGCAAGATAAATACTGAGGCAATGATGAGATTGTATTGTTCATTCCACTGTTAAATAAAAAAACAATTTTCCAGATACTGCAGTTTCATTGGTGTTACTGCAGTTTGGTGTTTATTTTAAATGGTACAATCCCATTCACATCTTTAATCTCTAGGTTTTAGAAGATACCATACATGGGACCACTATAATAAAATAATTCTGATGTAGTTTTGCAAACAGACATTTGTTGTTATAAGCATTAAAAATGCACAGTTATGATACTGGCAGAAATGGGGTCTTCAAAAGATATATAGGATATAATATAAGGTATAATACTGTAATTTGGGTTTATAAGGTTCTCTGAGGATATGCTATTGAACATGGTAGGACACAAAGCCTATGTACATGAAGCTTTTGTTTCAAAAAATAGCAAGATATGGATTAGTAGAAAAGGAGTGTATGCTTTCAAGTAAATGAGATAAGGTGACATGCATGTGCTAACAGAATGCAGAATGGAATAATTTCTATAGAAGAGATTTTTAGAATGCCAACCTTAATGCACAGCAGGAATTAGTGCTTTAAAGGGACTGTTTCAAAGCTGACAGGCCCAAAATGTAACTGACCATAAAATTAAACTTTTTACAAAATGCCCTTTTGATCCTGAAAAATCTATCAAACTTCCAAATCCAAGACTGTCACATTGTTACAATACCAAATACTTTGCTGTGCGATTGGTCATTGAACTTGGTTTGGTTTTGCAACATAATATGCAAGTCATGATTCTCCTCTCTTGTCCAGTCTTTGGGACTATGCATTTAAACGGTATCAGACCTTTTGTTTGGGATTTCCATGATTTAGCATTTCAGTTTTCAGTAATTTATAACAAAGCTATTGTAAGAGGCTTCTGTACTCCAGCGGTAAATGTCTCCTTAGAAAGAGGACCTTCTTCACACATAGAAATTGCCAAACTACAAAAGAATTTATTTTTGTCTTGTTTTACCTAATACATGCAAATACTTGCCAGTGCACACTGAAATGCAGTAAATTATAGTTACATGGCATAGTAATAAAAATGAACAGCATTTCACCATTTCAAGGTGAGAGATAAAAAAGAAGTGCTGTGATTGCTGGTTTTGTTTTTTGCCAGTTTTGGCTCATAATCTAATAGTGAGAGAAAATTAATTGTGAATGGCTTTCCTTACATGGCACACAAGCATAATAGGTAAAATTCATGCCTCTTGATTCATTAGCAGGTAGGCAGGTTCTCAAATGTATGTATAGATTTTTCATGTTTCATGAGGAAGCATTTCTGTACTTAGAAATTAACTATTTAATAGCTTTTGATTACAAATATGGTCTTTACGAAAGACCACTAGGCTATTTTTTCAGGCAATGAGTCCCTCCATTCCAGAGTAGTCTGGCTAGACATTGATTGTATCATTCCTTCTCTTCACATCCTTAATTTTCCATAAACATCCCAAACCAGCAGAGAACTTTTTGCTAAACACTTCTGTTGGGTTTACTGTGAACCTGACAAAACTGACAACAATGTGATCAGAATATCTCTTCTTCCCACCGTATCGCCACAGATAACTGGAGCTGCACAAACTACTGTTAGTACCAATATTCACATTGGAACATCTACCTTTTTTAGACAGTTTCAGTGGTTAAAAAATTAAGGCATATTTAAGACATCATAAATGGAAGTGCTGAACATGCTTGATGCACAAACATACATTTCACAAACAACGCTGTCCTGAAAATGTTCCATCAAAACCCACCAGAATACCACATATTACATTTTCCCATAAAATCTGGTGAATGAACAAGCAATACATACAGCACGCTTTGGCTTCTCTTAATAGCTGTGATAAAAGCTAAAATACATTGTATGCAGCTAGCTTTAAGCATAAATGTCTCAGAACTAGTTAAATTAGACCTGATGTTCAGTCCAACCCACACAATGAAGTCAGGTCACCTATGAGGGCTGAGAATTGAGAAAAGTAGTCATCTTTTCAGTCTCTTCACCTAACAGAATTCAGTAGCCCTAGTTCATTTCAGGGGTCCTTTTCAACTGCAGATACTGAAAAAAGGTATGTCTTTTGTTTTCACATAGGATATGGGACTCTCTCTCCTCATGTTAACCTGAATGACTAACCCTTCAGCTGACACAAACAGATGTTGTTATTTGTTTGAACTATTAGTTCAAAGGGCTAATGAGCTAATGAAAATTCTTTCAAGAGCTATCAAATGAGGCATGATTAGCAGATTTTCAGTTCCTACTTATATGAGACAAAAGAATTAAAAAAATACTGTGAGTTTACAAATCTTTAATTTCCATCCTAGTTTTGGTAAGAGGCAGATTTAAACGTAATAAAATGAAAAAAGCATACCTCGAGTTGAATCAGCAACTCCAGTCTGGCTCAGCAGTGCTGTACTTCCATCAGCTGCTACAACTTGGGCTGTGACAGTCTCTTCTCAAACAGTGTTTGATAGGATAATATTGAGTTGTCTCAGCAAGCTTTTTATTTTTCCCATAGTACTCTCCTTTGCTCAACTTCTGCAGATTTTTTTTTTATATATGTACTTTGTCATGTCACTTTGTTTAAAAATAATTTCTAGTCATATAAACATGCCCCGCAGTCTATTATAGAGTAATTATATAAAGATTATTCCAATCTTTTTCACCAATAAACTTGCAGTGTCTTTCAGATATGTTTCCAGAGTAACATCTTGCTGTAGAAATAAACCAGCCAGTTTTTAGAGTTTCTATTTTTTATATATATGTGTGTGTGTGTGTATGTAAAACTATGTATAATTTAACAATGATTATACAGTAATTTTATTTTTTAACTAGGAATAAATAATTTATCTTGAAGGTTCCAAATCAAGCTAATAACGCCACACTCTCAAACTGGCTACTACTCAAAAAATCCAAACTTAGCAACTCAACTCTACACAGTGTTTATTTTCTTTTTTTTTTTTTAATAATGGAAATCATGTATAAATCACAAACAGTACAAGTTCCTCATGTCACCAGTTGTCCACTTGAATAGGTCAACTTCTGTGTATAGACACTGTATTCTTAGTATAAAGTCAAGATAATATGGCAGTTAACTAATACTTTTGACTACCGTAAAGATACAAACTGTTGTAATATAAATTAATTGCCATTACAAAAAGGCAACTGTATTAACTAACATGGTACAAAAATCTGCAACTTCTATAAATATAATGAAATGCAAGAAATTAAATGAAATAATACATCACAGATTTTTGTATAGCACATTGGAAGTGAGAAGCTAAGATACACATGAACCATTATACAGCAAGAAAATATCAATCCCCACTAAGATTTAACTTTTTTTCATACAAGTACAAGTACAGGACACAACATGGAAGCAGTAAGATTGCCAGCTCAGAGCGGGTAGACAAAGAGGTCTTATTGACAAGTTGTAAAGCACTAGGCAGCAGACAGAAGCTTGTCAAAACCAGCTGTTGTTGGATACTGATTGATAATGTTTTCATTCTGACGGCTGAGACATTGCAGACAGCCACAGGTCTGAGAAGCCCAATGTGGGCACATACACATACACACACAGAGTAATTTAACAGATGGCTAAAGAACATTAAAGCACAGTATCTTTTTTAAAAAGACAATGTTCACTCCTTAATGAACTTGTATGGAAAGTAGAGCTTAGTGCCTAAGTTTATTTCCAATAAAAGATGAACACATGTGAAAAGATTAAAAAAAAAAAAAAAGAATCAATTGAGATTGTTCATCTGAATAAAAACAGCATGGTGCTTACATATACTATCACAGCCAGAGCATTCGACGACATTCCAGACAAGGAAGTGTGACTTGAGCTGCTATGAACATTTTAAATTCCTCCATAAAAAGGTGCATGTGTTTATAGACATTAAAAAGGTACACATCTATTAATTCCATCCACAACACAAAACCACAGAAGAACTACATTCAAAGTAAAGTTAAGCGTTGGTCTTAGCCTTAAGCAGTTATGAGGTATTGTTTCAACCTGTGATGAGGAATGATCACTGTATTACTAAGAAAAAGCATATCCAAAATTATTCTGAAAAATAGTAATAATCACTGTTCCTGTGCAGCAGGCATTTTCCTGAAGAAAAAGCATTACGCATCAAAAGCTCCTGTTCTAATTGGCCACTGTCATATGCCAAAGCCATGTTCTCATTGACTACTTGGGCTTTTTCCATGTTAAGTCTCGTAGCACCCTCTGACAGTGCATAGTGGGAAATCATGGCCAAAATGTAACTCAGAAATCGAAGGTTTTGGACCAGACTCATTGATGGTATCAGTAAGTATGGTTTTAAGAACAATACGGTTGGGCTTATTTTCATTTGCTGTACCTTTTGGTCCATAACTTTAATATGCAAAATAAGGGGGAAAATAGTAAAAAAACCTCAGAGTGTCATCTTCTAACTAATGCTCAATGAAAAAAACAGTAAAAGCTCTGAATCCCTCTTTTTGCCTCCCCAAACTGCCTGCCTTCTCTGGGAAATAATTCTCTCACTCCTCTCTACCACTTCTTATTTGCCATTGTCCCTAAACAGGACAGAAACCTGGGGACCTTGTGGAAGTCTGGGGACTCTGCAGCCTCCAATGTTAGCCTCATGTCAGCTAAAACAGAGTTTGGATTTGTAAATTAGATCCAGTTCCTCTTATATCCAGGGAAAGGAGCCTCCTTATCCCACACAAGAGAAATGTATAGGAAGCTGGGTCCAATCTAAATTGTGCAGAGAGAACCAAACCAACGTAGGGCTCCTTTCTGTGTTTTAAAGTGAACAATTCCAGTTCTTGGGTATTTCTGAGTATTAGGAGTGAGGTGACTGACCTATCAGGAAAGAGAAGAAAAACAAGGCAAAAAAGAGATGCCCTTCAGGCTTTCTGCCTATTCTACCACAAAATTAAACAAGGAGCTTACTAGTTTTTCCAGCTTCTTTCTGATAATAGGAAGCAAGTTAAAAAAGTGATCACCAGGCCATGCATTCGGGCAGAAACAATTCTGAGGGAGCAATGCAAGAAATCCATGGAAATTGAAAATTAAACAAAAAGCCTATTAAAAACATTGTTTAACATAGAGTGTAATTGCAAGTAATAGAGAAATGGCTTTTATAAGCCTTTAAAAGCTGGTCCTTGCTATTTCCATATTTCCAAATAAACTACTGAGAAACCACAATAAACTTCAAACTTAAAAAAAAAAAACAAAAAAACCCAACAAAGCAAGCTTTTGCATGAAAAGATATGTTGCTTAAAGCCCTGAAAAAAAGGAATTATGAGCTTCAAAACAAGCAGAATCGATGAGGAACCACTAACACACCACTACAGTTTGTGTTTGCAGATGCTCATGCACGGGGGTAGCTGAATGCACAAGGCACAACATTCAAGGTGTGGATCAGTCCAGTAACTGATCCGCTCATACCCTGTTGTGACTGACTTAAGGGTGAACCAGTGACCTGGCACATTTCTTTAAAGGACAAAATTGGTTTACAAGTTCTTTAAAAACCAACAAAACGCAGCCAAAGAACGGCAGTCCTACAGTGGGGAAAAATGGGAAAGAGAAAATATGCACTGTTACTGGATGCAATGTTACTGGAACCTAATGGGATTTTTCCAAATGTATCACAAATGTCGTTTCCAATGAATACTTTTTTGTCTTCTAAGTAACATTTAGCCCAGAGGAAGTTCCAAAGAACAAGTTATAATCACTTGAAAAGAGCAGCTTATAGTTACAAACACTGGAAGGCCCTTAATTATGGTATAGATGCCTTGACAATGTTATGATAACAGTAGTCTATGAATGAGTGATAAAGGAAGCAATCCTTACTTAAAATCAGTAACACTTCTAACTAGTAATAAAGCCTCCACAGCTGAATTAAAAGACATTTGCTTTGCTTCTCTTATGGAAAACTACTTTCAATGCAAATTATTACTTTATCCAACTTTCTGTTTTCTAATAATATTTTTACTTAGACCACCTATTAACATCCCCTATTTTCTCCAAATACTGTTATGTGCACATTATGTTTGCTAATTTACCTTTCAGAAAACTTCCAGCAAAATAACAGTTCTGCCTTTGGTAAGATATGCTGTAACTTGTCAACTATGTTTTCATTTAGTAACACTTAGGAGTAGCCTTTGCATTAACATGAAACTACTTGCCTTCAAAGTATCCTATTAAGGTTTTCAGTGGCTGTGCTTTTCCATACCATGGGGTCAGTAAACGAGCTAATATAAATTAGTCTCACAAATCCTTAAGACATTGGTTGTTTTTTTTTAAAAAACAAAGGTAGCATGTATAATTTCTCCTTTACAGACTACATCATTTCTGTGTGTGTAAAATTACCTGTCAAGAATGATCGCAATCCAAGACAGCAACATGCAGTATGCAGAAATAGTGGTAAACAAAGAGGAACTTCCTATTTCAGTAGTGTAGACAACTTTACTGGAAATAGTTGTGTACTTGATTCACAGAATATTTATTTTAGCAAAGGGACATTCTGCACTATCTGTGTATGAACAACATATCACAGCACAGTCTTGATATTACAACATAATTACGCTGTGAACAGAATGTGCAGGTACAGTGATGCCTAGAGAACCACTCTTCTCTCTTTGTGTTTCACATTCTTGAAGGTTCGAAGTCTCTCTCTTCTAGCAAGTTTATTAGAAGGGAGAAGCTGTCTTTTACTGCGTCCATATCATCCAAGGAGCAGGGTTTAAGAATCCAGCGCTTTCCACGTGCAAGTGGCTCAAGTTCGAAATATTTTTTTATCTATTAAGTGGGGGAGAAAAAAAAAAAGAAAGACCAATGTATTAATATTATAACGACAACTCTGTGTCTCATCTAAAAAACAAAATGAAACGAAACCAAACTATTAAAAAAACTCATGTAAAAAGATCAGGATACTCATTTTCAGAATCTTACCCACAGCTGTTCTTATAATACAGGTTATATGATGTGACCTGAAAGTGTTTTCTTTAGGGGTGAGTGACCTGCTTGGAAGCTACCATTCTACCCATACATTTAACAGCCTGGGAGGTCTGGGGAAGAAATTGATGAACTTAAGACAAGAGCAAAGCAAACAAAACAAGTGTTCAAAAACATAGCCAAAAGAGCAAAAGTAACTAAGAAATCTTAGGTTATGTTTGTATTTTAAAATTAAAGCTATATGTTTCATCACATTTAAGACGCAGAATTTGTCACCAGACTACTCTAACTACACAAAAGAACTGTCAAAAATGTACAAACTCTAGTCATTCCAGCCAAAGGTGAGCTATAGCAGAGGGTTTCTCAACACCCTTGAGAACATTAAAAAAATAAAGATTCCTCCAAAATCAGTTAGTTTTTCTAAAATTATACATAGATGACTAGCACACTGATGTGATTAGGATAGTAATAAGTACTATACATGAAACATGATGGTTTTCTACAGTCATAGTTAAAAATCCAGCACAATCCAGCAGACTTGAGCTGTTTACTAACAATATCTCATAATGCCTATAAAGAAGAAAACCTTTTAATTAAACCAATTCCACCTTCACTTCTGCAGCAACTGTGCAGCAAGGAGGCATAATAATATGATGTAATACAGAATTGCAAGTTTTAAGATGATTAAAAGCCTTGACAAAATAACTGAGGAAGATTCAGCTTCTTGGAAAGACCAATCATCACTGATGCTAATTACTTCAACTGTCAAGGCAGAAACACAGACCCACAGAAAGGCTGCGCAAGAAAAGTTTTCATTTAATAGTATACTCCAGTCACTTCTCAAAATAGCAAGTACAATGTCAAAACATACTTTTGATGCCTCTTAGGAGAAGACAGCAGTCTGCAGGTTATTTTGGTCCACAGATTACTGTTTTCATAAAAATTTTAGCCTTTGATAATATTTGATCCAATACTATTTGATCCAAAAGTCTACTCATGTTTGACTTGTCAAAATAAGACATTTAGATTTCACATCTAAAATCATATCCATCAGTACTTGCTATTGTCAACATACCAACAACAATATTTATTCCTGACTTAGTTTGCACATTCTTGTTCCTTGTGATTGATTACTGCCAAATATTCTTAATTTTCTTTTATCACAGATTGAGCCACAAATACGCACAACAGTAACAGTTACTAGTATTGTGGTAGGTAGCAGATGCCCTAGACAGGCAACTGTGGCCATGCGGTA
This sequence comes from Falco rusticolus, assembly GCF_015220075.1. Lineage (NCBI taxonomy): Eukaryota > Metazoa > Chordata > Aves > Falconiformes > Falconidae > Falco > Falco rusticolus. The sequence goes on along the minus strand of NC_051210.1, from coordinate 66,104,973 downwards.
TAAGGTTCCACATGCATGGGGAATAAAAAAAATGGAAGAAGTGGGGGGGTGGGGGTGGGGGGGTGAGGGAAGATAAAAAAGGCTTTCAAAGCCCAAACAAGCTGCAGCATCCCTATCCAGCTCTTATAGTGTCTATACAACAGTTTTGTTTATCTAGTAATGTATTCTAATAGAAGAAACCAACTCACATGAATCAGAATTCAAGCATGACAACATGGCAGGAGGGGTTTCTTATTTTTTAGAAAGGAATTCTGAGCAGAGTATTTAGTAACAAATATCAGAAAAGAAACAGTTTTGAGGTGGGAACTTCTGCTTCCCCAGATAAGAAAAAGGTGAAACCTTTTATAATCTATTTCCAATAAAGCAGAATTGTATCAACCTGCAGATATGTTAAAATGAAGTGCGGTACTTGCATCCACCTCCTCTGACACAAATTTCAGAAAACTTACCAGTTGAAATAAACAGGACTTCAACAACCACTTCTTTTTTATATCAGCATACACACTCTTCATCATTGCTATCCCAGTGCAGTACTAGTATCTGATATGCTAGCATGGTTACATGCGATCAGAAAGTAGATACTAATCTCTATAAGGAATATATTGCAAAGTCTCCAGCAACTGAAGTGACGCCAAATTGAATTTACCGCCATTAATATATAGAATGAATGGCACCAATCGTAGTACAGGAGAAGCAGGGTAAGAAAGCTCTTTTTGCCTGTTTCAGCAACAGCCTCCTTGACTGCTAAATAAGAGGAGGAAGGCAAAGCTGCAGACAGGCATACCGAAGCAAGGTGTCGGTGCAGCTAGCTGATGCAGCAGCCTGCTGGTGTTAAGCTGACAAAAATGGCTGAGCAATTTGAGATGTTGCAGACCCACAACCCAGAGGATGTCCACCACACCCCCTCTACTGGAAGTCTGTTGCCATCAGCCCCTTGAGCTCACTGAACTCTGTCCGCAATCTTACCTACATAGCCTGTTGAATGAAGGCTATACCATATGAAGAAATGATTAGGAAAAGGTCATTACATTGTAAGGACAGTACTTGGGTCTAAAAGCATTAAATATCTAGAAACACCTACAAGGAAATGATGGCAGTAAGTAGACTAGCACTGAGTCTTGAGAGTTTGTGGGCAAATACTCTGCTTAACTAGGTAGTCTCTAGCCAAGAAAAATACAGTAACTTTAAGTTATATTTCAGTGACTGTAGATGCCAAGATGGAATTTCTATTTCAGCAGTAAACCAGCATCAACTGATTCAGTGAAACAAATTTTACAGATGTATTATTTATTTGGATGCCCAACATTGATTAAAATGATTTTTTTCCTATGTCTAGGAATGTAATCAAAATGTAACAAAACTAGCATGTGTTGTCATTATTTTCCACACCTAAGGAACAGTTCAGAGTATGTCCATTAACAGGGCCTAGACGAATGCTGAAATTAAAGTGATCATTAAGAGTGGCTATTGAATGGGAAGTTTTGATAATGGCATAAAAGCACAACTGCTTATATTCACACAAGTGACAGAGAAAAAGAGACTTGCTAGATGATTTTTCTCTAATCCAAATACAGAAAAATAATACTAATCACCTTATAAATAATAAATAACTAAACCAGAAGTAGCACAGAAGTGATTTTCCACAACCCACGGGATACTCTGTGGTATGTTACTGTATTTCCTTATTTAAACTTCACACCACAATGGGGTTTGCTAAAGCCCAGGGCTTTGCAAGCAGACTCTATGACTTTGAGACTTCCAGAAAGAAGTTTGTAGAGACAAGTATTTTCCCATTTACTTTAACTTCTCCTTTAACTCAGAAGATGTCATTCAGTTCTAAAAACAACTAAGATTTTTAGACTTCAAAAGGAATCATTTTTTACATGTAAAAGATGAAACAACTACATGAAAATAGACTGATACAATCAGAGGCCCAACAGTGTTTATACAGTTGAGTATTCCACTGGAATGCTCTCAGCTCTGCATCTGCTTTTGTTTCTCTAGTTGCTTTCTGCCCTGATGACCATCATTCACACTCATTCCCTACCAGATTTCCTAACAGGATGCACACTAATCACCAAAATATCCAAAGGAAGCTGAAATTCTTGGAATAGTCACCTACCTAGGTAGTTCTTGCATTATCAGATAATAAGCAGTAACTATTTTACAGCTGACTTCAATCCCACTAGCACAAAAGGGGTGAGTTCCTAAGAGAAGTTCTTGTCTTCCCCTCTTGCATAAATGGTGAAAAGCCTTCTGCCTGTTCACAGATGCCAAAGCAAAATATAGACTCAAACACACTTCAGATGTCTGACCCATTAGACATTCATTTACATCCTGACTTCACATTTCTAAGAGTTTACTTTGGGATTGCTAAATTGTTAAGCTATAACCTTAGAAGAAACTATAATCAATTAAATCCACACAATTTAAAGACTTCTTTACTACTGTTTTACAGGATTTCACTGTATGTCTTGACTCCACACGTGGGCCTTGTTTTATAGAGAAGCTGACATTGTTTTTATGCCACATTCTGAAGTCAATAAAATCTAACAATACACATTTGCAGTTCTTCCCACTCTTCCCACACTCCACCTTCTACGTCCTATTCTACTGGCACAATATACTAAGCATATGGTTATCAAATGTTGCTTAACCTACGTGCTAGAAAAGTCAAGACACAATAAGAGGAATGGTGCCCAGAACCTCAGCTGGTGTAGATTAGCATAGCAGCATGGAACTGATGTTACTAAATTGATGTATGTAAACTGAGTAACCAGGCCCTGCTGTAAGTTTTTATATGTTCTATTACAAAATCTCATCTACCCAGTTCACAACACACATGAACACAAGAAGTACAGGAAAACTTAGATACTGTAATCTACGAATACAGAGTCATTTCTATCTATTAACATGAAAGAAAGCTGAAAGTTATTATTTTTCATTCCAATTCAAAAATTTAATACAAAATTCCACCAACGCAAAAAGGCTTCCAACCCACTCTGATTAATCTGTTGTAAACAAACACAAAATTCAGGTAGTCACTTACAATACCAGGCTGTATTTGTAGAACTTAATGGATAAAGTATTTTTTCATCTATTGCTCTTTTACTGAACAATTTTGTTCTGGAAAAAAATTGTACAACACATGTATATCACATCTAATCAAAGGCTGCACAGTCATGTCTGTGTCCCACCAGTCTAAATCTTTCAAAGACTTTTACAAGATTAATCAAGTACTACTGCAAGATGGTGACTGGTGTAGGTATGAATTAAACTAAAGTTACCTAATTTGCTGAATGCTTGTATTAGCCACAAGAAAGGCTTCATTCGCCTATCCCAAATCTGCATGGACAAGAAATGCAGTAATAATGGAAGACTGGGGTTCCCCATACTCACATTATGAAAGTTTCATTGAGCTATGATGCTGAGATTACCTTTTCAGACATCACTAAAATATGCCTTTGGGAGCAACTGTTTAGAAGATACAGAAGAGAGAGGCAATTTTGATTGCCAACTTCACGGATGACAAGCTGCTATAACAGTGACCAAAGCATATGCAAATTCAGTATCTTTGGAGAAGAGAAAAAGCCAAAAGTCCACCACATAGCATTAAATTTTAAAAAGGGAAACTACATAAAATAAGTAACTTAAAGAAAATTAACTGTGCAGCTAAAAAGGTAAAATGCTTGCAGGTGGCATAGAAAAAAATACCATAATTAGAGGCTCAGAGTATATTTATACTGCTACAGAAGACTTTAAAAGAAACAAAAAAAGTTTTCAACAGTTGCAATAAGGAAAAGGATGGTATTAGAGGTAAAAGAAGTCTTGTCTAAAAAAGGAAAACAGAAAACAAAAGAAAGGAAACTCTGGCAAATTAAATAGAAACCACAAATGTTGACCTACTAACCACAGAGTGGAACCCATTGCTTAAATCACCACTGATGCTAAAAAGTAAATTGAAATGCACTCTAGTTTATGTTAGTTTATGTGCTGGACTGCAAACTGCACAGCCTCTTGAGCTGCTTGCTACACATGCTTTTCTGCTGGTCCTGTTCCGAGTATAGTGATTTATAAGAGTGGGTGAAATGTATCAGTAGCCACTTCATCTTAAATCAACTAGCTCAATCCACTGTTGTACAGGAGTTAACACTTTCATGCTTCTCCCTAAAAATCTGCTAGATCTTTATCTGACACCCCACTTGGCTAAAAAGAACCGTGTGTCTGACCAGAACAGCTGCTCTAATGTGCAAAACTGTCAGCGGAAGTTTCATAACATTTATTCTTCCTACAGAGATACTTCACAACCTTCTGAAGAGATACTTCACGTGTGCCTGCTCACATGCCTCTTCATAGCAGTGATCTCATCCATGTCTAGAGGGATCCTTGTAATGCACCTATGTCTCATAAGCACCCCTCCTAAAACACGTATACCTCGTATCTATTGACTCCATATGGAATAGCTCTTACACAACAGGGAGGGGAATGAAAGTGCCTCAGCTGATGGGAAGGGACAGTGATATGCTGTGGTCTGGAGCGACCTATACACAGGGCTATTTCCAGGAATGCCAGCTGAGATTAAGCAACACTGACAGCCACAGACATGCTCTTAAATAATAGTTCTTTGAATCTAAATATTTCACTGACTTGTGTGTGCCACTGAATCCTTAGTCTGTATATGCAATGTTAAAAATCTGCAATGACTCAATTAAGCACATATTATGATAATCAGAATTATGAAACTGAGCTTCTTTTTTCTTTCTTTTAAAAATATGACCTGCTGAAGCGAAACCAAAAGAAAACCCCACACTGTTGTCTGTTGTCTTCAGCATTTCTGTGTGATGGCGGGGTAGGCAATTTCTCTAGACAAGATTTCAAAACTATCACAAGCCTTTTTGCACAGCTCCTCACGGGTGATGGTGAATGCTTTACAAATCAGTATGTCTAGTTTGTACAGCTTTCCAATCTTTTTTATTTATTAATTTTTAAATTTTGCTTTTTACAAAAGATTACCTAAAACAATTCCATCTGAGCTTTGTACTTAGCTTTCTAAGAGACCAGGCCTGTATTTTTGGCTCTTAAGTCTTTACAAAGAGGAATACAGTTATACGCATATTCTACAAAATAATTTCCAGAGTGTTTTGTGGAACAGATGCACTTTTCCATCCTTGTTATCTCCAGTGGTCACAAGGCACTACAATTTTTAAATTGCAAGTGACTGAAGAAAGAAATTGTTTTAAAGAAGATACCTAACTGCTCTGAATGAAGAAACAGGACGCTTGGCAAACCAGCATAGACACACTGTTCCAAACAGAGAGCACACAGTACTGGCAAATGCAAGTGTGAGACAAGAAAAAGAGTGAGCTAGAGAGCTGGAAGATTAACACAGACGGATGCTTACTGTAAAATATAAAATACTGCATCACTTATCAGGATGGAGAGAGTGCAAGATTTTTTAAAAGGATGAGTATTTTTTTGTCATACAGATACATATGGTCATGTTATAATAGGTCTGGGACAAATAAGATGGATGAAAGTGAGGACAGAAAACTGCTGAGGGTGCAAAAATACTACTGAGATTTGCATGTATATGGATGGAAGTAAAGATGGACTTTAAGGAGCTACTAGCATCTATCAGCTCTTTTCATGCAAGTCTTTACCACACAACAATGTACTATGGTGTATTAGATTTCTTTGGTCACATTCTGCTAATTTCTTCAAAAGAAACAGTAAGAATCAGTAGCTGTTAAAAAATACATCTATACTTTGCCTTCTACGTCCCATTCACCCAGCAGATTCTGTTTATATAAGCATGTGCTTTTCTTACAACTGGAAGACACAGAGATAAAATGAAAGCACCATCAGCATAGCTATATAGAGAAAACCAGACTTCCAGATGAAGGTTCATACAGCCAGTGCTGGGCTGGACAAACAAGACAAGGGGTCACAATATCCAACCCCACAGTGAGCAAAAGAGCATCCCTTCTTGAATGACAACTGAAACAAGAACAGAGGAGGCACTGTACAAAAATGTGTGCAATGAAAGCACAGTAAAATATTTTCCTTTAATATCTACAGCTTTAATTCTTTAATTTATTCCAAAGATTTCAAGAGAAGTGGAAATCGAACATCACATTTAATACAAGACCACAACTAACCCTTTAAGTTACTGCTCCTATTGTTTCCTCTTTTAGTCACCGTGTTTTCTGAAGTACTTTGGGTTGCAACAGAGAATGTCTGACAGGTACATAAAGTCAGTGTTAGAATATAAAATCCTAAACAGTAACGCTGAATATCAGCCCTGGCTAAAATCAGCTATTTGGAGGACATAAAAAAATCACATTTCCCACCCTCACACATACTACCTAGACTCAAAAATACCAATGTACTGCATATAACAACAATTTTTTTTGTCTAAGTATATTCTTATAATATCCAAATTGATTCTTAAGATATACCAAAAATAAATGATTGAATTTGAGATCAATTTAAACTTAGGACAATTTGTTCATACTATCATTGCCCTAGCCTATTTAAAAAAAAAAAGCGCACAACCAAAGATAATTTTACAAGAAACCAATTAAAGCTTTTACTATACCACCACTCATTCCTCTCTACCTTCACACTCATCCCCACCCCCCCACCTTCAGATAAATAACTTAAGGAATACAAATAACTAGTAGAAACTCAAGACCTTTAAGCAGATATATTTCAGATCTTTGCAGAGTTTTCATAGCGTATTTTTTTTAATAGACTGTAGATATTCACGGTTTACTTCATAATATAATACTAACAACAGAGTATGTTGATTTCAGCAGCAAAATATGCTAGCTTTAACTACAGACTGTAGTTTCAAGTAGTAACAGAACTAGAGAGACACAGGTACACAAGTGCTGAGTTTTTACCTTCCCCCCATCCCCCTGCCTTCAGAAGTTTACCTGTGATGTTGAATGTCAAAATAACTCTTAGAATAATCAGAATTCCAAAGATCAATCCTTATTATGACATCTCTTCTGCAAATGGCATGTTTTCTGTTCAGATGTTTTCTGGAGAAGTGCATATGTGATGATTCATCTGCATTTGCCTGAACATGTATATAAATCTAGCACTTGAATAAATAACATCTGTATACCATGCCCACGTCTGCAAAGCACCAAAACACTGTATGGACATGTATTCTCATATCAACAGCAACGAACAGGATTTCTAAGGGCTTTGTGGTTGGTTCCCCACATTTGCACTGCTGAAACCATTCCAAGCCAACAGCCAGTGTGAACACAAAAGAAAAGCTATTTATTCAGCAGTAGCTGCAATTCTACAAAATGTGTGCTCTCATGCACGGAAGATGAGACAGTGGTTGTGCCTATTTCACTTGTTCTGTACCAGGTACAGAGCACAGTGTATAAATGTAGCATGGTTTCAACCTCCCTTTAGGTCCTTTGCTCATGGGAGTATGATTAGCTATTAGCTCTGAAGTTCACACAGAGGCAATGGAAGTCCAGAACTAACAGCAACTAACCATTCCTGGTTTGAAGGCAGGAACTGTGGAATAAATCCATTTTGGAAGAAGTTAACATACTATATTTTTGAGGCAAAAAGTGCTCTGAGAGACCCTGCAACTGCCAGCTTCAGTTCCTGGCTGCCAGAATGCCACGGTCTCTGTAACCCTCCAGTTCCTCCAGCACCAGGGACTTCTGCAGGACCTGTTTCTGAGGATTTCCTCCTTGCCCTACAGTTAGAGGAAGCAGATCTGTGCTTTGGGTTGTCTAGGTCCAGGCCTCTGGAAGCACCCATGTTTCAAAACTCACAGCAAGCCACCACTTTAAATTAGTACTCCAGGCACTCCAGACTCATTTCTGTTTCTTGATATTTAATAACTCTCCACCTAGAAATATGGCAGCACCTCTTCATGTTCTGTGACTAGGAACTTGCTTGAGTAAGGCCCCTAACAGGTTGCAGATTCCTTCATAAAGCACAAGGATACCAAGAGGAAAATTACACAGATCAAATCTGACACAGTCCTGTACACAGGGGTATAGAGAACGCCCACGTGCAAAAGTAATTTGTCACTACCACTAAAATTACAGGAAATGCATGAGCCATCACAGATACAGAAAAAAGGGAGCACTTTACACAACTGAATGTTTTAAGTCATGTAACTGAACTATTTTCCATGCTGGGAAGAAGAATTAGTGAACTAACGCAGAGGTTTGCAGCAGTGATGCTGGAAAAGCCAGGCATGACCAGAAGGATGGGTGCATACAGTAAGATGCTGAAGGTCTTTTGTGTGGGTCTTTTGACTCTGGAACTTAAAGGTAATAGGCTAGAATCTCTCTCTTTCCAAGCTCCAGTGTTATTCTTTCCATTACCTCAGGCTGCAGCAGAGAGTTCCACCTGTCTGAGAAGTCTTTTAGTAAAAAGGTCCCATGGGAAGGGGCAAGCAAGAGAGTAATGAATATTCTTCACATACCGTATCAAGATACCACTTGCCTTACATTATCCTGACCCACACTTCAAGTAAAAAGATGAAATAATAGGCAGTAGATCAAGAGTTGCATATACATAAATGAAGATCCACTGACACCTCAATCAGGATATCAACCTTTACATTAAAAAAAAAAAAAAAAACCATACCCAAAGAAACCACACTCTTCTCCAAACAATGTCTGAATTCTAGGGCAGACAGACAGCATTTATAAAATATATTTGCCTCCTTGAACAAGGGCTACTGATAATAAAAGATGCTTAGAACAGGATCTGTAATAAAGCTATTGTTACTTTGATAAAGTGAATTAAGGCTTGTCTTTGTATACTTACAACTGTGGAGTGCCTTTATGGTGTCACTGAAAAGCCAGATTATTTCTGAAGAAAAGCACCTAACAGCAGCAAGATTATATCCTGGTGATACCCTAGTTCTCATGATTGTATCAACGAAGAACAAAAGCAGGTATTTGTTAAGGGATTCCAGCAGGAAGGGAAACAGGGCTTCTGCAGGCTGGACAGGCAGCTCCTTCCTGCTACCTCTGAATCTGACTCACACTTTTACCAACAGGTCCTAGCGTTACACCTGGGGTAAGCTTTTCACTGGAAAGGAAATTGTATATAGGAAGGATATGCCTGACATGATTTTTTAAGAGGATGAGAAGATTAATATCAGTTTACTGAAATATCTTAACGCAACAAATTTTTCTAAGCACTCTCCGCTCACCTTAGAGAGTAACATATCTATTCAAAACTATTGTCTAATGAAGGTATAATCACATCTTTAAATTTTGGGGCTCTCATGCTCAAGATAAGTCTTCTTGCAATTACTTGCAAGAATTTGCGCACTTGCAATTACTAATTGAGTTTTCTTTACATTAGAAATCATCATATAAAGAGTTTGCTGACCACTAGACAAGCTAAAAGGTTACAGTGTATACCACTAGCTTTTTGAGAACCTACTTGAAATTTGCACCATTTTGCCATTTCTCAATAATGAACTACAGAATATGACTACTGCTAAAAAGACCTTAACTAAGTGCTCGATAGCAGGCCAGGAAAGGTTCCGTATATTGAACTTAATGAGTTTAAGTCCCAAGCTCACATGTAAGAAACAACCAATCATCCTGTCTGAAACACAGGCTTGTAAAACTCTCAGTTACTTGTAAAACGGTCTGCTACACACAAGTAAGATGTTGTTTAAATTACTTGTTTGCCTAGATGCATTCACCATGAAATTGATTCTTTTAAAGCATTATTTTTAAATTTGATACAAGTTAACTGTGTAAACTGAAAATGTGAAAAAAACCTGGCATTACAAAGCGTAGGTTTCAGTATGAGTTTAATATTTTATGAGGTCAAGAGTTACTTGAATAAGAAACTCATCAAGAACACAGTCATTTGTAGGGCAGTAATTGAAAGGTTTAATACGATTAAACTATTTTGTCATTTCTATGCCAAGATGTATCATATAGGATCTAGTGTCATTCCACCACAGCCTGTGCAGCTTCAAAGTAGCACAAAAGCAATTAAACAATAAATAGAATATCTTTCAGCCATAATCACGAAAAAAACCCTGAGTCATTGTTTTTCTATAGCCTCATAGTAGCACTATATTGTGGTTTTAGACCTGACACTTCCAGTTGGATCTAGTATTATTTTGTAATGCCTTTGAGGCATTGGGTGGCATAAGAAGGGGATAACCAGTAACAGGCTACCGAATATGCCTCAGTCTCCAGCTCAGGGACTCAGTTTTCAACTTTACAGTGCTCCAGATTTCCAAGAAAAAGAAGCAACTGTTGCAAGCAGGTCAGGGAGATGAATACATTAAAAACCCCTGAAAACTAAAATTACATTTTTCAATAACATTTTAGATTTGAATGTTTAGCATGGTCCTATAAATATGGACAGATAGTCTGTGCCAGGGTTACTGAACAAACTAGAATTTGCCAAGTAACATTTTATGTTTGCTTCCATAACTGGAAAGTGGTTCTGTTGGTTTATAATAGATCAGTGTACTAATGATATGTTGCTAATAATTCACAGATGTTTTAGGGACTTAAACAAAAAAAAGTCTACTTGGTAACAGCTAAAATTTGAAATCTTAGTAATGGAATATTTCCAATTGTCCTCTCAAAAAAGAAATGACCTCATTACAAGATGAAGCACTAACAGTAGGGTTTTTTAAAAAAATCAAAGCAACAAATAAAGTGTTTTATACATTGCTCCAGAAAAGCTAGAAAAGCTAGTAAGCTGCCTACTGCAAAACTGTTTTGGAGAAAAACCAAATTCTCAAACTTCGAATAAAGAAGTATTTGCACATTATGAAGCACATCCACTTTACATCCAGTGAATACTGCCACCAGCCATGCTGTTTTATAAGCCTAGTTGTAGACAGATTAATAGACAGGACAGTGTCATCATTGTGTCAGTCAGACCACAGGGAGTGCAGCAGGAACTTAAGAGGGGAAGCAGAGAGAGGTGTGAAGAGATCAAGCACATAAACTGGCTTTAGATTACAAGCAATAAAAAACATCCTGCTTCTAAACATGTCTAATCCATCCAGCAGAAATTACACCATATTAAAAGAAAAAAAATTCCAGCCCAGCTGGTAGTGTATCAGCTTGATGTTTGCCAACTAGAAAGCACAAATCCGCAAAGGGACTTGACGGTGCTTGAAGCGCAATATATGGAAAAGTGGACAATGCTCAGAATAATCAAGGTGAAACAGTGACATCTATCTCAGGAAACAAAAAATGGTTCATTTGTTCCCTTGACAGGAGTTAAAATGTATTAACAGGATCTATCAATAAAAATAAGGTATAAATGCAGTCAACTGGGTTTAGAATAAAGACAAATGCATGACAAATACAACTGGATCCTATTAAAAAATCCAGTGGCTGGTGGTCTGATTGGATCTTCAGCTATTCTTAGGAGAGGAGAGAGAGCAGTTCTGCTTATTTTAGACAAAACACATGCAAGACCATAACACCGCTAGTAGCACTTGTACATTCCATTTTTTATTAAAGGTTGCCATATATGAATTTTGTGAATTTTACCCAAAGTGTTGGTTAAACCACTAAGTTCTTTCCCTTTTAGCATTGCCTGTATGTATGGATACAATATATGAAGATAAAAACCCAATAAAACTATATTTGAAATTATATTGTTCTAGTAATATAGCCTGTACACTCAGAAGTCATACCTAAATCAATCCTTATTTCTGTGAATGCACTCATTTACTTTGCACAATTGATTTTCTAACCCAAACGGTAAACAAGAACAGTTAAATTATTTGCTTTTCATTATCCATAGTATATGATTTATCAGCTAAATTGTTTGGTTTTCCTTCTTCACTGGATGACATTTTAAAGCATGGCAGTAACCGACAGATAGCCCAATAAACAGTAACACTTGTGTTTGTGCACAAATAACCTGGCATGACACGCAACTTCTCACTCTCTGTCTTCCTCTCCCTACTAACATTTAGAGATGACAGTAAATTTCTTATCAGTTAATTCACTCACACTTGATACAACAGTATAACGACACATGATTGCACTTTAGCTATCAACTACACATTAGTCTACATGTAAAGAACATCTCACTTTGTATCATATAGCAAGGTAAAGTGACATTATCATTAAAATGGCTGTAGAAAAATGCACAACTGAAGCAAAAGGAGAAACACAATGTCTTATTAATGTCATATCTAATCCTGTCTTGCCTCATTAAGCACTCCCAAAATCTTGATGGGCTACAAGGAAGTTAAAACACTTGGTCAAGTTTTTCACGAACAGTTCACCTCCCTATTACCAGTCACAATCTGCAGCGGTAGGTACACATGCACTGCAACAACCCATTTTACAGGAAGAAAAAACGTCTATGGTCTTACACTTTGATAATGGCACATACTTCTGCATAGTACATTTTTACCACTGCAAGTTAGTCTCAGGTTCATTTGTAATCACACACCTGTGCAAACTGAACAATATATACAACTGGATGGCTGACTGCATGGAAAGTGAGGAGAAGGGAGAGAAAGTAAAGCAAGAGTTTCCTGTTGGAAATAATGTAACAGGCAAAATTCAAAAAGCTTTTTGATTCCTTCTTACAAGAATTCTTTATGAGAGAAAGGTAACTATTTAATTTAATTACTCATTGCCCGTTCAGTCATTATTTTAAAAGTATTTCTTTATATTGGTAGAAACAGCTACGTTCAGACCTCTCCATAGTGCACTGGGCTTAGCTGCATGCTACTAACCTCACAACAGGCACCCTTTCAAATCAGAGGGGAAGAGTAGAGGGCAACGCCACCTCTCCTAGCTAACAGCACTTTGTGAGATTTTTTATTTATTTTAAATACTACAGATTGCAAGACCACAGTGATATAGACCAGGTCTCTATCTGACACAGATAAATCTGGAACATTTTGAATGCTAGTTTGTACTTCAAGTTGAAGATACTCACAAGCAGGAAACTACAAGGAGAAAGATTAGTAGAAAAACATCAAATATTAAAAAAAAAGAAAAGAAAGAAATCCCCTTTCCGTACAATTGCTGGCATTAACATATTTTAGGACCATGATATAGGCTACCTTCCTGCCGAAGGAAGTGCAGAGAAGTGGAAGTCAGCCCTTCGAGTGACATGGTTCACTGAGTGACCAAACAGAGGTTCACATATTTCCTTTATGGCTGCTGGCACTGGTTTTGGCCTAGAAGCCTCTAATGAACAAAGAGAGCTCTGATCCCTTCTGCAGCCATCCACACGTGATTAAGATGTAACAATACAGCACTTTGATCCACTGAGCTACGCAAGGATCGGACGTTTCCTGAAGGAGTCATTTCGGGTGAAAGGGGAGGAGAAGAAAAGAAGAAGGGAATTTTCTTGATCAGGTCATTCTTTCTGAGATGGCACTCTACTCACATCTGATGGGCATTGTTCTCTCTTGAGAGTCTGGAAGCTTTGGAAAGATGACCAATGAGTGAGGTATGGAAGAGTAAACTGTGGTATCTGTGTCTCAAGGACAAAGAATAGATTTATCTTTTCAAAGATGGGGTAAGATTCATTTTCAAGAGAAGGACGTTGAATTAGCTGTTGCAAGCCATATTGCAACAAAGAAGGACATACAATCATTACAGCAAATTGCATAGCATCCTTCATAGATATGGTTGAAAAGCTTGCAGTACGATAGTCAAAAACACATGATTCCTCACTCTGATTTACCAGAAAACAGCAGATGTATGGGTAGTTCTATAAAAAAAAATTCTCAGAGAATGAACACCTGGTTCTCTGAAAGTTATCTTTCTATCTTGACACCAATATACTTCACATAACCCAAAAGAATTAAAGGCCTGTTTGAAGTTAGAAGAGCATGTACATGACACACCGTTTGGATGACTATTTACTTTTTTTCAACAGACACAAGTATTAAGCACAGGTGATGGATTCAGATCTGCAGGAATGAACGGAGGCTGGAATGTCTAGACGACCAGGAAAGCATAACACAGGTGTGACAACTCTGCTCGACTATCACATTCCAACATTTTTAGTATAAACCAAGTAACTTCCATCACCTGTTGATATAAAAGCAGAAGAGGGAAAACATATTTGGCTTTGTCTACTACAAATGTCTACTCCTAATTATTTATTTTGGAAGCTAACTCTCCCTTTCATATTTGGGTTGGATGCTTCCAAGTCCACCTGGGGATGGCTCAGCTCTCTGGCTACCCAGTACAACAGCTTTCAGTTCCGAAAACACTTTAAGTTCCCTGTCACTGGTTTAGCCAGATCGCTCATAGTTGAATGGTTTGTATCTGGCTGTCCTAATGGACAGCAGGTGATTTTTTGCTCAAGAGAAACCCTTCATATTTGACATTTACACTTTCAGGCTCTTGAATCCCTTGCCAGTTTATGTGTACTATAGTCCTCATGTACAAATCAAGCAAAACACATCTTTCCTCAGATGATTTTTGAAAACCAACAATGTAGAGATGCACTGACAGTCAACTACCAGCAGCAGGAAAGCTGAGGTGAAAGCAAAGGGAATCAGCAAGGTGGTACCCCAAAACTAAAATCTATTCTCAGCATTTGCAATAAAAGGGGGGGTTGTCACCAATCTTGTACCCTAAAAGAGACTAGCACCCTCTACAAACTACTCACTTTTATAGCGATATAATGTCAGATGTATATTTAAAACTTGAACTACGGTGTTTCTGTACACAAGTAAGGCAATTATTTATTTATTTTTATTATTTTCAACAGGAAAAAAAAATGGAACAGGCATTTTGCAGCTCTGTGTTAATTCAACGCCAATAAGGTGGTTTCCTCCAATTTGAAAAAACACAGTTCACAGGAAAATGATGGGATTTGCTCACCTACCCCTTATGTTTAAAGACTATATGGCAAGTGATTTAGGTACAGTTCACCTGTTCTGGAGTTGAAGTTACAGAGAAGGATTTTTTATTTTCCCGGTCACATATCTGAAGTATAACATGTTCAGCAGACGGTTTATCAGTAAAATCTTCTTCAGTAATTAATGTTTGATTATTCCTGTCCTAATTTAATCTGCTTTGCAAAAGGTAACCTCAAATTAATAATTTAATTTTCATCAACTAATTAAAAAAGTATTACAGCACATTTACTATTACAAATCCATGAAATACAAGACAATTTAACAAATCCATTAGACTAGTATAAATACAATTTTTGAAGCTATATAACTCTAGACAAGAAGTTGGTCCCTTTGGAAAACTAACAGTGGGTCATTCCCTAGGACTGACCCGCCAGTTAGCAGAGGGGCCGAGGTCTGGACAGCAGCACCCTCCCATGACATTTGCAAAGCTGCAGTTCGTTAATGCCACTGCTAAGAGCAGAACCTGGTCTGACAGACCAAAACAACTTACTGAACCTATTTAGAACTAACAAAGGCATAGATTTTAATGGCAAGCAAGCACTTAGCGCAGCTGCTAATTACTGCCAACCCACAACCTGTGCTTTGAAACTCACCGTACAGCCATACACAGCTGAGCTGTCTGACAGCACCAGCACTAGTGTCACTGCTCTTCAACTTCAGGAGTGCTCCACTTTTCACAGTTGTCTGTATTGCAGAAGTACCCCACATGTAATGGTGTGACAACTAATTTTCAATGTTTTTATTATATTCTGAGGTTTGGAAATTTGCTTTGTTCTGTTCTATTGACCAAGAAAGTGATGTTTTAGCAGTAGCTTTCAAACAAAATGAACTATCTTACAGGTTGCTGGTATGGATTATGACAATTAAATTGTATGCAGACTATTTGTGTATTCCAGCTGTACAGTTATTCCCAGCTTCTTGATCAGGCTTTACAAGAAAGCCCCGTCCCTCCCCTCCTAATTTAAGTTTAAAGTCAAAGTCATAGCAAACTTTTGACTGAACTTATCTAAAATATATGTGCAGGGTAGAGCTTTCACTTGGAGAGCTGCCAGCCCACCTTTGGCTCCCAGTGACAACTAATATCCAGCTGCAGTTAGGATGAAGGATGAGAATTAGGCATACCTGCAGCAGTCAACAAGAAAAAGTTTACTGCAGACTCCAGGGGTAAAGGATCACCTTCTTTGCTTTGACTGGCCAGCTGGAACAGTGGGGGCAAATTTATTTTTTTTTGTGCTCACTGGCCATGAGCTCAGTCTGCTTCATTTGCTATTGACATGTCACCGTAGTAGTAGAATTGTCCATGTGACTCATGGACAAAAGTAAATGCTGCAGCACTGAAGCCCTCCACTTTGTCACCACTCCACGCATGGTGACTGGAGCTCTTGCGGGCGCACATCAAAACTAAGTCAAATTTGGCCAGAAGAAATGGAAGTAAAAAGAGCTAAGGGGACTACACATAGCTGGATTTTTTTTTTTAATGTTTTCTCTCTTTCATAATTGAGCTCAAAAGAGTCCAGGAAGGTAGGAACAAGTGAAGAAATGGTGAAGGATGGAGGCAACAGGCAGCATAAGAAAGACATGCTCCACTACTAACATGTCAAGACAGTGGGGAATACACAGAACTCAAAGCAGAAAATTCAAATTATTACTAGTTTCGGATATATTTTTGTTTGTTGGAAATGGCAAAATGCTGATGTGAGGCATTGTTGTATGAGAATTCCACCTTCCATTACAGCTACTCATTTATCTTCAGTGTTTCCCATTAATTTCCAAGGTTAGTTGAAAACTCTCATTCCATAAAGCCTAGATTTTGGGACACAATCCAGAGGTTAAAAAAAATAACTGTATTTTGCAAATGGTACTGAGGTGTTAAAAGAATCCCTGTCTTTCAGACTCACCTTAATATGAAAAAGCTCCAACATGAGCAGTTTTTATGATGCAAACTCATTCAAGAAAGCCACTATTAACTGCAACTCACTTTATTATTCATATTAGTTCAACAATACACTACCAATTGCAAATCGTCATCATGACATTCCCTGAAAGCATGGCTAATAAAACAGTATGGTAACATTTACCATCCTCATACCCACCTACAGGATCTACTACTCAGCTAACAGAATACCTAGAATCATATACCATAATTACAGAGAAGATATAAACATTCAAAGCATGTCTTCAATAAAATTGAAATTCAGATCTTGGTATTTCTTTCTTTTTTGAAAACAGAACCCATTATAAATTCAAAAAATTTGGTTTGTTTACTGCTGTACTGCTTTCATTTTAAGGGCACATCTACTTCAGGCATCACTTATGCAGGCACAAATAAGCTCTAGACTGATATGGATCACAACAGGGATACACATCAGCTCTCTTTCTCAAAAAGAATTCTAGAAGGCTTTTGTGCAAGAATACCATCCAATGTTAAGAGATATTAATGAAGGAAATGTGAT
The DNA here is from genome assembly GCF_015220075.1 of Falco rusticolus. Classification (NCBI taxonomy): domain Eukaryota; kingdom Metazoa; phylum Chordata; class Aves; order Falconiformes; family Falconidae; genus Falco; species Falco rusticolus. Next base: position 66,087,624 of record NC_051210.1, on the reverse strand, counting down.
ATATTCACATAAGCTAAATAAGCATTATTTTCCTAGTTTTACAGACGGCAAGCTGAAACTAGAGATTAAAATCCTCAAACTGGCATGTTATTTCACCAAGTTTGATTACCAGTTGTAAGTAGTCCCACTCAGGTGAGTAAATACTCCACTTCTGACTTGCAAGCAATTTTTTCCAATTCTTCTCACCCACCCCCATCCCAACTATGTTGAAATAAGCTCAGCCAGGTATTGGCTAGCCAGAAGAAAAACAACACTTCTTTTTAGGAACTGACACCAGCTCAGACTTGTTCTTTTCTGAGTCTGTGCCTTGGAGAAGTTCAGAAAACTTGTCATTTCTACACAGAAACTGTCTCCTAAAACAGCCTGAAATAGACAGTAAATTACAAACGGGCTCCTGCAGTACCTGGATCTGGCACATTTTTGACCCCAGAAAGGGAATGTGACAGGTGAGCTGGTGAGGAGCTGGTGGCATGTTTCTGGGGTTTCCTTAGGTCCTTGTCTTCTGGAAAACATGGGAAACTAATAGTACTTATCACCTAACTATTCAGTAAATTCCTTATAAGCAGTGAATACTTTCCGGCTCTCAATTAACTATCCAAAAATTAAGACTGTCAGGCAGGTAACAACAGAAAAAGGTGTAGAAGGCTGGTTTGCTCTGAAGACAAAGATAACCTGTCTCTCTTTAGATCAAATATTCGGAAGCAGTAAATTACAATAATTTGGAATTATGGAAAATTCAGAATTTTTTGACTAATGTGTTTCCTAGTATAGATTAGTATAATAAATTATACATTGTAAGTACGACAGTCTTTTTTTTTTATCCACAACTCTCAACTTTTTCACATCATTGCGATATGAACATATAAAATGCTCATTTTTTTTTTTCCCCTTCCAGGTAAGTTTGAGTATGCAAACTCAAGGGGTTTATAATAGAGTAAGACCAAGTTAATACAAAATTGGCAAATATATCTCTTACTCTTCTGGGTAAATTTACATACAAAGAACTGCAATATGTCGAACAAATTTTGTCCCATTTCCCCATATTTACAGCTGAATCCCAGTGCTATATTTGCCACATGTATAGTTGTTGAAAATATAGCTGAGACTTCTGATTGGCAAGCAGCCAAGAAGACAAGATACTAAAGCTATTAATAGTGCATCATGACTATGAATTAAAGAATCCTGTGGAACCATAAATTGTCTAGAAAGAAAATGAGAAAAATAATAAAACTGGATCAGAGGGTTAATATATTTTTATTAGTGCCTGGAAGCAGACTAGTAATAGACCATTTAAACGTGTGCAGCAATATAACTGACTTGTGTCAGATGCATAGTGATGAAAAAGTCTGCAGACAGTAGAGTATTTATAGCTAATAAAAAAATAAAAATAATAAAAAAAGAACCTGACTAGACTTAGCATAGATTTTATCTGTATTTCTCAAGCTGATATTCTCCAGAACATGGAGATTCTCTAAAGGAATCAAAACATTACCAAATACTCCCAGGCTATCAATGACAATAATTACACAGCAAGCACCGCTGAAATCTAGAACTCCCACGTTAAAATACAAAACTACCTAAAAAGCTAAGAAGACAACTCTCCCACCACCAAACTCTGTCTAAACAAGGTAAAAATAGCTGTTCCATGCATAGAAAATTGGCCCAGTCCAAAAGGTGAATGCTGCAAGCTAGAGCCATGTCTCTGTCAGTGGCTGTAGAAAGCAGCATTTTGAAGTATGTCTGGCCCATTACTCAATAATTTTATAGCAAGTCTCAGAAATAAAATTACAACTTTTTTCATAATAGTATAAATCAGTATAAAGTATTTTGTAAGTTAGATTTAGTATTTCCTCAAACACTTAATGTCTTGAGAAGCTAGATTTTGTAGAGAGTTGTAGAAAGTCTTGTATTTAGATTCTAAAAACCCTGTATTTTAAAAAAAAGCCAAACAAGAATGTTTAAGAAGCCCCAGGTTCTTTTTCTGGCTTTCCCATTTGTGTTCTGTGACACTACAAAGCTAGTAATTCATTTTAGCTACTAACACATTTGATAAGTTTGTGGATGAAGAGTTTACGAACACAACTGAAGACTGTCCAAGTAAATACAAACAGAAATTCAGAATACTAAATGAGTATGGAAACATTAACTGTAAGTTTTTGTTGTCCTCATCCCCCGCCAAAATGGTCTCACTGTTTACTTGTTAAGATATTTATATATATTTATACAGCATTTAAAGATAGAAAGGAAAAACATCAAAGAAAAAGGAGAAAATAAATGTGGCCTGTTTATCCCTCTTCATTCCTTCCCCTCTCCCCCTTAATTGAGTGCCTTTCCTGTGCTTACCTTGTTCTAACCTTTCAAATCCACCCAACTGGACAAGAACCATCTGCTGCAGCACCACAGCCCACAAGGCCAGGAATAGCAAGGAGAACCACAGTATCGCTTAGCCCACAGGCTGTTTTCTCACGACTACTGAAAATGCATCCAAGAGCCAGGTCATACTGCCTTCCATCTCCCACAGAACAGATTGCAGTGACTCAGGATCCTTCTGGGTCAGAAGAAGTCCACTGGGCCAACCTGCCGCTGCTGTATGGAGAACTAATTCACCCCTCTTACGGCCATTCCACCAAGCCTATTTTCAAGTAATTTAAATGTGTTCTGGCAGATTGCTATGACAAGTGCCTTTTAGCAGCAGACTGAAGTGAAACTTTTGGACATTCAATGAGAACAGACATGCAATTCTGTTTAACAATGGAAAAGTAATTTTTGTCAATGTATTTTTTTTACATGATGCTCATTATACCACAGAAAACATTACAGTGGTATCACATAAACACATTTTCTTTGCATTTCTTGAGGATCTCTTAGAACAAAACCTAAGAGTCCTAACACCTTGCTGTGCTAAAGCAGTCATTATTTTAGTAATTTGATTAATCTGTTCTAGGTCAGTACAGCACGCACACATTTATGTGAGTCTACTTCACAAATAAACTATAAAAATGGTTTATAGAGAAGGGAGAAGGTAAGAGAGGTTACTGCCAGAGAGAGAACAACTTTAAATAATAAAAATGAATAAATTCCACAGCAGAATAGCTCAGACAGAACTGTAATGTATGCTTCCTTTTTGTTTCCTGTTTAATATGTAGTTGAACTAATTCTGGCAATTAAAACATAGTAAGAAAAATGTTTACATGCTGAGCTTCCCTTATGTTCTCCCCATTCACACAAAGAAGACACAGAAACCAACCAAACTGAAAAAAAGCCTGAACAACTCCTCAAAAATTTTCAAAATAATTTTCTGGAAAATTATCCAGGTACTACCTGAAGTCAACAGAGGGACTTTCCTACCAGTATTTTCTATGGAAGAAACTGAGATATGAAATCTTCATACAGAAATACAGCTATAACAAGCAAGTGAAATAGCATGGCCTTTCTTTGGTGTTATTCTTCCCATTCTCTATGTAACAGGTTCACCACAGTCTCCCTCTGATAATACTTTAATGATGGCAGCATCAGAACTGCATTGAGAGTATCTGATATAAAGCAATACCATGACTATCTAATCAGTATCATAAACATCTCCTGTTTTTCCAATTAAAAATATGACCAATAGTTGCATTAAAACTTTTGTATCATACTAAAACAAATCTGAGATATATTAACTGAAGTATAGGAACAGCAAAATGCCTCGTTTCACTACTTTTATAAGTATTTTATAAGTTAGTTTAAAAATGGAACATCACAGCAAGGCAGCATGACCAAGCTTATTTCAATACAGTATCACCACTAATGATAGCTCAAGAACCAGAAAAAGGAGGCAAGGATAAAAACATGGAAACTATTTCCCCAACCATTTGTGATATCTACTAAAGGGCAGAAGGAAGGTGACTGGTAGCATCAAGATAAGCAAAACAAAAAACACTCACAACTTTGCTGGTGGCTAGTCAGAGTCTTTTGCTGTGAGCAGGTTTTTTCTTAATAGCTATAAAGAAATACAGCAAAGTTTATTTGTAGACTGAAAAAAAAAGATGAAGATTTGAAGCATGGCTAGTTGACCTGAACCCAACTGTCAGGTAATATGGGAAAAGCTCTTTGTCTGGACAAGAGAGGAGAAAGAGGTCATACCTCAGACTTATTCCAACCTAGAGGTCCTTTAACACTACAAGGTACCTTGCTCTTTAATGACAGCAGCCTTCTCCTTTCAAAGGTAAAAATCATATGGTGCTAATGACAACAGAACTTCAACGTCTGTGCTTACAAACCAACTAAATATCACAGGTCACAAAGTAAGAAACTCTTTATGCAATGGTCTGCAAGACATAAGGAAGTGCTAATGATCTGTCTGCTGCAGCTGGTGGCTCTTCCTGCTTCCCCTACTAGAAAATTGGGATGAGACCTTGTCTGCCCCAAGACTACTGAGGGATGCAGAAAGGCCGAGTGTGACACAGCCAGCAGACCGAAACCAGACAGATACTCTGCTACCCAGGCAATTACTTCTGTGTACTGGCTTTTTGTATCTATAAGCGGGTATCTCAAGCTCAGAGGAGCTTATTTTGTGCTTTGAAGGCCCTGATGCTACAAAGGAACACTCCAAAAATGACTGCTGAATCTCAGTAACTACTATGAATGCTGCGACAATGAAGGGAGAATTGTTCCTAGAGATCACGTCCTCCCCTGCTCCCTTTGAGGGCAACTACAAGTCCAACTGCAACAATTCACATGGGAGGCTCTGCCAGGTTAGGCCTGCTTACAAACTGCTCGTGCAACAGCAATATGACTAAGTGCAAAAGCTCCCAACTGAGAAAAGAAAGAGTTCTTAGACGAACAGACAGAAATGTCAACCTGAAGAGACTGGGCTTTTTCTGATGGGAATATCCCCCTGGAAACTCTCCCAAATCTCCTTTGTGAGACCACAGAATTTTTAACTAAAGAGTTCAGGAGGATCATGTAAATTATTTCACTGAAAAAACCACCAGATAAACATACACAGAAGCTGCAGGTAAAGAATACCAGATGCGAATGAACAAACCAACAGCTATCTTAAAAACCTGAGCTACAGAAATAAAGGCCAAAATTTTTTACTTATTCCAAGATCCAGACATTCATTGGCTGATTTGTCAAAGTTCTTCGCATTTTATAGCACCTTCCAGGTTCAAACAAGGTGCCTACTGAGTCTTTGATTGACAACACTTACACAGCAAAGTTCTCTTAAGTTGGGTAGTCAGAAAAGAGAATTGGGAGATTACACAATAAGGAAGCACTCAAAAAACCTACAGGTTTCACTATTTATTGGACATCAGACAAAAAATCTGTAACAAAGGCATTCAGTGAAGCACCCAATTTACTTCAACCATATACTTCTTTGTGTATTGCCTTGCACATCCTCCCAAACTGATCCTACTCCTTTCTCCAAGAATCACCAGCAGAGACCAGGATTAAGTAAAACACCAAGCAAAATTTCCCATATTCAATAAGGCTCTTAAGCACATAGTGACCTTTTCAATATGGCTCTTAAGCACAAACTATGCATTACTCATTAAAGACACCGAAGAGCTTCAAGGACCATAGATGGGAGCCTTATAATCTTTAAAAATAAGTCCTTGTTTAAGAGATTTGCTGAATCAAGACTTAAACACTAAGAAGTACTACTAACAACTGATCCCCAAAATAATTGTTGTTTAGTCTTACACTTTTCCCTTACCACAGAAGTATCTCCATGTACTTCAGCTTGCCCGATGGCCCTTTTTTGGCTTTCAACACTTGGTACTAAGCTCTGTGAAGAACATCTTTCACAAAGACACTGAAAAAGAAGCTGCAGAAGGAAGGTGGTATCCAGTAAAGTCGAGAGCACAGCATCACATAATAATCAGGAAATAATTTAGGCCAGATTGTTCAAATGAGACACCTACAGTTAAGATTCCTAACCTAGATTTGAATGCTGACCTGAGCACTGGCTCATTTTCAGAGGTGTTGAGGGCCTGCAAAGCTCAGGGTTTCAGAACTTTAACATCACTGAAACATCAAGCCATTTGTTGAAGTACCTAAATATAAAAAAAGTAACATAACTTTAGGCTGGACTGACTTGCTTTAAAATTTTGTTGATGAGAAAATCAAAGTTAGTCACTAGTTTATTCCAATGAAGCAAACCCATGTGGTGGCTTTGCTTTATAGCAGTATGCAGACCCAGCATTATAGTTACCTGAAAACCAATTCCAGTAGCTACAAACCAACTTCCAGAAGTATTCTCTAAAGCTAGTTTTCAACATGGCAACAGGAAAAAAAGAAAAAAAAAAAAAAAGTACTGACATTCTTTGTTTTACACAATTTTGAATAATTTTTTCTTCTCTCAACTGAGTTTTTTTTTGGGAATATGATTGTAAATCATTCAGGCAAAGAAAACATTTCCATAGATGGACATCACCCCACAGCTGAAATGCATCCATACAAAAACTAAAAATAAAACAGAATTATGCATCCAACTAACATGTTATCTATTACAAAGACCAAAAAGAATGCAGCTCACACTGAACACAAACCATAGCATGCTTAAAAGGGAGACCACACCATCCTACATGCTACCAACTGATAATGTAAGATCAACAGTTACAACTAAAAAAATGATTATACAGAAACTGCTTAGACACAGGTCCACGCAGGACTTGAGTATAACTGGTCACCACCACTTGCTGTTGATGCACAAGATTAACAGAGAAACAGAAACCTACAGAGAGAAATGTGCCCAAAGCATAAGCCCTATCTCCCACAGACCACCAAGATCCTACCTCACATACTCCTGGAAGCCATGCAGACAGGACAGAACTTCAGTACAGGTTCCAAACAAGCAAATGAACTGTTTCTCAAAATAATTAATTGCACAATCAGAAGCCAGAGGAGTAATTTCTATGGAAGAGAAAAACTCTTCTGAATGTGGCAACACTGACCATGAAAAATCATCCAACAACAATCATCTGTGCCTGACAGTACCAGGACGAAATCAGATGAAACTGCAGCAGAATGAAAAGGTGTCAGAGGTGAGAACATTCCCCTTTTAAAAAAATATTAATTTAGCTACTGTATACATGTTCTCAGATATTTTTGAACATATTTATCTACGTATTGAAAAAAACAATCCTATTACTTTAGGAAGGAGAGTGTTTTTCTCCTTCACACACAATGTGTAACTATCTACATAAAACCAGCTTCTCATGGAGCTAAGAGTGAAAATTTTCTCACTCCTACAATTCCCTTTTTCATGCTCAAATGTCATACCAACTTACACATATGTATAGAGGAATAAATGACTTCATATACTGTTGTATCAGAAGACACCTGGAATGTTTGTAATATCCCTAATAAATTTGCCAGTTTTAGGATAGCCCACATACTTGAGCATTTGCTTCACTTCCATCTGCCAAAAAATGTAATATGATGAGTGTTTGGTGACTAGCATTATTTCTTGATCCTTATTTGTAACTGGAATTACTAAACACTTTATTAGGAGAAAATGCCCTTTAAAACCTAACTTGTGGAGAGAACTACTACAGTGTTTTTCACCACATCTGTTTCCTCTTCCACATGCCATACAGAATATGTCACAAATGGACAAAGCTCACTGAAAGAAAATTCGACATCTAAACCCAAATGCAACAACATCAGACTGATCTAGTTAAATAAGTTTGCATATCAAAATTTTTTCCCCAGCTAATATTCTCGGTGTCTACATTTCTCCCAGTGGAACTATCTACTTGCTCATGAATATGGGTCCTTTACAGGTTGTACATGTACAACCATACTGTGAAACTCCCTGCCAGAGAGCACTATGGATGCCAGAAGTATAAAATTGCTCACCAATATAATTTAAGAAATCCATGGAAGAACGATTCTTGTAGGTAGAAAGGTGTGAACACAGCCTGCACAGTTCGAAAATCCCTAAAGAATACTGGAAACTGGAGAGGATAACGGATGAAGCATTGCTGTACACCTCATCTGTTCTTGCAGTGGTACAATGGAGTCCAAACCAACCATGGTCAGAAAGGGGCGCTGGTGAAAATGAGCCTTTGGTGTGACCCAGTGCAGCAGTTCTTACACTCTTCATGTGAGCAGCATTTCCAGTTATGCAGTTCCAAATTAAAGCTTTTCTCTGAAACACAATATACTTCATGCCATTTTAACCTGTGCATCATACATATGTCTTTTACAAATTAACTGAAACGTAACATTAATAAAAGCGATGCACTGACTAGCGAAGCCAATGAGACTATGTGAACATCACTGTCACTGTATACTCACACCTCACCACTAGCAACTCTGTCCACCTGTGTTGCTCACCTATGGACAACACCTATATTAACATAATACAGGAATGCAATCAAGGTGTAGAGAAAACAAAATGAGGATTAACACAAATAAGTAAGAATGTTACACAATTAAGAAGGTTGCTCTAAATTCTGATCAATAAAAAATGCTTAGAATACACTCCCCTAATTAAGTGTAAAAGGCATCACATTGTCTTGCAAATCAAAACGCCCCCTATATTCATAAAATGTGAGGGTTAATTATCTTCCCAAACAAAACAAATCTTTAGAATTATTTTAAAAATCCTTTCAATAATCAGAAGTAATCTTTGCCACAATGCAAGTCACCCCCCACCCCTCCTTTATGAATACAGGAAGTGACACTAAAGCATCTGAGAGGATTACAGGAACTCTTTGGGTGTTGCAACACACAAAAATTCCCAGTCCAAGAGCAAAACACCCTGGGATAAGGGCAATTCCTGTTATCAACTGCATCAGCCATCAGCTCCCATTAACAAGTAAATACTAAACAAAAAATTTCTATGTAGTATTTGAATATAAATTAAAAGCAACCATTATAAAATCAGATTCAAACCTCCAAATATTTCTGAACAAAAAGATTATGCTAGATTGTAGGAGGGTCGTACAGTTTTGATGAACAATAAAACGTAATTCTCTTAAAAGAGCAAAAACTTAACCAAACCAATACCACAGAGCAAACATTCCTGTGGGGCTGTCCTCCTCTCATGCTCTAATGAAAATAAAGACAACCATCAGTATAATGAAACAGAGCCAGGAATCAGAATTTGAACTTGAGTTGTCAAAATTTTAAGAAGAAAAATAAGGTAAAACCTGAAAGAATGGAATGGCATTAAAGGTCTGTCTTTTTCTTTTTAAACAAGGGAGCAAATCAACGACATGATGTAATGAAATAAAAGGTTAAAGATAAATAAAAAAATCATTAGCAGAAATATTAATCCATGGAAGCCAACTTCAGTTTTCTAGCAACATGAATTATAAAAATTCCCGAACGACAAGGAGGCTAAACATCAAGAAATATAAAAAACCCTGTGCTTCAGGGGAAGACTGCAAGATTGAGCCAAAGTGATACTGTGATAGGGTATAGTTCATTTATGAGTGCTTTTGCACGGAAGGAGGAAACATTCCTCAGGTATAAAACACTAGTAATTAGGCTGCTACACGATTAGCGTGGCAGCTTCTAGGTTTCTATCACATACCCCTCTACGTTATATTATTAATGTTAGTTTGGTTAAAAACAACAGTAGCATGTGCTTTAACCTCGTACTCTGGCTAGTTGCATGTCGGACTTGACTTTCAGAGGCTTTCTGAGTGCAGGATATTCAGCAGAGTGTGAAAGGCCACAAATAGTTTAAGCATCACTCAAAGCTACCAAAAGATATCCACAGCTGAACCACAAACCAAGTGGAGGAACCCATGCACACAACACACCTTTGGCAGCCAACCAAGTTCAGACCTCCCAAACTTCCTTGTTGTTTTTCCTCTTGCTTTGGGTATATAAAAAAAGGAAAACAAAAAATATTTTAAATTTACAGACTGCTTGGGTCGGGTTTCTTAGCACTCAGCTCTGGGTCAGTTATGGGAAATATTATTTTCACATGATGGATAACAGAAGTAAACGGAATTTATGTAAAGCATTATGTAAGTATCCAGACTAAATCTTACCTTGTTTTTACCAACAGTCTTAGGAATCAACCAGATTATAAATATCAAGGTATATCTATATAAAAAAAGCCATGTGATTTTACTTAGGATCTCAGTAAGGACTAAGTGTTAGCCAAAAGGCTCCCTTTGTAGGAGGTATCATCGCAAGATCGAAGCACAGGATTGCTCACCATGCTCTTTGACTTTATGTCCCCCAGGTTCCATTTTTTTTTTTTAGCTTTGGTTTGTGCATGGGCATAAAAACTTAAGAAGACTGAAAATCTGTGGCTGACAGAGATGTTCAGGGCCACTGAGGGTGGCATGGGGGCAAATATTGGTAGATTGGTGGATCTCTAGTATTACTGAATTTTTTGTACATTTATCTTATGTATTGACAGAAGGAAACAAAAAGTCCCATTAACATTCCAAAAGTAAGAGCAACCAGGAACATATGTCCTTTCTACTGGATAAAATTGTTTCTGTGTCAGGATGACTTAACTCAAAACAAAATACACACTGACCAAAATACTAGTTCCTGTGGACGTAAGTGGTTGAGCAAAACTTGGCTCTTATCATACAGTCTTAAAATGGCGTTAAGAATCCGTATCTTTTCCTTCGCATATTTCCATGCTTTTTAACCCGTTCCCATAATTTCCATATGGCTTTTTCAGCACAGTTTCACATCACAGATTTTGTTAATGACAAGCATTTTTTCCCTCCGGAATGACTTTTCCAAATCACAGTATGAAGGGATACCTGCACAAAACAAGATCCTATTATATTACAAAATATATTTTTGAATAAAAAAGCTGCTAGGAATCATTAGAAATGACCACCCTGATTTTTCAGGAGCATCCTTCCAGATACAGAATTAGCAAGTCCTCTGTATTTCAGAAGTCTCCCATATTTTAGAACATGTTGTGCACTCCAAAGTGTTGTGGATGGGGTTTTTGCTTGGTTATGCTAGTCCTAGCAAAGGCAACCGGAAATTGTATTTCTGTTTTTAACATGTATATAACATTTATTTTGACCTACCTTACAGAAGTAAGAATTATTTATATTCATTAAATCATTTGAACACTTAAAGCCTTACAAGCTTGTTATTAGAACTTGCGAAGAACACACCTTCGCCAAAAAACTAAATGTATACTCTTCAGCTAAACAGAATAGTTTTTCACGTACTGGAAGGAGACAGTGGCATGTTTCCACAATGTTCTTTCTAAAGCCTTTGTATCACCACAAAGCATATGGCTAAGAATCAACACAATGAGATCAGGCTGAAGTTCACTGAGTGACACGGTGATCTCATTTATCTTTGGTTTGGAAGTCAAGGTTAGGTAGGCTGTATTTTCACATTAACATCTGCAGAGCATTCCAAAATCCTGGCATGGCCAATGACATGTAAGTTCCAGGTTCTGTATTTATCCTCCTCCAATACACATAAATTAGTGTGTGTAGATGGAATCCTTTCACTTCAACTCAAGTACATAATGTACAATAATTTTAGCTGACAAGACTTTCTTCTTCACCTGTTTTTTAAAATTAATTTACAAGTCATTATGATTTTATTCACCATTAAACCCATATATATATATACACACACACACACACCCCCCTCCATAGACATTCTCAACTCATCTACTTGGCAGAAATTAAGACAGGAAACAGCTGACTAGAAAATATAGTGTATTTGCTTATTACACCTCTGTGTTCAACAGGCAAACATATACCTAATAATAAATACTGAATAATAGAGTGAGTGCATGTGTAGATGGTGGGTTTGATCACAAAGCACGCAGGCTTTACTGAAGCTCACAGTTATGTGCTTCCATTCCTCAGTTCCTTCTATATATGGGTAGGATCTGGCCAGCACTGTTCAAGTTTGTCTGGTCAAATAATTTCACTACAGCCTTTTGAATAGTTGAAACTATAGCTGAAACTATTTGTAAGTATACATAACTTGCATTGACTTTTCTTCAATTATATTCTTAATGCAATAGGCTTAATATCCAACTTGGGAAGAATAAAAGTTTGAAAAAACACATTTGTCAAAAACTAAACTTCACTCTGATGTTCCACACAATCCAGGGAAATCTGAGACAGCATATTATTCCACCATATTTCCAGCAGAGTTTAACATCAAAATACCTTCCCATGCAGTTTATACAAAGGCCAGACACAGAGGCAAATGCACAAAGTATGACATTAGCCACACTGCAGCTATTAATGGAATAAATGCAGCAGTCAAAGACCCTCTGAAGATAAAAGCATCACTCTCTCCCGTCTCTGGAAGTCTGCCCAAATCACAGTCATATTTTCATATTTGTCAGCTTTTTTCCCTGCAATCAAAGGGTTTCCTTCATAATAGTAAATAAAAATTAAGTGTTCCTTTTGTGCTTCTAAGTAAAATGGTTTCAGTAATGATGCACACAGTACAGTGTGCAACTTTCTAAGGAAAGATTTACTGCTTCAATTTCAATTTAAAAATTTGTATTCAGTGTTAAAAACACTGGGACATGTAATCATGCAAAAATAAAATTTGTTACAAGTGAATTGGTTGCTTTTTCTAGTATCCAGCTCTGTATTTGAGAATTGTCATATTTGCTAATTCATAATCAGAGAAAGAGATTTTATAGTGTAAACATATGTGGAGCAAATCTAAGTCTTCCATAGTCAACAGTAAAATAACGGCAAAAACTTCAACTTAGAATGTTAACTAGATTTGGCCTTAAAATTCTTTCTGCAGGAAAAGTAACTGAGCTAGAAAGGACAGTTATGTCAATCATTGATTTGACAGACTGACAGCTATGTCAGTTATAACAATTTCTGGTCTTCCAGACAAACCACACTTTCTGTACAAATCTCAGCTATTATTGTCTGAATTAGAACCAAACTTTAAGCGAGATATCTGGCCTAGTTTTAAAAATTGCAGAAGCTTCGACATAGGAACAAGCCACTGCGAACAAAGAGTTACTATATATCAGAGCATCATGCTGACAATTTTGCATTTACCCTGGCCCATGACAAATTCAAGACAGTGTACATCCTCTGAGAACTAAGCTCATTCAAATTACTTTGTGTTTGCTGAAGGCTAAGTGGGCATGGACTATGACCATGAATGAGCTGACATGTAGCAAGTTCATATTCCACGGCAATAGTAGGGTTTTTTTCTCCAAGCACTTACTGGAGTATGGGAAATTATGTCCATATTTAACTCCCTCACCACCATATTGAAGAACCCTTTCTATCCAAAATCTTCCATGTATTTACTTGTTTTATTTGATTAAACAAGAAACATAATTTCATATTTAACTAATAGCAAGGGATTCTGCTGCATCTCAAGTCAGATACTGGCTCAAGATCTGTTGGAAATGGGGACAAAACCCACACGAAAGTATTTGGATCTATAAACACAATGCTTTCTATAGCTGAATCAGTAACAGCAGTTACAGTCTTTGGTACTCATAAGCCTTGCTGTCATCATTGCCCAAGAAAGTCTGCTGTCTTAAGGCAAAGCTGAAGGATCAGAGAGAAGACAGAAATGCCAATGTTACAAACCTCATGTCACTTTGTCTGTGCCATGTTTCAGCTCACCATGACTGCACATCAAGTGAAAGGATATGCTTAAGTGGCATTCTTCATTTGCTAACTAACCTCTCTGTTAAAAGAAAAAAAACAACAAACAACCAGAAAAAAAAGTGTTTCTGGCGTATAGTAGACCTTCAAATCTCTTCTGGATTCTTTTTCCACATACTGCAACAGTGAGCTATTTTCCGTCCTCCCACTCTCACCCAGAAGCAATGTCTGCTTGTCACTTAGATGGATGCTCATGAGAGATATAAGTAGTAACAAGTTGTTGATTTCAATATTTAATTTATTGAAAGAGCAGAAGCAGTAAGCAAAATTCTATTTGACTACAACCAGTCAGCAGATTAAATACCACCACAAACAAGCCTGTAATGTACCCTTGAAGCGTAAATTAACTAACTACACCTTATAGATCTTCTGCTTTATGCTGCAAGCCTTTACATAATGCATGTCTAATGAAGCTGCAATTTCTCTACACTGGCCTGGACACCTAAATCACTTCACATAATACAGTTGAATTGTTTCTTGCTTGCTACGTCTACAAATCTTGCTATTATTAGCAAATTTGGATTATCCTTGGTGACACACTGTGACTGCAGCTATTCAATTTGGCACACAGGCATGTCTAGCACACACCTTTTTGGAGCCTGGAGTCTGACTCTCAGCTACAAGGGTTAAATTTGGTCTCTCCAGATGTCAGAAGACTTGCAGAACATACCCAGATGTGTGGATACAGGACTTGGAGAAAGTGTATTACGGATTTTGAAGGGACTCACCCACTCTTATGCACCTCTTTCAATGCCAGAGCTCCTGTGAGGGAAGCACAGTGTCAACTGTCCTCATAAGCTGGGACTATTTATAACTAAAAGTCATTATTTCTTTATAATTTCTTTCAAAGTAGTAAGCGTGTCTCAGCTCTAAGACTGCAAAAGTTTGCATTTTTAAACTGTTATCTTTTTCATGTTTTCCAAAAGTTGTGTCAGGTAATACATGTTATTTTTTATGTGAAGTTCAGTGACATTGATTTGAATGCTCAAACACTTCTTGTTATGCGTGTATTTCAACAGTAATTGTACATTTTCATAGTAAGTATGATGAGTAATAACCTCCTGAGCTGGGGTTCCATTCATCCACAGTGCTCTCTCCCGCTGACATCAATGCATTAAATAAAACCAGTTTTTACAGCTATGTTGACTAAAGCTAAGATCTGTAACTTTATTTGCAAAATAAATATATGACAAACCATGAATATGAGCAAATATGTATAAAAAGTGTTCAACCTGCAGAAATTTTCTGCAGATCCAGTACGAAGCCAGAATCAGCATTGCTAATAGCATACAACTCTCAGTGTGGTTGTAGGAAAAAACCCTCGAGGTCCACAAAATCTCTGCAAGCTCTTCTAATTCCAGCAATAAACTCAGTAAGATAAAAATAGGGGCAATGAGAAAACTGAAGTGCAATGTTGATGGAACGTTGCCAGTCACTGCTCTCCTTTATATGGAGATCTTTTGTTTGAGCTCCCCAACTGCTCACTGCTAGAATAAACTGCCTAGACAAATTCCAAGCCTTCAGGTGTTCCACAGGCCAAAGTCAATATTTTAAATACCACCCCAAGAACACCAACAGCACTATTAACTGACAATTTTATCGTGAGTCTCAGGGTATTTGTTGATCTTAATTTTTTCACACCCCAGTCTCCAGAGTCATGCAATGACAAGAAAAACTCACCTGCTCAATTAACTGGAAAGGTTTGCTGGAGACAGAGCCCCTTAACTGAACAGGCTACCACATTCCCTATCAGCTTTGGGTTATGAAGGCAGGTTACAATACAGTTCAATACAATGCATGTTGCAAATATCTAATCACAGGCAGACAAAGGAAGTCTGTATTAAACAGGGCTCTACTCTCAGTCTCCTAAAAAATACAGATGGAAAAATGTTTTTTGGCCATTGATGCTACCTGAATATTGCCAAAAGCTAGGAATCTAACAGGATTCATAACTCGTGCATACTTCACCAAATTTTCTGGTAGTTTTCCTTAAAGTAGAAACAGTATTTTCTTTCTTTTCTTTTGATTGAGCTTCTGCCAGCCAACTTACTTTTGTGCATCATATAGTCCTCCAAAATACAGTGACAGACTGCTCAGACCATCTTAAAAGAAAAAAAGCTTGTGTTGATAGGATTATGACAGCAACAAGCCTGTAGCTCTCTATTCCTGTTGGATTTTAATGCCAGGAGAGCTACCCTAAGAGAAAAGAACTTCAAACTCCCTGGAGGAATGTTTTGCAGGAAAGGAACATTTGAAATCAGATTTCAAATACAATTTGTCCACTGAATCAACAGTACGAAAAGTCTGTTTGAATGCTATAACAAACACATGAAGTACAGCACAGCCAAGAGACTTGACTTTATAAATCATATCATTTTCATTTCCTGAATTAATAACTACAGTGACGCAATAATGGAAACTTTTGTATGCTTTTCAGTTAGATGACCCACAATCGTTCCCTACAGTAAGCATGAGTAATTTCTGACTATTAAAATAATTGTTATATTCTATTGCTATGGTTTGCTTAACATTGTAAGCCAGTTTTCTATTTTAACAAACCGTATTACATTGGCAATAAGACTTTTTACCTTAGCCAGTGGTATTGGATGTGATTAATTTCTAACATTCTTTTTGGAAGTCAAAATAAACATTCATTCTGTTTTGTTTGCCATCTCAACATCCTAAGCAGGCTGGCCTTCTCACAAATTCATGCACGAATTCTAATTAACTTTTTCCTTTTTAGAATGCCTGAATTACAACCAGTTAGATTATTTCCCTTTAAACTCCCTTTCATCTAACATTAATCCCCAATTGTTATATTTCATTTAAATGACAATCCCACATTATATTTTAAAGTAAACTTTCAATTAAAATAGACTGTTCAGATTTACAACAGAAGTCATTGATGTGGCAAATGATGACGGGAAAAATGAAGATACCCTTTACAAATTCTATATGCAAAGTACTTACTGTATGATAGGATCAGATCTTAAGATGCTACCACATCTGATCAAGAAAGCTAGTATGTAAAGTTCTAGAGGGCTTGCTTTAGGATATTATTCTGTAATCACCTGCTGCTCCTTAAGTTACTCTCATCTCAGTATTCTTTTGCTGGTTAGAGGTAGAGTTAATTTGCTGTCTTGGTTTCTGCCATAGATACCTTACCTATGTAGTTAGTAAAACTCCTGAAAAGCTAGATACCTTACAGATTTTCTCGAAGAGAGCTCCTCTGACGGAAAACAAACCTGTGCTTTTGTAGAATAATACACAAAGTAGCTGTGCAAGGTTGGATTCTACTCTGCATATCGCTAACTAATATTCACACATCTGCTTCACACCTTCGATGTCGTAGCTGCTTTCCAGACCCTTGATAAGGGCAGCCTGTTACACTTCAGACAGCAGATCAAACTAGATAGGCCATTTAAGCAAAATAAACACAGAATAGCTTGCTGGAAGTAACCACCACGCTGTGAGGCTCAACAGATGAGACGCAATGAAGAAATTCTGTCTACACAATCTGCTTCATCCATTTCTTTTCATAATTAACTTTAATCTTTGCATCCTATGTCTCATACTTAATTTGTTTAATTGGCTGAAGTCTAGAATGGCCTCCAGCTGTCCAGACCACTGAATTAAGAATGCAGTCCTGCACTAGCTCAAAGTACACTGCCCCAGTCTTTGCTCCCGCAGATGTATGCGAGCAGTTATTCACAATGCTTTCTAGTTTGTCTTTGTAAAGTACTTCCCGTTTGACTTGTTTTAATTGCCTATCTTTTATTCTATCCAAGCATTACCTGACTACCAGTGTATTTACCACAAATATACATCTGCTTTGCAAACAATTAAGGTTTTTCTTGGTGTGGATCTTCAACAATTCTGTTCTTTTATTCAGTTACAAGATATACTTTATGTCCTTCCATGACATTAATTACATTACTGTCTAAATTTGCTCCAGTACAATGAAATATCTGCATCTTTCTTTCTGTCCTCCTCTCCTGCATCATATTTTTCTTTATTATGGGTGCATGACCCCATGGTATAAAAGCAGAAAATTTCTGCATGTTTCATCTTAACTTCCCCATGCACAATCCTTGCTGGAGATTTTACAAGGTGTTAAGTTGATTTTCTAGAGTCAGTCCTCTGTGGTACTTAAGTAAATAATCATTTAACCTAGATGTCTAAGAACCTGGTGATTTTGTAACACTCAGAGTCATCGATTTTGACTTCCACAACCAAAACACAACTTATCATAGCTCCTAAAAAGTTTCATGTATTTTTTCTACTTTCCAGCATAGTAGATATACTTGGGCTGTGTACCTGTGGCTTGGGGTGCATGAGCCAAAGTTCCCATGGCTTCATTTCACAATTTACATCAACCAATAGTTACTTGGAAATACCAGTCCCTGAACACTTGAAAAAGGTTCTGTGATAAGGATCTAAGGCAAATTACTTGTCTCTCTTTCCAGCAGAAAAGAGACTTGATGCACTAAAAGACTTAATGTATCTGACTCTGTTCCCCAGTAACTCGGCAGAGGAGACGTGCCTCCAATATATTAAACCTCCAAGTTTCATGAAAATGAACATCTGCAGAGGACTGTAATGCCATTAATGGACCCACTCTCTAAAAGAATGCAACCCAGATCCAAATCCCATTAGAAACTGGAAAATCCAAAGAGGGATGTAACAGCGTACACACTTTTAACTACAGAAAAGCCACAGATAATCCTCAGATCAACTGTAAGACCCAAGTCCATTAGAAGTCCATACCTTACAGAACATTTCCTTCCAGGGTTTTTCTCGTGGTGTCAGTTTTAAGGTAGCATCTGCAGATAGCTCATCTCCCTCATATCCAATTCTTTTATCTGCTTATCTATACTGTTTAATAATTTGAAAGTTTATTTTCTTGGATTTGAGTGTATTTTCTTGGATTTGCATATCCATGAAGCGAGTCACCCTTCTGTATGACTCTTCTTCCATTATTAAGCAGTAAAAGCTCAATCAAGTTTTTCTAAGTTTTCCTTCTGCTTTTTTTCCTTTTGATGATATCTGCCAGATCTTTAAATCCACTTTCCCCCCAACTGCCCACAAGTTAGGACTTCTGTTTTATCACACTTTTTCATACTTCCCAATTATATTTACCAGATTTAAAATCTATCTTTACACATCCCAGAAAGCCCATCATATTTTCTTCCAGACTGTTCTATGTGATCCTTCCCATTCTTCCGTTATCTCCATATATTGTCAACATCTTTTGGACAGCCTGCAAAGGGATTACTCACTTTCAGGACACTGTTATTTCTACTTACTTAAAAGTACAAGCTTACCACATGTTAATTGTGCAATCCTCCCCCCTTCAGTTTTAGTCATCTCTTTCTTCTTTCTTGGGCCTCTGCATAGTTATTTCCTCTTTACATTTTACATGTTCTCCTCATTAATTTTTTTCAGCTAAAAAAATCAGATACTACCAATAAATAAAACTAACGAGACAGGTCTCTTGTCTGTTCAGGAAAAAAAAGTCCAACCTTAGTCCAATACTGTCTCTGGATATAAGTTATTCTCCTGAGACGAACAAGGTGGAGAGACTGTTTTTAAAAGAAATAGTGGCTGCAATCTTTCTGGCCCCAGTAATGAACACAAAGGTGTAACTCCAGGAACAGTTTTAACAATATCAACAAAAATGCTTAAGGAGACCTAGGTAATTTATACTTGACCATTAATAACATCTCGTCATCTGTATTTCCAGATTTACCACTTACTTTCAGAATGTCAGTCTTTAGGTGTAATCAGTTAAAAAAATAAGTAAATAAAAATAATAATTAAAAAAGCAAACTCCCTCCATTCAACACAAGGACAGCAGGGGACAAAGTAGCGTCATCCAAAAATCTAAGTCCCTACCTTTGTATAAAAACATAACACTTGTTTAGATTTTGCAAAAATGAAAAGGTATTTGAACTGTAAAGAATCAGGTATTTGAACTGTAAAGAATCCAATGGGAAGAAAAACTATTATCATGGCAGTATTGGTAAAGTAGTCAATAAGGACTACAAAACTCAGTGTAATTTGTTACTATGCTTCTGTGAGAGTTAGGAATACTGCAATAGAAATGAAAGTAGCAGTCAGCCACAATATTTATCTCAGACGATAATGAATTATCATTTAAATTAAAACATTGCAAGAAAGAAGATATACCACTGTCTCATATTAAAAAAACAACAACCAAGCTTATATTCAATAGTCATTCTGCTCACAATATTTGGCATGCTCATTAAATATATCTGTAACAGCACAGTCCTTCCCAAGAATAACAACTTGCAAACGAAGAACAAGGCTTTTAAAGCTGAAGTCTCGAAGTGAAACTATTACAGAGGTCCTAATTCATGTCTAAACATTAAGCAATTTAATGCATGAAAAATATAAAATTTGTTGCTTGATTCTAGGAAAAAATAAAAGTGGTGGGATAGATTTATCTGGAGATTACTTATGTGAGCAAGAAGTAAAAAATGTTAAGTTCTGTATTCTGCAGCCCTACTAGAGCACTTAAGCAAGAACGGAGAAAGGAGACCTGCATTTTAAGAACACAGTTGGTAATGAGATATGAATTACCCACAGTTCCAAGGGAATCAACTGTGAACAGAATGAAGGAAGCTGCAGAAACTAAAGCTAGCATACACAAGAGTGGTCACATACTGAAAAGAGCTTGCCTGCCTGTAACACCAAACCAAAAGCAGTTTCAGGACATAAAATATTGCTGACATACAAGCCCTTTTAGCTCTAAATATTACCCAGCCCACTTTGAATTTCCTTTGGATTAAGGGCTGACTCCCAGTGGCTACTTTTCAAGATTCAAAGCTTTATTTATTTTAGATATTGTTCATAAATTTTCTAAGGCATCCCCACCACTGAGGAAAAATTGCCAAGTATACTAGCAAGTACATCATCTCGGCTCCCTACCACATGGAAATCTAAATGGATAGCTGACTTTCTCCAGACACTTTTGGAGTCAGTCCTGAATGGTAACTAACTATTTCTGATTATGAAGCTGAATAGAATGGACAGAAGTAAATCAGAAAAAGCAAAAAAATTATACACCAAGCCTAGTACTAATAGAAAAGATAAATAGTTCAGAGTTGTGAATATTCTCAGGAACTGCAGAGTACTACATACCTATATATTTTTTACATTCAACGGGTATTTTCCAATTTAACAACATGGCAATTACTTTAGATCTTTGTAGGCTTTACTTAAGCTACTACACACTTGGACCCAACACAGTACACTTCTCTCTTTCTGCCGAAGCCAGTTTCTATCCAACGCAACAATATAAATCAGAAAACAGTTTCCAAATCTCAGATTGGAAGAAAATGACCAGTAATTATCAGTAGAATTACTTTAGTGCAGCTCAAGATAATTAGTTGCTGTCAGTTTTTGTTGTTTTTGAAGAGATGAAAGTAGCTAGAAAAACACTATGATGCATTTATTATGAACAGAAAGAACATAAACATGGCCCTCCAGTCTTTACAGGGGACTGTTTTGCCAAGTCTCTTTGTATGGCTCTAAAGTGGACACAAAAAGTAAAAAATAACCCTTTATCTGCTAATACTGTATCTTGGTTGAAAAATATGCACGTCACAATAACTCAAGGTGGTGGGTGTAGATTTTTTTCTACAGGCAGATAATGCCTACGGCCATCATGAGAAGCTGGCATTTAGATCTAAATCCTAAATTCTATGACATATGTTTTTATTTTCAGTTTTTCCCCCTCCCTGATTCAAAGCACTGGCAACAGAAATTGCATCAACAGATTTTTGGCATAGCCATGACAGATCCCACATTACAATGAAAAAAAAAAAAATCCCCCAAAACCCGTGTGACATTTTCTCTATGAGAGTAGTGAAAGTCCAGTGTATCAAAACATGACATGTCAGACTTTCGATATTACTTAGTTGAATATGTAAAAACCACAAAATGTTGATGCACCAACTATTTAAGTCCAAAGATTTAAGGTCCAGAGAGATCATTAGATCACCTGATTTGACAATCTGCATAACACACACGAGGCATTTCAGACGGCATTTCATGTAAGCACTACAATGACTCGTAACTAACTGGTAACTCATGGACCCGTTCACTGAGGATTCAAAAAACTGGAGCTGAAGAATACAAGCAATACTCCTCTTTCTCAGAGATACAATCAGATACTACCCAAAAGTAAATGTTATGCACGGGAAGACCGCAAGAGAAACTGCGGAGAGGATGGGAGCAAAGTAATTTAAAATACTTCCGCTAACATTAGCATCTCAAGTCAGCCTATAGCTCAAAGACACGAAAGCCATATCTTAGGTTGCCATGGTAACAAACACCAGATTAAAAAAAATTCACCAGATTAAGCTTTTGTTCTAAATTATAAAAAAAAAAACAACCAACCAAAAACAAAACCAAAAAACTACACCTGTCAACAATTTCCTGGTGTATTCTCTACATCACATAAAGAGAAAGCCAGGTAAGACAAGACATTTAACTTATGGGTTGTGTCTACAAATAACCTGTACCTTTACCCCAAAGTACTTAGCCTGATTCATAAAGTGTAGAAAAGGGAGAGAGGGGCACGTAGGGCCTCTTTCAGTGCACACACGTCAACTAGAAAGGCTTCAAAAGCTGTAAGGAAAGCGGACTAGAACAAAAGGCGTATGTGAGAAAAGTGTTCTGCATGTGGATGGCTCCTTCCATTAGCTGACATGACGCTTTGGATCAGTAGCACACTGCTGACTATGAGCATCTCACCAAAAGGAAAGAAGAAAAGGTGCTAAGGCCAATGTCCTCTGCTGAACGTACGATTGCCTCACTGATGTGTCTCTCAAGCCTGGTGGA
This sequence comes from Falco rusticolus, assembly GCF_015220075.1. Lineage (NCBI taxonomy): Eukaryota > Metazoa > Chordata > Aves > Falconiformes > Falconidae > Falco > Falco rusticolus. The sequence goes on along the minus strand of NC_051210.1, from coordinate 66,065,143 downwards.
AGTGCATGGCGTTTTAGCTCATCTGATCATACAACACCCCCCAGGAGCCAAATACTAGGTAAGTTTCCACAGTCACAACACTAAAACCAGAAAGATGTAAAGAACAGTATTTGTCACAGCACCCCAATTTACAGATTTACCATGCCAAGAAAAAAAGTAGTCATCCTGGTTAAGTTTTAGCTTTTTTAGAATAACACAAAATGAATTCTTAAGCCTTTCTAACACTCCTAAGGCAATTCTGAACCCTTTTGTGATCCTGTCTGGAACTGTGACTTCACCTAAGCAAGTTTCCACTGCACCAGCTGATGTGTCAATGTGCACAGAATCTAAAACTGCTCAGAAATTTTTCTTTGTGAAAAAACACCCAAAACAAAAGCCTCTAATTCACCTGTCTTCACTATTTTATTCACATGAAGCAGCTCAAAATTCTTGGAATATCCCATTGCCTAATAAGGACTGAAAATGGCAATGTTGATACTCATACTGTATTTTAACCTCAAGTTTTCAGCTCAGAGCTTATCAAAGTGCTGCAATAACACTTTTGTCAGTTACCCAGCTTGAAATCCTTCATGTCACTGTCAGTTCTGGATAAGTTTTTCTCTTCTCTCGTGCAGTTTAAAAGGGAAGATACAAGGGCAGACAAAAGAAAAAAAAGTTGCAAAAGAAACACAGGTTGACTGGAGGACAGGTAATCATATTTACAAGTAATACTGATAATTAGATTTTAAGAGTGCTGACTAACACATAGTTATATACCTCTCATTTATTTGCATGTTTCAGTGCTACTTTACATCTAGTAAGGGTAAAAAACTTAAGTAAGCAGACAGACAAGTTAAGTAGATACACAAATGAATATCCACACTATGGCAAGATCAGTTCAGGGGTGTAAGAAGTAGGTGATCAAGCATAATTATATTTTCAGCATGCCTAATGAAGTGTCTATCACGACAAAAGGATACCAAAAAACCTCTTCCCTTGACAAAATGAATCCTGCAAAATGATAATTTGTAATAAAAAACTATTCTGAGCAACTTTACACATAAGGCAAAACGACAAGACTGAAAACTTACTTCCAATACTACATTATTAAACCTTTAACCCACCCACCCCCCCCCAGTAGTTATATAATAGAAGCAATACTGGTACCAGTTGTACCTGAAAATATTTTTCTGATGTAGAAAGTAATTCTGGAAGTAGCTGAGTGGTTCCTTCTTCCTATGCCATGCTCTTTAGATCAGACTTATTCCACTTGCAATCACGGGCTTAAATCCCAAGAATTCATTTCTATGCTCTGTCACAAAATACGAGCCCAGTGAAGCTAAAACTTCAACCTGAGCACTATTATCAAAGGAGCTGGGATAACTTAGATTCAGAAAGGCAAAAGAGGAGATATGAAGTTTAAAGTACCAGTAATTCAAACTCAGGCTGGAATTTGACAGCTTAAGTATGATCTTTCCTTGCTGTCTATCCATCAGAGAACTTGCACCTAAGATCCTTTGCAAACTGTGTCAAGTGACTGACCGTAGCACAAATGTCAAAACGCAAGCCAGGTTTGTGTTGACACTGTAGAGTTAACAGGAAAAGCAATCAGAAGAAAACCCACCCAAACGTATTTTATTACAAGGGCAAGCAGATGCAACACTAAGTACATACAAGGAATAGATCTGTTGAGTAAGGTGACATTTTTACATAGTCACTTTTCAAAGTAGAACTACATTTTAAGGGTTTTTGCATATGTTTTACCTAGAGACCTCTGTGATGAAGTGCCAATATCAACTTCCCTTTCTCTTTAGTTGCCAGTTTTATTTGATTTCTTTCTTCAGATACATGCCAACCAGTTTCAACTTGTTTAACAACATTTTTTTAAAATCAGCTGCCTTGCTGGAATGTTGAACTGATGCATGTGTGGGTGAGTTTATAATACATGCAAAAAAATACATTAAAGCAATACAAAGGGTCTGGTTTAAGCCCATAAAAGCAAAGAAATTAAGCATTAAGTCAAAACAGTGGAGCAGACACCTCTTTACATATCATAATACCTTACAAAACCAACCGCCTGACTTGCATAGAAAGTGTTAAGTGGAAGTGTTCTGTCCATTTAATACAGCTGTGGTTTACATGGTTGAACTGCAAAACTAATGGAGTATCACAAGCCATATTATTCTTTAGTGGAAGAAGTTATATTTGCAAAGTATTTCAACCTCACATATCACAATATGTAACAAAATTATGTAATGCAATATGTTTGATGATTATATATATATATATATATGTATGTATTACAGTAAAGTTCTTTTTAGCCAAATTATTTAATAAAATGTTGGTGACATGAGCATAATAAAGGAAAACGGTAAGACCAGGATGTCAGATTTGGGTATACTATTAAAGGAACAAAAGCTGCACCCTGATCTGGAGAAGCGTTACAGTTTCCTAATGAAGCCAGCTTAGGCCCAAAAGCTTGCCTGTTTTCAGGCCCAGACCTCTAAGTCCTCGTAAGTAGCAATCAGAAATCCCTTAGGATATTTCAGTTGCGTTATCTGACCTTTAAGTTACATAGTGACCAAAAAACCTATAGGGTGAGAATAGACCCTCACATAAACCTAATGACAGATACAGTCCCCCAGCAGCGCAGACCCCCACCTAACACTGGTGATCACACCAACTGCAAATCCTTGTACTTATGATCTACACTACTTTGTAGCTCCCACAGGGACAAACCATGGAATTCGATAAAACATTAAATAACAACTATCAAGGTGTTCCTTCTGAAAGCTTTTCGTGTTTAAGTGGATTTATTTTTGACTGATAAAATACCACATTCTTGTTACAGGGAAGAGTGAGAAAGAAAAGTTAATGGAATGTTTCTGGGAAAACTTGTAAGATTTTACAGCTCTAACAGTCACTTTAGGATAACTGCATGATCAGCATCACTTTGATACAGAGCAGTTACTTGTGTAAGTCCTATCTTGTGTTTGGGTGCGACGTCTAGTCTACTAGGCACAGTAATAAGCTTGTTTGCAAAAATAAGTGGAAACACACTGAGAGGGTTTTTTTCCCCTCATGTAAAGAGAACTGTTCAGAAGAAACTTGTTCTTCTCTTCCAGGTCTCTTTGCGCCACATCTCTGCCACCTGAGTATTTTCACTGCCTCTGAAGCATGATCAGATGCTTGTGATCTTCTCTAATTCTTCTCTAATGCCTCCGATTTCCACACTTTTCTCCAATACATCTTCTGCAGCAGCTGTCTGAAAGAATCAGTGCAAATTCTTCTGTTGCTTTATGCAAATTGCCCTAGTTTTCACAGCAAAAGACAACAAAAAAGCTACCGACAGTACCTGCCTGGACCTGACTTGGACAATCACCACCAATTTCACCTGTCTGAACTGTTTGTTTTCTGGGGGTGGGGAGAGCAGGAGGGTCCTACTTATTTAAATCGTTGCTTGATTTCTCCATTATGTGAAAGGAATTAATTTTTTTAAATTAAACTCTTTAGGTAAGTAGAAGGTATCTTGCATCAAAGACATCTTAAGAGTGCTCCAACTCAGTAATTCTGCTTGCCTCTGCCTGCCTTACTGAAAGAGTGAATTTAAGGGGAAATACGTGATGGTGAAGCTTGTCTAAACCTGACTGAAGACACTTGGACAAAAGAAAATGGTAGTCTGTGGAATTGTTGTTTACTTTCCCTTTTTGGCATTGTTAGTCTTCTCCTGTCAGTCACTCAATGGTGGATCCACAAAGCAGTGACTCAAGGTTTTCCTCATGCGTTACTTCAGCAGAAGTTCCTGCCACATGGAGTTCATACGAAGGTCTCAGGGGACGTAAAACAACTAGTAGCTGGCACAGATCTGCCCTTAGTGTTTACACACCTTCCACTCTGTAAAAAATAGGAAGTTCCCTCAAACAGTCCTTAGTGATTGCAGACACTGACCTAGCAAGTTGAAAAACTAATGTACCAACAAATGAAGTGTTAGTCATAAAAAGCTGTCAATGCTCATCTGTTACAGTAGTAAGGCTTTATGGACGGTTGTATTTAAACACCTCAATACTCAAGAAGTCATAGCAGAGCTTAAAAATAGGAGGAATTTCTCCTATATTATACACCCTTTCAGATGCCATGTATTCTTTGACATCACTTGTCTTTTCTGATGCAGGGTTGATCTTTTACAGGTCTGTTTTACGTGCCTTTGGGCAAACTTTGGCAGTATTTGATGACTGTGGCTGCATAAGCCCCTACTTTGGCATGATGGATCTTGTACCCAACTGCAGGGACAACTAACCTATCAGGCACAGTCCCCAAAGAGGTATTCGGAGATGTTCATTAACCACTGAACAAAGATCAGACCCCCAAGTTCAGCTTTGTACTATGACAGCAGATAACCCTTGCCCCAGCTTTTGACTGATCCTTGAAATTTTCAAGCCAATTTGACTGTTTGAATCTCAGTTACTTAAGCATAGTGCTTTCTGCATCCTTCCACTGTACAAGGGCACACACCCATCTGACCTAAAAGCACTCAAACAAAGCACTTTGTCATCACAGCTATAACTTAATTTAAATCACTTGCAAAGCTTCAAAGAAAAACCCACCCTCTTCTAATAAAGACAGCGGACTAACACTAGAATTACTTTAGTTCAGTCATCAAGGTATTTCACAAAGCAGTCCTTCTTTATGTTAGTTTATTGTAATTTGATAAAAAATATGTCACCATCCCAATTTAAGACTTACTCCCCTGATAATTACGCTTCTTTGACCAGCAATTTGACTACTCACCAGCGCTAAGAATAACTGAAGCCACGCTCAACTTCCGTGCTTTCGAAATACAATGTCACATACAGCTTCTAAAGTATTTCTCCCAATATCCATATCCAATCTTTATCCAAATCAGTAATTAAGTTTTGACTATTTTACTAACACATCTGTAAAGGACACAGCTATGACAAAAAAAAAAGAGATCTCAGGTGTAAGAATTAAGAAGCACATTTGCCATAACAGAGAGGAAGGCTTAATGCACATTCCACTCCTGACAATGTCAGCATTAAATTTTAGTAGAGCTCTCAATATGTGAAGATGTACATCAAAAACAACTTTTGGGTTTTGTGTTTTAATACAATGAATTGGAAGGAAGGAATCAACATTGGAATGGTCAGCTTACTTTTTCAAAGTACAGATTTCTTCTCAAATTTACATTTTTTGTTTGCAATACTGTGAAATACTTATGTTAATCTACGCTTAATACTATGTCACACAAAAATATACCTATTTAAATGACAGAATGAAAAAAGGAGTGAAAGAAAATCTCAAATGATTTCATGCCATGCAGACCACTTATTACTTGTCATTTATATGCATTCAAAATGCACAGTTTATGTTCTAAGTTAAATAAGCAAAGGTAGATGCATTAAGAACTTATTTTACATTTAGTTCTGTGGAACTAATTTCTGAGTTCAGGGATGAGCAACTTCCATTTCATTAATGAATAAACAACACTTCCCACTTTCTTCAATGGACATCTTACCTTGATTCTTGAAAAACAATAACACTCAGTTTCAGCAGAAGATATTAGGCAGTCAGAACATATTGGTCAGGTGTCCAAAGCAATATACTTTAAAAAAACAAAACTCTAGTCATTGTTATTCAAACATTTTTTACCCAAATAGCAAGTACACTAAACAGACTGGATTCTTAAGAGTCACACAAAAAAAGAGCTGCACCATGTATTTGGGAGGGTTGGAGGTGAAGAACCTCCAGAAAGGAATCATCAAGACATACTAGATAAAGGAGGAAATAAACCATAAAATTCATCGGCATAAACAAAGTACATACTTTTCCATGCAGAAGCTCATGGCACTCTTCCCACTAGACGAAATGTGGGCATTTTAGCTGTGGTGGAAAATTGACAAAACCAAACCAAACAGAACAAGCCTGAGGTCAAGGCACTAAGTACAGCCTGGATTCAGAGCTGGCCTGCCAAGCAGCACACGTTTAAAAGAGAAAGCCTACCTTCTACTTGGAAACAACATGTATCTTGGAAACGCATCCTCAAAGTTGGAGTGAAACAATAGAATTTTATTAGAAAGCCTTTACCCATCTCCTTATGAAAGTGACTGACAACTCAAAAAGTTTTGGAAATACTCATGTCAGGAGGTTACAAATGAAAGGAGCAGAAACAAAGACGGTGTGCCTGGCGACACCAGGACCTGATGAGCCCTTTGCTGTACTGCAGATGGGAGTAATAAGAAAAAAATGTTCCCTAACATCTCCTCACAAATACTATTACTTACCACTCTATGCTATTTCTATTTAAGAACAAAAATAAATGATTGAGCATGTACTATTCGATAATTCAGTGAATAAAAGTTTCAGGACAGTACTAAATGCAGTCTGAATTCCTACTCCTGTTTTTCACTGACAATGTAGCAAAGTATAAAGCTATATAGTTTTAATTAAAAAAATATTCTTTGCTTCTCAAAGACAGACTATTTTTGGGAAGGCTAAAAATCTAACTCCAAGTGATCACTTCTTTATATTTTAGGTAGCGGATTAAAATAGCGTCCACATAAGGATACGAGCGCTTCCATTTTAAATGAAGTCCATCGGCTGCAGCAAAGACAGGCAACAAAATCCAGGTTAGGAGGAGGAACACAGGAGAGTGTGTTGCAGCCTCCCTCTGCCACTGCTGAGAGCCCCAGGGGCTGCTGCAGAGCTCCCAAGGAAGGCAAGTGCAGGTGAGAAATATTACCCTTGTTGAGGTGGAAAACCAGGACATATGGTGTAAAGCCATTAGGGGGGGAAAAAAAAAAAAAAGATTAGAAAGTAAGTAACAATTATGTAGGATAACCAGTGGCCAGCAGGGCTCCCTTAGCTTCTCCAGGACCAATGTGAGGGATAGGCTAACTGAAAAGGGGAAAGTAAACACAGTTCAAAGGAGAAGTGAATCTCTCCTCCTTTCAGCTGAAGCTGAAGCTTGGAGGCAGGTATGGCTGGATAACTGGGCTTGCAAGGATGGAAACGTCAGCAGCTTGCCAGTCATGCTGGAGACAATAGAGGAATCATGGCTCACAACGTCAACTAACACATCCAGAAATAAATCACAGAAAATCTAAAATACCTTTATAAAATCAGAATAACCAAAGAATAGGTGATACGGTCACTAACATCTGACGAATGTCAACGCTTTCAAGCCACATCATACAGGAAAACCAGGAATAGCAACCATACAACGTCTATATAAAAATAGGGCCAGACCTCGTGGCTTGCACACCTGTACGAGAACTATATCCATCATCTCACAGCTCCTCATCACAAAAATCCAGCCTGGACCAAGACAAAGTCATGCAAGAATCAGTTTAAAAAGAACAATCTTTCCCAACTTGGAAAAGAAACAAATTAAACCCATATGTTACGTAAGAAACAAGTGGTTTCACAAGCAGCTGAATAAGTAAGACTTGTCTTCCTGTAAAACATAGATTTGTGTCCTGCACTGAGTCTTTGCATATTATGGCATGAACTTGTTTTTCAGGAGAGCTCTCAGAAATACAGAAGTTGGACAAGAGTCAGAAGTTATCGCTACTAGGGCACATAGGCAGGCACACACATGCAGAAAGCACCATCTCATGAGCTTTGTTTTCTTAGGAAACCGTGTTCAGAAACAATTCCTCAAAGCATATTTATTTTGAAGCACAACCTCACTTCTGACATGACAGCAATGAAGAAGGAAATATCACATATTTTAATAATGACAGCTCTCACCACATTCCTGGGACAAAAATCTTAAAATCTGTTTGGGGGATTAGGAAATTTGAAGTAAAAAACCTTGCTGTGATTTTCTAAGGCCTGAAGAATTAAATACCAGGAATAGAGGAAGTATTTAAATTTGTAACTGTTTTGGGATCTCAGAACCCAACTCTCTTAAATTAACTTATCTGAAATTAATAATCTCATCCTTGTACTAATTTAAAAAGGATCACAAAGGAAAAAAGAAATACATTTAGACAATACATTGTTCTTCCATGCTCTCAGTTGATCAACTGATTCCAATCAATTTCTGTACAAACCCAGAGAACTTCATTATGATACCTTCTGTAATAAAATCTTCAGTCACACTGGGACATTTGGGTTCAGAGGGGTAAGCAAAATTGTACCTATCAATCACTGAATATACTTTACTCTGTAATGATCAGGTATTGTTTAATGTATAACTGTAGGAAAATCAAAAAGCTTACAGCAGTATATTCTCAGAACCTAGAATTTCTTCTTTTTTTTTTAGTTATTTCCAATATTTAGAAATATTATAACAGTTAATTGAAAAACTGAGATTGTGAGAGTCTTGGCTAAAAAATTACCACTCCCAACTGCTTTGAAAAAGATGCTAGCTTTAGTTTTTAGGTTTCAAAATTTAACACTTCAACTATTCTTTGAATACTTTTGTTTCATCTTCAGTATTACCTTACTGCAGAGAACACTAGAACAATATTTTCAATATAAAATAAAACAAAATATTGAGCTATACGATACCTGTACCATTAAAATTGACAGGTTCCCACGACATATTTCAGTTTCAACAAAAGTGGTTTTTTTCTTTTTTAAACAAAGAACTGTTTCAACATAATAAAAGTTGAAAAAGTCCCTCAAATTATCCAAGACCAAAGCAACCCAAGTTTCTTGACCATGGCAGTCAAGATGGAAGAAGAAATAGTAGAATCATAGAATTGTAGAATCATTTAAGTTGGAAAAGACCTTTGAGATCATCAAGCCCAACTGTTAACTGAGGACTGCTAAGTCCAACATTAGACCACGTCCCTAAGTGCCACATCTATGCATTTTTTAAACACCTCCTGGGATGGTGATTCCATCACCTCCCTGGGCAGACTGTCCCAATGCTTGACCACCCTTTTGCTGAAGAAAATTTTCCTACTATCCAATCTAAACCTCCCCTGGTAGAACTTGAGGCCATTTGCTCTTGTCCTTTCACTTGTTATCTGGCACAAGAGACCAACACCCATCTCGACAAAACCTCCTACCAGGCAGTTGTAGAGAGCAATAAGGTCCCCCATGAGTCTCCTTTCCTCCAGGCCAAACACCCCCAGTTCCCTCAGCTGCTCCTCATAAGTCCTGTGCTCCCGACCCTTCACCAGCCCCACTACCTGTCTCTGGACACGCTCCAGCACCTCAGTGTCCCCTTGGCAGTGAGGGGCCCAACACTGAACACAAGATTTGAGGTGCAGCCTCACTAGTGCCCAGTGCAGGGGGATGATCACTGCCCTAGTCCTGCTGGCCACACGGTTTCTGACACAAGCCAGAATGTCTTTGGCCTTCTTGGCCACCTAGGCACACTGCTGCATCATGTTCAGCTGGCCACCAACCAACGCCCTCAGGTCCTTTTCCGCCAGGTGGAAGTACGCAGTAGATGCAATGTCCCAACACAAAAGACATCTGGCAGTAGCATGTTTAGACATTTTATTTATTTATAATTTTTTATTTATTTTATATTTATAAAAAACAATTACTGCAGAAGCTGCAGACACACCATTCTTAGAGCACAGAGTGACATGGTTAGGCAAGGTTCACTAGTTGCCTGATTAATCTCTGAAAAAGTCACATCAACAAAATAGTCAACATATAAAGTATTATGATAAGATCAGTAAAATATAAATTGCCATAATTTTAATAATCTCAGATTAATTTAAGGCTTAATATATTTCCTTCTGGCTCACCAGAATCAAAAGACATTTGTACTAGAAACATAGATTTATTGCTTTTTCATCTTAAAAATCTGTCAGACAATACTGGCAAAGATAATAGCCATTAGCCAACAGCATATGCCTACATAAGCACAGGCAAGCTCAAGTCCCTACTGTACCAACAAAATACAGAAACAAAGATGAAGAATTACCCAGTAGTTAAAAACTGAAGAAGTTGCAGGGGTAGGGCTGAACAAGACCTATACTGATTCTTAGACATCAGCATCACCATCCTCCTACAGGAGGGGAAGCAGTCACGCCTTATTAAGAGCTAGAGTAACACCAACAGTTTTGGTAGAGGTTTGACCACGTGGTCATAGCTTCATTTTTTCCTGCTCCTCATGCCAAGTACCATTACAGCCGCAATTTCTTTTGGAATGTTCTTCACACATGCACTCCATAGAACTGAACAGAACAATTTGAGAATTCAGGTTCCTTGTAAGGTGTCACAAGAAACATACAGACTTAAGTGTTTTATATCTCGATCAATGCTCACCTACCATTATTATTCTTCTGCACTGAAAATGAGATTCAATTGTATGTTAAGAAAAGTTTAAGGGCTGATTTTCTAAAGCAAGCAGCTTGCAACTTGAGACACAGCTCAGAAACATATACTCAAGACAAAAAATCTTCAAAGGTCAAAGATTCAATTAAATTCTGCACTTCTGGCATAAGAATTAGGTGTATTACAAAGTATTCAAAAGGACTTCACTCACTTTTATGCTCAAGTAAGACCAATTTATAGTATTAAACACATCTGTCCCAGTATCTTTAGTAACTATGTTTACATAACAAGCACGCTCTGTCTGTCACAGAATATCATAAAACTACTCTTACTTATTCAAGGATCTGAATTCCCTAGGAAATTATATGGAGCCAAACAGTATTATACAGTTTTTCTTAAGCGTTTATGGCAGAACTTCAACTACTCTCCTGTTAATGAAGTGTCCAGAGTTTTTTGTTTCCATGTTTATCTTAAAAACATTAATTTTCAGAAATTAGAAACATGTGACAATAATGACTTCTGCATACTGCCAGAAGCTAAATACAATCTTTATAATGAGAAAGACTAATATTAATGTATGTCCCAGTAAATCAGCTAGATTCACAAAACAAGAAAGTTTCCGCAATCAAAGAGTTGCAAACGCTATAGCCTTTATCAAATAGCCATCCACAGCCCTAAGTCAGAGAATACCTATTCCATTAAGCATTTAACACAGAATCTTTTCCAAGATCAAAGTCTGATCAAATAGCAAGTGCTCACTTTCTTACGAACAGGTCAGTATTACGACCTCTTCAGCTTAAACAATGTCTCCCCACTGCAGGATGTTGGGCCCTAAGGACTTCTGTACCTCTTTGAAACACCACCAAGGTAAGGCTATTTTTTAAAGAATACCATAAATAATAGTTAAGCCTTAATCCCCATATGAATAGCACTAAATAAAACTTTATTAGACCTCCTAAATTCACAGAGTAGTCACTGGCATAATTTAGGGTGTCTAGACTGACAAGGAGATTCAAATTTTCACTGCATGCAAAACCCATTATATATTACATTTTAGAAACACACACCCACTATATCAGATCCACACATAATTCTGTATACATGCAGTGTCATGAGGATATTGGAACACAACATTTTAGCAGAAGTATTAATGTTCACCATGTTCAGGCCTGCTGACTGTGTTCATCTCAGACGCCCTAGCAATGCAAAAAGCTCTCCCCAAAACAGCTTTTCTTTTAAAAGACTCAAACTACACACACACACGAAGTTCAATGTGTAGCATATTTAAAATATGATATATAGGACATCTTGGAGAACATAGGCACTACAGAGAGTCACTTGGGTAGTTCTTAAACTCACTCCCAAGTTTTGCTGTCGCCTATAGACAATGCAAAAGCAAGCACATGCATTTACTTGTAAAGAAGGGAGGCAAGGGAAAGGATTCATCACATTTTGACAGATTTTTTAATGTAGAATGTGTTTTTTTCTGTTTTTTGGAGGTTTGTTTTGGAGACAAGTGCACAGGTGCCAACTCTTTAAACATCTCTCAAAGACAATGGTCAAAACCTGGAAGCTGCCGAGCTTCCAAGTGTGGTGAACTGCAGCTGAATGCAACAGTGCGCAGCTACAGAGCATCCCCTCCCCTACCGGCAAGCACCTTGTGGGGCTGGGGGCTGCAGAAGGCAGCTCAGTGCCACATGTGGGGTGGTGGCTGTGCTGCCAGCGCTGCCTGCGGCTGAGCTGTGCATGAAGATGACTGATTCTTTAACTCTGCTGTCAGCGCGACATGTCAGCTCCTTCCCCAGGCATGCCAGAGGTTTCCTCTCCCACAATCTGCTGGCATAACTACTCAAGTAATTACTTGCTTGTTTAGTTCAGTTAGAATGATCCGGGCTAGCTTCAACATCAGTGCTACACTTTTAAATATTTTTTTTTTTTTATTTTTTAAGTCTACAGATGGAACGGGGGTGGTGAGCAACCACATGGGTTATGCCACTGGTGGCAACTGGGGCAGCGGTAGGGAAGTTTGGGGCAGGCAGGCACACAAGGTGAGCAGAGGGAGATGTGGGTGTGGGACAAGTGACCCCTTCTCAGCTGCAGGAGAAGAGGGCCAGCAGCCAGAAATAGGAAGGAGGAGGAGGAAGAGGGAAGGGAAAGGCTGAAGCCCAGTGGTACGTGCATGCAGCGACCCAGTACCAGCAGGATGGCTCAGGATCTTCAATTGGGCAAGGCATGGGACTGGGATCCTCAGCAGGACTGCTAGCAAAGCAGCACCATGTCCTACAGCTACGAGCCAGCCCCCTGGTCGCTGGACACCGGAGCAGTTCAGGGCTAATCACTTCAAAGAGCTGTTACTGTGCTAGTTCACATTTTCAGGAGAAACCAGCAGCTAACAACCATCATCAAGCACAAAAACACAATTAGCGCCTCTGTTGAGAAAGACCTGGGCAACTCAAGTGACAAACACTTTCCCTATCACTGGCTATCATATTTAGTAGAGGACTTCAAAAGTATGATCTAATGTACTGTGAGATTTGGGACATAGTGTTACTACGGTTATAACCTCCTTTGCTTTCTTCCCCTTGCAGGCAACAAATGAAAAATAGAGGCAGGAGATTGTATTGTTCACCGAAATTAACTGGTCCAGCTCTGGTTCTCTTAACATAATTCTCTTTCTCCATAGTCAATGAAGGTTTATTAAAGGTTAGAAGAAAATAAATGCTCCTGGGTAGATAGGCTGGGGGATAAGCTTATTTTTGCTAATTGAGATGGAAAACTTTTGAGACCCAATTCCCACCTTAGGCTGCTTACTAGGTAACTTGCCAATCTTCAAAGCTGTTACAACGAGATTTATACTACCTTGCCAGACCAAATACAAAAGGAATTAACTGGAATGATCACAAATGCTTTTTTTTTTTTTTTAAAAAAAAAAAGAAGCAACTTGCTCAGTTGCCAGAACTGTATTTAAAATAGAACATCTACCAAGAGCTTTATATGGCCCCCATAATTGCTGTACACCTATCTGAAACCAATCAAAACAAGTAGAAGCCTATTTAGGAATATGGTTGAGAAATATTTTCATCCATAAATAATATAAATTGCCTAGGGAGGATTTTAAAAGGGAGTTTGTTGACACGGGTAAGAAATTTTGCACTAGTGAATAGAAATAGTTGAAAACAATGCAATCTTCTTTGGATAATAGATCATTTTATTGTCCAGTGTAAGTATTATAAGGAAAACCAAAAAGACTGAAATTATTGGCCCAGTTTAGAATTATAACATTGAACAAATCAAAGTCAAAAAATAAAAGCCCCAAACAACACTGGGAGATGAGAGGTCTGGTCAGGTTTTAGACAGACTATCCAAACAGCTGGAAAAGATGTTGATTCTCTGAGGGAAATTTGTAATGTATTTGACTCATGTTTTTGTGGAGCTGTGGATTATCCTGAGGGGTTTCAAAGAAGGAACATATGCCAAGAAGTTAAGAACATTATCTGGAAAATGACAGGATTTTAGTAGTTTTCCAGTATAGCCAGCAATAGAATCTAAAGAAAAAAAAAAAAAAAAAAAAAAAGAAAGAAAAAGTAAAACAAGAACTGGTGGGGTGATCAAAATGAGAGATTACCTACTGATGAAGGGGATTCTTCTGATTTTTTTTCATAAAACACAAGTAAGCTCACGCTTTCAAAAACTAGAGTTTCTTTTAAAAAAAAAGTTTTCAGGATTTTTGAAAAAGATTATAAATTCTTTCCTAATTTTCACAATTTTACATCCATTAAAATGAGAGAACAGAAATAAAATTTGTCATTAATACAGCTCTTACTGGCTTCTTTTTTCAAGTCACATATGTACTACACATTGTAAGTGACAGACTACCCATAACTTCTGTAATACTGTCTTCACAAGTAAATCTGTTCTACAATGACTATGACTTTACAAACTATTTATTTTTAGAGGTTTGCAATATGCTCCCTCTCACCATTTTCAAGTACTTTATGAAACTGGTAATTATGGAGATATTTTGTGTCTTTCTGTAATTACATCTTCTTGTCTTAGAAGCCAGCTTCATGTAATTAAAGATGAGGCTGGAATGGCTCACAATGTCACTTTTCCAGACAAAGGTTGCTGTCTTCCCTTAGAAATGGTGGCTGAAATTTGTGAGGTGTCAAACCAAGATGAGTAGTGTGCATCATCCTACTAATTATTTACTAATTACTGAATTAGTAATAAAGGTAACTAATCAGAAATTAGTCCAAGTTGCTGCTTCTTGTCCTAGTGATAAGGTTTGGGGTTTTTTTATTTCTATTTCAGTGACCCAGCATTTAATATTTGGAGGGGGAAAACAAAATACCAGGCACTTGGGGGAGGATCATGTGGAATTTGCCAACACCCTTTGATTGCCAGGAGCCAGTGACAGACAAGCCCCTGTGAGAAGGAATGTGCCTGGTGTACCCAACCAGTCATGAGGTGGGGAAGGACGCAAGGGGCAAAGGTCTTGGCATGGGGCACCATGCCCCAGTAGGATCCCCAAACACTGGGCCCTGGGGGTCACACATGTCCCCCCAGAGCATGGCACCACAGCCTTACGCACCAACGTGACTGAGAAGCAAATTAAACCACTGCCCAAAAAACTGTGTCCAGCCTGGTGGGTGCCACAAAGAACAAGTGAGACTGTGATGCTTAGAAGGCAAGCAGCACCAAGGTCAGATGTGTTAGGAGTGATTAATATGCAAGGATTCATAATTTCACAATACTCAGAGCAAGAAACTTGTCACATCTCAGTCTGCCAGGGCAGGATACACGCTTCTTCTGAGTTGGGCAAGTAATGAGAGCACATCGAGTCACTGATCAAGCTGAAGCCGGCTTTGTACACAAGACATTTTGATTCCCTTGTAGCATGGGAAGCCTTCAGCTGCACCTCATAACCCAGCCTGCTGAGGGGGTCCACACCACCACGCAGGGGGCTCCTGGCACAGCTGTGGTCCTCGTGGGTAGTAGGTAAACCTGCTCTTTTCACTGGCGGAGCTGTACTGCTGATCTAACTGGCCATGTGGCCCCAAGCCTGAAGCATCATTGTGAATACACTGGCAGTACCAATTCTGAGACAATTTTGGAAAGACGAGTACACTGAACAAGGTTGTAAGAGCCCAATTTCGTTCCCAGAAAAATTCAAAAGCTTTTTTGTCATTAATTTTGTTGGAGGACACAGCTCTGCAGAAGAGTAATCAAGTTCACATTGTTTGCAAGCTTAACAGTTTTAAGGCTGAACGATGAAAACATCCAAACCTTTGGGGAAAAATTCTGCTTGCTGTTTTAGTCCAAAAATGACAAGAGTTTAAGCGGCACAGTTGAGCAGATCCAAACACCAGTTTAAAATTCAGTCCAGAATTCAGAACGCAGCAGCCAACTGAGAATTATCTGGGGATGTCCAGATCAGTCCAAAGAATTTATAAAACAAAAACAGCATTTACTTAATAATCATAATAAATGTACAAAAGCATGTTAATATAAAGGCAAAAAAAAGACATCGTATTTACCATGATATGAAATTCTGACCAAATCCTACAGCAAACCAGTTAAATTTGAGAAGTCTGGAAATGGTTTTTTTTCCACTTCACCTTGAAATACTACCGGTCGAGCAGCAGAATTTAAATATTTAGTAGAAATCAAGTAACAAACATGTAATGAGAAGATTTCTGTTAGGATGGAAGACCTCAATCTCTATGAAAGTTACAGTTTGTTGGGTTTTTTCCAACACCAAAATAAAGGAATGCAGATTCACAAACGAAATCTTTAAAACCAAAATGTTTTCTCTATATTCATAATTTAAACTGTATCTCAAATTTGGATCTGTTGTAGAAGTAGAGGCAGTCATTTTAAGATGAGTTTAAACCCTTATGCACAAGTATTTCTCCATTTCAGTAATCAGATGGGTCTCTTTTAAGACAGTAAGACGTGACAGGTAGCACATTTGCGGGAGATCAGTGGGTCCCTTGGTTGCTCTGGAAGACACAGGTCTAAAGGCAGAGTGACATCAACCAGCTGAGAAGTGCAGTAATCCCCTGGGAGTAGCTGTCATGTCTCATTGTCATTATGAAAGAAAAATGGTAAACAAGGAAGCCGGTCTGCAATTATGAATTTATGGATGTTTGTTAATGGGTACCTCAGACCTAGTCAGACAGCTCCTTTTGGAGTATTTTTCAAATTTCACAGGGTGTTTCAGAATGGTCCTTCAAAACTGATTAAAAATGCCACCATCATTAGATTATATGAGAAAAACCACATTAATATGTTAACACAAATACGCTCTGAAAACCTGGGGAACACACACCCCCAGTAGACAAATAATCCAGGGATGAAAAAAAAAAAAAACCCAACAGGAGAGGGAGAAAGCAATTTAATTCATAAAGGCACAAAAAAGAATGACCCAGGAGGACTTTAAGGACCAAATTGAATATATTTCTGGTTTAAGCCACACAGACAAAAATGAGGTTCCAGAAATCATACATTGTGATTTATGCTAAAGGAATCTTTCAGAAAAATCCCCAGACAATTACACAAAAAGATAATGAGGATAAGATGATACAATTTAAATGCAGATCATCCAGACAGACACCCCCTCGGTCATTTAGTAAGTCCAGACAGATGGTTCCTGCAGCAGTTCTCTCACCCTGACTATCCTTAAAATCAGAGTAATCACTTGGATGAAGAATAACCTAAAGGCAAAACTCAGGAAAAAAAAAAGTATTTAAAAAATAATTTTCTTAATATTAGTTTAAGGATTATGAAAAAACAGAATGCAACTACAGCAGGAAGATATTAAGAGAAAGAGAGAAATACTGATGATTTATAATGAGAGCTGGTACCAGACAGGGGAGTAGGGTTGGGATGGCAGTGGATAAGCAGTTCATAAAAGTGTCTTGGCTACAGGTCATATACAATATAACACAATATCTCTTTTATGGGAGAGATTTACTTGCATGTCTGTTTAATCCTTTGCTGCATGCCTTGGTATACATACGATCCTTAGGAGAGACAGTGCAGTGCTGTTTCATATATGGTGTTTAACAGTATCCAGGTGCTAGTCTGCAGTTGGAATTTTACAATGATCAGAATGTATCTCCCCCAAAGAAAACTAATTTTTTCGCTATTTTTTGAACAACAAAATCAAACGTCCACTGAACTACCTGACAAAGCCTTAAGCACGGTCTGTCTGTGAAACAAAGAGGAGCAGGTCACAGAACAGTGCTTACCACCATCAGCTAAAACCTAAGTAAGCAAAAAAGTTTTGTGTGAAACCACATTTCATTTTTCTGTGTTGAGGAAGCCCATTACTACTTGCCTGTTCTATCTTTGCCTCCTGGCAGATTAACCCAGGCGCTGCATGTTGATCGACTCAAACCAACTTCAGAGCAGTGTGCCAGTGCGCTCACAGATGTGAAGCCATTCTGGTCTAAGGGCACGAGAGGCCCGTTTTCCTCCTTCCTGTTCACTATCTGACTTTGAAAAGTTGTAAGAGGGAGGGAGAGCATGACATTGCAGCTGCAATATATTTCTAGTCACCGGTGAACGCCCACAACAGCGTCTCTACAAGACCCCCCCATCTAACAGACACCCTCACCATACTCACACATCCACAAGCTGAGCAGAGCTCAGCAGGAGGGCTGCTGTCCTGGCTCAAGCAATCAAAGCGACCCTGACAGAACCCAAAAAGTGCCAAGTGCAAATGAGAGATTGAACTTCATGTAGCAGTGTTGCAAGTCTCTGCTATGCCTTATTTTACACGTTCAGGTAACCAAAGAAGCCATTGCTTCAGCTCGGCATGTCACAAAACCTTGCCACTGCCTGCTTAGGAAGCAATACTACCCATACAGTTCAAAGACACGTGACACAGTGTTGGTCTACATCAACTCACATATAGTCATTTCTATGGCAACATTAAAATCATCTGATCCAAATATAAATACTTCTATGCAGTACTAATGTAAGTGACCTAAAGAGGAGACTGATTAAGTTTCAAAAAGCATCTTAGTTATATATTCAAAGCAAATCCTAGTGCACAGCAAGAAAAAAAAAAAAAAAAAGTATTTGGAGCGTTTCAGGTTCATTCATTACACAAATTATGATTAAAACATATGAAGGAATTCAAACATACTGAAAAGAGTAGTAACAATCTTTTTCGAAATTAAAAAAAAAATTTACTACAAATGATTCAAGTGATTTCATTTTATCTAGATCCAAGATATCACAGCAAGATAAACAAAACATTTGAAGGATGCAAAGTTATAAGGCTTGAATGTGGCATATCCCAGCTCTTACACAGCACTTGTTGTAGGTACAAGTGTGTTCCTTTTTCAAATCTTAGATATAAATGGATCCAAGGGGAATCGGGTATCTCCTTGCTTAACAGCTGTAGCAGTATATAAAGTTACTGTGCTGCAGATGTTTCTACTGTCACTCCCCCCCCCCACAGACTCACTTGAACAAGATAAAAGTAGTTAATCGTATAAGCTCCGGTGCATTTCACTCAAAGAAAGGTTAGTTTAAGCTGTCTTACATCAGCAGATTGCACCAGTGCATTTTACTTTGCTCAGAAAATAAAGAGTAGCACCCACACTGCTAGATATGTCATTGCAGCTCAGGGCCAGTAATCAGTGCTTTGCAGGGTTACTTCTGAAACAGCTTGTGGCTGCTTCACACGAAACCTACCTTGGCTCCATTTTCATTTTCGTTCTTGCAATTGTATTAGCAAGTTGAAGAAAGTAAAAAGAAAGATGGCCCATTTTTACTACAGCAAACCCACTTTCTTCTTCTGGTACCACGAAACAAATTTATGAAGATGTAACTGCTATTGTCAAAAATCTAACTTTTACAGGAAAATTAATAGTATCATTCCTAAAAGAAGCTATAATCAGCATCTCCATCATAAGTCCTACGAGTCCAGGATTTTAGACAAGTAAAGTTACAAGTCTACAGTGGCTAAAGTTAAGATTTTGTTTCACAAGGCTTCAATGTTTCTATATTTTTTCCTATCTCCAATACAAAGGTAGATTTTCTTGACGTTCTGGTATTTACTTTATTATCAGATTCCAGAGATACCTGCCAAGGATCATTCACACTGCATATGTTGTGGGGGTTTTTTTGTCTGTTTGTTTTTTGGGGTTTTTTTGTTTTGTTTTTTTGGGGGGAAGGGCTGTATTTTTGTGGGGTTTTGTAGTGTTGGTTTTTTTTTTTAGTTACCATACATTAAGCTCTACAATAGTTAACGTATACACAATGGACACTGAAGTTCTATTGGCTTGAGAAACAATGTAGTTAAAGAGTTCCCAGCACTGGCATCTTTTCCCCTCAGAACAGGCAAAATTACTGCGAATGGTAGGAGCTGTGCAGTCTGATCCTCCTGTTTAAATCAAAACCTTGATTCCCAACTTCAAGGATGATGAACAACTTGCTGAAGGCATATGACTAAGGACTCAAAACAAACCTTATAGGGAAAACCTGCCTCTACAGTTTTTGATCACTTTGACCTAATCAAGCCACAGAGAATGTTCTTGTCAGAGGTGAGCATGGTCTTTGCAGACACAGAGCATCACAAGAAACAAAAGCAGAGTTACCAAATGGAAACTGTCTAGACAGTCAGCAGAAACTTGAGCATTAGCAGGAGGCATAAGCATACCTCTGAGCCATGACAAGAGAGGATTTTGCTCTTTCCCTAGAGAAACTCTTCTCTTGAGCAGAGTCCCCACCTGTGAACAAAATGCATGATCACTCCACAGCTTTCTCAGCACTCTTGTCAGGTCATACTTGCTGTATGAGCTCAGGCCTCATGTGTGAGTGATCAAAACCCCTTTTAAGGGCACAGCCACAGCATTTAACTACTCATGCCATGCTGCTACAGCAGCATGCACAGTAGAAGAGAGGGAGACAAAGGACTCCAGTTTCACATCCCAGCTTTGCTCTTGTTTGGAATGAGAGGATGATAGCATTATGACTCCTGAATGTCTGAAAGAAGGAAATCTAACAATGTCCTAAATTTCCTAGTAACTCAAGCATCAGATTACTTCAACCCTAATAATAATTTTCATTTTATAACGAAACCTGTAACTTAATAGCAGTGGAACCACATGGAAAATAAACTGAGAAGAACGCTGACCTTTAAAATTTTTAAGCGAATAAGTACAATTTGATTATCTCTTCTTTTTCCTCTTTTTTTTTTTTATATATATATATATTTAATTTTTTTTAAAAACCCAGTTGGGTTTCCATAAGTATCTTTCTTCTGCAAAAATTCATTCTACAGATGTTTATAAATTTAAAAAAGTAAAGCAATAGTGTCACAAATCAAGCTTGGGAAAAATCATTGTAGACTGTTTTCACCAACTGCGTCACAGAAAGATTTTATTGTTGACCCTTCACCAACTACAAGCTGTAGGAAGTATCAAGTGCATTAGCTATTTCCTTCTGGTATCTAAAGTTTAAACAT
The DNA here is from genome assembly GCF_015220075.1 of Falco rusticolus. Taxonomy (NCBI): domain Eukaryota; kingdom Metazoa; phylum Chordata; class Aves; order Falconiformes; family Falconidae; genus Falco; species Falco rusticolus. Next base: position 66,044,418 of record NC_051210.1, on the reverse strand, counting down.
TTGTGCACAGAATGAGTAACGTGACAGTCAGCTGAGTCTACAAAAATTGGTTTTGGGTAGATTGCTTTGGTTACAGGAATGTTATTCAATCTACTAGTGTTTATGTACATTAGCATAATATTTAAATGTATTCAAGCTGGTTTTCTTTTAATCTGAAAAACTCAGCAGCTTATTACCACTGGCAGTTAAAATGATGCTAGACTCAGTGGCAGCATGCCTAATCTCAAAATCATTGAGGTTCATTGCAGCAAGCAAGCCTCTAAATCTCCACAGTGTCCAGTGGGGACAATCAGAATTGTGCTGATTGAGAGGAAACTACAAGGATACAAAAGGGTCACCACACCTAAACAAACATTGCGGCTGAAGGCAATTTCCAACTTTCTATGTTTTGTAAACTACAGAGACTTCTTTTTCCAAGGAAAAGCAAAATGACATTCAAGTCTTTCCATTTATTTTCTCTTAAATCATCTGGTTTTCTAGTATTTATTCTTTACGCTCTGCCAAGCAATATTATAATTTACAGAAGTTTTTGCTGATAGAAAAAACCTGGAAGCCCTCTCCAATGCCAAGTGACAGCAGTTCAGAGAGTTTAACTGGTGAGTAATGCACTGATGAAATACCGTACTGCAAATTTTTTTCAAAATATTTAGGACTTAGAGATTACTTGCGGAAATGGTAATGTTTCCTAACAAATCAAAGTGTTTCAAGAACAGACCACCCAAATGTGTTATCATAAAAAGATGTCAGTTACTTAACTACATGATAGAACAACACACTCCTACTTTACTTCTGTTTTCTACCTTTTTTTTTTTTTTTTTTTTTTTTTCCCAAAATGTATCCTCTCTAGAATGTGAAAGACTTACAGCAGGAGATGGGTTGAATTAACTTTGCTAGTAACCAGCTTCCTCATGTTCCAATTATTTTGGAAACAGTTTAACTTGAACCATGATAATGTACATATAACACAAGGGAATGAAAACACTACCGATTTCTGCATCTGAAATGGCTTTACTAAGACCACCTACAGTGACTTAAACTGTACATACTTCCAACTACATTTAAAAATCATAGAATCATAGAATCGTTTAGATTGGAAAAGATCTTTAGGATCATCAAGTCCAACTGTTAACCCAGGACTGCCAAGTCCAACATTAACCATGTTGCCAAGCACCATATCCATGCATTCTTTAAATACATCCAGGGATGTCGATTCCACCACTTCCCTGGGCAGCCTGTTCCAATGCTTGACAAGCTTTTCAGTGAAGGCATTTTTCCTAATATCGAACCTAAACCTCCCCTGGTAGAACTTGTCCTTTCCCTTGTTACCTGGCACAAGAGACTGACACCCACCTCAACACAACCTCCTGTCAGGTAGCTGTACAGAGTGGTAAGATCCCCTCTGAGTCTCATTTTCTCCAGACTTAACAACCCCAGTTCCCTCAGCCACTCCTCCTAAGACCTGTGCTCCAGACCCTTCACCAGCCCCCTGCCCGTCTCTGGACACGCTGCAGCCCCTCCGCATCCCCCTGACAGTGAGGGGCCCAACCTGAACACAGGAGTCGAGGGGCGGCCTCGCCAGTGCCCAGTGCAGGGGGACAGCACTGCCCTGGCCCTGCTGGCCACGCTGTTCCCGGCACCAGCCAGGGTGCTGCTGGCCTCCTTGGCCACCTGGGCACACGGGGGGCTCATGCCCAGCCGGCTGCCGACCAGCCCCCCCAGGCCCTTTCCCCCCAGGCACTTCCCAGCCCCCTGCCCCCAGCCCGCAGCGCTGCGGGGGCTGGTGTGACCCACGGGCAGGACCCGGCACTGAGCCTGGTTGAACCTCACACAACTGGCCTGGGCCCATCGCTCCAGCCTGCCCAGACCCCTCTGCAGAGCCTCCTGCCCTACAGCAGATCAACATTCTCCCAGCTTGGTGTCATCTGCAAACTTACTGAGGGGGCACTTGATCCTCTTGTCCATAAAGACATTAAATCTTGTCAATAAAGACATTAAACAGGGCTGGCCCCAGCACTGAGCCCTGGAGAACGCCACTTGTGACCAGCCGCCAGCTGGATGTAACTCCATTCACCACAATTATTTAGGCTTGGCCATGCAGCCAGTTTGTTACCCAGGGAAAAGTACACCTAATCCAGGCTATGAGCAGCCAGTTTCTCCAGGAGAATGCTGTAGGAGATGCCGTCAAAGGCTTTACGAAGGTCCAGGCAGACACCATCCACAGACATTCCCTCATCCACTAGGCAGGTCACCTTTCCATAGAAGGGGATCAGGTTGGTCCAGCAGGACCTGCCTTTCACAAACCCATGCTGGCTGGGCCTGATCCCCTGGCTGTCCTGCACATGCCACGTGATGGCACTCAGGATGATCTGCTCCATGACCTTCCCCAGCACCGAGGTCAGGCTGACAGGCCTGTAGTTCCCCAGATCCTCCTTCCTGCCCTTCTTGTAGGTGGGCGTCACACTGGCTGATCTCCAGTCCACTGGGATCTCCTCAGTTTGCCAGGGCTGCTGATAAATGATGGGAAGTGGCTTGGTGAGCTCTTCTGCCAGCTCCCTCAGTAACCCTGGGTGGATCCCATCCAGCCTCACAGACCTGTGTGTTGAAGTGGCACAGCATATCGCTGATCATTTCTCCTTGGATTACGGGGGCTTCATTCTGCTCCCCATCCCTGTCTTTCAGCTCAGGGTGCTCGGTAGCCAGAGAACAACTGGTCTAAGTATTAAAGACTGAGGCAAAGAAGATATTAAGTACCTCAGCCTTTTCCTCATCCTTTTTCACTATGCTTCCCTGCCACATCCAATAAAGGATCAAGACTCTCCTTAGCCCTCCCTTTGTAACTAATGGATTTATAGAAACATTTTTATTGTATTTTATGGCAGTAGCTGATTAAGTTCTAGTTGGGCTTTGTCCCTTCCGATTTGTTCCTGGCATAACATTGCAACATCCTTGTAGTTCTCCTGAGTTGACCGCCCCTTCTTCCACAGGTCATAAACCCTCCTTTTTTTCCCATTGAAGCTCCCAGGTTAGCCAAGCCAGTCTTCTTCCCTGCTGGCTCATCTTTTGGCACACGAGACCAGCTTCCTCCTGTGCCTTTAAGACCTCCTTCTTGAAGAATGCCCAGCCCTCCTGGGCTCCTTTGCCCTTCAGGACTGCCTCTGAAGGGACTCCGTCAAACAGTTTCCTAAACAGGACAAAGGCTGCCCTCCAGAAATCCAAGGTAGCAGTTCTCCTAATCCTGTTCCTTACTTCTCCAAAAACTAATCCTGTTCCTTACTTCTCCAAAAACTATCGTTTCATGATCGCTGTGCCCAAGAAAACCTCCAACCATCACATCACCCACAAGTTCTTCCCTGTTCACAAACACCAGGTCCAGTGGGCACCTTCCCCAGCTGGCTCCCTCACCAGCTGTGTCAGGCAGTCATCCTCCACACACCCCAGGAACCTCCTAGGCTGTTTCCTCTCTGCTGTGCTGTATTCCCAGCAGATATCTGGTAAATTAAGTCCCCCATGAAAGCAAGGCCTAGCGATTGTGAGACTTCTCAGGTGCTTATAGAATATTTTCTCTGTTTCTTCATCCTGGTTGGGTGGTCTGTAACAGACCCCCACCATGGTATCTGCCTTGTTGACCTTCCCCTGATTCTCACCCATAAACACTCAACCATCTCATTACCATCATCAAGGTCTAGACAATGAAAACCCTCCCTAAGGTACAAGGCTACCCCACTGCCTCTCCTCTTTTGCCTATACCTTCTGGAAAGTTTGTAGCCATCCATTGCAGCACTGCAGCTGTGTGAAGCATGCTTCTGTGATGACAACTATGTCACAGTTTTCAGCCTGCACAATGGCTTCCAGCTCCTCCTGCTTGCTGCCCATGCTGTGTGTATTGGTCTAGATGCATTCCAGCTGCACTATTGATCCTGCTACCTTTTTGGGGGGACAAGCTTCAATTCCTATATGACCACCCTCAGGTGCTTCTGTGGTTTCTAACACATTGATAAGCCTTGTGTCTTCACTGCTGCATGGACCTCCATCCCCTGCCTCCACTGAGATGGCAGACCAAAGGACATCACTAGCATATTTTTAATCATTAAACATACTTCGTATCATTTCAGCTTCCACACACAGACTGGTCAGGAACTACTGCGTTTCCGCCTGTGCACAAAGTGAGACATTTCTTGAACTACTTCAAAGATTTTGCAACAGACCACTTAAATACCAGATTTCTAATTCTCAACCAGTTTACTTTGAGAAAACATACAATCAAACATTATTTAATGTGAACTCATTTATGTAAAAATTAATCTGCATGATGATGTACTACCCTTCATTTATGCCAGTCTGCTAGTTCCCAGCAGTCCGCTATTCAGACCAGGTCTCCCACCTTTTAATGCAAATAAACACAGTTCTTATTAAGACTTCAGAAGGCATTCACAAATATTGCCTTAATTTACACATATATGAGTAAACCTCTCCTCCATAACTTAACTGTCCTTTAAAATAAGTAAAAACATTATTCTAAAATGTATGCAGCAATAATATGGCTGAATGTTCAGAGAGGTATCTACCAGCAACATGCCTTAAACAACGGGATAGCCTAATTTAACAGACATGGGCTGTATTTTTCTATTTAAGAGCAAAGTGCTGAAACAACTACTTTGTACTTCACTACTTATAAGCCATATTGTGTGTTCATCACCATTTTACAGAACAGCAAAGTCTACTAAAGGGACTATCAGTATCTGATGAGAAAGCAATATGTGCTGGCAATCCAATAGAAAAGGGTAACAAAAGGACAAAGTATTTAAACAATTGAATTTCACAGCAGATAACTTTAGTGGGTGTCATAAAATGTGCTATATCTGTAAAAACATGAACATACTGAAGGGGAACATGGAATATAACTGGATCAGAGGTGCTCTGGCAAAGAAAGCAGGGAAAGAATAGGGATTTTGTAAAACAATTCAGCACTGGTCCTTCTTTTCTGGGCAATTACTCTACATTTCCTTCTGGGGCTGTGACAAGATTTTGGGATTTTTTCTTTCTCATTTTATTGAGCTGCAGGCCTTCCATTTATTTTAACATATTCAATGTTGTCTACACACTTTTCTTGGGTGACTGTCCCACTGGTGTACTTTTTATGTAAACATGAATTTGAGGGGATCCTATACCTCATCTGAAACTAATCTACTGTGCAAAGAACTTCTACTTATCTCCTCGCTGCACTAAAACTCTTAAACCAGATGCATCAAAGTTATTCTGCAAAAAGGGTATGAATTCCATGTTTAATTATGCCCCAAGGAGCAGGTCATAAACCTCATGCTATCACTGACAAACAGATTTTGATCCCTCTTGAAGAGAAGCTGCTTTGGCCCAATGACTTAACACAGAAAACAGACCTATAGAGATGAAAAAAATAATGTTTAGCTGTGCTTTGCAAACACAAGGAAAATAATCAGAGGGGAAAATGGTAGTAGACGTTAATGTAGTATTGACTGGCAAAGAGCTGGGTAGTATAATGGGATAGAAAACAGCTAGCGACATGGAAGCTGAACTAGCTCAAGTCTTCGCTTCCAGGGAAGTATCCCACTTGCCAGTTTCTGCAACAGAGTGACTGGAAGAAGCTCCCACCCTTCTTGTGTGACAGCGCAGTGTGGCTGCACCATAAAACAGATCATGGAGGCACCCTAGAATAAATATCTCTCTCCAAAAAGAGAGAAGGGCGCATCAAAGGATGCAGAATTTCAGTGATTTTGTTTACAGTAAAGACAGCTGCTCCACTCTCCAACTCCAACAGCAGTGTCAACTGGAAGGCAGCTCTGCGGAGAAGGACCTTGGAGTCCTGGTGGACATCAAGCTGCCCATGAGCGAGCAGTGTGCCCTGGTGGCCAAGGCGGACAGTGGGATCTTGGAGTGCATTAGGAGGAATGTGGTCAGCAGGTTGAGGGAGGTGATCCTCCCACTCTACTCTGTCCTGGTGAGGACACGTCTGGAGTTGTGTCCTGTGCTGGGGTCCCCAGGTCAAGAAAGACAGGGAACTACTGGAGAGGGTCCAGCGGAGGACTGCAAAGATGATGAGGGGACTGGAGCATCTCCTTACTGAGGAAAGGCTGAGAAAGCTGGGGCAGTTTAGCCTGGGGAAGACTGAGAGAGGACCTTATCAATGCATTCAAATACCCTAAGAGCAGGTGTCAGGAGGATGGGGCCAGCCTCTTTTCAGTGGTGCCCAGCGACAGGGCACAAACTGCAGCACAGGCCGTTCCATCTGAACAGGAAAAAAAAATTCTTTACCTCTAGGGTGACCAAGCACTGCAACAGGCTGCCCAGAGAGGCTGTGGAGTCTCCTTCTCTGGAGACATTCAAAATCCACCTGGATGTGACTCTGTGCAACCTGCTCTAGGTGAGCCTGCTTTAGCAGAGGGTTGGACCAGATGATCTCCAGAGGTCCCTTCCAACCCCAACCACTCTGTGATTCTGTTAGCACAGCTATTGGGAATGCAAAGCTGCAGCTTGGGAATGAGGAAAAAGTAGCCAAGGACATATCTGTGTGAGAAAATAAAAATTTTAAAAAAAGTAGAAAAAATCCAAGCTGGCTCGTTAAATTCAGTATGTGACTGAAACTTTCTCCATCAACCATTTCAAACCATGCATCATTAGAATTGTTCAAGAATTTTTCACACCTCACTGTACTACATAGCTCCCAGTTGACCAGCACCGCTTCATACATTATTTGCTGTTGACAGCCTCCCCTAAAATGCACTTGTTCTTGAAATATTGTGAATGTGACTATTTATTATCTGTACTACTGTACCACATGAACAGAAGACAGTCAATAAGGTTGTCTAGGTTTACATTGTTGATACAAAATTTTGTAACTCAAATGATGCCTATTCTGGTCATGAGATCTACTTTCAACACATCTTCAGGTAACAATTCAAATTGATTATTATTAAAGACTTATAAAACTGACATATGTAAAAGCAGAGCTGGCATGTAGCATTAGATTTAACAGCATCCATTCATGAGACATTAGTCACTAGAACCAGATATCTTAAAGAACAAGAGTTAAGAAGAGAAAACATGGCTGTCCAAATGTGATGATTAGATAAGCTTGTAGGTTGTGGTCTCTTTGAATGAACTAGTTTGTATTATAAACCAGACAGAGACCAAGGTCACTACCTCAGTCCTTTTTCTACGAGTTGCTTGGGAGAACATCATCGTTTTTGCTAACACTGGTGGTTTGCAAGACTTGGATCTTCAAACACTGCTTTTTGAACACTTCCTACAACCCTGTGACTTGGGCTGGTAAAATTTAAACATCTTCTATGTTTTGAAAGGTTTCCATAGACTTTTCAAAGGCAATGCTAGCTAACTCATTATTAGTTACGTATATAAAAGACATTTGTTTTTCATGTATGGGGACAGTCATGCCCTCCCATTTTCTCTCTAGTTTCAGTGGTTTATCTACAACCTGTCCCCTGAGACATTCAGCTACCGGCAAAAAGCTGTATGTTACAACACTGAGACAGAAAATACTATGTGAAAAAGATCTCAGGAACAGCAGAAAGAACAGAGAAAAGAAACGCAAAGTATTGCCAAAGGTTACCCTAAGACTTCACGCAAGCCCTGCTGGTTAATGTACACCTGCGGAACAGCACCTTTCACCCAGGCTCAGGAGGGCCCTGAACTCAACTTGATAGCTTCAGCTAGGCTTCCTTCAGGCAGTGCACCCCTCAGCCTGCAGTTTCTCACACCTAAACTGTACCACTCAGATACCTGCTATAGTATATAGTATAGTGAGGCACGCAGAATTCTCAATTTAAGTGATGTGCAGGGGTTGAAAAGGCCGAGGGAGAAAGTTTCAGTTATGTAACAGGTTGAAACCTGTGGTCTGGTAGAACACCTGCCCTGAGCAGAAAATTTTGCCTATAATTCACTGGTAGTTATCACAGATGCCATCCAGGTTCTATTCACAGGCATCAGGGAACCCCCGCAAAGGCAAACAGGACCTCTGAAGCTCACTTAGTGTAACTTCGGGCAGAAGCCTTGACTAACACCATCACCAGTCAGGCCAGCTGTGGATTTATCTCCACGAGTCTTAAAAACCTCCAAAGAGAGACCGCACAACCCCTTTGTCAGAATGCAGCCATGCCCTCCTGGGAAAGATTCCTTCCTAAGGTCCACTCTGAGCCACCCAAGCCACAACTTCTGGCCATTATCCCTTACGTCACCTTGCTCTACTGAGAAGAATTTGATTTCATTATCTTGCTAACTGCTTCTAGCAACTATTCTGATTGCATTTTAGCTTTCTCTTTGCTAGCCTAGAGAAGCCCAATGCCCTTGTTGTCTCTCTTGGTAAGAAGGTGGCCCCTGGCCACCATGGTAGCTTGCCACTGGACTGTCCCCACTTTCTCCACATCCCTGCTGACCTGGGGACCCCCCAGCTGAAACAGTATTCACAGAGGAAGACAAAGGGCACAGAAACTTGCATGTGGCTCTGCAGAGCTGCTGCTAATATCCAGACCGAAATTTGGACAACCCGGTCATGGTACTAATCAGTCATATGCAATCTGTGCAATGAAAATGTAACCAGAAAGAGAGATACAGATGGTAGTGGCTAGAACTGAAATGCAATTAGTTCAGTCAACACACTGGTGTATTTTTAGATCTTCCACTAGTCAAAACAAGAGTTGCTCAAGCAAATTTAACATTGCTTTAAAAAAAAAGAAAAAAGAAAAAATCGCAAAAACTGCATGCATGTTAATTCTATAGAGCTTTTTTTCTGACAACTTAGACCAGAGCTGGAAAGCATATTTTAATTCATACAATGACTAAAAGTAAGAGCACTGCCAGAAAATATGATTTGGAACAATTCTTGGAATACAGAGGTTCATCTGTTTTGTAAAAGAAAGAATCAGAAGCATGTAAGTATAAGCAGTTATTTTAAACTTGCCTATTAAGCACAAGCAGTGATAGCTAATAAATGCAGTTATTTGCAAATGATTTCAGAAAACTTACCTGCTACATACAACAAGACTCGCCCCCCCTTAAACCCTGACTGAAACCTGTGTCCTGGTAGATACATGACAGTAATACAAACCTGCCTGTAAGACTCAAGCATTTTGTTGAGGAGTTTTACACTACATATATTTAATCAGTGTTGCGGGAACAGTATCTTTCAGACGAATTCACAGCGAAGCTGGAATGTAAAAAAAATATTCTAGATTGTCATTTCCCAGAACTATTTAAACCACTCAATAGAAAAACTGCTTTTGTTGGAATGTTTCAGTCTGGAGTAAGAAAAACTGTTCAGACTCCAAAGGATCTCTCTCCTAAAATCAGACCTAATTGTTTCCAAATACACCTCAGAATATTGAAGAAACCCAAACCTTTGCAAAGCCGTTTAAGCACCATGGCTTTGATTATCATTGACACATAACAAGTATTATACTGTTTCGATCTGTTTTGGTAAGTGCTACACAAACATAGTACAAGTGAAGATATAAGAGGGAAACGTATCATCTGGGAGGAAAGAGAAGGAGGAGACACCAGCCAAGCAACAAATGGCTACTTCATGTCTCTAGCTATACAACTGGCCAATTTCCAGAAGGAGCAGAGAGCAAGGTACAAACTTCCAGAAGGGCAGCTAAACTGAACATCCCTATGAACAGGCCATCACAAACGAAAGGTATTATAAGAAGAGGTAGCAGTGCTCATACAGGACAGCAAGAACCCTGGTGAAAAGCTAGGTAAGTGCTTTCTAATTATAAAAGAATACATTTTTAAATTTTAAAATACAGACTTTGACTTTTCGTGTTAACAAAAATAAGGGTAGGGTTGGGTTTTGGTGTTGGTTTTTTTGTTTGGTTGGTTGTGGGGTTTTTTTTTTTGGGGGGGGGGTAGGGGCTATTTGTTTTGTTTTGTTTTTTACTTTGCTGCGTTTCTGGTGCCATAGGACCAACACCAGGAGGAAAAAAAAACCCCACAAAACCCACCAAACAAAAACCCACCCCATGATCCTGGAAAATCAGACAAGGCAATGAGCAATGAGGAACTGGGTTCTCCATTTCAAGAAGTGCATAGTGTAAGCTACAGATGTTTGGTTAGGTTTTGTGTTATGTTGCTTTTCAGTGGTTAGAAAACTTCAGTGAAGTGCTGAAGAGTCCCACTGGCTCAACTCAGAATAGCAGTGGTAGCCAAGATAACAATGATAAACCACTTTAAAATGTCTGGTGAACCACAAGGGAGTTGTGTTTCAACGACATCAAAAACACATGGCAAATCGACCATTAAAATCATTCATTCAAAACACATTTGACGGTTTTCATGGGGCCAGTCTTAAGAACATGGATTTTTATTTATTTATTTAAGCATTTTTGAGAAGTTACAAGCCCTTTTTGTATGCAGGCTGAACTGCGACTGCTTTCTAAACCAGTGCAAACACAGTTTTAACTTCTGTTTTGTTTTTCTCATCTTTTGCTTTCACTTTTCGCCTAAAGAATTTATGAAACACTCTTAGTTTCTGCCACCTTCTACCCAGATTAAGCAACCCAGGACTGTAAACCAGAGTAGCGTTTTCAGGCTGAACACTGCGTATTCTCCACTACCCTAATCCTGCAGAACCTCCTCCGCCTCACATCTGCAGGGCTGGAGCATTGCCAGTGGCAGGTCTGTTCTTCACAGCACCATTCTTTCAACGCCTGTAGGGATTTCACTGCAGAAGATAATTCTGACCATATCTTACTAAAAGTTGATGCCATTTGATGATAGTTTGATAGCCTGTGCAAATTTAATCCAGGGTCTTGCTTAATTTCTGGAATAGCTGGCATTCTCAGTAATAAAGAAACAAACCCTCTGATTCATATTACCACAATTACTAACAATCCTGGCAGCTTTGCAGCTCAGACCCAAGGCTGAAGTGGCACAGGAGTAAAACCACTGTTTCCCCCTCCTGCAAACTAGCTTTTGAAGTCACAGCTGTAATACACTGGGCAGCCAACCTCTGGGCATAAACACAGGACAGTTTTTAGGACTAACCACCATGCACTCTCCACAGACTCTAAACTAAGTTTAAAATAATATTTGCATCAAGAGAAACTATAGCTACAAAGAGAGCTAATTTTATGCTGGTATGGTTGGAATATTGTACCTGAACTTGCTCAGAAAGTACGTACTTTCCTTTAATACAAAATTAGCTTTGGGTGTAACTATTATTTGTTTTTCACTAGAACCTACAAACTATTTCTACTTGCTGGTACCTAAATGTAACAAAAAAGATGTTCTCCACACCCATGAAGTTTAATTTTAGGAGCCAGAGGCTCCTGAAAAACCCAGGTGAGCCAACAGCTGGCTCTCATCTTCCTCCAACCACAAATGGAAAGGTGGAATGTCCTAAAGAAGGAACAGCCCTTAATCCTGTTACTTCTTCTCTGCATCTCTTTTCCCTTTCTTCCAGACCATGCTAACCAACCACCTCAAACACGGTTACATTCACTGTCTCCCTCTCGAGAGATCAGTGGCCCTTTCCTTGATGCTGTGAGAAGGCAGTCTTCATCATCAGGAAGCTCCAGCTGGTCTCAGATCTGTCTGAGACAACTGATGTTTTGCTTGGTTTTACTTCCTCGCAGCACTACATGAAAGCCTACAATTTAAAACTTAAAATTCATTCTGCTAAATACTGTCCATGGTTACTCATTCCTTCTGCAAGATTATCACATTCCAGACTTTCGCTCGCTGCTCCATTTCTACCAGATACTGCAAATCACTGGGGAATATCTGGATTACTATTTTTTGTCATATGAATAACAGAAACAAACTTTTTTTAAAAAAATCAGTTCTCATATACTTAATCGTTGCTTTTCACTTTTTGTAAATGAAATTTGGTGTATTTTTCTCAATTTGAACATTTCCTCTAGTTCAAATGAAGAATTAATGGTTCTGTAGGTACTAAAACAAAAATTTTGGCTGAATGCTAATAACTGAATAGCTCTGTGTGTGTGAGTGTGTATGCACAAAAAAGCAACACCCTGAGGCTAAATTATCTTTTCAAGAAGATTCTCTTTTTATTTTTATTATGGTAGAATCTACAAACCCCACTAGAGACTGGGGCCCCACTGTACGATATGCTGTACAGACATCTATCACAACTCAGCTCCAGCCCAACAGAGTTCACAGATCTGTGTTTCTCCTACAATGCACATAAATAGAGTGTGGCTGTTCAGTTCTTCAAAACCAGCCTGGATACACCCTTGAGAGCACAGACCATCAAGCAGTGACTATACTCTTGACTATCCACATATTTTTTAAAAAGAATAGATAGCACTTTGGTTTAAAAACCTTCTGAGGAGCACTGTATTTAAATGGTGAATATCAAATATGTTTTGACGCTTTATAACAGCAAGCCCAACCAAAAATCAAACAGGTTTCTAACTGTTGAGGCAGTCAAAAAGCAGTGCTTTTGCAATGGTAAACTTTTTTCCATATGGGAAGAGGTGAGATAAATGTTTCAGTCCAGCTTTAAACCACAGAAATAAATTAGCCTCTTGTATTATAAAGAACAATACCAAATAAAATAACTTGGTAGGTCTTCCCTGTTTCACTCATCTTCCAATTTTTCTCAGTGCTGCACATTCACAATGACAGTGGCTCATCTCACACACACACACACACACACACTCATTCATTATTTTGTTTTATTGCATTTCCCAATGTGCAGCTGTTGACTAGTACCCACTTCAATATACAAACTAATACACAAAAATATACCCGCTGCTGCACATACAAAACAGAAGCTCAGCCCCAGAGCTTACAATGCACACGTAGCAATGTAAGCAACAGGTACAAACAGTATCTAGAAGGGAGGTAAAGCTGGTCAGAATATTCTCAGCACACTGGCTGATTACTGGGTTTTATATATATAAATTTAACAAAAAATATATATGGCAAGTTTCTTTTGAGTGTAGAGGTATACACAGAGGATGAAACTTTGAATATGAGGTGAGCAATGGGATTTATCATCACAGAGTTAGGTGAATACTACACATAGGTCTGTAAATGTTCCTATTTAATTACTTGTTTTCATGAGGAGTCATGAATCAACAGCTGTCTCTTAACATGCAGTTTGAGTCTAGGAATCCCCAATCAATCACTCCTGTTTTTACCAAATTGAAAAAAAAAAAATCCAGAAAAACCAATGTATCAGCAGCAGTAATCAATCAAATGGGTGCTGGGTATTTCTAAATATTGCAGTGGCAGTGACAGGTATTTAAAAAGATAATTTTAGGAGCATATGAATAAAAAGATTCACCACAGTCCTATTGTGATGATTGTTTACAGTGACGTTACTGACAGGTTCCCTCTGATCTGATTTCAGACTTGCATCAGTAGGCTACTGAGTAGGTAACCCTGTAAGTATGAATCTTAAGGTTAACCGGGAACAGTTATCTAATGTAAATGCAACACAACTGTTCTCAAAACTGCCAGTCGAACCATTGTTCACATTCTTGTCATTTCCCATACAGAAGCAGCACCTTCTGTTAAGTCAGTAAGTGCTGCAGTCCAAAATTAGGTTAATGGCATCAAGGTTATTAAAACATAAAATGTTTACCATCAAGGTTTGTAAATATTAAAATTATTAAATAAATAGGGGATCAAGGCCAGTGGGATTGGAGAGGAAAGGTCTGCCACTCTGCTTTTTCATCTGTATACTTCCCCCTCCCTTCTCTTTTTCATCTCACTCCTCTTCCACCATCTCTCCAGAACTCAACAGGAGATCAAAGGATGCTCCACCCATTGTAACTCAAGCCATAGGCTGCCAGGCTGGAGCACACAGCCAGGGTGCAACTGCAGGGAAAGCGAACACAACTGCACTTGCAACAGCAACAGAGATTAATAATTTTTAAAGGGTAGAAGTCACACATTCACTGGTTTCACTATTAAAAAATGGAGTCTGTGGCTTACTCACCAAAAACAAGGTTAAAACAAATCAAAGTATTCACTTATTTTAAAAAACTCAGAAGCTTGTTTTCACTCTTCTGGGAAATTACTATTTTTTGAAACCTGATAGTTCTCTTTAAATGTTTAAGTTTATATTCAGCATGATTCAGTCTAATTTTTATTAACATGTCTGCAAGTGCCACAATACCCTTATCCTTTTCAAGCTGTTTGAATGCAGGATTTTTTTTTTCAGCGGTTTTTTTTTTTTTTTTTTTAAGTTTAGCTGGCTGTTCTATAATTTGTCACCTTTTGTCTTCTTTCAGCAGTATGTCATTAAGTCTTTAATTTGGCGTTTCCTGTTGTCTGCAGAGGGATATATGCTGTTTTAAATCCAAAGGACTGCAGACATAGATGGTGGGTAAAATCTGTGAACCATAAGTAAATTCTTATAAGGAACATACAAAAAAGATTGTTCTTCAGTCAGACTTAAGCCATTACTTGCTTCAAAAGAAGAAAAGACACAAGTTAAGAAAAAGGCACCGCCAAAGACCTTCTGCCCAAATGTGCATCTCCATGAAGTTTCCTGCTGAGTGCATATGAATGCACTGCGCTCTGGGAAAAGGATCCAAATAGGATTTCAAACATCCAAAAATTTTAACTCTAACATTTAGGTATTTCACCATGCTGCTATTCATTCATTCACTGATTTTTTTTGTCTTAGTTTAAAGAGATGCTAAACAAAAGGAGAAGAGCTCTACATGTATTTACATTCCAAAACTAAGCTCCCCTTACCACCCCCTTAGTCTGTCATCCCTTCATAGCTAAACAAACCGTAAAGTCTAGCTGTATGTCCTTCAAGCAAAGTCACAAACACAGTAAGAGAAAAGTTTGGTCTTTCATTCTTGAAAAAGACGAAAAGCCGTTTTATTATAGCTGCCCATGTTGTTTTGACTACAAACAGCATTGCATTCAGAGAGTAAGCGCAGACTAAACGGGCGAAGGCGTGGGATCAACTTCTTTTACTATTTTGGCTCTACTAAGCTTTGCTCTTTGACAATTTCACTGTCATTAACAGCCTTCCCTGTCCTACTGCTGAGACGGGCTCTTGTATACAAGTGATACATTCTGCAGGACTGTTTTGCAAACAAAACCAGAGGATAAATATTTCACCATGTAAAAAGCAGGCAGGGACAACTGTTGGCTGTCTGCAGCAGAAGGGTTTCCACAGAGGGGAAGCATGGCAGACCCGCACGCTGCAGGGCTCGCTCCGCAGCTGCTGGGTGCTCTGGCCAGGGCTGGGCACACGCTGCAAACTCCGCAGCCCACAGGTTCTGCTCATTTCTGACACACCGATGTTTCCCACACAGTACACAACACACAGACTAGGGTCTGTACCTCTCCCAGGGAGCTGAAAATCTAAGTAACATTAAAAAGGCACGTTGGGCCATTGGGAAACTCCACAATACTTTCCAATTGTGCTGAATGCTTACTGGCACACGAGTGCTCTGCTGTGGAAGAGGCAAAATACCCTGTCTGAAGCAGAGGAAAGCATGAGAACAGCATGGGGATGCACTGCTGGATTAACAAGGAAGTTCCTTCACAGAGAAAAGAGTGCATTTAACTGGTTTTTGTAAAAGGATTCATAATGAATTATGCTATCTTCTGTTTGTGAATCGTATTTTAAACCTTAGCATAATATGTACATTTGAAAGCTTTTAAACATGGAAGTTTTACTATAAAGCAATTTAATCTCATTGTGAACATGGAAAATGATACATAGAATATTGTATGTACCAAACAAGGCCTCTTTGATGAGAGTGGTAAACATCATTTCTGAAGCACTTCAAATTACATTTTTTAATATTACAACGACCTGTTGAGATCACAGTAACAAGAATGTTAAATTGAATTGCACCCTGTTCACAGTTTCAGTTCTGGTGAGACCACTGCTGAGTAGCACCTCCTTTATGAGCATTAAACAGGTAATAACACTTCTCTTAGGCCAGTGTTAAAATATGTTAGACTACTGTTTCTGACTGTGTTCATGATATGGGTTTTGTTTTGTTATTCAGACTCACTCTTAAAAGACTGAAGGATTCTAGAACCTGACTTTCCACCTGGATTATTTGAAAAGGTTTTTGCCTCCTTTGCGCCAAAAATACAGGAGTTTTATGATCTCAAAAGCTGTACAGGTTGCATTGACTTCACTATATTCTGCCATCAAGTACGTGGTAGAAATTTATAATCAACATTTGCATAGTACATTTAACTGGTCATGCCCTGCATTAAGTTACATACATATCATTTTTGAAAGCCTCCATTTGTGTCTTTATTACTTCATAAATACAGTTAAGAGGTTTTTGGAAGATGTTTGCTGTCACAAACTCAAAAGGAAAATTCTCTAAAAATGGTCATAACTGTTACAGAGGCTTGTCTATGTGGGCAAGGCATTGTGAAAACATAGAAGTACTACAGTTATTCCATCCAAACTCTCCCACAGACACTTACTGAAAGCTTTTCTGTGGTTTAGCTTAATCCACTTTCAAAGTAGACTAAAAAAGACACTCTTATCCTGTCAGAGAGCTACTGTAGAAGAGCTATTCTTGATAGATATTTCGGGTTATTTCTTCATGTGGACAAGCCTTAAGGGATACCTTTCTTGGCATACTTCCTCATGTTACATCACCTACCACAATGCTTCGGACTTCTGGAAACAACTTTTTGGGTAGATCCAGGTACTCAGCATTCCCAGTCCTCTAAACACTCTTCTATACTTCTCATCTACAGAAGGCCTGGTCTGTATAAACACGTTTTCATCAAGCATTTGTACAGAAAATGTAAAGTCTGAACATTCCTCTCTCCTATCCTGAACTTTTTGCTATTATCTTTCCTTCATACAAGGAAATTTTCCACCCAAATTAAAAATAAAGTTTCCCAGCTTTTTGTGTATTTTTTGAAAAAACAAATATTAAGAAACTTGCTGTTTCAATCTAAGAAATTATGTGTTTAGAACTTCAGAAACACTTACATATACTTCAGATTTTGAATTGAAATTGCTTCAAAACCTTCAGAAGAGGAAAATAACTGATTCTGATATAGTAATCATGCTGCTAATCCAAAGCACTGTGCATTAAATCTGTCCTATGATGACAGAAAACGTGCAACTGTGCAGATATATCCATGAGGAGAGAGGCATCCAATAATTTTAAGATAGAAAATGGCAAACTCCAGACTCTCGGGGGAAAAAAAAACCAAAACAAAACAAAATGCAATTTCATACTTTCATAAAATGAAGAACTAGAGAATAGGCAAGGAAGATGTGTCTCTGTTTTCAAAAGCAGAAGAAACTGTGCCAGGCAGCCAATTCCAGTCAAAGTAACAGAACACATCACTAAATAGCCCTCATTTGTCACGTAGTACCATGCCTTACCCTTATCTGCCATCATTATCAACATCACATAAAAATGAATTTATTTCACTTAATTGCAAGTTTGGAACTCTTAACATCGAATTGCAATGTTTACTTGTGTTTCAGATGTATTACTGAATATATTGCCACATACAGTTAAAAAAGCAACACAATCAGTGTTTCCCTTTCTCCACAAATAAATTCAAGAGACATTGGCACATCATTGTTATTTGGCACATGCTAACCTACATCTGAGCACACAAAAAGCATGTCTGCTGGAAATTAATTACTCAGTCTCAGAGGATGGTAAGGCCAAAAAATGTAAAACCATTTATTAGAAAAATATTCTCAACATGACAACACATGGGGCACTGCAGAAAACAAAAGCATTCTGACATCATCACAAGGTTCTTCATGACCTGGTTTGAAAAGATGCTCACGCTCAAAGGCTTGACATGGGAAGTCTTGAAAAAAATACATGGACTCATACTCAGTGACAAAATGATGAATTTTCTGGCGTGCTCCAGTCTACATGACTTCCATCTGCTGTTTATTCATTCTCTTCACCTTCATCCACTCATCTACATTTTGTGAGAAATAGACACATTTCATGTCTAGCTGTTTTACAGTCCAGCTTCAGTCTCTTGCTTCCCTCATTCCACCCTGCACTCTTAAAGGCTTCTAACGTTTTCTACACAATACAAAATGGTTACTAAAGTGCAGAAGACTACCACAGCAATTCTAACTCTCAGATCTGATCAGTGAAACTTTATCTTCTGAAGGAGGTAAGTCAAACACCCAGCCTGCCAACCACATCCATTCTACAAAACCATTTCATCTGGCCTGTAGGACTTTCATGAATCTGTAGATCTACAAAAACATAAAGCACAATGCAAGAATGCAGACCCGAACTACTCATGGGCATGTGCTCTGTGATTGAATGCACGCATATCAGTCAGAAGTGGCATTGACAGGCTTACTCTTCCTCTAACCTAGAAAACCTTTGCAAGAGCCCATTGCAGTTCCTGAGTCCAAGATGGCTTGAAAATTATTCCTCTGCTGTCCCTATCTACTGATTGTGCATCAAAGCAGCTGCCAGAATCATCTATCTGTCTCCCCATTTGAAACAAATTTAAAGCTGTTTCTCTAAAAGCAAGTTCGCAAGCCATTAGCAATTAAGTCCCTCCATATGTTAACCTGACAACTCCATGCCAATTATCATCCTCTGCTCCTGAAATTTCAGGAGTGCTCAGAAGTGAGGAAAATGTGGGGTAAGGCTGCTTATGCAGTCTGCATTTTGCCCTCTTAATTGCCATTAAGATATCAAAATAATTATACACATCAAATCAATTTTCTGTAAAGACGCCTCCTTCATTCCATGCAAGTGGGAAGCCTCTAGAGAACGAGTTCTCCACCTCTACATGCAGGTTAGACCAAATGAAGAAAGCGTAGCCGTGCAATGTGCCTGACACTCTGTGCCTAACCGGCAGAGATCTACTTTCTATCATCCAGTTAGAAAGACAGCAGCTCTCCGTTTTAATTTAACTTTCCTACACTGAAATTCACAGTTACTAAAAGGCAGTAGAATTCAGTGGGAGCAATGCACAGTGCAAAACAGGTGACAAATCCCTGTTTTGGGACTTCATTCCTGGTTCAGTGGCCAGTCTTCAAAAGGTGTTTAGGCATCTTCAGAAGAACGATGTCAGAGAGTATTCACAGCAGAGTAGCCTTGGGTAGGTCAGAATTCCTGCCTCAGTAATGAGCGATTATGAAAGCACAGATTATTAACATCAGTCAGCAGACATGACACCTGATCTCATGCTTTTCTGATTACCTGCCCCAGGACACCTTTGTCTGGGCCAAAGGGTATTTAAAGGGAGGAAAGCAGCTGCAGCTGTAGCCACCACTATTTTATCTGCGTCCTGTCTGGAGTTTAAATTGTGTGTGTCATACTGACGCAAGACACTGAGATGGTTCAAGTGTTGTGCTAATAATGCTTAGTGATTTTGGCAGGAATCCAGGAACACACTGTACAAAGGAAAAGCTAGACAGTCTATGACAATTTTCAGTGGCTTATAACTTGTTCAAGTCTCCAAAACTTTCCACGGAGCTAGCAAAAGACTCCCTCCTACTTTCTACCTTTCTTTTGCAGGAAGGGAAGTAAACAGAAGTAGCTGGAAGTAAACAAAAACTTTTTAAACTGAGAAGCACTAATATTGAAAGAACTAACAAAAGTACAGCAAATTTGCACTTCCCCTGAAAAATTCAGATGTCATCTCCATGGTAAAACAGCAGCAAAACTCCATTATAACAGTCAGTTATCAGCCTGCAAACCCCTATGAGACTTCATCTTGTAAAATCCCTGTTCTATAAGACATTTGTAAAAATACCAGAAATTGTTCAAATGTGAAGGACTTCTTATGTGAACTTGTTTTACTGGTAATATCCACCAAGATAAAATCTCAAAACAACTAATTGTATAGCGCTCCTCATAACTCTGAAACATCATGTACAGTACCACACATAAACAGGGCTCACCTGAGTCTTCAGGAGACTATCACTGTGTCACTTAATACAATAGAGCTCTTAATTACTTAACTTTTGCTACTTGCCACATATACTTTTGCAAGGCTTTTTAATTCAGAGGGAGAAAGAAAAAGCTACAGAAACGACCAATCAGCTTAACGACAGGAAATTCATTACCGTATGACAGTCTGGAACCATTGGCCGAGCCAGCAAAAAGCTGAGATTTTCAAAAAATGTTTTTCTCTATATAAGCCTTGAATTGACCTAGTTAGAACCTTAAACAGACCTGGAATCCTCTGTAAACTTTTAAAGGTCTTGCCTGCAGAAATACATTTGCACAACTATCATCCCACAGTTGTGTCTAGTCCAAGCTGTAACAAACTGACAAACACCGGGAGTAAGGGTTCCCAGAAAAGAAACTTGTTTAGAAGTTTTAAGTCTAAGTACTTTAATGCCCGGTGAGTGACCTTAAGCAATTTCAGAACTCAGTTCTCAAGAGGAAACTGTGACAAAGACAAAAGTTGTTTTATACTGTCCAGAAATGGGTTGTAAGAAAGCAAGCATCATACCAATTCAAGCTTTGGACTGATCACTAACAGAGTCCAAAAGACTGATCTCATTGGTCTTTGACAGCTCTCCAGATTTAAAATGTAATATCCCAAGATACAGATTGTATACAGCACAAAGGAAAAATGCAGCACTTAAGATTAATAACAAATACTTCAAAATCTGTGTCAAGCATTTAGTTTCAGGTAGACAAAAATTCCCTCATGTTTCTAATTTGGCAGGACATTAAGCACAGGCAATACTCCTAACACCTGTCATACATAACTGAGTTCTTAAAGTGGGCTCTGTCGTGCACAGCGGCAGGTAAATTGGGTTTTCCTTTTTTCCCCTAAGACCACCATGACTCTCTCTCCCTAAATAAAAAAAGGCAAACCAGAACATGGAATAGAAGCCTTAAGCATTTTCACATCTTTCTCCTATTAAATTTTCTATACAGAAACAGATGATAAAAGAAGCAGGGGACTATCCTGTGGAAAACCAGAAGCAAACAAATAATCTGGGGGGAAAAGCCTATATCAAAGTTCTTCTCTGGGAGATACATGGACCATAATATGATCACTGAATAAAGCCCATGAATTTTCAGTCACCTCAGCAGACTAAGCTTTAACTGGTGTTCTTATAACTAACCTATGTCCCACCATCCTGTACTGCACATCATTTTTTGGTATTCATTTAAAATCTGACAATTTTGTGTTAAAAAAAATAGCTTCTAAAACATATCATGCCTTGAAAATGTGATTCCACCACAATAGATCTGTCTTCACGCTCTGAATTATTCACAGACAATATCCTGTTCATCTCAATACAATTTTTATTCTTACAAAAAGCAAACAATACAACTGGGGGAGGGGGGACGGGGGAAGCTGTATCCCATCTTGTCATAACCAGTCCAAAGCAATTCTACATCAGGAGATTCCTCTGGATATTACTTAGACTTCCTTAATGAAATTCAGGTGTAATCCCTAAGGCTCTATAGCGAAGAGTATCTTTAGCTCAACTACAGAACATGGTATTTGCCAAAAGTGGATTAATTATATTTAGATGTGTCTACTATGAATACCAAGTCTAGAGCCACAATTTAAAATACATTGCAAAATCCACTCAACTTAAAATTCAGTAAAGAACTAATTACAGTTTATAAAATACACTGGGAAACACTCTGTAAGATTAGGAAGACTTCGTTTCCATTAGTTTTAGTTTTATTAAGGTCAATTACAATACGAACTCCTGCTCTTGCCCTCTTCCAAGATTAATGTAATAGAAGTTTTCTGAAAATTACCTATAGCAAATGCCAAGCATAAACCCCTGCGATCAACTCATGGTCACAGAAACAGATTCTAAACTTAAACAGCAAAATGCTTTTATGGACCACAGAAAATACTTATGAGGAGAAAAATGTTCGATTCTACTCCCAGATTGCCACAATGCCATACAGTCTGTGATGTGATCCACAAGGGTCTTCCATTAGCACACAGTGGTGCCCAACAAAGATTTGTCTCTTAATTTGCTCTCTCCCTCATGCTTTTCCTGAAGAGAATACTTTATACATTGCTAATATTTTGGTAAGGTTTTATGTTTCTTCAATAGTTTTCATGCAGTCTAGATCAGGTGCAAAGCACAGATACAGTCAAGCTCTACATCTCTTCCAAGCAAATGTACTTCCCAGCAGCTTCAGTCTTCAGATATTTTTTTATTATTACTTTATTTTTTTAATACTTTCAGCCTGTCAATCCATCCTCTGCCACCTGGGACCATAACGTACTGGGTACTCAAGAGCATTCCAGTGGTTGACTGGGTCTGAGACTGCTATTTGTTGCCAGACAGTGGATGTGTATAAGAAAAGTAAAAATACTGACTAAAGGAAAACAAATTAATAGCTCTAAATGTAAAACTGTGAACTGACATCACCCTGAACAGCAGACCTTCCCTTCTTTTGTTTCAGGGAAAAAAGGAAGATGTATCTGTGCTGCACATTTCAGACAAATATCCTCAAAACCAGCTGACATTTCACTTTCAGATCTCCAAAATCCTGAAAATTCTGAGATACTGGACTTTGGACGTGTAACAGTCATTCTTCAGAGAGAAAGCTAATAAGCTACTGACAAAAAAAAGCAAATGAGGCATCTATAGAACCAGTTAATGCTTGTGTTTTTGCATGGAATCTTAGTGCCATGAAAAAAGGTACATCGTTGTGAAATGCCATCATGACAGCAATCTTGAGCTTTTCCATGGTCACTAAATCAACTTGCCATTTTCTTACACAGGCACTATAAAAGCTAACACAAGTGCTGATGCCCCATAACCAATGATACACTGAGCGATACACTACCTGAGATCCTAACTGACGGTACTCTCGTGCTGCATGCCTATCTGTATCCAGATTTTAAAAGGTTACAATCAATGGGGGGGGGTGTGTGGGGGGTGGTACAGGTATGGGGACACACAGAAGAATTAGTGCTGACAGTCCTTGATTATCTTACCACAAACTATACATTCTTAAACTCTTCATTTACTGACAAAATGAAACAATGTCTTCACTTCTTTCATCACCTTAGTACGTTTATTATGCTTTTGAAAACACTTCAGATCTGATCTTCTTACTTGATTGTATGATGCCCGTCTGTGAAGGGAGGGGGCGGCTCTCAAACTAATAGAGCAGAAAAAGCCTCAACTGAATAGAGCAGATCAAATACTTGCCTAGACATAGAAAATCTAATTTAATGTTGAAAGTAATTTAAACAAGATTTGGATACAAATCCTTCAGGTAAAGCTAAGCTGCAAGTTACATGTTGCATCTACATTTACAATTCCATTATAAGTCCATATTTTGAGTATTTTCTGTCACACAGGCTGCTAACGTAGGGAAGTCTGACTAAAGTGGCAATTCATGTATTTTTGAATTTACAACATTGCTAACATGGAGAAAAGCTTCTGTATTCTTGGCCCACCTAATTTTTCAGCTATAATAGTTGATCTCTCACCATAAACCTTTACTTGCTGTAGACCTTTGTGAAGACACACAATGACCTGTGCCAAAATAATGGCTTTTGTGTATAATGGAGCAGCTGATCAATTCAGAATTGAATTTGATTTTAAAAACAAGGATAATAATTCAGTTCAAGTTCTTTCACTTAACTAGCAGAATAACATGTTCCCAGGCACCCTGCGATAAAAACTCAAACAAAAGCAAATAGATAAGAGTCAGTAGGAAAATACGAAAAAATACAGTAGTAGGTATTACCTACGGAGTTCTCTTGCCTCTCACTTACATATATCTGAATAAACAAACTGTGTTCTGTTAACAGCAGCAGTATTTTTCCCAGCTCCTGTGTTAAATTTTATAGCCTAACTTCAAGTTCTAGGAGGACAAGCTTAATATAGATCAAAAAGCAAGACCCTGCTCACTGTTTACCCAAACTGGAAAAGGAACTGCAAGGGTGAGCGAAAGGGTAACGCTGTTCTGCTTCAGCACCGCAAGGACAGAGAGAGGCACCTGTACTGACCCATGAGGTGACCAGCTGAAGAAAATAACCCCATCCCTGCTTTCCTCCAACTTAAGGTCCAGAAATAGTTAAGCTAATTCATGCACATGTTTGAACGCCAAATTCTTCAGGCTACTAATGTAACACAAAAAATATATGTATATTATTCTAATTGCAAAATGCTTTTAGAAGTTATAAATTGGTAATAAATCAAATTGTCAAAAGACTATTAGAACCTAACACTTTTCATTTTTAAGTACGTGCAGAGGAAGCTTCTGTCACCCAATTCTTGTATGAAATACGCTTTAATTTTGCATTTATTCTCACTCTGACAGCTATAGTATGCCCTAGCTTGCTGTAAAAAAACACCCCTCACCTTGTAGCAAAAAGGGATGGAGGCCTTTCCAAATTGGAAGCAACAGACACTGAATAACCAAACCAGTGCAAGCAATATAGCCAGTAGCAGTAATTACACAATAATGTAATATGTTAAATCCAAAATCAACTAGCTTTCACTGGATGGCCTTCAAACTTCTAAAAGTAATCTGCTAAGGAAAAAAGATTGTTTGCTGAGTCTTATACAAAGACTGACAGAGTAAAAAAAAATACTCCCTTACTAATATTACTCCTTATCTATTTAAAGGAGTAATGCACTTACTCTGTTACTATTTATATTGCAAGACTGGGAAGTTTTTGTAGACTCTTTGCATCCTTTATCCAGTTCATTTTATTTACAGTGTTTAGTTTTTCATTTTTGCTTTTGCTGAAGAAGCCTCCCCATGTTTGCCGTGTAGGCTGGATTTTCACAAGGTGGTTTTGATGCAGGCTTGTACCACAACAAACAAGGAGTATTTGGAATGACTTCCTGTAGTATGCCACAGTTTATTAAACCTGTGAAGAAATCAACAGGAGCAAAAGCCTTCTGAAAAAGGCAAATCTGAAAATGAGATGAAGCTGGGTAGCTAAGGTGCCCTCCCCTCGCCCAGCTGGGGCATATAGGGAACATGGTGTCCACCTGTTACGAAGATTGTCACCTTGACATCTTTCCTACCTCCCTATGACCTGGTACCTTATGGGCAGTGTCTGCAAACACACGTAGTGAGGAATAAAAGGTTAATGAAAAAAATCCTCCTCTTACTCAAAAACATCTTTTTGCAAAAGTCAGTAAGAGTAACACTCCAGGCTTTAAAAGAGACTACCCTGGTTTTTATATTTTTCACTAAAAGCCCAGGCAAAGTAAGTTTGATGGGAGAATAAAGGCAGGAAAACAAGCTGGGACAAGCTACTTTTTAGGGGATGACTAGAGGGGAAAGCAGAAAAGTTTCAACCCATCTTTAAACATGTCAACAGGGTATTTCTGTGCAAGTTATTTGAAGAAAAAACCCAAGTAAACAAACAAAAAACCCAACTCAAGCTGTTCTAGTTAGACTTACAAGATGAGTCTCCCACATGCATGGAGTGAAGCTTCCCACACAGCCCTGGCCACTGGCATCTCGTGCCGGCAGCCCGCTCCTTGCCAGGGGCACCAGTGGGACTGACTTCTCCACACAGCTGCCTACTTCCACATGTGCAGGAGCTTAAGTGTCTTTGGGATACTGACATCAGGATCTTCAACATAAACCAACCAACCAATTTTACAAGTCCAGTTTCAAATAAAAGCTCAAATTAACCACAGGTAAGAGGGATGCATATTCACAAGTGACTGTGGTCCACGGCAGCAGTAGCCTGTGCACAGACTGCACAAACCATTCATCGATCCATTTTCTCTTACCTAGATAACTACAACATTGTACTGTCTTTATCTGCCCACCCTGACACTACACAATCTTCTTGTGCAAACACCCTGCAGCCAAAATCCTACTCCCAGACTAAACAAAGGCATAAAATCTAAGATCTGTTATCTCCAGTTTTCTACAGTTTTGCCCCTCCTTATCAATTTGCTGTTATCTTACAACAGACACAACTCTTGGCAGTAAAGACGCTAGCTGTCATCTAGCATACATTTCACAAAAAGAAAATGAAAAAATAAAAGGGGGGGGGGGCGTGGGGCGGGCAGGGGAGCTGCTCGTTCTTTCAGTATTTTTTCCTGTAGAAATGATTGAAAATGATGGAGAAGAGTGGTAGTTCTCTCCAGAAACTCCAGACATGATGCCAGAATACTGCAGCTGGGTATTTCTGTGGAAGAGCTAAACACCTAAATGCCATCACAGTTACAGTTCTTTAAAAACTGACATTTCTCTGCACACCCCAGACAGGCCTTGTCCCTGTCGTGCCATGTGCAGTGCCCTCGCCGGGCTGCCACCTCCAGTTCTGCATACACAGAAAGAAACAGACCACTCTAGGCCAACACGAAAGAAAAAACCCGAAATCCTCAAAACTAGTAATGAAAAACCGTTAAATAATCAACTGTGACAGATCTTTCAGTACTATTCAGGAACCTGTATTTTAACAGCACCCAAAACCAAACACATATGCTGTGAGGATGCACCTTTAGACACTAAAAGCTCTCTTTCCAAGCAGTAGAGACCAGAAATACAGTCACTTGACAGTGTTTTGCAGACAACTTACTGAGTTTCTCAAGATACTGTGAACATGTCGTATGGTGAACTACTCTCTTTTAAGTGTGATCACTACAAAATCAGAGATGCAGGAGTAAATACACTCCCCAGCCTGGGACCTAACTGCAGCTTCTACTATCAGGGTTACTCTGGGAGGACAGCTGTATGGATTTTTTACACTGAAATGCTCCATTCTCAGGATTGAGTCCTGAACATGGGCTGTTCTAGTTCAATTTGTCCTGGAATTTATTTAAATCAGTATGTTCTTATTCAAAGCTGATTTGTTTTTTTCTACTGACAATTTTGCTAAAGTGTACAGGACTTTCCATTTCACAGTAAGCATTTTTAAAATGCACTTGACAACTTATTCTCAAAATGCACTTTACAGTTCTTCTAATGTATACAAATACATCTTAATAACTGAAATTGAGATCTGAGACCTTAGCTTAGTTCAGTCTATGGATTGTTCTGTTTCTGGATGCTGAAACAAGACTGATCACTAAATTCCCAAAACAACAGCTGAATGTATTCATCATGATTTTAGAAGTTCTCCACCCTCAAAATCATGCCATGTGAAAAATAATTTCAAATTGTCTGTAAAGCAGCCGGGAAGGCTTTAGATTTTTGTAACAGATTCTGTATATACTGACGAATTTCCCAAATGTTATTTCATACTACTATATAGTATGTGTTTATTTTTTGTAATAACACTAAAACTGCTACTGCCCTGGCTTCTTAGCCTAAAACAGGACAGCTACTGGAACAAACTTACGTACATCTAAAAGCAGCTATCACAATTTGTGAGGAAACAAGGGTATCAAAACAGGTATCCATACAACTTGCAGATGTACTTTTGTTGTTTGGAAAGACACCGGACTATCCAACCTACTTCATAAAGCCTGGTGTAACCTAAATATACCATAGCACTATGTGCCTATTTATTTAGCCATTACAAAACCTGTCTACCATCTTCTCTTTCCTTTCCTTTTTGAAGCAGAACTGAATGCAGCTCTGTGACACTTTGATAATCTTTACATATTATACAATTACATGATAATCTACACATAATTTGATACTGAAGTATCTAATCTTTGCTTCAAGCTAAAGCTTAAAGTCTGGATTTTTTAGCACAAAGTTACGTATGAAATGCTACCTTCATTTAAACGACAGAATAATGATGGAAAACAGAGAAAAAGCATTAGCCTGGATACAACAGCATCTTGAAAACTGTAATACATTAAATGATTCTGAGGGACAGTGCTCGACACAGCTAATTAGCTAGACTGATGTAAGTCACCTCATTGCAAATTCATGCTGATGCCCTTACAATGATGATTTAAAAAAAAATAATTATATATGTATTATTGTATGTATATATAATATAAATGCAAACATTTTTCCCTGCTGAGTCAATACATATTATAGAGTTCACTCTCCATGACAGAAATATACAACCTCATTAGAAAATTTGGTTCAATAGAAATAATAACTACATAGAAATGACTAATTTCTAAATAGGTATTAGGAAACTACCATTCTCAGACACTGGAAAAGAAACTTACAGAATACAACTTCTACTTCTTTACTAAGTTGCAGTCAAACTGCAGGTAAAAATATTCTCCTAGTTCATCAGACAGCACAAGATGTGAAAGTTAAACAAAAAAGGATGGTCCAAATCTGACTGGGTAAGGAAGCCATTGTCTGTTTTCTCTCTTTCTAGAGAGCTGAGGTGTCAGAGAAAACACTAGCATGACTGGAAGATATAACCCATTCCTTTTATGGCTTAAAATCAACAATCATACGGTAGCAGATCAGTCACACCACTTTCCTGCAAAATATCTTCTGAGCTGCACTGAAAGAATTTAGCAACCTTTGTAAAACTATCAGAATGATACAGCATATGTCTGCCATTAACAAAACAGAGCATAGCAGGCAGTGAAATCTTTACTGCACTTTAAATTAGCATGAGACTTGAAGTAAAAATATAGAACTCTAACCTGGATACAGAGTATGATCCCTGGGATCATTTGCACTGACTAAACTTTTTTGATTTTATGGGGTATCTGGCTGTCACACTTAAGAGAGGAATTATGACAAAAACCTGATGACCAAGCTATATCGTTAAATAGTAATTACTGGTAACAATTGCTGATGGAGAGCTGGAGAACATGGATATCTCTTAATATTCCCTGCAACTAATTGTTCCCATCAGCTAAGAAGAAAATGTATGCTTCTACACAAAAGATAGTTCCAAATGCCTTTCTTCCTAACCATTTTGATTGACTGAAATCTGAGTATAAACTAAGACAATCAACAAATATATTCCAAAACTAAAGTACAGGGATTAACTTGTTAATTCAGAGAAAAAAATATCTAGACTTACATTCTATAGTACTCAGCACATCCCCTGTCATAAAGTAATGTTTTTCTCCCTGTCATAATTTTGAAGACTTCAAAATGCACACCCTATGATTTCCCTCATTATAGAAGATGTAGTTTTATATGATATTAAAATTACATCTGAATAGCATTTAGCAGAGCTGCTGATAGGTTTATTTATCTACGTAGTTATTTTTTTTCAAGCAAGATTTCTGCAGATTTTCCTTTTTCTCTAGTTTTAACACCAGTTCCCCAAACAGAATGAATTTGGTCAGTCCAGTTCCCTTAAATTCAACAAAATATTCTGTTAAGGAATAATAAATGTCTATCTGCCTGAAGAATTCAGAGCCAAAAATCTACTTTTTAAGAAAATATTCTCATTGGTGATAATTAGATTTTCTGGCCACATTCAGAACAAGCACTTTAGGCTGGTGGAATAAACTATGGCAATCTACGTGTTTACCTCCCTATATTGCTCCTAAAGCAGCTGGGTTTTTTCAAGTGCGACTTTACCATGGTGACCTGGGACCAGGGAACTGTGGCACTGAGCAGAACGCCATCTTCAGCTAGCAGTTACCATAAATCCTGAATTTTTTTTCTTTAGGAAAGCCTGTAAGATTTCCATTACACCTTTTCATCCCCCTACCCTAGCTAGCTTTCCACCCCAGTTTGAAAGGAGAGCTTTCAGTTCTCTTGCAGAACTTTTGGGATTCATTTCTATTCTCGAAACAGTGAAGAAAAGGCAATAAAAATGTGTCCAAACAGCTATAGCAAAGTATCTCGAAGAACATGGGTTTTGTGTCACCTTCCCAATACAGGACAACTTCTTACAGTAAGATTCTAGTAGTTGTTCTGCTCCAATTTTAAAGGTTGCAATTCTTCAGCTTCATGAAGAAATGAAATTATTCATTTCTCTTCCAATACCTTCAGAATCATCTGAGAGAAGAACTCCAGAAAATAATAACAGTATTCCATGCACAAGTTTCTTCCCATTGTTTAATGTCATTAATTCTAATTTCAGTCACTACACATTTCAGAACAGTCCCTTCCCTTCCTTAATATTCTTCAATAATTTATAGACTGCTGTTCCTTCTTAGTCTACATGTACCTAAGCTGTATATATTAAGCCCTGCTACTCATTCCTCACAAATCGGTCTCAGCATCCTCTCTAACCTGGGGTCAATTTGTATGCAAGAATGCAGGCAGTTATTGTCCTGGCACTGAAACGTTTGAAAGTGTCTGGGCAAGATATGCAAGGTGATCTTGAATACTGTTGTGTATGATTATACTTCATTCTTGGATAGGTCAGAGATGTTTCACTTGCTCAGTGAGATTTATTGGCAGCTATTACCAGGATTTTAAAATACTTTCTGAAGGCTTTGATTACATGTGTCTTGTGCTATTACCTCCCAGGTTTTTTAGAAGTTGTTACGGATACGTTGCCAGAGGTTCACTAGCCATTCACTCATTCATTAGCAGTAGCACTACTGTATTTAAAAGATGCTGTTAGTAAGTTGCACCTCTCTCACTTACAAATTTAGGACCAAAAACCCCTGACTCTTCTGAGGAAACAGGCAATGACACACGTAATGTCTACATATTTTCATACGTTGTTACAAACGAGTCTTCTTCCAGTGTTGGGTACTTCCATGAATTTTCTTCACATCAAGATATCTATTGTTGTCTAGTAAAAGACATACCTATTAGTAAAATACATGTTTTTAACAGGGTGAAGTGCACTTCCATCAGACAGATGATAACCAGCTCCACGACTGATGATTAAAACATTTCATCAGCATTTAACCCTTTAAGTCTTTAATAATTGCCAATTTTGGATCCATTTCACTCTTAGGAGCCAATACTTTCACTAAGATGGAACTAATAGATAGAAGCAAGCTGCAAGTAGTACAAATGTCTCTTAAGTACATATGTTATTCCTCACTCCTATATGCTCCAGAAGCTGGTCATTTTCTTCCCTTGTCAGTTTATATTTCTTCCTCTCCTGGATAGCTTTCAACTATGTGACAATGAAGAAATCAAACACCAAAATAGCATCAGCTACATATCCTCTGCATGACAGTGTAATTTCTTCTGCCCTAAGGCAGTGTCTAGCACTGAAATCATAGACTGTTTACTTCTAACTGGTGTTGGATTACACCAAAGACTTAACTCTTGCTTATATAAAACTTGCACAAAGACCAATTTACTCACGATGGTTCTATTTAGAGTCCAAGCCAGCAGTCCTTTTTACAGCCAAGGCAGCGAAGTAGCTAACAGAACCCTAGTTGTCATGCACAATTACGGAGGAGCTCAAGCCCTACTGCTACTTGTATTCCTATACATAAGAAACAAGAAAGCAAACATCTATGCATATTCATTCTTTTTGGTTTAGAAGCTGTTTAGAATAGTCATAAATTTAATATTTTGAATGAAATTATCACCAAGATTTTTTAAAGTATTTTTATACCTAAAACCTAAGGTATTTGAAACAGATCTTTCATAAGTTAATTCAAAAGCAAATATTTGTATGAAAGGGTCTCAGATATTAGTATTTCTATGCTCATCTGAATTGGGATGCATGAATTCTGATAACCACATTGAGAACCTAAGGGGGAAAATATGAATGAAAATGCAGCAACAGGCACTATGACTTCCAAAAGAGGAAGAAAATCAAATTATTAGCTATATCTGTTACGAGCAACCACAGAATTGCAAGGTAGTTGCAGACAGAACCAGAGCTGAGAGGAAAACAGCATTCATGCAAGTCATGTAGGTTAGAAGAACAGCACTCCATATGCACTGCTGCCTATGTAATTTGGCACACATGAGCTGTTTCACCCATGCCCACGGAGCTGTCTGTCACTTAACCAGATGAAGTTGCTGGTGACTACCCATTCACTGTCACCAAGAAGTGTTTCACATCATCATGAAGAGTTTCACATAGTAATTCTTTAGCCAAAATGGTTCCTTTACAACAAACTTTTCAGATACATCTGTAACAGTAAATTAAACATGTCCATGAGTATATTCCAGGGAACTGAGGCCAACTAGTACAAAATGACATGTGTCTAGGGTGGTAAACTCCCCTAGTCTGCAAAACGGAGTGGCCTCACAGAAACTGCCTTTTGGGAACGATTGCTGGAACACTGACTACCAAACAGCATCCAGGAATTAGCTCACTGGTTTTGGCATCAAGTTAATCAGGGTAATTTTCTGTAAAACTTTTAGTTTGGAGATAGCTAAGGAAATTCAAAACGTTCCCCGGTCCAGTCTGAATCTACACAGAGAGGAACTGCAACCCATCAAACTATCTTCAGCTGGTAGGGGGAACCAAGGTTCAATGCAATCTTAAATATCACTGGGCAAGAGTGGAGCCCAAAGCCGAGGAAACAGACACTACTTTGTTAGTGCAGTGACAAGGCAGGTAAGGAACAGCGTATTAAAAACTGTTTGTATGTCTGAGGAGAGGGTCCAGTTAAAAACTTAGGTTTTCACCCACACAGTGCAGAGGGACAAAGAAATGATCCTGTCCCTGTGTCATAACCTGCATGGTTATTCTACTTAACATGGTTACCCTGCTTCGGGGTAGCAGTCCCAGCCTACCCTGTTTCTTCAGCCTGCCAAAGAGGTCTTGGAACAAGCTAGCGACAAACGATGCCCTAGTCACCAGCCAGGAACAACGAGGAGATAACCGCGACCTTCACACTGTGAGCTCCTAGATCTGATGAAGCCACAGCCCCAGAGCAGGGTGTGTCTCACATCATTCAGCCACGGCTGACTCTCGGAACGCATGTATTTCACAAAACTGTTGTTTTGCTGGGTGCATTTCACTGTCCTTCTGCATACAGTTCAGGTAAGTAATTTGGGCCATATTCTATGACATTGCTTAAGGCTGCACTATTTCTTATATAATACAGTTTATGACAAAGCAAAATAAAGCAGGAGTTTCCACTTCTCTGCACTGTACAAGATTGTCCACTATACTAGGAAATTGTTCTGTCGTATTTTGGGAGATCTCTGTACTGTCATTGGTTATAATCTCTCTCACACAAACTAGCTTAATTAACTTACATAAACTCAGTTTTCTTTAGCAAATTTTGCATGCTTGGGGGCAAATTTCTCTAGCATTTTTTAACATCTAAAAATCTACAGTGATGCTCTTTATCTTAGATAATGGATAGAAATTATAGTGTGCAAAAAAGCATTCTAATCACCAACACTTACCTACAATTACTCTGTGCAAGTGTTTCGCTATTGCTAACCATCTTAATAAGCACCATCTCCTGCTATTAGCCATTATGAAAATGTATCTTTTTCATATTACAATAACAATTATTTTTATATAGTTATTTTGAAAGTAAACCCCACAACTTCTGTGTAACATGAACAGCTTCAGTGTATTAAAGTTATTTGAAGCAAGCAGTGATTTTATGGCATATTTCCAATTCCCAGACTAACAAAATACACAATTCAGCTTTTATTATACCTGAAAATTAGGACCAATTCCATAGTTAGCAACTGGGGCCTTTAACCCACCGTTTATCAATGACTGTTAAGAACTTAGGTTCAAAGGCAATTTCTACACAACAATGTAATTTCGTAAATGACATCACGACATTAAACAGATTTTAAAATAAATGCCTTCAAAAGTCAGAGTCCATTAAAATTGTTCTTACTCTCTCACTCTTCTGGAACAACCTCCTTCTTTGACATCTACAGTGAATACAAAATCCTGAAAAAAACATGAAACGCCAAGAGTATCCCACGTGGCCACCCCTAATTCAACAAAGTCAGTCTATTTTAGTGAAAGAATGTAACAAGCCTAATCTGAGAGCCACTATCAAAAAGTGTTTAACTTCAGAACTGCAAGCCTAATCTTTTGCTGCTCAGCATGCACCAATTAAGGCCCTATAAAGAAGACACAACTACAACCACAAAAAAAATTCTATTTCAAATTACTAGGACACAGAGAGGAAACACCATCTATCATCTGTCTACTAGAGTTCCCAGTAATGATGACCTACAACCCTTCCCGTTCATGTTGTAACACTCAGTCTTTCTCATCCTTGTTACGTTTGTATTTCTGGGAAATATCTAAACCCTTTAAAATCATCAAAACCCATAAATGTTTGCTGTCAAAATATCTATTTGGGATTGAGTATTCCAGGTTTCATTTTAGTCTTTCTGATCGCTGAAATCTACACTTGAAGAACAGTTTATAGCCATTTTGTAACATGTTACTAATTTATAAAACTTCCAATGTATATTTTTATAGCATAAAAAAATTCTACAGCAAAAATAACAATTAACTGAGACTTAGCTTATAAAGTATGACTCCCTACACCTAGAAAGTTAGGGTTATAAAATGGAAATATGATCAGCCTACTCTCTGACATTGTTGGAGATTAATCTGAAATTTCATGGGAGAAAAAAAGTCAAGGGCTTTTTCAGTAACTGAAAACTATTTCCATGTTCCAAAAATCCTATTTTAGTATAAATGCACTATTCTATTATTTCAATTTTTCTTTATATTAGAAACACTATTTTCTGTATTTAAAACTGTGTCGTAAGCATAAGACAGGGATGCCATTCCTCAGCTTTTGGTCTAGTTAGTTTAAGTTGTGTGCTGAAATACAGCAATAGTGAAACAAAGGTGGTGATACAATTGAGGCAACTTGTAGAACACCACAACCCTAGAAGTTCCTATATTGAGACCACCTTATCCGCAAGTCTTCCTTTTGCTGGGTCACAGCACTCGACAATTAACATCAAGGCCCTGACACTGAATAAAGCCTCAGCTTTCATCTACTTCAGATGATCTCTTCAAAGCTTCATTATAAGATTTACGTGCACTAATTAACAGAGATCAGAGTCAATTAGCTATTTACAGGCTGCCCATCACATCACAAGGCACCTATGTTTGCAGTGATGCTGCATGACAGCAAACTAGATCAATTAATGTAACACACTTGCTTTCCTTCCTATATGTGAATCTCCAGATTTTGGTCACCTCTGAGCAAACACAGTCAAGGCTTGTTTAACAAGTAATGTTAAAACTCTTTACAAATAGGTATTTCTGTTTTTTATAACCATAACAACAACTTCGAAAAAGCACCAAGAAAAACAGTAATTAAAAAAAATAATATCAGTGTTCCATTCAAAATGGAAGATCAAGCTTCCTGCACAGCTCTTTTTTTAAGTCTAGAAGGCATTCAGAAGTAATAAAATAATAAACATGTTCACACTGCAGTCACCTTGCAGTCTCTCTGTAAAATGCACCTTCATCTTGAAGTTAGCTGGACAGCAGCAGCAAGCATGGTACCAAGCCCTGCGTTCAGACCACAGAGGTTTCACTTCCCAAGTGACTGCACTATGAGAGCATTCACCTGCTAGTTCTGTACTGTGCAGAACATTTGGTTCTTTGAGTACAGTGTAATCTTCTGTTCTCTATCAATTATAGGCTCAGTGACAAGTAGTACAAAGTCTCTACATAGTATGTATGAAGCCAATGACATTCATACAGTGGCTTCACCTTTCAGTTGAGCCAGGACATACCTAAAGTAATGTCATCTTAATTTTGCTCTATGAGAATATGCACAGAAATATAATCGCAAATAATAGTATGTATTTTGTGCTCGTATCGCAATGACCATTATATAGGTATCCCCAAAATCTATCTTGAAGGCAGACCTGAACTTCCTTTGCCTGGGCTTCAACCACAAAGAGCTGAGTTGTGACTTCAAACCATGAGCAGAATATACCTGCAGCAGTGTGCCAAGCACCAGGACATCTCAAGCTCAGTGCTACACTAACACGACTGCATGACTCCTGGTCTGCTCAGAGTACAGCCACAGTCTTCCTACAGCTGCCTGGAAAATCCTACGTAGACGCAATTTTCATCTTTGCCTGATTTGACACATTATGTCTTCTTTGATCTTATCTATCTTGATAGCTTTTCTTGGTGGGATGCTGAAAACTGGTTACTGCATGAGACTTCTGAGTGGGTTTTGTTTTCTTAGCTTTATATCATATTAAAATTAAGCTAATTGACATTCTGCCTGTTAAGTATCATCTCAAGTTCTCTTACAAGTGGGGCACACTGAAATTTTCAAACAGCAGAAAAACTCTGAGAGGTTGCAAAACCACTGCTTTACCCAATGAGACTGACTTTACAGAACTATTACTCAACTTGCCATGGAATGTGAAAATCACTTGTGCATTTTTTTAATCAATGAAGTAAATAAATAAAAAAAATCTGCTGATGTTAATGTACATGCATATCTGAACAATTATGATAAATACGACTTGCATTAATATATGTACACTTACACATAAAATATTATAAATGAAGCAATATTGATCAAAGGGATCTAGCCAGAGCAAAAGAGGGACTATGTGAGGTGCGATGCCTCCAGTCACAATGACTGCACACGAGTGGCTTCAGAAAGGAGTAACATGAACTGCACATAGCCTTACTGAGCTCTAAACTGCTCACCAGCTTCAGAGCTGGGGCAGGGGCAGGTGACTACGGAGCCTGCCAGGCTGACCAGGTGCATTCCTCCCCTCCTGCAGAGAATGACAACCACTGTTCCAGCTCAGAGAACTGATGAAGCTACACCTTCAAAAGTAGTTGGCTCTCTTGACCTGATTATGATTGTAGGTTCATTAGTCCAAGACACTTGGGTAACATCACATTCATATAAGAACATTCCTATTTTTGCCTTACTAATCAAGTGCTGTTCCAAGGCTGGCTCACACTGACTGACAGCAACTGACAGCAACTCAGATCGTGCTGATCCTCTGTTTCTTAGAATTAAGCTCAAAAAAACTGGAAAGCTCAACGAACTGTCCTAGGAAGCAAGACTAAGATACTCTAACCTTTATCTACCTTTAAGATAACTCTTAAAGATAAGAGACATAAATAAATTAGAGGTGAAAACATTTTTTAAATAAAAAAAGATTGAGGCTGAGATGATCAAGACCATCTTAATAAGGGGGAATATTTCATATTTTTTTTAAAAAAAGCTAAATCCATCCAGCCCTCAGCTTATTAAGGATTTCAAAACCCTTAATAAAAAAATACATATAATTTCACCCCTCAGTTTATTAAGGATTTCAAAAACTTAAAATACTTTGTTAATTGCCCCTAAATATGGTCAAGTCCTTTTCTTCAGAAAAATGAAATCTCAAAACATGCTTTGCACAGAAGATTCTGGGCTAGGGGCTACTTCATAAATACTTTTATTTTGGTTACCTGTTTGGCTTGGTCACAGTGCACTTGCACATCATCACCCTTTCCACATCTACAGAAAAGCTGAGAACCCAAGAAATCACCCCCTAAACAAGTCCAGGCTGTATGAAGACCACCACAGCATGGCAGAGAGGACCATCAAAACACTTCTGATTCCAAGGCTTTTTTTTCCTGGATAGCAATCAGCAGCATTGCCTTGTCTTGCACCTTCTATTTTAATAAACACCCTCACATGTAGCTTTAAGTATATTTTATCTTATTTAATGGAAGTACCCATGATGCCAGGTATTGACTATAAAACTAGGCTACTTCATACTCTGTAAAGATCAGTAACTTTCGGCAGTGTTTTCTTCACAGACCACTTTTACATCTTACTTTTCACAGTGATACAGCTGAATCAAGAAAATGCTATTCACAAGTACCTGTTTTTTACAATGCTTAAGATAATGCATTCAGTTTGCAAAGTTCTTTAGAAATCTGAAGACTTCTAAAGTAAAACAGTCTCAAAAAGATTTTGCATTTAGTGCCCAACAAGCCTGTGCCTCAGAAACATCTGCCCACTCCCAGCTTTGACACACTGTACCTCCACAGAGTCAGCCAAAGCAGCAGCACTGTTGCAGGCTCTCATGTAAAGGGAAAAGCCAGAAGAAAACAGCCAAGCAACTAAGTGGAACCTCTCCTTGGGAAAGTGGTACTACTTTGGTCTTGATACTGACCTTCACCAAGCACAGAATACATTTTCTGCAAATATGCAGTAAAAAGCAATGAAATTAAGAGTATGATAAAAAGGATGAGGGATGAATCATAGAATCATTTAGGTTGGAAAAGACCTTTAAGATCCCAAGTCCAAGCATTAACCCAGCACTGCCAAGTCCACCACTAAACCATGTCCCTAAAAGAAGGCAGCAGAAGCAGTCTGCTCTAACGGGGGAAGGTATCAAGAGGAACCTGAAGCCTGTCCTCGCTTTGGAAGGTCCAAGTAGCTGGCACAGTCAGTTTGATTGCTGAATCCTGACAAGGCTTAAATGAGTCTCACAGGGCTTGTTTTAGCAGCAAAGTTATGTACAAGG
Organism: Falco rusticolus; assembly: GCF_015220075.1. NCBI lineage: Eukaryota > Metazoa > Chordata > Aves > Falconiformes > Falconidae > Falco > Falco rusticolus. The sequence continues at coordinate 66,006,244 of NC_051210.1, read as the reverse complement.
GTAAAAGTTCCTTCCCACAAAACAGGAAGCTTCGGCCAAAAGGGAGGCAGAGCAGTGCCATGCCACTCTTTCCAGACACAGGAACCCAGGGAAAGATCCACAGGGTCCAAAACACCACCACAAAAATCCTGCCTCTTGTCTATTTACCATCACACATAGAAAACCAAAGGCAAGTCAGAAGAACAAACTAGTTTAAAAGTTGGAGTTTGGAGATTAATTTTTTTCCCCCAATTACGTTGCACTGTGAAAGACAAAGATAATATAGCAACTAAGCTAACTATAGTTTCTTGAAATATCTCCTCTGGGCTTTGATCACTGGACTCAAATCCCTCAGGCCAGTTCTGTATGCCATACTTATTATTGCAAGGGCATCTAAGCAGAGATGCTTTCTCACACCCAGCCAGGTGCTGCTACTCTTCTCATTGGAGCTGGGCAGAGAGAAGAGCCAAGCAGCTGCACAACTGCAGTGATATGTGATTGACTAAGCCCTTCAGAAAAAAAATTTCTCCATAATTTTCTAAAACCTGAGCCAAGGACTTGGGTATTTTACTTCATTTTCAGAATCCTTAAGAATGGTTCTGAGGACATTTCTTAGAAGAGCAGATTTTGATTACAAGTAATGTTATGAGAAGCTAATACTATCGATTGAGAAGCTAATACTATCGATATTCAGAGGAAATTCATACTGAAATATGTATTTAATCTTACTGTAAAAACTTCTTGAATAGACCAGACTACATTCGCAAGACTGGAACTCATGATTCAGCTTCCACAATTCATGTCAGTCATTTCTGCCTTAGTGCAAAATGTTGCTCAGTTTGCCCAAAGAAAGTCTGCAGTACTCTCTATTTTACTGAGAGGAGGATGACTTTGATGTTTTGGAGTTAGACGAAAAGGAGGCCTGTTAGCTGTTTTTTCTTTTCCTAGATATTTTAATAACATTAATTTCTTCTAGGTGATCGAAGGGAAACAGTGGGATTTTTTTTTTTTTTACAGTGTTAAAAAAAAAAAATTACTATAGATTGTGAAATCATTAGAAATCTGAGAGAAGACAAATCAATAGTTTTCCTGCTAACTGCAATTGCCATAGGTTAGTACTGCTGCTCGGTCTCCTCCTCCTCCTGTTTTCCCTTTTATATTATCTGGGATGAGCAGATTAGGGGATCAGTCCTCAAGTATTCTCTTAATCCTCTAAAATCTCCTGTGTCTCAAGTTCCTCTCTCCTTTCCTAGCTGTCTTGTCCCTGGTCTATGTTGAGCTGGAAAGCAGCTTCCTTCAGGATGCTATAACAGTCATTACTGGTACAACAATGCAGTTTTTCCTCTCACTAGTTTAGTTTCCAGTGTCTTAAGAAAATTAAAAAAGAAAAAGCCCACAACTAACCTCCCAAAACCCAAACTCCCAACAACAAAAAAAACTGGAAAAAAAAAATTCTTGGCAGCATTAAGGGGATACGGCATGGTTGAAACCATTAGGATTTGAAAATATCAGGAAAATTAAGGCTGCTGTTATCTACAGTAAGCAATAACCACTGCAAATAATAATAAAAAAAAATTTAAAAAAACCCCAACATCTACAGAAGATTGATTCTCTGAGATAAGTAAGGTCTGGGATTTCTCTGATGACTTCTGAGCTATTCCCTCCTTAGTGACCTCTCCCTCACTCAGAAAGGAAAGGAGAGAAGATTAAAACCAAGATGAATCACACAGCTAGGCTGAAGTGATTCTGCCCCAGAAGTTTTTGGCTCAACTACACAACCCTGCACTGCAACCCATTAAATGCTTAGCCTTGTATACAAGAAAGAAGATGAACACAGGATTTCTTCTCGGATTAAATTTGTGCCCAATCACATCTGTGTGTCATTCACTTACTGCCACATCTTCAATAAAATGAAGATGCTTTCAAAAAGGCACACCCTCTCCAGAACAGCAATAGAGGATGTTGGTGTCAAAGGGGATCAACGTCTCCATATATTAAACCACAGATTTCCTCGTCTGAAGTGACAATTCCGTAAGACCAGTATAAAGAACAGACTGGAAGACCAGCATGAACATCTCAGAGTTAGACAACTCATTCTTTATAAAAGCACAGATCTTTTCAGCACATGAAAATTCATGCCAGATGTAACAAGTTTAGGCCTCTATTATAATCTCAATCTCCATTACTTTTAGGTATATGAGGCCAGACTTTTCATGCAATGTTATCTGCATGTATTTCAATCCTCCTGCCACTTTTTTACTTCTCCAGAAGGATTTATTATCCAAACATCTGGATCTGTTATTTTCTCTATAACCTAATGAGCAATATTTTATGGGCTCTACACCAACCTAGAAATATTGTATATGTCTGCACTACACTGAATTGAAGGTAAGAGAGAAAAGGATACTGCTTACGTTCTTCATACCTGATTGCGGTTTGTTTCTCATGATGAAGAACACGATCAGCAAAGTCTATGCACATTGTAAAGGCCTGTTCAAAACCTACTCACCTCATGATCTAAACTACTTGCAATAACTTATTATCTGATTAAAGGCTCCTCTAACATAAGTAGATAAATTTATCTTGCCCACAGGCATAAATGAGAGTGCATCTGCAAACTTACAATAATATTTATCCATTGGTCTCTTCCATAGCTCAATAACATACACTATAGAAGCATTTTAATAAATTCATCTGCCTTTTGTACTTTAGGGGAGGGGTGCAGAGAAGGAGAAAATGCAGACATCTCCAGTTTTCATGTAAGCCAACAATTTAAAAGGGGTCTATTACAGTACACTTGGCTCCTGAAGGAACTACTCGAGAACCTGTCATATGGCATGCCAAGTTCTCTTAAACTCTCTGAACAGGTTTATTATTACTGCTCTACAAAGTCTGCAACAAGTCTTGGCAGACCTACCACTCAACAAGAGGAACACTAGACCAGATGTGTTTAGAATCCAAAAGTGCAAAGTTGCCATTTTCCATTTATAAGTCACCTTTAATCTTTCTGACTAACTTTTCAAACTATAGTCAACCCAGGGTCTGGTCTACTTTAGTAAGACAGATAGATGGAAATGTAATAGGAGAGTTCAACTGTCAGGCTAGCTCTTCATTGGCCAAAACCACTTTTCTAGTACATTAATTAGTCTTTTGGTAATTGTAACTGATGACAAACTAAAATGAATAAACACTGCTGGGCTGTAAAAGTACAGTGCACAGATTACAGTATTTCAGTTGATGTTCACTGCAGCATTGTCTGGAGGATATATGTATGTATCCGTACCCATATCCAGGTTAATTATGAATCATCTTTCCCCTCCTCCCCACTCCCTCTTTTCCTCTGCCTACTAGAAAACATCTGGAATGACAAAACTATCATGTTAGAAGTGGCCAGGATGTCATTGATACTGGCTAAATGATCAATGATAACAATTTCAAAATGACAGAATCATTAATTTTCAGATGGTCATGTAATAAAATAATGTAGTAACATTTATTAAACTCTGTACTTTAAAAATGCTTCTGGCTCCCGCAACTGAGGCAGAAACAGTTTATGAAAGAAAATTGAAAATGAAGATACTGGAGCACAATTCTGCAGCAAACAATGACAGCTCTAGCAAGTTCAGGACGCAAGTAATAAAAGCATAAACATTTTTTTCATAAAAAACATGTGTGTCAGTGACTTATGGAGGTTGAAGGCTTCTCAGAGGTTTATAAAACTAGTTAAGATATGAGCAATGGAAAATATCACAGTATTTCACAAAGTGCAGACATTAATATATATATATATTTTAAGATTTACATTAGCATTTTCTAAAGAGAAAACATGTACTTTTTCACCTGGAATTCTTTACAAAGATAGTGTTCTCTTAGAAACTCAGCGATCAAATAACAAAGAGTATATTTTAGTAAATTATTATTAAGCTGAGGTAAAGTACTATGCTGTATGCAGATTAACAAAGGAGTGAATTAATCCCTGAAATATGTTGCCTGAAGGAATATCACAGATTACAATGGGTTTTGGTGATGTGTTATTTTTTTAAATGGGGGGTAGGGTTAACACCCATTTTACTGAGGTTTAGTACAAAGGGAAAAACACCAAGAATCAACAAGAAAAAAAATGTGCAGAAAAATCTAACTCCAAAGTATCTGAATTTCCAAAAATGTTGATTTACACTATTGAAGAGAATTTACATTACAGGGAATAATTGCTAAAATAACTTCACGTTTCCTTTCAGGGAATGGAGAGTCATCCATGGTGGAACTTTCTGTTTGGTTACGGAATACTGAGATTCCACAGTGCTTCTCAAGCGCAAGAAGCTGCCCCTTCCATCAGGACCAAAGATAGTATCTTCAGAAAATCTGCTTCCTGTATTTTGCATGCTACTACTTTTTCATTAAAAAGTAAACATTAAGTAACTTCAAAAATTACACACAAATTATATACTTTAGGAAGCAGTTCCATATGGTGATCCAGGAGCAGCTAAGAACACACCAGGTGCCTTTGCTTCTGTGTTTAGTTTGTTTGTTTAGAAAGGGCAGAGATCCTAGTGGTGTAACTGTAGCCCAGTTTAGTGAGCACAGAAGTTTCAAGCAGCACCTATCAATGTTAATTCCTGATCAACAAGAATTTTGAACTAAGACCCTAGCAACATTAGAAGATTTTGAACTATTCACCAACACCCACCAAACTTTCCTGCAGGAGGCTTCTGACTTTCTTGCTTACCACCAGCATTTGCATGAGGGTACCATACTCACACAGCCTGTACCTCCGGTATCTACAGCAGTGTGAATTTAGTATCTCCATTTAGATCACATGCATTGGCCAGGGAAGCAAGTTGAAATCTTAATTTAAACAGTAAAGTTTACAAGTTAGCTTCTACAAACTAGGGAGCATCTTTTGACCATTTCAGCAAAGATGGTTTCTAACAGGAAGGTAGCAAGAACTGTTTGCCACGCTGCTGTGTCTAGCATGGTAACCAATTTCAGGACATTATTTAGGCATTTTTCCCTTGCACAAACCAAGATGAGTTGCTCAAATCTGGATGACTTTATGGAAATAAGCATCATACAGTTGGTGCTCCCAACAGCTTACATACACCTATTTCATCTTCATGATAAAGATTAGCAGTTGGAAAGGTCATGACTGAGACCTCCCAGGATGATGAAGAAGAGCTGCTGATCATGCCATAAGTTATGCAACTGCTGGGGGGGAGTTCAAAAACCAAAGCACACTGCTACAAAGACAGGCCTATGTACAACAGATAGATATCTATATAACTGTAGGGCTAAATACTTACCTGTATGCACAGGAACATCAGACAGAGCCAGACACCCTTCTCCCCAGGGGAAACCCAGAACCAAGAGACACTCTGTGCATTTTGCTCTACATGACCACCGCACACCTTCCTATATACCTCCAAGGTAAACACTGGGATCTGACTCAGAGATTGATGAAAGCCAGATTATCCATGTTAATATCCTGATAATATTATGTCAATGGGGTGAAAGGATAGGCATATAGGAAATAAATGGTGACTACTTCTACAGATCAGTGCTTCCTCTGCAAATGAAATTTTGCAATAGTGAACGCCTTGGACAGAAATTCTTTCTGCATTAGGAATCTTTCCACTCAGATCATGTAATACTACTAATCAATAAATAACTTTTGAGGATAGTTGAAGAAGAAACATTCAGTGCAAAACATGCCATAAAATGGGAGTTGTTTCTTCTGATGGTATGATGAAATATTCCAAATGACACAAATGTCCTCCTACAAATTTTTCTGAACTTAATGCCAAGACATGTTTGGTTACTGCTTGTCAAGTGAAGTTCATTCTCTCCTTTCAACAAGCACCTCATACAAAAAAAATCCTTATTAATTAACGTTGTTATTCCATAGCAACTTCCTTTATACTGTTACAACAAAGATCTGTCCTATCATAACAGGATTACATAAAATATGCATCCTCCTTAGTTATATAACACCACCTAAAATGGTCTTTACATAAGCTTCTTTTACCCATGACTTTTTTGTGAACATACACGCATTTTGGACAATCAAAAATCAGAAGTTGCTTTCTTCAGTTTAAGAAAGGTGCTTTTATGGTCTTGCTGCTCCTTAACTCCTTAAAGGGCTTATTAGCATTATTCAAAAACATAGCTGATAAAGAACATTTAACTGTTTAACAATACTCAACAGACAGTTGATTACAGAAAGACATGTCAGCGCACATATGGCAGGCGGATAAATTATGCACATCTGGATTACTTTTGGCAAGAAACACAGCTAAGTGTCTAATGCCAAGTTTAGCAATCTGTCATTATCAATATGTGCATTTATTTAAAAGACATCAAGGATTCAAAGTCATATTTTCTATTTCTTCATAAAAGTTCCAGCGCTTCAGCAAACAGAGACGGCAAAACAGGTGACAAAACAAATTGCTGGAATTGCCCAAGGCAGTATAAACAGGGATAATTTTTAACTCACCATATATATAGGTATAGCCAAATTTTCAAGTCAACTTTATTCTTCATTAGTTCATACTAATATCTAGTATATAGAGCAAGCATATAATAATCAGAAAAGCTGCAATTACAACCTCATTTCTAACAGTGATCACTTATTTTTAGTGGTAGTCCAATGAGAAAATATGGCACCTCATATATAACTTTCTTGACCAAAACAAAGTAACAGATTAGCGGTAGACAGAGCTTACACCATCTTGAAAGGCAAGCATAAAACCGAAGACTGAGCAGTCAGGCTTAATTTAAGTTCTTAATTTAAATCTAATATAAGTAAACAAAACAGAAAAACTCCAAAAGGGATGGATTAATATTTGCCACAGACACCAGCAGTTATATAAAAACAAATTAGATTATTAAAAAGCCATAGCTATTTTTCTTCAAAGAACAGAGAGTATGACCAACTCCATATATATTTATAAATCCAGAGGTATTTAAAAAGTATGAAATATGGAAAGCAAAATCTGATTTTGTGGCAAAACGTATACTTGCTTTCTTAGGCATTAACACCATTCAAGTCATACTAAAGAAGGGGAGAACTGAAAGACGTATTAATATTGCCTACCATTTTCATGTTAAAAAATCTACAAAAACATGTTGTAAGAATTCCAAGACTGCCCATTCCTTACGAGAAGGTGAAAACCCCTTTGGCTGATGGTGCTGCTTCTTTGCTATAAGAAGTGATCAGATTACACTCATCCACAGTCCTCTTTAACATTTGTATTTCTAAGAAGAACAAAACCTCATTCTGCCTCATTTACACTAGCTAGATGTACAAGGAGACAACATTAAGCCTTCATAAGTAAATTTAACTCATATTCAAATGCTTGACTTAATTTAAAAAAGGTATTTTTTGTGGTTTGCATGCAATGGAATAACTAATTTTCATACCCTTATTGGTATATGAATACATGAACTATTAAAAGGGTTCAATCTACAGTCGTACTGAAGCCTTAATTATATTCATAAGAAATGGAAATTACTTGAGATATACAATAATATTTATTCCAAGTACTTAGTCATAGTTATTAATATTCACCATAGTAAAATAAATCAATTTTTAATATATTTCAGAACCAAAAATTCTGACATCTTTTCTATAAAAAAATCACCATTTACATAGCATTCCACATACACCAATCCACATACAGAGAGGTAAAGAACCACCCACAACATTTTGTATTTTAAAATAAGGATTCACCATCTTATTGAACACTAAATCCGAAGCTAAGAGCAAGTTTTAACCTAGCCAGACATGAAAAGAAGAAAGCCGGAAGAAACCTGCAATGAGACAGCCGAATTATTTACCTTCCTGATGGGCAATCTCTCCTCTGGCAGAGAAAAAAGTGTCACGCTGCTGGGGCTGTTCGGACCACAGATTTCGTATCAGTATCAGGGCAAACACACTAGGGAGCGGGAATTCACACAGGTCTTCAAGAGATTCACTTAAGATGGCTTTTCGTTTGATCATTTGTATTTTCCTGCTGGTTCACTTCTTAGTGGATAACAGTACCTGTTCTTCGCTATGAATAATCTACTTCTCTTGTCTGCAGTACCCCTAAAATTTCCACTCTTTGTCAGGAGTACTCAAAGTAAAAATGCAACATTTGGTGCGTTTCCCACCACAGAAGAGGGACTTGAGAAATTTTGTTGACAAGCACGCACGACAATATTTTAAGCAGATTATTAATTAAATTTAATTGAGAATGTCTTTAAAAGGCTAAGTGCAAAGGGTTGCTTACCAGAACAAAATTCTTACACAGCACTGGAATGGGTAAACAACACGCTGAACAGTGCCAACATGTTTGGTGTAATAGAAATCGACAGTGTACAGTGTATACTCTCTATTGGGCACCTGACATGAATTACTAATGTGCCAGATAAAATAAAATAGACAGGGAATCTCAAAACTTCAGTTGTCCTGTATTCTACTTTAAAATGCTTTCAGTGGGTTTGCAGTAGTTTATACGGTATAACAGTGGCCTTCTTGTGGCACAAACACGTTCAGACTCAATCGAATTTACCTGGGTCTGGATAAACTGAAACGTCTTGAACATCGAACTCTCCACCAGCAGAGGGGGAACCTCTATTGTGATTTCCTTCTTCCAACGCACTCCAAAGGCAGTCTTCTAAATCCACAAATTTAAACGGGCTGGTTGTTCCTGTTGCTTTGATCACACCATGAGACAGCATTTCTAAAGCTACTTGAAAATTTCAACATACACCAGCATGACTGTAAGTTAAGGGAACTGTATACACTCAAGATATTTTTTTTCCACTCGTTTTACATGATCTCTTACCAGTTCACATAACTCATTTCACAATCGCAACCTTTGGAGCTTTATTTTTCTATCACAGAAATCAAAGCTTCTGCCACCTTGGGTGGTACTTGGGTCTCCAAGTTAGCCAAAACTACAGAGTGTCATTATCATTCTAGAGCATATATAAGACTTTTATACATGGACATAAGCTAGAATGCAGAAATAACCTACTTCCACAAAGTCAACTGTAGACTTGTGCAGCAAGTCTAGAAAAGTACAGCAAAGACAAGAAATGAACCTGTATTTCTCAATGTTCAAAATCACTTCTTTCACTGTAAGTAACAGTTATTTCTCATCTAATTTCCCTCCCTCAAAAGCTTGCCTTGGAATAAAGCAAACTGTATGTTTTATCAAATGAAACAACTGGTAATTAGCTTGTATGAAGAAGAATCAAATTATGGTATATTATTTTAAAAAATAAAATGTCCTTCTGCCAAAGGCAGCTGAAAAATTTGACAGTGGGCATTTGCTGGAGAGTCGTCAAGACAGAATATTTATACAGGGAAGCATCTTATGAATTTACTTCTTACTTCATTTAGGTTGTTAGATGTCACACAAAAGATGCTCTGCATTGGGGTGTATCATGAAGTAGTAGCAGCAGATTAAACCAAGAAACAGATCTAACGGAATTCAAGAAAAATACTGTAAACAGAGTCTTCCAGTTCTGTTTTGGTTTTTTGGCTTTTTTTTAAAAAAATTAAGTCATAGCCATTTTTTAAAGAGTGTAGCCTTAAAGATCTATCCTAGATAAAGTTCTATTTTAAGGGGCAAAATGCTTTGAGACTATAGGGTGAGTGCCATATAAAAAACCCCAAACAAACAAACCACAAAAAAACACCAAAAAACCAAATGCAAATTCTTGGTTAACTTTGCCAAAATCTAATCTGAGTTCTTAACTGTGCCATTACATTGTGCTCAAACAAAACTTTGATCATAAATTTCTTTTCAGAGACCAAAATGAATAACAATAGGAAAGCAGGTTTCTATGGCAGGGCACCTCTGTTAACACTTTCAATAACCATGTCAGCTCCCAGGGGCTTTAATTTGCTTCTGTGGTGGCCTTTGTTTTTATCTTTAAAGAATTCAGTAACTACATGACATACATGTACTTTTTTTTTTTTTTCCACAGTATTCTTTGGCAAAATTTTAATTGCTTTCATACATTTGTAAGAGGTGATGGTCACGAGGGCAGATTTGCAGAGCACCACAGACAGGTGAGGCTCTGAGCTTCTGACAAGTAGTCCCAAATGCCGACAATTTCAATTCTTTTGGGGAGGCAAACATAAAAGCACAGCTCTCACTTTGTGCTTTTTAGCATTCTTCTTCCCACTCAATGCCTGGTGACATTAGTTGGCACACCCTGTCTGTAAATACTCTTTTCTCTGCAGAACTAGTTTCATGGGGGGGGAGGGGGGGGAAGGGAAGAAAGAAAAAGAATTTTCTAGGACTCCAGTTTGATTTTCATCTCTTTATCTCTTCTCCCTTGTTGTTTGCCTGTTAAATTTAAGATGAAATACTCAGGTCTGCAAAGACAAGCAGGAGATTGTTACTGCATGCCAAAACCAAACCTTGTATTTTCTAACAATAGCCTGCTAGCCTCAGAGACAGACTATGAGACACGTGGTTTGGCCCTTCCAAGACCAAACTTCAGACACTACGTGTAAATAATGAAGTTTCCCTAGTGCTATGAAATACAAAAAAGCTGACACGGCCCTAATATATAGTACCACAGCACAGAAAACCTCGCAGGGTCCAGCACCCAGCACACAATATAAAGAAGTAGCAGCATGGGAGCTGTTGGGAAGTTTTTTGTATTGAACTATGGTTGGCATAGAGAATTACAACAGAAGTTCTATTTCGGATATTATCCTTAGTGCTCATGAACAGAAAGGTTATGTAACTCCTCTGTAGGAAAAGCAAGTATTCTACTAAAAGGGTAGGTATCTAGAAAACCCATTTAAAATTAAGTGTTAAATAATAAGGTGACAAACACAAACTCTTTTTTTTTTGAAAGACAGCTGTTTTCAATAGCCAGGAAGTAGAAATTTGCTCAACAAGAACAGACTTCGATCTTCCTCTTATCACCAGGAATTAAGACTTTCAGAGTGCTTTCAAGTAAAATAATTATAACCATCATGGTGATGAGTAATTGTTCACATCTGTCCCAGCAACAAAAGCTGCAGATAAGAAAATATATCTCTATTTCCAAGTGCTGCACAAAGCAGCCATCTAAGCAAAGTCTGAAGATGCAAGAAAGAGGTTGTGAGACTGATGGTCCTGATCCGAGCTATCACTGCTGTAGAGGGAAGGCAGTTGTCCAGAGTGCAGTAAACTGGAAAACACTAAATCTGTGGAATCCTGTGGTGTTTTGCAGGATTTCTGGCAGAGTTTTCTTGCATTTCTATAGAAGCACATCAGTTTCTTTCTGAGTCTTTTGTGGAGCTCAAGCTGTGAATTCCTTTAATAGGTACAAGACTGCCACACTTTTCAGAAGTAATACTTCATATCAACCTTCACAAAACTCCCATAAACTTGACTCCCCTGAAGAGTCTCATCAGTCAAAATTAAGAACAAGCCAACTGATGAAGCAATAATTAAGGTCCAAAAAAGAATTGGGAATCAGATTTAAAGCTTCCATTTTAATCTCTGGAAAAATTCAGAATTTTATTTTTTGCAACCACCACCACTACACAAACTAGCTGAGGCTACTTTTTGACTATTAATACAAAATTAAAGAGTTGTTATTCTATTAGAACTTATATTCTGTATAGTAACACTTTTATTCTGAATATTAGCACCTACATTCTGATGTACTCATTCTGAAATAATTCCCAATAGAAACATTTTTTTTTTTGTGCATGCAAGATGAATTAAAACTCCATTAAAAACATACCATCAAGCAAAAGAAAGGGAAACAACCGAAACAATCTAAATGGTAACAGAGAATTTTAAATCTACAAGATAGAGAAAATTAAATGTCTTCAGTGGGTATACCAGCAAAATGATCACGTCAGTATGGATGTTCCATATACCCAAAAAGTTTTTTATAAGAATACTATTTCTGCATTCAAAAACCACAGCTGAATGAACAAGGAAGAAAAGTATCACAAATATAGAGAATATTAATCACCATAGATCCCAAAAAACGTTAAACCCAGAGAACAACTCAACTGTTTCAAGATCAGACACTCTTAATAAGAAGGTAGTGAAAATGACAGGTACACATTGAAATGAATGAAGTATGCAGAATACTTTCTTTATAACAGATAAATAATTAGGAGATAGTGTATATTATCTATGGCTTGGATAAGTCAGGAATTCTATTTCAGAACTTGCCATGGCTGCATTTAGTTCCAATTATTACAATAAAAGAGAATCCAGACTGCTATCAAATAAATCAAAATCTCTTTCAAAGGGTCAAAAAAGATTTTGAATGACATAACACTCAAGCACCAGAGCAACATCACCACCTCTTTCAACTGATTTGCAGCTATTGCTGTCAAACAGGTTACAAACTGACAGGTTATATAAGTACACTAAAAATTGTGTTTTGAATATAAATTCAGGAGTTTAAATCCAATCTTAATTCAGAAAATAAAATTAATTTTCAGTTGCATGAAAATAACCCAATGAACTTTGGCAGATTTTTCCAGCATTCTAAGTATTTTAGTCAAATGACTAACACAGCGAGTCCCTGACTGACTGAGCAGGGCAAGTCAACTCTTCCCTCATTGCCTCGCCACAATACCCAAACAATACACACTGTATTCTCAAGCACTTCCAGTTGCTCATTGCAGGTTGTCAGAATACTTAAAATTGTACTTTTCAGAACACAGAAGTTGAAATAATTGTAAAGCCCCATAACCACAAACCTATTATACTAGTTTGTTATTTAAATGATTTGCATAACTACTCCAGTCAAAGGCAATATTGTGATGTAAACAGCAACGTATGTATGGTGCAGGACTCCTTATGACTGATACCACAGCTCTTTAGTTTGGGTATATCAGTGTCTGTGCACATAAACACACTTTGATGTTGGCTATATCAGAGCCACCTTGGAAAAGCAGAAAAATGGAAATGGAAAAAGGAATGGAAAAATATTCCGTTATTAGAGTCACAGTACCAGCTGGGACACAATGGTCTTGTTTTCTGTTCTGTTCATCCAAACTTCTGCTCTAAGTTCTTAATCCCTGGTTCAGATTCAAACTTTCATTGGAATCACCAATAATTAAATGGCTATAAGCTTTGTGGTTGCAGCTGACAGTCTACCAGAGTGCTTAAATTCCTGTAAAATGAATAGCAGACTGTTTCCTTACCTCAAAGACAACAAGCAAATACATTAAGAGACTGCCATATTACAACACTACACTACTATTTCAGTTAAAAGACTTCAGCAGGGGGAGGAAGACACATGAAAAGATCTAGCCAGCCTTCTGCCTAAAAACCACAGTGGAAAGGGCAGTGCAGTCCCAGACGCAACGCCAGCTACCTCTGGTACAACAGTTTGTAACTGAGGTCTCTCTTTAACTCAGTTTTTGTGTGACTGAGAATAAAATGGAGTAGAAAGAACAGAAATACAATTATGAATCTGAACCTTCATGAGAAGCACAGTTTTGCATAATATTCTGCATACAAGCAGCTCGATTTCTAGTCTCCCCTCAGCCATGGTTCTACCTAGGGCATCAGTCAAGTTCCTCATTTATTTATTGGTCTTCTCCGTGCAAGCCCCTTCTGCTTGGACTGGCTTCTACAGCTGTGTTTTTAGGCACAGTTCTTAGCTCCTTCCCAGCAGAGTGTTGGTTACAGCTGCAGACTCTAAATGACATTTTTATCAAGCGATACTTAATACACAGTACTTCACTGTGTATTACACTTGGTCTTCAAATGCTTTATGAAGATTCAGACCTATGCACATCCTGATCAACAGTACACAGAAGAGGATTCAAACACAGACCATGACTGAAACAAAACAACTCATGGAGGGGTCATGTGCCTCACTGCTAGACATGGTACATTTTTAAATTATCTCTCAGCCGGGTTCTACCAAAAATGGAGATGCTGCTTTGTTGACCTACCCGCTGAGCACAGCTCACTTCTGAAGCATCCATCCCCCTGCACAAGAGGTCAGGGACATGATGATCTGCGGCCTTCCACATGCACAAAAAACATCAGCCAAATCCTGGGCCATATTAGCCACAAGAGCAGACCCTTTAAGGTTTGACCCAGTTTGGCCACTAACACACATCCTCCTCACTCAGTCATGCTGTCAAGTAAATGTCAACAAACAAACATGCAACAAAACAAAAACTTAATTCAATGTTCCTGATTTCAAAACAGGCCGTTCTTCAGTCAATAAACATTCCTTCTACACTACAAGTAAGTGAAAGGTGACTAGCAGGCAAAAAACTTTTTAAATGCCTGGAGAGTTTGGAGAGCGTTTGGAAGGAATAAGCTTGCCAGAAGCTGCTGGCCAGCACACTTAACACCAGCACAGCCGGCAACGGGATATCCAAGCATGCATTTTCGCTTCCTTTCCCAGACATAGTATTACCACCCTCACCTTCTTATTTATGCAGGGGAAGGGTGGCATTATTGAATTCATTTTCTTAGTTAAGCAACATTTTTTCCTGTTGCACTGAACAAATGACTTCCAAAAGAAGAGGTAGCCAAGTACATCTGGAGAGCATTTTAAGCCCATTTTACAGTTACTAAAATCTGAATTGTCAGTCCACTCACACAGCATAACACTTCATTTTTATGCAACAGATTAGCTACTGCACTCCCAGTTCAGAATATTTTTAGAGGTACATTTCTCAAATATAACCTGGAGACACAAATAATGACTTAGAAGAAATGTAAGAAAGGCACACCCATTTTCCTTAGTAAGACAGCACCTGCAACTACTTTTATATTTTGTTTCTCCGATTTTGCTAAAACTTTCTAGTTGCATGATGTGAATTAAATCATAACCACTTCACACCATTACAGATTTTACAGTGGAAAACCTGCAGGAACTGCAGCTTAACCTGTAGGAAGGTATAACGCTTTGCTGCAGGTTATATATATTGTGACATGCAGATAAATAGAAAAAAAAAAATGTTACATTTTAGTAACTATCTCAAAAGTTAACATCTCTGTCTTACAATGCTTTCTTAAAAGGCAATTACAAACCAGAAGGAAAATTTTCCAAAAGCCTGCATTTGGCCATATCCCCTTCTTTTGTGAGAAGTCTTCCTGAACCAAGTAACAATATTACCATGAAAAAGATCTTAAACTTTTCATGTAATACCTGGCAAGTTATGTGAAAACAAATTACATGGCAGCAAACTTTTAAAAAAGAATGTCCTGACACCAAGCTGCAAGAAGTGTTCATGACTTTAAGATACCCAACAAAAATATACAAAAATTTACCATGTTCTTCAGATCTGTAAGTAGCATCTACTCTTCCACTGCCTGCAACTGGCAGCATCAGTACATTATTCTATTTTTGGATTTATTTTTGTTTATAACCCAATTTTGAAATACTGCTTCAGTGTCTTGATTCCTAAACAAATACCCTCAAAAGCTAGTCCAGCAACATACATTAGTCTCTTCTCACTGACCAAATGCCTTGTAATAAGCAGATTGGTGGAGATGACTTAATTCAGACACACTGAGTAACTGAATAATTAAATCAAATAGAAGAGCTAATAAAGAGTGCACAGACACTGCACAGACAACGTTATTTAGGGAATGGAGAAAGTGGAAAGAGAATAGTGTAGCAAAGCTTAAGTGTGTTTTGATTCAGTATTCTGATTTGTTAAACATTTTCCCATCATTTCATGCCCTAATAAGTTTCCATTGACTAACATGACCTAAAGCTACAGAGAAAGCTAGTCAAATGCAGAATTTCCTAGAATGTATCTCCACCGAGTTGCTGCAACTAAACATCAGTTAAAATAATCAAGAAAATGGAAACATACCCTAGTAAAAATTGTTTAGACTAGTCCTTCAGTCTAGTAACTGCTAAGCTACTTTGGACACTATGGTGTTTCAAAGTAAGTTCATTCTATACCAAAATTCTAATAAAGAAGTGAATTTTACAATGTGTTAAAACCAGGACTGACACACTGGGGAAGTCACTGAGAAACGCAGCACTGTATATAGAAAATGTACTTTGTTTCCCATGTTCAACTGTTATGTAAACTCCAGTTTACCAGGAGGTAAAACCATACCATATGTTCATTGCAAACAAAACAGGATCAAGACAAACCAAAAAAACCCTGAGTACCACATATTAATACATAAACCAATGCAACTAAAAACCAGAAGTTAATGTTCAACATGATTAGACTGACATCCTATAGTCTTCTTCTTTTAATCAAGAAGACACACTCCCTTAATGTCAATGAAATTATACAAGTGGTCAATGGGAGCACAGTTCCTGAAGTCAAATAAGAAAAATTCTTTTAATTATGGTCAGCTGTTATCAGATGTTTAACTTTCTATTTACTAGTTGTAATGAGACACACAAAGATCATGACAACAAACTCTGTCCATCTAGTACAATCTAAGTTAACACACTTGTATGACGATTGTGGATAACTGACTTCTTGACAGGCAGGAGGAGTAAGAATCAATTAGTGAAACTTCTGGTAACAGACAGAAAAGAGTATCTTACCCCTAAGACCACCCATTTATTTTATTACCTGCTGCTTCAATGCACAATGATAATATAGCTAAAAGGCTGCACTTCAATTTTCACTAAAGCCAGCCAGATCAGAAATAGCAATTACAAGAGTTTGCTATGAGTTAAAGGCTATCAATGCAACAGCTTAAAAGGATATTCTGTATGGTAGTTGTAGTCTTCACATCACAGAGATTCAAGCCACTTCCAAGTAAGTGAATGAAACAGAAGAGGAAATGTAAATTCAGAAATTGGTAGCTCAAACTTTTTTTCTTTTTGCAATTGCAAAGCAGCAATAAAAAATTTGCAAATACTAACCAAAGATGATGAAATATATTAGCCTATCTTAAGGAATGGCTGTCAAGTCCAATTCAAGTTTTAGGAAGCAACCTTTAGTATTAGGAAAAACTGTTCTTCAGAATATAAAGACAATAGGTTTTTTTGGTCTCTGTACTGGTAAACATAAATTTAAGATAAATCTGTGTTCACTTCATGGCCAATGGCATGAAGATCAGTGTTTAATGTTCACTCCAAAAGAAACAATAAAGGATATGACAAAAAGAAAAAAAAATCATAGTACGTTGTAGAAAATTTGTAATCTACATTCCTGGGAAACTGGTGCTAGAATTTTATTTTTACATATATATGCATGTGTGTATATATATATATGTGTGTGTTTAATAATAAATACAATTAAAAATTATATATCATACAAACATGCATAGACATACACTCCACAGATCTCAAAATAAGCAGCACGGGCACATAATTAAGGGGTCCCCAGGGCTCATAAAGAAAGTGCAACGACCTTGTTAGTGTTTGGCCTTTCTTTCTCACCCAGTCTCATTGTAAAACAGTCAACCATGAAAGTACTTTAAAAAGCTGGTTTTCTTTTAATATTTACAGCATGATTTTATAATGTATCTTTCAAGTTTTAGAAAAGCTGGTACTTCTGTATATCTTCCTGGCAAATTCAACATGAACCACAAACTTTCTAATTTACAACTTTCAGAAATCTGAATGCTTTTGAATACCAGGATTTTCAACTTTGCAATTTAATGGCAACCCTGCCTTTGGCCTTTCCTGACCTGTTGTGAAGTAAATCAGGCACACTAATGTGGGCTAACAAGTCTTTTTCACACTGTTCGATCACCCTGCATCTTTTTTCTCCACAGACACCGCCTCTCTCCCACTCTCTGTCTAGCCATCCTCCCTCAAAGCAAACAAAATGGTCACTGTAACCCTGCATTACTGCTCATTAGATCACAGGTTAGTCAAGTGGAACTGCCCGAGGTTCCCAAAGGAGAGCTATACTTCAAAAATCTGTCCATGTCAAATGAAGAAAAAAACCCTGAGCGTGGGGTCACCCAGATCAATGATCAAAAGAGACTGAGAATAGTGGAGGGAAAAAAGAAAAAAAAAAAAAAGAAGTTTTTTTTGTTAAAAAACAGCCTTCTGTATAATAAATCAGAATACAAAGATACTAAGCTTTTTCTCTCGCTTAACAACACTCCATTTTGTCTTTAAAATTAAATAACTTGTTCTTCTAAGAGTAAGATTATTTTTTAAGTGCTAAGAGTGAGATTTCAATAAACCTCAAAATGACCTAAGAAAATCAGGAAAAGAAATAATAATGGAAAATAATGGGGATTTTCTCTCCATCATATAAATACTTAATTAGTAAAAAATGTAGTTAAAATCAATTTTCATTCAATTATCACTAATTTAAACGAATTATGCATTATGAAATTCATGAAAAATGATACAGGTAGTATGCCCAACGAAGAAAGTAGTCAACCAAAGTCACGTATTTTGAATTCCTCTGGTACATGACAGATGTGTAGGCCTATGCAACCCTTCAAAAATATGCAGCACAACTTCTGTTCATCTTTTAAGAACATAGAGGAAATTATTAAAGACAACTAAGAAAATCACAGAAAAGTCCAAAACAAAAACATTATTACTTTAAAGTAACAACTTTACCTGTAAGTAAGATTCTGATGCACAGAACAGACCAAATTACTCAATGGAGAGTGGCTGTTTAACAAGGTTCTGTGCAGACATCTGCTTTTGAAAGCAAAATTGCACAGTCTCTACTTACCCAGAATGAATGAAATATGACGAGATTAACCTACAAAATGCATTTTAAAAATCACATAGATAACTCTGCTTATTCAAAGTCGATTATGTATTTTTAAAACAACAAACATAAATTGTGCCACCAATGAAAACACTGCAGCAGCTAAAGGGACCCCAGTATCTCCTGCAATATTGGTGACAGAGCATCTTTTCATTTACAGCTCTGAAGTGCTTCTTTCTTCTGTCCTAGAGAGTAAATCAAATTTCCCTCTCTTCCTTCCTTTATCCTCAGCCCTGAATGAAGGCATAATTAGGGAAGAAGAAGAAAGGTATCCAAATTGAAACAGAGTATTTGGTTGTAGATTTACAGTATGGTCTGTTGCAAAAGTATTACTGCAACACAACAAAGCAATAGGAAATTAAAGGAAAGAAATCCTTAAGATGTTTCATACAATTTGCGTACATAATTTTTTAGCATTTATTACCACTCCATCATCAAAACCAAAATGTGAATGCAACTGGTGTGATAATACCTTATGAAAGAACATTGGAAAAAGTTTGCAGAACAAACCTGTATTGACAGAGACACAGACGGGACAACTTAATTTTAAATAAATACTAGCAAATGTGTAAGATATAGACAGTAATCCCAATTAACCTCCTCTATACATATGTGTGGATGAGATAAAAAGCCTTTTAAGACGAGCTCATTCGCTAATGCAGACTGGGACTTTTATTGGTGTTTTTTTTAATAGTTTGCTAGATGCCTCACAATGTGTATTAATATTTGAACAAGGAACTTCAGTGTGCATTAACGTTAAAAACACCTACGCACAAATACTGGGTCTTTATTTTTAAGACCATATTTCTGACCCTTGCAACTCTGCATCTGATCAAAATACAAACAACCAAAGATAACAGAGAAGATCAGAAAAGTAAAAATACTGAGAAATTTTGTGTACATATTGTCATGGATTATTCAATGCACTGTTAGTACTCTATTCTTGTAAACAGCAGGGGAAAAAAAAAAAAAAAGAATGACCTGTTTGAATCTGAATAATAAATTAATACATTTTCAGTAAGAAAAAATCCTCAAGTTTTGTTTTTGGGGTTTTTTTTAGTAAGTTTCCTAGTTTATTTGTATGATCCTTTACTACCAGTTGTTTTCCAGACTAACTCAAAATTTTGGGCTGTTCAGATTCCGGCAGGACAAGTTACTGTTTAATGTCAGACTGCTGTAATAAATTTTCTAAACATTTAAGCTATTTTCAGAAAACATTTACGCTTATAAAGATTCCACCATGACTAACGATATGCTGCTGTATCAACAAATCATCATTAGAATAATGTCATTATATTCAAAACTCTGCTTCTATTCTAATGACGATGATTGTTCCCAGATGCTAGAAAGTGGATAATTCATATTTCTTCAGAGGTATGTCTGCATCTGCTGCTGAATCACTGCAAGAAGGGGATGAGAGAATGGTTTCCTCTTTTTGAACGAAATGTCATTGTGCCCTGGACATGGACACTGTTCGCAGCATACATCCCTGCAGAAGGCAGCCTGCAATGGAATACTTCAAACAAAAAAAGCAGTACTCCATCCTCAGGCTCCCTGAACTATGGGACCCCTCACCACTTTTCAACTTGCTGAACTCGCTTCTGTTCTTCATTTCTGTTTCAACCCCAGTGTGCTCCCTACTCATCTCTTCTGCTTTACTGCCAGTAAAGTCTTGGGAAGTGGCAGGGAAAAAGGTGCATGAGATTTGTCACCAGTTCCATTCCTCCTGTTACTCCCTTATGTCTGCACTATCCCGTTTTCAAAAACTGCAATGTCCTGTCCAACACTCAAGCTCATAACCTGGGATTTCTGGCTTCGCTCACACCTACACAACAGCATCCAGGATTTTTCCAGAAGCATAATGGCTTGAAGGAATCCCAGGGGGGAGAAAAACAGTTCCAAACTGAGAAGAGATAGGAAAGGATTTAACCTCACCTTGTTACAGTAGGTCTTTCCTTCTTGGTCTTTGACAACTGCAGTGTTGTCCCCATCAACATACATCCAGAATGCTGATGCAAAAATGGTCCCTTTCCTATCCTGTCACTAGGAAACACATCATTGTTTCATGAAGTCTTACATGTGTGCCACCATCTCCACCCCCAGAGCTGCATGCTTCACTACCTCACATAGGAATTTTATGCTCAGCCATCTAATCTAAAGCACTTTCAGCCTCCGATGGGCTAATGACCTATCAATTTTCAGTTTTGCTTTCCCTCACACTACAGCTCCTATTCAAGAGAAATTCCCCTCAAGCATCTTCAGAAATGCAAGTCTGAAGAGGCACCAAAAGCATCCCATACCCAAACTGAACTCTGAGCACCTTCTATTTGATGCAGGTTTAAAGAAACCACATAGACATGTTCGCAGCAAGATTTTCAAGATGTTGGGAATTACAGACAATATTAATACATATTACTTTACAGCACAGCTAGTGCTGCTGCAGCTGGAAAGTTTCTACTTTTAGGCACATAATTAAATTCAAATTTTAAATACCTGCAGAGATATGAAACGGACAGATTTTCCCCTGAACCTCCCTGGCATGACCAATAAAGATGCTCATCATGATCTCTCCCCCCATGCAGTATGAGTATCTAATTCCCACAGAATGGACTGAGACCAGAAATTTGTTTCATACACTGTATGACTACTCTAATGTAACAAAGATTATGTGATCATAATCAACTTGAAAAAAAGCTTATTTTTACATTTACTTCTGTTACATTGAGTATCACATATAAATGATACAGAAAAAAGTTCAACTATGCAAAATGATTGGTGAGCTTGGTACATAGCACGTTCACAATATAGTTAACTTCCCTTCAATCAGTAAACTTATTTTAGCACTGAAGACATTCTGACACTTTCACTTTAAAAAAAAAAAAAAAAAAAAAAAAAGGAGAGAGAAGGATATGTCTCCATGCTTTAAAAAGTAAAAAGCAGCAGCTTGTATACTTGCACTCAAGAATTCATTCTAATAAATATAAGAAGGATGTCTGAAAGAAAACCACATCCTAATTAATTTATACAATAGCAGAGTTTTCACAAACTTGATCTAATGCATTACTAAATACTTTTCCATTCTTTTTCATCTGATCCCAAGACCTTTTTTACAAAAATTGTAGAGCTGTATTTGGCAAAGTCATATAGCTACTGTTTTATTCCATTTTATATAGTTATTTCTTCTGAAAAAAAAATACATCTTCTCTTGCTCACGCAAAATGTCTCAAACAGTAATTAAATTTTTAAGCATTCAGGAATTCCTCTGAACAGCAGTTATCACAGACCTAGAGGCCCTAAAGGATCATAATGATCCTGTAGTCAGATTTGTACCCAAAAGGCCTCAGGATTTCATTTAATTCTCTACTACAGCCCAGCAACCTTTGACCAAGCAAAAAAGGTTTCAGAATGAACTCCAAAAAGCTGACTCTTCTTAGTTCCAGGAGTCTTTAATGAATACTATACAAGCATTCATAAGTATAGAAATATTTATGAAAAATATTTACTAAAAGATTAATATGGACTTTTGTATCTGAAAACATTTGAAAGTTTGTCTAATCACTTCACTTTTTATTTATACAGACTATGCTCTACCTTCACAGCCACTATGTTTAGTTCTGCAAGTGCAACCAACTCCTCCTCTTTAAAGGACATTACATTTTTTCTTCCAAATTCAGCTTCTTCTCATTTTAATTTATTCATATGGTCACTTGCATTTTACAGTAATATTTACTACCCAACTTGCTATTAGTATGATCATTCTAACTACGCAATGATTAAAGCATACACTACCTGCTAAATATTTATGCTAAACACAGTCTTGCAACTGTATGAAATTGTTTTGCTGTTCACATCTAGCTAGGATGTGGATCTACTCACAGATTATTTTTATTCATATTATCATTTTATATTGTATTTTATTTACATTACTTTATCTTAGGATCTTTTCATATCTCAATCATCCATCAGATCTGAAGAAATTCTTTAATCAGAATGGGAGCTCCTATGAGACATGTAGATAGAAATTATTTCTGCATTGTTCTAAACATGGCAAAATTTGTATTTCCTAAGCATTAGTTTAATAAAGTCCTCCTCTCCTGCATATGTGTTCATAACTGAGGTCTGACACATAACTCCTCTGTTCCTGCAAAGGCCACAGTTGTGAAGGAAACAGCCAACACTCAAAACAGCAGAATCCAGCTCCAAAACAATCTTCAAATATCAGGGGATACACCTTGGACGAGAAGTATTTGCAGTAAGGGGATTGCAAATATTAAGGTCATTAGGTCCTGCTATCTCAAAACAGGGTAGGAATCCATATTTTGGTTATTTGCTGCTGTAATCTGAAGATAAATCATTTCAGATACGCTTTCTTGAACCAAAAATCTGCCCCCAATTTAATTTTGCTATGGATATCCCTGTCATAAAGTACACAGATTTGCAACAGCTGGCCCTTAAGAATTCAGGTAGGTGAACTATTTTGAGAGGCTTGACCGGGGTCAGGACGGGACAGATTGCAGAGAGCTCTTCCATTTTCACTCTCTTGTTTCAGGCTAAAATACTGTAGTACCTGCTGCTGGATGCATCGTCTGCTCAAAACTGTTAGCTGAGATACTGCATACTCTCTGAAGCTAAACCTCCTCACACGTCACTGTCCAATGCAGTTTCTCAGACTGTTAGTAATGACATCTCTAACTGGTATGTTGAAAGGGTTTCCAAAAAGAAAGCACTTCCTCCTAACTAATAGAAACTACAAAAGGTGTGAATTATGGCAAAATAGTAAGAAGACACCAAAATAAAGATAATTACATCCTGGAATCAAGCCCATCACGTGGAGCCAAGTCAGACTATAAAACGTCAGCAGCCCCAGAAAGTGCAGTTTCTACAATGCTCCAGCATGGCACCACCAGTAAGAGCCTGCACCAACTCTGACAAACCTGGACATTCCCTTGCAATGGTTAATTAGTTTTGAGAGACTGAAGGCATCAAGATGACATTGTTTATGTACAAAATTATTTCCAGGCGCCAAAAACCAAGAAGAAACTGGCTGAGTAACAGACACTAGCCCTCACACCCCTAGGGTGGCTCTTTTCACAAGGAGAGTCACCCTCCACTTTTCTGCTGGCAGAAAACCGTATTAAACACCGTTCATGATTCAAAAGCCTTAAACTACTCTCACATACATACATCACAATCTATGTAAACATGGGATCGACCCTTCACACTTGCTTTTGAAAATTTGTAATTCAAATATATTTTAAATCTTGCTCTATCGAACCAAAAAGGAAAATGGGAAAGACTTTCCTCTGGAGTTTCACATGCACATCAGTACCGCAACTTTAAAGTAAAATCTTGTATGCCAGAGAAGAAAAAGCACTTATGATCAGCACACAACGTAAGACTACATAACCTTTTCACACTTTTTTTCTGACAATATTTAAAAAGATAATACAATCTAAATAGACTAAGACTTTTGATTCACTATCTATGAGTAAGTCTACATTAAAAAGTTCTAGCATTTTTTAAAATGGGAATTCGTAATGTGTCTTCAACTGATTTCCCCTGGTACTAGAGGTCAGCAATTTATATATATGAAAGAAATTTATTAATTGCCTACACTTTTGGATAACTAAAAGAAAACCCACTGAAAGGTTATACTCTATGAATGTCTTCACATATATGATCTTAGAACAGATTAGTTCAGTTGGAAGGCGCCTACAATGATCAAGAGCAACTACAATCTTGAAAACAGCCTTAAATATAAAAAAAACCAAAGAAACTCCCCAAAACCAACACACTGCCAAACATGTAGCTGCTTCACCACTGAACTGGCAAAGCTTCACGGTTTGACTGGGTTTCTCCTTTGGCCAGTCTTACATGGCTTTCAAAAGTCCTCAACACATTGAGATGAGTATTTTTGCTCAGCATAGCCTGTTCCTAAATCACAGTGGTTACGGACAACTACCAATGCATCCTATATGCAACTGCTAAATATTGGTCTGACCTGGGAGCAAAGTGACTCTCGGTTTGCATACTGGTTCTTATCACACGAATACACTGCCATATCCAGCTTCTGGTATTATTACAGGAAGTAGCATACGTTCCAAAATAAAAATCAAAAAGTTGGTAACGATAGTCATGATGCTGTTGCCTAACAAAGCAATTTACAGTGCTTTTATCACCATAAATTTCCTGTAATATTTGAAGGCTGTAACAGAAATTGGACTAATCAAAAACAATTGTTATAATTAAAAGCACTTTTGTGACGGAAAACGAAAAAGCACACTCCTTAAGCAAGGTACTTATTAAAAAAATACATAATTAGGTACTCTGTTGCTAGGTACACAGTGGCCAATCTGATAGACCACCATCTTCCATTCTGTTGAGTAATTACACTTATTTTTCACTTTTTTTCCACTCTTTTTATTCACTAATCCAGGAGGTTTCCAAAAAAGCAGTCAGAACTCACTTAGATATGATTAATTCTTCATTATTGCAATTTTAATATAAAGTAAGGTTATTTTGCAGCATATCTATTAACTCAAATACAACTGTTTGAGTTTTACAGTTTGGTTAATATATGCAGTCTCCTCTTCAGCAAGGCTCGGTCAAAACCACTTGGCAACTATCTGAGAACACTTAAATATGCACTACCGTCACCCGAAAACCAAAACAACTTACAAGTATCTTTGACATGGGAAGGTGGAATAAATACCATTGAAGCTGACATAAGAGAAGTAAGAGGCACAGTACCTAAAATGAAATCTTCATTTATATTTTCTAGAATGTCAAATTTTCTTTCTTGATTTCATTTAAAAATCAAAACAAGTAGGAAACAGACACCCAGAAACTGAACACAGGAAAAAAGGATTACGTTTACTGATCAGCATTTCAGCTTAGCTTCTCCTGTAATATTTCCTGATCACTTCAATTATATGAAGTATATTCTCAAATCATGTCTGCAAAATAAATTATGTTAAATAAATACATTTCATAAATTAAACAAGTTGTCTGACTATTCTTACAAACAGCCATTATAATTTTTAAATGAACTATTTATGACATGGCTTAATACTTGTAGCATGCAGCTTTTACAATACCATTTCTACCTAAGCAATCCATGGAGAAAACACTAAAATAAAATAAAAAAGTCTGAAAAACTGAAGCAACTGCACTTCCCAACCATAAATATAAGTAACATCTGTTGCAGAAACTTCCTGGCAATAGTACAGTTTTGTGAAGGATTTCTGTTGTAGATAAATATTCTTCTACAATTCCTACTACACACCACTCAAGACATTTTCTTTAATTATACTCCAAGGAGTCCTTTCATATCCATTAAAGAAAGGCAATTTGATGCTAAAAAAATGCATACATACTTCTAAATTTCAACTGTGATTCATCTGTCTTCCGACACATAAAAAAACCCAAGGAAATACCTATAATTAATGGACTTAGTTCTGCAAAAATGTCTAATAAAACTCTCAATGCTCAACATATTATTTTTGTTAAATGCTCAAATAGGCTCTCTTTGATAAGGAATGGTCTTATGATTCAGCATTTTACTTTCATTTCACAGCTCAATAATGAGGATAACAGCATAGCAAAGCCTTTAGGAAAGCATTTTAACGTTGGCAATATTGACCAAATTAGGCTCCCACCTTGCATTCACAGTGAACACTGGACATCATTTTTGCAAGTACAAACTAACAACTTTGTGACATTCTCCATTTTTTTTTTGGGGGGGGGGGGTAATTTTGTTTTTTACTATTCTTAAGTAGAGAATTTCAAAGAAATATACTGAGCTTTTGATATAGGTTTTTTTGAAAATATGCATAAACTGTGCACATTTAGCAAAATTCTGGTATTCAGCATTTCATACAGACTCAAAGTAGAAATCAAGACTTATTTGCTATGATAATACACAGAAAGATTATTATTTTTAAAGAGCATGCAGTAGAAACATACTTACATGCTATTGTAAGCATATAAAAAGGTACTCCTCTACTGAGATAGCAAGCAATTGATAGTGATGGATGAGGAGAAAATGAAGATACTGACAATAAAAGAGAAGAAATACTAACACTAAATACACAAAAGATTCAGTTCAGGCACAACATTTATCCACATAGGCTCAATTGCAAAATGGAGAGTTAACATACAATGTGCTGTAAAGCAAACTAACTGGCATTTTTATCACTACTCTTACAAAACAAGACAAGGAACATTTCTTAAATAATAATCAAAATCCTCAATTAACTTCAAACCAAATTTGGCTATCTGAAAAAGGAAAAAAGTAGAAAATTAAAAAAATACTTAAATCATATGAAAAAAGCTTTCTGTGGATGGAAACTAATCTGTATTGCTCTATGAAAAAAGTAAAAATCAAAACACCTTAGATATATTTGAAAGAATAAAATGAAACCAGTTGTGTCTGTGATTTTTCTAGTGGAAGGTTTAGGAACACAGGAGTTGCTTTTACATTGCACAATAAACTAGAAGTTAATAAACTGATATACAAAAATCCATATCACATTTCCTGTAAATATTCATTACTTCTTCCTAAATCTGCTTTATAGATGAACAAGACCTAGAACTTCTAGATTCTATGATTCTACCTTTCTATCATATCTGTTTACCTTTTCATGTAACTTGATATACTAAATCTAAATGCCGCCTTTCTTTTTTCCTTTTTTTTTTTTCCCTGGTTTTTTTTTTTCTCTCCTCTTTTTCCTAGGCACAGACTCTCGGAGGAAAGGGCCAACTATTTAATAAAACATTTTACCACTGTAGCTTACACACTTTCGCTTACTCTCTTCCTCCAATATTAGAAACATCACTATAATCCTGTCACATTTACAATTCTTCTTAACACATAATAAACTTAACTTTTATCCTCTATTTCTTTTGGCTAAGAAAAGAGGCATAAATAGCAATAAAGCTGGACAGAAAGTATATACAACTATATGGTATGAATAGCAGTTATCCTACAGATCTGTTTTGCATTGAATTGGCATTCTTCAGAAAGATCATATTTTAGACAAAGAAGTGCATCTAAGAAAGCAACAAGTTTAATAGCACAGTAAGGTGCTGAAACAAGTTTCCACTCTACTGTATTTAAAACCACCACTTACAGAACAAGCAGGAGATTTCACATAAACTTTTTAATAGGAAGAGGCTTTTAAATGACATTTATGAACAGAATGACACAACCAAATTGTAACTTCTTCCTACAATTTCAGAAGAGTATGCAGAACTTCTCAAGAAGAATCAGTAACTTTCAGCATTTCCCCAAAGGTTTCTGACATAATAGGACAGCAAGTAACACAAATTTTTCAGAAACTTAAGAGCAGAAGGTACACTGAATGGAACGATTATATAATTTACTACGTGACAGCTACAAACCAGACAAAGACATTACCCCTTAAAAGAAAGAAATCAGAACAAGTTAAGGACTTCAGCACAAGAATTGCAACTCTGCCCTCACATCAGTATATAGCAGTTCAGAAAAAAAGCTTTTACACAGAAGACAACCTATGGCTGTAATCTACTGCTTTAAGCAGTTGCAAAGAATGGAGTAATGGGGTGCTGCAAGATTAAAACTAAGAGAAAATGAAAAACCAAGCTAAACAAAAAATCACCGTCCCAGCAGTTTTTGATAAGAGTAGTTTAAAAACATCTTTTCTTCCTTAAGCAAAATAAGGAAAAAGCAGAACTGTTTGTACCCAAGTATTACTTGTCTGTTTCCTGGACAACTAAGCGTGTATAGAGGGCACCGGGCTAAGCTCTTAGGGGCTGGGACTGCTCGTGGTCTCTGTACTTATAGTGAAGAGTAACTGAGGCCAGTCCTTAACTAGGATGTCAGGGTAATGAATAATAACCAGGTCAGAGGTGTGCAAATAGCAAACACAAACAGGCAAGATGCTGCCGTGGTAACATACCTCTTGTATGGAGCGAGCTGCCGGTTTGTCTTGATGATTGGCCAGTATTAAAAACGGCAACGTACATAACTGTGGGTGCTGGAGAGCAGAATGCAGTTCGTTCCTAGCAGTTTCTAGATCATCTTCAGAGGAGGCGCTGTCTAATACAAATATTACCCCTTGGGATCCTTGGTAGTAACGACTCCAGTACTTCCTGATATTGTCAGCCCCTTCAAAGACAATAATAAGAACTAATTAAAACAATTAAAAATTGAAGAGATTTAACACTTGTATCTGAAAATAACCCTTCTATTAGATAAAAGCAATGGACTAAATTTTTTCTACTAATTAATTATCACTGAATTAATAAATAGGAAAAAGGTAACCATAAATCCAAGACACACAAATGTCAAATTAACATTGCTTTAAATAAGGAAGAAGTTTGTCCCAATGCCGTTTTCATCCCTGAAAGTTTCTACTCCATTAAGGAGTACTGGCAGAGCTACCATCTTCCAGCGCCACATAAACTAATCCTACACCTTCTCACTGAAGTATCTGGGTACTAATACCTAAACCTTTGCCCGTCCTTTTCTACTTAGCCCTGCAGCTCCTTCCCATAACCCATAGCTTCTGTCATAGCAGTTGCTCATTTCTGAGCATGATAAAGTCTTTAAGTTCATCTCCAAACCACCAGGCAACCACTCCACAATTGGGGGAAAAAGGTGTCAGGAAAGCCTGTTAAAGTAATTGGACACTTAATGAGGACAATGGTGATGCAATAGAGTTGAACAGTGAACAAGGAGCTAAAATGACAACATGCAAAGGCATTCATTTCAACTCCTTCTGCTCATTCAACCACACTAAGGATTCTGAAAGGGCCCAAGAGCAGACACAAGTGACTGTACAGGCTTATGTTCCACAGTAATGTTTAGGGCACAGTTCAGCAGCACTCAGCCATCTCAACAGAAGCCAAGCAGTAAGGTTACCTACAAAAAGCTTTTGTCTCCCCTGGAGAGCAGCGTACATTGTAACACTGAGGTAGGGGGAAAAAAAAATTGTATTTGACAGCTGTCAAACTATCTAAACTATGGTTCGGATATAGGCTATTCTTTGTATGTCTGAATCTGGCACTACACTCAAGGGGACTAACACTAAAAAGTGAACAGCAGTAGCAATACTCTAGTAGAAAACTTGACAGGTCTGCAAGACAGTGATTTGCAGAGATGTGCTGAAGGTAGCCTCCATAGGCCCTTCTTACTTTGAGATAGGGAGAAGTGAACTTTAATGTAAACACACAGATACCAAGTGCTGATTATAATAAAACTCGGTTTTTTAGTGAAACCAAACTGCACAGAAGTTCTGAACAACATGTAGGCACAAAATGGGAGTTTAATTCAACATAATTACTATAAAATTAATGCTATTTAAATAGTCGCTTAATTTACATGTTATGTAACAGAAAAGACATTCACTAAAGAAAGGTGAAGAAATCAGTATCTAAAAAAGAATTTACACCATGTACTTTAGGCATCCAATTCAACGTATTCAAATCTTGACCCACAGAGTTACTATCTTCTCTGTACTGGCCACACTGGAACTGTAAGGACTCCATGCCTGTATTCTGCACCCAGCACAATTTAGGTGGGTAATGAACTTTGTGAACACACACTTTTTCCCACACAGAATGCTGAAGTCATACCTAAACACTTCTGCAAGACATCTAAACTGTTGATTACTTAAAAGTAAATGGGCATGGGATTTAGTCAAGACCTTGCTTTATTTCTCTACTAATATAACCAGACTCAAAGTAACAATGTACAAACAGGACACCTTTCATTTATTTCATCATCAACCTCTGAAGATCAACATTACTTACACAAAAGAGGGACTTCATTGAAAGCTAATTCTATGTTTCTGTACCACCAGAATATCAACCAATTGTACTTGTAAAGAATTTCATAGCATCTGTTAGATGTCCCAGTCTTTCCAAACACCTGTCTATGTCAGAACCAAGTATGGCAAGTTGCTAGAGGGACACTATTTACATAGCCACACACAGCAGTCTGAAGTATCACATTACTTTAAAAAATGGTAGAGAATTATTTTCAATGAACTGAAAGGCCAATACCACGATCAGTTCTTTGAAGGTCTTTTCATCCTAGCAACATAACATCTGTCTTATTTACTCTAAGCTTCAGCCAGCTACTTTTCAATCACATGTCACTGCCGCCAGACTTGGGAGTCTTATCTTTACAACCATACTGTTCCTAAAGAGAAAAACTGTGTGGTGAACTGAAGAACATTTGATCTCTTGTATTCAGGCACATGGAAGAAAGCAGCTCACGGATCCCCATGTGGGACACCAGAGCCAGAGAAGCAGTACGCTGATTTGTTGACCTGTCCTTTTGGTTCAGGTTCTTTAGCTGCTCAACTTTGTTTCTCCACATCAACTGCCCCAAAAGGAAAACCACCAAAGTGTAGTATTGCTTTTTGCTCCAGCCCTGGCCAGTTGTCATTTCACAGTTACAAGAACCAACTAATAATGTCCAACAAAACCTGGTATTTCTTTCAGGATCTCCTATTAGAATAACAACATGCTCTGAACCTGCTTACATTTCATTCCTGAGGAAATTACAGCCTGAAGTTTAAGAATAAGAAAATTTGCACTAAGCAAGAGAGAGTCTGTACCTCGAGGTGCCATTTTAACTCATTTTCTGCCAAATGCATTTGAAAAATTATTATTGGCATCAATAAGCTATCAGCAACTGCAGAACACAATTTCTACAAGACAAGTAAGCTTACTATTCTTCTGCTTTAACTCCTCACATCCAGGGAGTGTAACCTAGTGCATTAGGTAGTATGTTGTAGAGCTACCCCAGGCAGAAAACACTGGCCTGTGAATAGTGATCCACACATCGCACTTCACAGCATGACAAACTCAGTCTCATCGAGCCAGGAGTTGTTTTTAGAAGCACAGTTTAGCACAGACTATCCAATAATTAATCCTTTATTCCAAAGGTTTCTAAGACAGGGATATGTGAAGTCTGAGTTCTTCAGCATTCCAGAATGTAATGTGCATCCATCCATTAAGCACCCTTGGCCTCTCAGAGAACACCAAGATAAAACCAGAAACTTAACTGGTACCCAAAATTACCTATCAAGCAATAGTAACACACGAGATAAGCATTTAGGTTTCAGTCTAATATTCGGTGTTTCTCTAACAACTTCACAGGCACACGGATGTTTCTTCAACCACTTCATGCCTAAATTATGAATAAAAAAAACAAAACCAGGAAAAGGGAAAAAAGAAGGTGGAGAAGAAAAGGGGGGAGTGGCAGGGGGGCAATGGGGAGAAAGGAAAATACGGGAAAATAGGGGTGGAACAGGGGGAAGAAGGGGGGAAAAGGGGGGAGGGGAAGAGTAAAAAGTCTCCATAACATCAGAAAGATATAACAAGAATTCACATGAGACTAGAGAACCTGCTACAGAAAAAGTTCAGTAAAATGTGACCTTAAGCATAGTACTTTCCTCAGACACAGGCAAGAGCCACGACTCATGACTAGGCATATGATTTGTTTCCCTCAGTAATGAACCCACAGGACTGGGCTGAGTCCTGTGATTTGATTAAACTGTCCCATTTACAAATAAACTGGGGGGGGGGCGGGTGTGTGTGTGTGTGTAAAAAACAAAACCATACAACACAGTCACGCTACTTATTAGGGAAAAAAAAACAACAAACAAACCCAAAACATTTCGTAAAACATAGTCTTGAATTACTTTATAAAAGCAAAAAAACCCCAAACCTCTCCTTACCGAGAAATGACAGAGTGCTGTAATTAAAAAAAACAATTATTCAGCATTACTACAAGCCAGGTTTATTTAACTAACTGTTCAAAATTTTAGAAAGTTTTAATTTATAATTTTTAAAATACCAAATAAATATTATTTTTTTTTATTATCTGCCAAGCGCATAGTGTGTCAATATTAACACCATTTATGATTTGTTATCAAAGCCAGTAGTATACCCTCAAATGCCCCCTGGAAGCTTGGGGGAGAAGAGTTTGAGAGCCATGTGCAGTTGAACACACATCCAAAACTGGCTGCACAATTACGCAGTCTTGTAAATGTTATACAAAGTGCAGAACTTCAAATCCTCCTTCCAACTATGAATACTATGTTTAGACCTCCATTCACAGAAGTTAGAGGCTACCTTCAACTCCCCCCTTTTCAATACTTTCAGGAGAACAAAACATTATCATTACTGAAAGCAATCTGAAGGTGTCAAATTTGTTACTTGTCAAACTTGCAGCAAGTCTCCACTGAGAGCACAATGAATGTCACAGAGCTCTTGTTTCAAGATAGTCTAGCCTGTGCGTGAAAGCTTTTTTTGACCTCAAAATACATCACAGCTCTAGAGAAGTTGAATGTGTAGTCTCAAATCCAAGAAGGAACTTTTTTACCTTCCCACCAAAAATAGCTAACCTGGGGCCATGAAAGAATGCAGGCTGAAAACATTTTTTCTACTACTTCAAATAGAACATCCACCCACCTGAAATAGACACCCACCTATTTTGAAGGTTTTGTAGTTGATTTAAAAACTGTATAGATAATTCCTCTTCTGATATAAAACAGATCTTTTCTAATCAGCAAAAAGGTGGAAAAATGCCAAGGAATATGTAAACTACACCACAAAATCTTTTTGCATTAAAGACTGGCCCATGGGTGGGGGAGTAAGAAGGAATGGAATCGAAAAAGAAATCTTTTGCCCATTCTTGCACAATTTTTAAATATAACCTACCCTCCTGCCCCAAGAAAATCTTACGAAAAGAATTTTGAAATAACTGTTTCTAAATCTACATAAAGTATATAGTGTCACTTGCCATCATCTTCTGACAAGGAAAACTGACGTGTTTTCTCAGGTAATCAGGAAGATACCTGAAATCTTAGAATTCTTAACACATTTTTTAGAGATATGGGTGATCCTTATCTGTCTCAGGCACTCTCTCTCTTTAGGTCTCCCAGTACCCCCTTGCAGAAATAACAGCATACAGACTTTTGTTTTTTGGTTTTTTTTAACACTAGCTATTTTTCAACCTGTTAGCTACTTTTTATTACAAATAAAGTAATAAATCCTTTCCAAGATACCTCCTTTGTACATACATGCAATTTGTCCACACTGACAGACACATTCATGCACAGATACAGAAGTTTCCCGCAGGCATAATGTCGGTCACTATTAGATGGCTATTCTGTATTGTTACTGCTTATAAGTAAGTGGCAATACAGATGCTAAACCAAAACCCTCCTCAAGGTTCAGAAATCCCACAACTTTTGCTTCCTAGTGTTTAAGACCAAGTGATCACAGCCTGCTCTCTCTAGCCTTTCAGGTAGTGCACTCCTGTGATCACACACAAGACACGGCAGCAGGGAATTGGCAGGTTTTTTTTCTTAAAGAGGCACATTTTGAGATTGCTAGATCAGCTGTAGTAACTGCAGCAATTCAACAACAATCTAAACAAACAGCATAAAAGAGAAAATCTTCAAAAACACTGAGAAATGATTTTTCTGCCTTTATATTCAATATATTAAAAAAATGAGAAACACACATAAGTTATTGTGCTTATCTTTCTTATCAAACTTAAGTTTATGGAAACCATCTCTGTCATCTCCTGTCTGCCTTCCAGTCTTCCCCTGTAAGATTAATCTGGAAGTCAAGCCTTCAGTATTTTCCCTATTAGCTAACTTAAGTGCTGTCTACAATTCTGAGTCTCCACCTGCTCTGATACTTAAAACTGTTAGAACAACATTCAGGTTGCAAGCACTTGGAAGTTTTAAGAACACCGTATTTACACTTGCCTGCAGAAAGACAATTCGAGCTACTTAGATTTGTATATTTTACTACCACCTTACAATAAAACACGCAATTTGAAACAAACATCTGTTCAGTCAGGAACATAAAGTTCATTAAAAAATCTTACAGATTATTTCAGAAGGAAGACAAGAAAATATGTGTCCTGCAGTATGCTCTAACATTTAATGTTGATGTCTGAAGCTTTAATAGTTTGCAGCAGGTGGCACAACATACTAAACTGGACTCCATGTATGATAGCCATTCTCAAAATCATCCCTGCTTCTTTTTTTAAGTTGGGTTTTTTTTGGTTTAATTTGTTGTTTGTTTGGGTTTTTAAGGCCCCAAACACAGCCCTATAGGGCTAACAAAGAATGACTGGCAACAAGAAAATCATCTGCTAGTTTCCTCTCTACCCATTACTTCATCTCTACCCTTCTTCCACCTCTGCTAGAGGACTCAGTAACACCCAGGACCTCGGAACCCGTGGCAAAACTCCCCAGGCTCTTGACTGCTGCCAGCACCCAGCAAGGCTCAGATCTACCCTCCTCTGAGCTGCGGTCACACCTTTGGTAACAGTGCAGGTAACCTCAAATAAAGCCCAAAAGGAATCTTTCTCTGTAGCACTTAAGACCAGTAGGCTTGTAAAGAAAGCAACAAGTCTACCACAGCCATGTATTTCTGTCTGTTTAGCCCTTCTGCTGACCGGCTCACAAAAGTTTGAATTGCTTTAGCCTTTGAAAGGATCAAGGCCTTTTCTGTCTAGAATCAAAGATTAAAACTTTTTGTTTTGTTTGCAGGGGAGGTCAGAAAATGCAGGTATCATTTCTGATGTGGAAGTAGGCTACCTTGCTCACCCTTTGATTCAGCCTGAAGAAAATGGAGTTGCAACTCCAAGAGGGGACAAAGGCTTTTTAGCAAACCAAAGGACCTAGTCTTCTCTCCACAAATCACCCCATCAACA
Source organism: Falco rusticolus (assembly GCF_015220075.1). Taxonomy (NCBI): domain Eukaryota; kingdom Metazoa; phylum Chordata; class Aves; order Falconiformes; family Falconidae; genus Falco; species Falco rusticolus. The sequence goes on along the minus strand of NC_051210.1, from coordinate 65,970,881 downwards.
AAAATCAACTAGCCCCCTCAGCTCACAGAAAATGTAACTGGGAAATTTTCTGTTTTGATTATCATACTGTACATAGCTTTGATAGGCATCGCTTGCATGGCTCCTACTTGTTTTGAATAAGATAGGCAGCAGGTTGTCTATTCACACTGTAAAAAGCTTATTGTAGAAAAAGAACAGTGCAAAGATTGCTACGTTGAATCCGTATTGGCACTTCCTTAGGACTCATGTTAACAAGATCCATAAACAGGTGTAAACGTTCTGTTTTATGCAATGAGCAAACCATGTGACAGAGCCTGGGCTTAGGTACCATTTGAACAGCAGGCATAGTATGTCTGATAGCAAACAGATCTAACTTTAATTGGAAGCTGAATGTCTCTGTGTGACACACCATTTATTGGTGGTTTCAGGTGGTGTGCCTCCAGGCTGGAATTTGTTAGAACAAAGAAAAAGCTTCCTATTTCCTTTGCACCTTCATTATCTACCTTGAGAATAAACCTCAGGGTTCAGCATCCCAAACACTGTTTGTTTCAGCAAAACACTGTCAGAACTTTCTGAACAAAAAATGTTATCATCTGCCTTATTTTTTCAGTCTTTCCCCACCCTGCTCTATGTTCATCATAAATAATTTTATCTTTAGTTCCCACCAAAGATTGCTGCACTGTAACAGAAAATCATCAAATCTGTAATTTCTTTCTGTCCCAGTACTCAGTTGAGTTGCATGATACAGACAGGTATTTCCAGTTATCCTGGTAAAAAGTACATTCTGAGACAATGTGGATGGCACATCTGCACACTTACCTAAATTACATATATTATTTTATGGACTAAATTCTTGGGAAGAAAATGTAATTTGTTTTAATTTCTCAGGGAGCAGGAAGGGATTATTGCTATATCAAAAAAGAAACTTTGAGAATGGGCAGTTCAACTCGGTCAGTAAATAAAGCAAGACCTTTTCAAGTAATTCAAGCAGTCCTATATTTGATTTGAAAGCTATATATATTATTACTTATTCAGGATCCACTTCCAATGTTTTTAAATGTTTATGACATTGGATAAAAAACTTATTTTCTGGGAGTAAGGCAGCCTGTCTTAGGAAACAAACACAATAAAGAAAATATCAGAAATAGGATTTTTTAAATTATATTCTAGTATCATGTACATCAAAGAAAATTTTCTGCAAAAAGAGCACAGCAAACATTGTTCCTGCCCTTAATCCTGAAGGATGATGAAGTGATAATCAGACCAGGTAGAGACAAAATCAGAGAGACTGTTTTACACACAGTTTGCCTGAAAATTTACAATCCCTACAGAAATGAAGACATAAAAATCTCGCTTCATTAGCAGCTCCAGAAAACAACCTGCACAGTTTACTGCAGTAAACTGCAGTTTACCTGCACTGCCTTCAACTTCAAGGAAGGATACTGCTTCAACCAAACAAAAATGACACTAAGTAGTCAGCATGTTTCACATAACTGCTTGACTGCTGAATATCACAACCTTAAACAGTATGACTTTGGCTATAAGTTTTTTAAATAATGGCTGTTTAATATGTTGCTGTATGAAGCTTTCAGTTACCTTAAATTAAATTAAAACTATATAGAACTTTACCCTTTGAATAACATGCAACAATGGACAGTGATTGTTAAGAACTTTCTACTTTCCTCCAAGTTTCCAAGATCAAATGTCTCGACACGGCCTCCATACTATGGTAAAGTGAACCTAAATAACAGTAAAGTAACAACTGAAGGCAAAAACCAGGAATAAGCACAAAATCATAGGCTTCTCTTCAACACCAAAAGCAGATATTGCAAAATAAAATTTAGCAGTGATAAATACGTTAAGATGCTTTTCTTCCTTTTCATACAACAGCAAGAGAGAAAACAGAAAGCTCAGACTTTCCATTCATCAAACAGGAAAACATCTCTCAACTAGAAGATTAAATGCTGACCACCAACTTTGGGAAGAATAAAAAAAACTCTTGGAAGCTTGCCTTAGGTCCCTTACCTAGGCAATGAAAAGCTGTAAGAATTAGTATTTTTCTCCAGTATCTCACAGAAAAAACAGACAATACCATTTCTAAGTAAGACATGTAAACACCCATAGTGAAAGGGAAGAGAAATGAATGATGGAGTAAAAAAATGCTCATAATCCTTCTGTCTTTGGGAAGAGACAAATGAGTGAAAAAAATAAAATCAGGACATGCTGCCATAGAGATCAAAGCGCTCCACTGGGATAAGGTTTTTCTTAACACACATACCTGCATACAGTAAAAGTTGTATGATCAGAAAAGATTAACGGAGACTTTAACAAGGATCTGCTGTAGAATACTCAGATTCAATTCTTGATGCAAACCTGTATTTACCTATACAAATAATGTATTTCATAGAGATCAGGCATCAAAAACGTATTAACTGGGCTAAAAATAATTCACTGTGTTTCAAAAAAAATGCAAAGTGACCTAAATACACATTATGCAGACAACACGCTCAAGCAGAACCAACTCTACCTCTGTGGCATGGTCCCTTTATCAAAGGAAAACTTCTGCTTCTTTTATAGAATACATGCTCAAACAAGAACATGTATGTTTAAATCCGTGGACCAATGGTAGTAAAGAGGAAATGCTATCTTTTTAATATGTGCTTATATCAAAGCCTTCTTGAAACCGTTTCAGATAAGATGACCACCATGAAACTTGATTTCATCTCAAGAAATTCATTCAAGAATCAACTCATACCCAAGAGCATTCAAGAGAGGTTTCAACCTTGCTGAATATCTAAACATCCTAAAGATTCATTCTATTTACAAAGATAATAAGCAAGATCTATAGGAGTTCTAGAATACAAAGATGATCTACTTTTTTTTTTTAATTAGAAGAACATTAGATGAAATTAGACTACACAAGAACTCTCATTAGAAGAGTGTTTTCTTCTTTTTAACAGAGAAGCTTCTTGATCATTTAAGACTCACAGTCAGAACTTGATAGCCAAATAGCTTAGCTGTACACAGACAATTAAAAAACCCACAACCACAAAACAATCATCCCTCCCAAAACCCAACAAGTCCAACAAGAGAACAGATCTCAAAGAATATAATTCACTGGAAGTTGGCTGCCTTTGCAACACTTCAGTGGTGCAGCGAATATACTGGGTTTTGCCAAATGTTCACATAGTTACCTGAACTACTGCTCTTAAGTAAAAGCTTGTATGTACAATAAACACAGGGAACAAACTTCCCTGAGCATTACACTCCAGTTTGCATTTCTGTATAACTTAGCCACTGCAATCCAAAAAATTACATTAAGGAAATACACCACACTTATTTGCCTTCTTCTCCTCTGCTTTTTACTTTTTCTTCTTTGTAGTCAGCATTTGTACAATTTTTCTCATCTTCATCTGCTTTGGTGAAACACAGGTTTTAAATTCCAGCCATACTGATTTATCATTTTTAAATTGAGAAAAACTAACAGTTTGATGAGATTTAGACACTGCATCTTTTATAATCAAAATAATAAAAGCTATACCTCCAAGTTCTTTTACATTCAAGATGGCATTCTGGAATGGCACCGCTTTTATATTAAAACCTACAAACAGAAATAAAGAGTATTAGTAATTTATTTGTTAAAGAGGCTATTTGAAATCAGCTGCACACATTCATAAAAGACTTTTTTCATCAAGAACCAGGATTTTGCATGTGAAATTCTGTTTCAATATCATGTTTAAAAATATCAGTTATAATGGGAGAGGAGAGAATAAATCAGGTTAAGCAATGAAATCTGCAACGATACTACTGCAGTAGTAATACAGAAATAATATATACAATGTGCTGGCACACATAATATTCAGCACAAAACTTCCATTCAGGCCATTTACCATTTGGCAAGGAGCTAGTATGGAATACACCTTTATAAAAACATCTGTTAATCCATTTGGAACTGAATTTTAGATTTCAGACTACCAGTAGTATGAAGTGATCCTTCTGCAATTTTTAGGAGACATGGAAGCCAACATGCAATTCAAATCACTGTTTTCTTACATTTAAAGTTCACAGGTTTTGGTTACACCTACAGCACTAATCCTCTCTACAAATGTTATTAACAGAAAGATCCTCTTACAAACCTAAGTGGTATGTATTAAAATGGTTACAAGCAAACTAGAAGCATCTATGAATCCTCTATTAGGCTGTTATATCCTTAAAACTGAAAAACTTTCCTTTTTTATAATGTGATTTCTCCCTTAATTGAAGATTCAGACAGCCAAGAGAAAGGGAATGTAAAAGGCTCCCAGCAATCCATCAATATACTATGTACTAAATTCTGCCTGTTTAGTGCATACATACATGTAAGTGTATATAGTACATTATATAGGAAAAATTATGTCTGTGCTTTTAGCATAAAATGTCCAGATAGACATTAAATTTATTTCCATCTCGCACAAGCAGTTTCAACATGATTACGTACCTGTGAACTGAGTGCAGAAGTTTTGAAAAAACGTGTTTTACTCCAAGTTTATTAGCTATCATTTAAAAGAAACAAGATGGTTTTTCTCCCCAGATCAGACCAATAAGATATTCCAGTACTCCAACCATGGTCAGTGCTAGATGCAGCAGAGGAAAGCGCAAGAAAATCTGAAGGTAATAATTATGTATTATTTTTGTTGTCTTAAAACAAATCCTAGACTCTTCCGAAGAAAAACTGGAGTGGACCTGAGTGATGTTCATGAGAAAAGCCAAAATACAGGTTGCAGTTTGAAAACTGAGTGGAGTTGTCATGTTTTATTCTTGGATCCTCAACAATATTTTCTGATATAGCACAGATAAGGTACATATGGGTATATTATTATAAGCTGAATAGCCTAGATATGCATCATTTTGGTTTGGATGATGCCTAGTTTTCTCCAGAGTCTGTTTTCACTCCTCCCGCTGCCTAACTACATAATGGTATTTTGTGGCAACTAGCAACATGTAAGACATCTAATTCTTAAATTAATCTTATTTATTATTTCCTTTCATAGAGTTATACTGTTATTTACATTGTTGCTAATACTTCTTTCAAGGTCTCAAGTGTAAAAAGTATAATTTGCACTAATTTAGGTGAACTCTACAGATAAAGCTCAGAAGAGGGGAAAAAAAGAAAAAAAAGGCTGAATTACTCTACAATTTCCTTCTAACTTTTTCAGTTAGACATTGACACCTTGTCCACACAATTAAGTGCCAGATCTCTTCAACAATCCCAATAACACTGCTGTGAAGGTAAAGGGTTAATTATTAATCGTAGAAGAAAAGCAGTATTTTCTTGTACCTGTTCCACTCTGAGTACTTGCAGCTGTATTGAATAACCTTATGTTCTTGTAATTTAAACAAAGATACACTGAAAACCAGTTAGGCTTGCTATGGGACAATATAAAATTCAAGCTCATGAACCACAACTAAAATATAAAGCCATGGAACTACAAAGCAAGTTACTTGCACAACACTCCCTATCTGTTCCCTCAGTAAATCAACTTTAGTAAATTGCTGCGGCCACAGAACCAGATTTCTTCCATCGCTACCACCTAATCTCTCCTCTTTCTGAACTTTGCATCCAGGTATTCCTTTTTCTCACTCCACATGTTTGTTTCTGTTTTGTCTGATGCTGTTTTGTGTTTGGGGGTGGGGGTGTGTGTTTGTTGCTGGGGGTTTTTTTAATCAAAATACCCTTTTAGGTACTAGGCATTCTGGTTCATCTATATCAGCACACATACTCAACATTTTTGGACTTAAGGTACCTTTATCTGTGGCTGTTGTGTCTGGTTTAGGTATCTTCTCAATACCACTGAAACTTTCTGTAATTTTATTCTCTGATGTCACTGTGCCCTTACTACATAAAAAAGTCTCTTTGTTGGTCTAAAAATAAAGGATTATCACCAGAAATGAAAAATTTCCATTACATTTATTCTTTCAATTGCTAGCATATACCACAAGGCAGTACTGACCAAATAGGAGAACAAAAATCCCAACTTAAGTTTCAGAGCATCACTGTCCTATTCTATTTTATAGCAGCACATTCTCCTCTTCTCTGTCCATTTAGCAAGAATGCTTAAAAACCAAAAGTAAGAAGGGAAGAAAGAAATCTTTTAATGTGTGTCTACACTACACTGCTTCTAACAGTTCTACTTTATTACAACAAAATGTATGTTTTGACTTTCAACACATTCCAAATTTTATGTCTTCACGGGTATTCCCCAGTGTATGACCAAACACTGAAAGAGTAAGCAGTGGTAGCTTCAAAGCAATCCATTAGCCTCTTGCAAAAGCAAGGTAACTAAGCCTAAGTTCTGTACCACCTTTGCTGTATGTTCAAAAGTTTCCTTTGGGCAATGTTACAGCACACCATGGAATAAAGACAGCATCCTACCTGTGGTAGAGACTATATTATCTGGGCTTTCACTGCAAAGCTGTGATAGAAGACTTGTCTTGCCAGAACCAGTGAGGCCTATGCAAACCAAGTCATATTCAGGTCGTGGTGGTGGCGGTCCCTTGCAGCAAAGCGCTCTGAAACACTGCCAAGGTAGGGAAAAACAAACAAAACAAAAACAAAAGGAAGAAGTTACTTTTTTTGCAAATACGTATTCCATAAAGTTCTAAAAATCAGGTTTATATAATTTAAGGGTATTGGAGATAAGCAAATCATTGTTCCAACTTACTGTTTTGACAAAATCAACAAGTAATAGACTGAGACCACCTCAACTAAAATCTACAACAGCTTTATAAAGAGACATAAACATATCCATTAACTTTTCACCTAAACCTCACAGAGGTCACACCTCAAACTGGATTGAGGGAAGTGACTGCCATTTCTTTAATAGCATAAACAGTGCATATACAGCAAGGCAGGCACATGCCCCACTCAGCTCCGTGGTTGGGTATGTATGTATGAGTTTGCTCCCTGTGCTAATTCCATCCAGTATCTGGTGTGAACATTAGAGCAGCTCCTGAACAGCTGTTGTCACAGGAAAGAATGAGAGAACTCTGCTCCATTGACATCGCTCCTGGGCTTGCTTTGTCATGTGTTTTACTTTACAGTATCAGCTGTCAAAGAGTACATGTTATACAGAAATAAATTTTGCTGGGGTCAAAAATACCTGATCTCTCGCTTTCCCTGGCAAAGCATAAATTAATCACAATATGAAGAATAATAATCTCTTACACAAAGCCTACTTCAGAGTTCTCCTCACATCTCTTAAATAGTATTGCCAAAGTAGGCCAAGCTCATCCAAAAGCCCTTAGTAAGGTTCATCAAACTTTTCTTTATATGTAACACGGAAAATTTTTATGTAAAAATTTAAAAAGTACCATTCTGGGAAAGCTAGAAAGTTTGTTTGTAAGGTAGGGGGTAAAATTGGCCACTTGTGTCCAAGAATGACTTTTACCACCCCAATATATATAAATACCTTTTTCCCCAGTATCTGTCACCTTCAAATCAGAGGAATACAAGGAGGGAAAATGTTTGTGCAATTGCTCCTCTGTCACACATTCTGTCTTTACATAGTCCCAGCTCTTCTTTTCCATCTTAACAACAAGCCAATCACTAAACTGGGTAAAGAAATGCAGTCTTGAAAACCTTAACCTAGTTTGTCTGCACGACTACCCAGGATCTCCCATTGAGGGCTACTGCAAGAACAGAGAAACCAAAGAGACGTCCGTAAGACACTGCTGCAAATAGTGGAGTCTGGCTCTGTGAGCTAGTCATCCAAAGAGAACATGATTATAAAAAGACAGCTCACTGAATGCAGAACTTTTATTGGATTCTTTCCCTACAAATGTAAAGTTATTGTACATGTTGCTGAAACAGTCTTCATTGGTTTAAAGAAGCAAAAGGTTAAGTTCAAGAAAAGTTATTAAATTCCTTTGATACCTTTTACAAACGTGAAAGGAAATATTTTAGGAGTAAAGACATTTACAGTAGCAGTTAAGATGACCAAAGACATAAGGTTTTAAAATTCAAAGCTTTGCCTCTATTGAAATTTGACTCAATTTTTTTTTTTCAGAAGGGTTTTCCTTCATATATGTATCCATAGCTTAACGGAGTAATCATACCTTCTAGCTTTATTCACTGAGGTCAGTTTATATTTATAGCGCAGATTCTACACAGCCACAGCAAATATTCTACTCTGGTACTTAAATGAGAAAGGCCAATTGAGTTCATTGAACAATATAAGCTACTTCAGAGTTTCCACTTAATGAATATCAGGCTGAAGGCCACATAAAATTCTTCAAAGCTTGCCAGAGCTCCTGAGGCTGTGTGTCAGACCCTTCGCAGCCAGTCTTTAAAAAGGATTCAATTCGTCCTCATCAGCACAGCATCTCTGCAACAACTTCTTGATGTCATATTGAAGAAAGATAAAGGAGTAGAGGAGCCGAGGAAAGCCTCTGCTTCTCTCTGTCCAGACACAGTGCAAGTTCTTATGCAACCAGATATGATTCTTGCAGCCCTGATGACGTTTAATAGCCTACAGTTCTGTCAAAGATAATTATTGCTCTTTGTATAACACATATGGAGGCTCTGCGTGTGACAGAGGTACTCCACAGGCTGCTTTTGTGAAGTTAATTTATCCCTTTAGTGCATATTTCTTCAGTCCAACTTAGTCTGGAGAATCTTTTCATGCTGTTGATGAGATGTATGATCAAAACTCCAGGTCAAATTGCATGTCCAAAGCAGCACGCATAGACCTGCCACCCACCCAACTCATCCTTCACCCATTAAACACAGTTAGGTATCTAAGTTCCTAAGACACAGCAGACGGAATCCCAGAAGACAGGGAAATGGCTTTCTGCAGAACACTCTTTGATTTGATTTGATATGATTCCCCTTATCTTTGTTACATTCATGGCTCTGTCCTCCTGCAAGGCTGATTTTCTTCAGTAGATATTTTTGTGTGGTTAGATTGAAAAAAGACTTTAAATATTCTAGCTTCAAAAAGCTGCTGAAATTTAAGCTGGTTTGTACAGCAGTTACCACTGGCTAACATGAGAAATTCTACAGCACACTTTAGGGGATATTTGTAGTTAAATGTTTTAATTTTATAAACTTGTTTTGCAGTCCTTGTTACTCAAGCTCAATGAACATCTCTTCATCTCTTCCATTGGAAATATCGCTACATAAACAGTCCAATCACTGCCTTCCTGTTCTCTCAGCAGCTTAAAGTTACTTGGCCCCTAACAAAGTCAGGGCTATTTAAGCATCCATTAAAGAGACTCTGTTGTCACAACTTTGGCAGCTGCATCTAGTAGCTGCACAAGATCTGTGGAGAGCAGAAAATTCAGAGGTCATTGACCATGCAAATAAAATTACATCCTATATTCTGCTTTTGATTATAGACAGGAAATGAGTCCTGAAATATTTTATAAAGCATGGACTAGAGCTACACCATTATTTAAGATGTCGTCACGTATTACAGTGCAGTTGAAATGCACAGAACTGCAATAAATGTGTATTAATAACTAAAGAAGCCATTCCTGAAATCCAAAACACAAATCTATCAAAAACATTGAGACAGATGTTTAATTCACAACTTGTGCTCAGTCCTTTCCAAAACTGGCATTCTTTCCACTCAGTTTGAACAATCCAAAGGGCATAAGAGACAACCTGCCTGGTCTTGAAACACTTGTCAGATATGGACCTATAAGGTACTTTCATTGATTCCCAAACTTGATTTGCTCAATGAGTGACTGCTCAATAAAAGGCTGCCTTTTAGGTATTATAAAACAACTCCATACCCATATGAGATGACGCACAGGGAGTCCTGGAGAGGGCAGAAAGAAAACATTCGACTACCACCAATACAAGTCAAGGAGAGCTAGCTGGCATAGTCACTGAAATGTTGTTTGGCATAAGGTCATGCATTTCAGCCCCACTACCAGCAACAAAAAAGGAACCATATTTTTTGGAGCCTGTCAGGGTATGACCTTACATACTTTAAAGGGAGAGACATGTCAAACCAACTGTCAGTTTTCATGATTTTTGAGAACATCACACTCAAAACTCTTTATAGGCATTGGACCAGGAAGAAGCAGGCAAAGAGACAGGCAGGGAGTTAGGAATTATTTTCTTTTTTTAAATGAACAAGCAGACTTTAAAGTACTGAAAAGAAAACAATACAGTATCTTGAAAAAATGTATGCATTTAGCCAGTTTTGGAAAAAAGGATGTATTTATCCAGGAAACTGGGAGTAATTAGGTGCTGCCGTCTACAGAAAATTGCAATATTCAGCACCACTGTTACTTTCATTTTACTTGTATGTGTGCGTGCATCCTGCATTTGCACATACAATCATTAGCAAGAGCTAAGGGAAGAAGTTAGCCAGACCTACCCTTGCTCAGGGATTTCTAGACCAGCCAGATGATTCCAGTTTTAGGTGGATCAGTATGTGAGCTGACAAATGTGGACAGCATCCCTTTAAGGTCCTACGGAGATTTCTTCTGGGAAAAGCATTAAATATTGTCTCTATAGCAGGGGTGGCCAAACACTTCTGGTATATGTGCCACTCAGAGACCACGGATTGAAGCTCTGGGCAGCAAACATGCCTGAATTACTACTTTCTCCAATGCATAACACTGCCTCTGGCCATTGAGTCTGTCTTTGCCTACTCATTGTACTTCTCGTTTCACTCTCCTTTTTGGGGTGAAATAGTCCATTATTTCTGCTTTGTTCTGGACCCATCTCCTGTCTGTTTCTTTTGTTGCTGCTGTTTAATAGGGGCAAACAGAAGCAAGGGATTTCATGCTTAGTTGGTTAAACGCACACACTCTCATGCAAAACCACCCTAAGTTAGTGCAACATTAATGCTAACAAATCAAGCATTCAGAGCTCTTGAAATCCAGAATTAAGACTGAAAGCTCAACCATAATTCTGCTCCCCTCCCCCTCTTGCTTACAGTTATGGATTCGGTTTTCCTTTAAACTTTTCAATTAAGGTATCTTTGAACAAAGACTTCTAGCATCCAGCACACACTTAGACCCAGTGAACTGATTAATCATCTGAAACTGTTGATGAAAACTCAAGCAGATAATTAAAAAGTCAGGTTTACACACAGCAGGCTCCATAGCTCTGATGTTGTCTGAGATTACACAAGCACAAAGAAATCTCAAACCTTGAGAAATAATGTGGGGGCGGGGGGGACGGGGACACAACAACAAGTTAGACTGTACTAAGGATAGGAAACAACTGGGGACAGCAGTGGAATAACTGAATGCAAATAATACAATACTCACAGAACCTGAATGAAATTACATTCAGAGAGAGGGAAAAAGGGATATATAAATAAACTAAGTTTTAACTGTACTAATACCTTAATGTTAAATTAGTACAACAGCATTTGACCACGAGCTGTAGCTGCACTCGTTGAGTTTCCATACTGCTGCACAGGCAGTTTTACCACTACAAAAAAAGGAAGGAAGAGGAAAAACCTACCAATTTTAAGACAAGCAACCAGTGACACTGCTTTCACGTTTTCAAAACATCATATTGATAAGATTCATCTTCATCTATATGACAACAGTAATGAGGACAAAACCTAACAGACTGCTGTTCATTTTGTGGCTACCAACAGAAATGAAAGAATACTCACATGGCCACTGCCATCTTGAAGTGTTGCTCAGCACAGACGAAAATACTACAGTCATGACCAGTCACCTTCTCTGACAGCCCACAACCTCATTAAACAGTGACCACTATAACCTAGCTCCTCCATCCCAACACAGACTGACAATCTGGACTCCAACAGAGGGACCCCAGCCCAAGGCCCGCTAACCTGCTGCACCGCTCCCCACCACAGGATGAATTAATCCTCTTGTTTAACCCGGTTAGTCATCATGGGTGCACAGTCAGCCCACTGGCTGAACCCAAAATCACTCTTCCTCTACACATGCCTATACATCTTCAATTCTGTATCAGCCTGTGCTGTGGGAAGACAGCCAAGTATATGGCATTAGAGGCAGGATAAGATAGAAAGGGACAGAGGAGAACAAATTTGCAATGAAGTGAGAAATTTTACAGAGCAAACACTCCTGGTGATGTCCCACCTCACAGAAATGTTACAGGGCACTAGAATAGCAACATACTGTGTCGATCAGGAGTTTCAAATTCTCCCTTGAGACAGCTAAGAGGAGAAATAAATTTGGATTCATTGGCTGAAATTACTTAGCAACCCCTTCTCGGTATTTCAAAGGAGCCACAACTTCTAGAATCTCGAAAGGAGCAATTACACCTCAAATGACTTTCAACATCTTTACATAGTCACTCGCTGCAGATGTAATACACAGGCTCAAGTACCAAACCCAGAAAAATGGCATAGATCTATTCACCCTTTGACACATTTGGCAACTCTGCTACCAGCAGAGAAGACTTGGAAGAATTAAGGTCAAGAAGAAAGAACTGGCTGACTTCTGACAAGCCTGATATGACACTGCTGTTCAGAGCGTATCACTTCAAAAGACTTCCAAGGCCATGATGCATTCTTTGTTTGAGTGATGATAATATAATCAGAGTGGGTTGAATCCTGTCCAAAATTGAGAACAACATTTGGATTTCTCAAGAAAACAAAGTCTTCACTACCTCAAAGACAAAACAGAGGTTTCAACTCTGTTTCTAATGGTCAAGCTGCTGGCTGCCATACTGCACAAGGATGAAGGACAGTATCTTTGTTTGTATAGCAACTTGGCAGAATGCAGAAGAATATTTATTTTGTAAGTCTTCACCCAGAAGTTCAGAGCTGTAGGAAACCCAAAAATTCAATAAAAGCGGTCAAAAACAGCTTCCCTGGAAGAAGCTGTAAGGCAACATAAGTTCTTTCCCTACTATCAGTCAAAAGAAATGACAAAACCTCACATCCAAAATGGAAAATGATCTCTTGAATACTCCCTATAAATGAAAGACAAGCAAAAGAACATTATGACTTTCCACTGCATTCATACTGTGCTTAAGAAAGCATGAAGAAAAACAGTTATCACGTTCTGGGCATACTCAAATATTCAGTAGAGTCATGTGATTGAAATGCCTACATAAAATAAAACAGCACATGGCTACAAAGCTGAGCCACCAAAACAGTTAAATGTACGCACATCCTCTGAACAGAAGACAATCACTCACTTCACTGCAGTGTCAAATCAAGCTCCAGGGGCGTTGTTGGACACCTCTAGGTTTCATCAACTGTAGAATTGTTACTCAAATGTTTCCTCTCTTGACAGTTCGCTTTCCATTTGCTTTGCTGCACAAGAGTAACTCATCTCTTTCAACTCATCAGTCCATTCACACATAACAGCAAGAAACAAAGCAACAAAAAATACGAACGAAAGCCTGTGCAGTTTGTTTCACAATCCAAGGGATACAACCATACTAAAAAAGCCTGAAGAACTGTTGAAAATACCAGCAAAAAAGATAGCAGCAGCAGCACTGCAATGTGCAAAAGTTAAGGATGTGGCACCTCCTATCACTTTCAATTTGTAGAAAGAATGAAAGAGATTTTGTTTTTTTAATATTTACCCATCCACAACCCCCGCCAAAAAAAAACCCAACCCAAAACTAAACAAACCCCCCCACAAACACACAAAAAAAACAAAACCAAAAAACCCGCTCAGTATTTTCAGTATGCTACAAGTCATCCCTTTACAGTTTCTGAGCCAAATCATAAAAAGTTTTTTCCATGATTCATGTGTGTTGTAAGGTGGGTTACAGAACACTTTTCTTTCATTCAGCACAGCATGAATAATTACTTGTGTCCTGCAAGCTCACATGGGCTTACAAAACCAGAAAGAGGCATATAGACCACTTGGTGGTCTTTGATTTTTCTAATTAAAGGTGACTACGTATCACCTAAATGCAACAGCACACTTTGTTTCTTTCTTGTCCCCAAAAAATTACTTGGTACACAACAGACTGGACATTCACATTTGATATCTGTGGCACACAGAATATTAATTCTGTAACAATATAAAAAAGAGGATTTATGGAAACAATACAGTGATATATTCAAATCCCCTGCCCAAAGGGGTCACATAACCTCAAAGAAAAAACTAGGGAAATAGTTCAGGTGCAAACAGAAATGCAGATGTACTCTAGATGAAGAGGAAGATGCATGAAGACTTCTATTTTATTCCATACATCAAAAAAGAAAAGAAAAAGAAAAGCTACTGCTGCTGTCCCACTCTGAAATTGCTGGGCAAATTCAAAGTACTCTAGGAGACACATCAAGTATGAAGTGGTATTTCTAAAAATTACAACAGCATTTATGTAGCAAAAAGGGTCTCAAAAATGTTAATTTAAAATAAACACAAACAAATTCATTTGAAATGTAGCTGGAAAAAGCATAAGGAATGGCCAAGTATGACAAACGAGAACTGTGCCCTCATGTACTGATAGCCAGAAGATCTCAAGGCGGATCTAGGTGATACCAGTTAATACATCCCTGAGAAATGTAGCAAGATCTTCCACCCACTGTATGAGTTACATTACAGAAACAGACAAAACTCCAGAGGATTTTTTACCATCCAGCTTCAGCCTATGTCTTCAGAGTTGTTGGACATCTAACTGTAACTAAAATAAAACAGCTCTTGGCCTGCATGCATGTCTTTGAGTATCAAAAAGCAAAGGGACCTAGAGAAACTCCAAGTGTGTTTTGAGGGGAAAAAGAAGAAATATCTAATGGTTACTTAAAGCAATGTTTCCTCTGAGATTGAGCCCCAGGATATGTCTTGTTCTTTCTTATGAAAGATTTCAAACCTAACATTTACCATCAAATCTGAGAGAAAAGAGGAAGAATTTCTAAGGACAGCAGACCCGACTATTTTCTGTAAAGTCTGGTCTTACCAAACACGTTCATAGCTGAGGTAGAATAGTAAGTACAAAGAGATTGTGGGTATCAGTCAAAGTAATAAAATCTGTTTAAAGAACAGGACAGAAGGACCCAGTGACAAATGGAAAACCTAAAAGAGTTTTAGAATTTTTTTGCAAGCTACCATAGAGCAAAATGAAATAAAATAATAGCATGACGGTCCATTAAAAAGGGAAGTACAGCTTCAACTGTCACATTTAAACCTACTGGCTGAGGGGTCCCAGCTAGTAATTCTCTCTTTGCTCATACAGTACAAGAAGCACATCACAGCAAACTTAGGCACTACCCAACCAAGAAGTTAGCAAACCAGTGAATATTTGGTTGCTCTAAAATTATCAGGAGGCATGGAAATAAGACACCAGTAGAGACTGATGAAAAAAAAGTTACTAAAATAGAAACAGTTTATGTACTTAACATTTAAATATAAGGGTGAGAAGCAGTACTAGTAAACACACAGTCTAACAAGAAGTAACAGGAAGATTTAGATAAAAGGGGGAGGTGGACAGATGAACAAGGACAGCAGGCAGTGCAAGTCTTCAGGCCAAAGAATTCTTCTGATTGGAACACTGAAGGCTAGACTGCCTTCCAACACCAGAAAATAGAGGAAGAATTACACCAGCATTGACAGAGATGCAAATGGGAGATCTAACAGGTGTGCTCTATTACCAGCTCACGGCATTATCCATCTCCAGCACTGAATTTGAAGCGTTATATAGTTGCAGGCTATGAGCATCTCTTAGGCCTCCTATGAATTTTTCTTTTCATTTTACTTTCCCAGTATGCTATATTTACAAAAAGGAGAACCACTAAGAGGATATCTATTTTGACCAAAAGACCTAGGGAATATGAAATATGTAGTAACATATACAGGAACCTCTCTTCCTTCCTCGTATAGCACAAGAGTTTTACTTGGCTAGCACAGCACATTACTACTGTGGGAGGAAATAGAAGATCAACCCACACAAAAACATTAATCCAAAATACGCAGTTATAGGAAGGGATATGAATCACAAGTACCATCTAAAATTCTTCAAATTTTAATCAGTGAGAGCCACTTTGAATGTCAAACGGGTTTTCATCTCAATCAAACTCTTAATGAGTTAAGATTTGGGGAACTTCAGCCACTGAACATACACAGGCATTTTGCATTTCTCCTCTCTCCAGCTGCAAAAAGCTTGGCTTTTGTTTTCTGGCTATATATCTACATCTACCACCAAGTTTCCCAGCTGTCACCAATCTGTTTGCTGATGAAGACTCTATTGGCTATTTTGTTCATCTAGCACTGTAAAATCAGAACCGTCAAATTTGTTACTGCCGAGCACGCATGGATCAAGGACTACACAGCCTTTAAACTGTCTTGGAGAGAAACAGAACAGGTGCTTTGCTTCTACTGCTTGAATGTTTGGGGAACACAACTCAATTTGAGATGGGGATTCTCAGCTGATGGGGAAGCAAAGGGATCATACTGAACAATGGGCCAACTACAGGCATCGGCTGTTTTTATATGCTTATATTGGTGAAAAAAAAAGCCAAGAAAAACAAACAAAATAAAACACAAAACCTCACAAAACAACCTGACAATTTTTTTTTTTAATTGTATTGATCAATATATCTACTAACTTACTTGAGTTAGGGGAAAGGTAAAGAATAATGTGTAGATAAATTCTGGACACACTTAGAGGTTAAGCTGCTTTTGAAAAGCCAGAAGGGAATTTTAACTTTTCAGGGGGGAAATGGGAGCTGGCAAGAACCAGCTTTATTTTTTTGTGAAAATGCAGATTATTGTGGCCTTGCTCACAAAATAGCCTGCCACACAGCTATGCCTACTCATGGGTATGTCAGCGTGCTGTCGCTGCGGTACAGACAGCCCAAACCAAGAAGCTTCTCCCGATGAAACTATAACCACTTTTCATCAGTTAAGGGGCATGAAATACCTCAAACCACAGGAAGGTGTCCCTATGCCAGAATATTTTTTTGTGTGGGAAAGACCTGCTTTTAGTCTCATAGCTGCTGAAAACCTTTTGAGGGGACTCAAATTCTTCTCCTTCGGGTAGATGCAGCACCCAGAGAGCTCTAACAAATGCAAGCTCTTAAAGGGAGTAAAGGCCTTCAGTCTGAAACCCTCCTGTGACATCCCTTTCCCAATGCTACCGCCTTCACTGATGATGTGCTGGGTGTCTAGAATAATTACAACACAACCGTTCCATAAAAGTTCTCTTAAGTTAAAAAAGCAACAGGTTGTTACTTAAGAATGTACCCTATGTTGATGAAACATGACCATAAATTTAAGCAGAAATAAACTCAACATGGTATTCAGGTAACTATGCACAGCTCTGGGGTGCTCTTTTCCTCACCTGCTTTAGCGCACAGCTGTGATGGATGTAACGCTTGTTCTACAGAGGCTGCAGACACCTCAGTACAAACTGACTCACTGCTTCTTACTGGAACAAAATTTTTACCATTTATTTTAGATCAGCATAAATCTTGCCAAGTTTGGAAACTCCTTTTACTAGCTAGAGAGAAAATTTCACTGAGGACCAGGAACAACTGTCATAATGATGAGTCTATCAGAGAAACATAAGCAATCTGGAGCTGGGGCATAATTCAGAGTAAGACAATGAATAAAAACAGGCTTAAGAAATGGAAGATCGCTGTCTTTTAGAGACTAAGACATATGATTAGTTGTAAAAGCACAACCCTGGCTTTAACTCAATCTTTTTGTTCAAAGTATTTTTAATTTTTTATATTCACTTTCCTAAGAACTGAGAGTTTATTAAAAAACTGTTATAAAGAACTGGAAGCTAGTATTTTGTAATATAAAGGTATGATAAGGAAGCAACTTTTACAGTGAAGCTTCAGTAAATGCCAATTACCTACATAGCACTAGATCAGTATTTTTGAAGCACAAGTAATGTATACGGCATAAGAAGAGATGCACACATTTGTACTCATGCCACAGAGATTTTTCTATGAAGAGGAGGCGTTCACAGCTCACAATTATTCCTCCAAAGCTATTTATAACAACAAAAACACATGATAAGGCACAGGACAGATCAAAACATTTTATACAGGGATTGAGGAGTGCAGCACAGTTCGATTATGTTATTGGGTAACAAAACTATGAAGTGTATGATTTAAGAAGAAACCAACTGCACTAAACCACATCAAATACAGATCACAGTAACTGAAAAAGCACCAGCAGTATTTTACTTTCCTAAGCAATAATAATATAGTCCTTTTTATTTGAAAAAATGTGTAAATGATCACATCTCCTCATCCTTGCAAGAAATGCTTGAGTTCATGGTACCAAGTTTATTGCTACAAAAGCATACAATCACAACTTATGCCTTAAAAAGATCTTTAACTGGGAAGAAATGGCAATCTGTAAAAGCAAGGGAAGAAGAACATTTAAAAAAGAAAAAAGTCTTTCAGAACAGATGTCTTATCATAAACACTCATGAAAGTAAAGAGACATTAAACCTTGGTTTCCTAGTGGGCTGCACAAGACCCTTATTTCTAGGTGGAATCATCATGCATTGTAAATGAACCTTCACTTGGTAGGTTTGCAGAGAGAGACAAGAACAAGGTGCTGGTGTACTACTATCAATCAAAACACTACTTCTCCAGCGCAGCAGGAAGCAGAAACTCTGCCCCAAACCCCATAGCCCAACAGAGTAAGAGTTGGTAGTGGGTCATCCGCTCAACATGCTACCTCCTTGGACTTGCACAGGTGAGCAGAAAGTAAAGGGGACTTTCTGGATAGGTACTGAATGAAAGGCATTAAAAAAGAGGAAATTCTCCAAGAGTCCAGTCACTTCCAGCTCTGTGGGTTGAAAGCAGAAAATTTTAAGTAGCTACTGCAAAAGAATTTTTTCTACTCATTTTCCCACAAACACTTTATAAGGCCTATATAAATGAGAAAACGGCAAATTTCTGACAACTACGAGGCTCTACATCTCCTGCAACAAAGGAGATGAAGCACCTGCAAATTGTGTCAGGTCACTAATCTCAATTGATGAATACCAAGGAAATCAAACTAAAAGATATGGAACACCACAGAAAAAAGCCTGACCATTCCTCAAGTCTCATCCAGTTAGGCAAAATGCTGAAGCAGGAATTATCTTTCCACTACTAACTACACTGCTCAAATATGAAAATTTGTTAACTGCTACTGTTGTCCTATTGAATTTTTCAAGTTTCTTACCACATGAAACTTAAAAACTTCAGATCTTTTAAGCAGTTAAGTGCATTCTCTAAACCTGGAGATATTTTGATGGAAAAAAACAGAATACTCAGGCAGATAGTTCAAGATGAAGCAAAACATGAGAACTTCTAGTAAACATATGCTGTCTCAAGTTCACAAATCTAAATGCATTCTCCTAAAAAAAAAAAAAAACACCAAAAAACAGTGAAAGGCCTTTGATTATTATGAGGCAACCTGTGATTTCCAAAACTAATGTGCCTTTGCCTAGATTTTTAAACTGACAAACCAGCAGCATTTGGGTTATTTTTTAACTTTATTCTTAGAAACAACCCAGCAAATTGTATTAAACCTATTTTTAAATGTAGCTAACCCCACAAAGTTGAGGATAAGGTCAGCCTGAACAATAAAATTTATCCAAAGAGCTGAAGAAAAGGCCCAAGAATACTAGCAGGAAGGGGAAAATCTATGTTGTTATTAGGATGTTACTTCTAGTGAAATACCACTGAAGTCCAATGTTATCCAAACCACAGTGCAATGTGTATAAAGCAGCAAAGACTGTAAGTTCCATACACTGAAGAGAAGTAATAATTATATGGCTTTTTCTTATTATTTTGTTCAGACTTGGAATTTGGCTTTGGGACTGATTCAAACTACATGTAGTTCAAAAGAAAAGATTTTCTATGCTTCAGCATAGAAGCATGTTCTAAAAAAATGAGTAGATGCAAATTTCAATGCCCGTTTTCATCTTAAAGCAACCAAAAAAATGAGAACACGATTGAGATGTCCATCTAGCACAAGGCAACAAGAGTAATTTAAAGTAGTTTATTGTAAGGGGACATAACTGAGCTCAAAAGTCTCATACTTGACTCTTATCCAGAAACAGGAATCAAAATGAACTATTAAGCTGTAGTTTAAATGTTCGAAGATTTTTCAGCTGGGGACATTATGCAGTCCTAAATGGTAAAAACAGTTAAGTCCTATCCCAATAAAAAACTTAGGAAAAATAGTATTCTACAAATAAGATGAAGTTCCAACAGACGATAAATTGGTTTGGAAATGTTCATATTAGAAAAATCACACTGACAGCAATAAACACACTGTTGAACAGTATGAAACCAGGTAAGTATTTCTGCACTAAGTGTACTATGAAGTCCATTGTAAAAACATTAAAAACTACTTGGACTTCCAGGCACACTGAGGTATTTTAATGACAAATGTATCATGATTCTTCTTCCTGCTGCCTATTGCTTTTCTCTTCTGCTAAACCTTACATTCCAGCCTAATAGCAATGTATTTTCTACGCCAATCAACCATACCATTCAGTGGTATTTCCTGGAAAAATATTTCCTTGTGCATCAGATAAACACAGAAGAAAATCCTTCAGAGCCAGCTTGATATACCACAGATTCCAGTTAAGTAACACTGAAGCAAGAAATTAAGAATGTCCTTAGTGAACCTACAATCACAGGAAACAGGGTGCAAAGATATTTTAGTAAAATTCAACTATATCAAGCACGTGACTTGGACTTCACTACATAATTGTATAGTAATGTGGATTCAGAAAGATCAGAAAAGTCATGCTGTGTGAAAGACTGCAGCAAAAATAAACTGGAAAGTTCTACACAAGCAACATTATGGTACTATACTATTACACAATCATGCATGTTTCATTTGGGAAAGAAAACAGCTCATGTGGAATTTTAGAAGAGCAAACTCTTTTCCATTATTTTCTGGTTAGAAATAATTCAGTGGTACCTGACTAGACAAAAACAATGACCAAAAAATGTTACCTCGCAGGTGCCACACAGAATCTCATTAGGGGTAAATAAAAAAATACTCTTTCCTTGAGGAACTGCTGAACTTCTATCAGCAATTAAACACTCTATTAAATCAAACTGCACATAACAACTGTGTGAATTTGCAGTGCAACTCATTTATCAGTGTTCTCATACAATTCTGGCCTGCCCACATTTTCAGGAATTAGACCTGCAAGTTTCCCCATTTTTACACATGTTCAAAGAATTTAACATTATTAGACTGTCATAAATGATTTAAGATTTTTGGCAGGCCATCTGCTGTAATAGCTTTGAATTTCCCTTAAGTGCCTATTACGGATGACTTATTCTAACAAGAATTAGCACTACCCTGTGGCTCAGACAAAATCTAAACTCTTAACTCCTTTGCATCACTGACATGCCAAGTGAAGGACAGTATTACGTATGTGATATTTACTTAAGGTAAATTAAGATGCATGACGTGTCCCATATATTGGACATTCTTTTGATCCTAACTTGAAACTACTAATTCTAAATCAGAGTAAGACCCTCTCCATGTGCTTGGACTGTATACTTTGTACCTCTCATCAGCAGAGTAAGAACTCCAGAAAATTTTAGAAATCCTTTGCCCATCACAGTAGGGTTAAAAAACAAGCAAGATCAGCTAACATTTACCATTCCACAAATTCCAACTACATTTGAAAAGCCATACCAGTCCTATTCTGCATTCCAAATTTCTGCAATATTCATTAGTTTAAGTGTAAGAACCATCATGAGTGGAAGACTGATTGACTTGTAATGTTTCCTGTGTTGGTTGCACTCTGGTTCTACTTTGTTACTGTAGTATACAGAAGAATTTAATCAATCTTCCCAGAAAGAATCTCAGTAACTAGAGCTATTTTAGTGGCTCATTAGCTACTTATTAAAAACAGACTTCCTCACTGATATCTTAGGACAGTGAAAACAAAAACTAGATTGCATGGATTTGTTTTTAAAGAAGTTGATGTTATCATTTTTGCCACTATAAACTGATACTAAAAACAAATACTGGCAAAGAAAGCACACATCCTATACTTCTTGGATTCTTCCATTGCCCATGCATAGGGAAAAATACTGCTCTAATACTGCAGAATTCTCCCCTTCCAATACAGGCAAGAGATGACAAGATTTCAAAAATGACTGTGCAAAATCTTTTATTTTCTCTTCTGTCACAGGGAGCAATCGTAGTTTACTCTTTTCAAACCATGTTTTCCCCTCAAAAAATACAGACATAATTCTGAGCCTTTCAACCACTTCACATTCTTCATTACATGGCAGAAATTTCAGCCATACCGTTTACCATTTCACACTCATTAGCTTGGGTATTCTCCATGTTGTGAGTGAACGGGCATGCAGCTTTGCTCATCCTCAACACATGAAATTTAGGACTTCCAGCAGGGTGGACAGTTTCACTCAGAAACCTGAGCATCTAAAAGTTTTAGAGATGTTCAGCATCACAACAGTGAAGTCTCCTGTAGTATTTCACTGGCTTTGCACACATCATCTAGCGATTATACTTACCTCTTTACCAGCTGAGCCAACATTCAAATTATTATTACAGAATTTTTAACTCCTAAGCCTGTAGGAAGAAATTTTAGAACACTGCAGCAAGTTCCAATTGTTTTTTCTGTATTTGTATACAGCCTGATAACAGAGGAAATTGTACTTATAATTCACTTCAGTTAATGCTTCCATCCAAACACTCAAAGGAAAGTTTCAATACCAAAAAGCCACTATTGCCCTGTCATCCATATCCTACAGTCACATCATGACATGTTCAGCTGTACTACATGGTGAAGGCCAAGTTTTCATTTTCAGTATCAACACATACTATACATACATGGGGCCCATAACATACGAAGAAGAGAACATTACCTATGGCGTAGCTTCACTCCTTGGCAGGAGTGGGGGGGGGGGGGGGGGGGGGGGGGGGGGGAAGTTGCTTTTGTTGTTTGGCAGGAAATTTCTTTTTTTTTTTTTTCTTTTGCAAATGTCGATTTTACACATTGGTAGGCTACGGCTTCCAAATCACAGTACCCAAAGGACTGCCACACCCTGAAAAGTGGAGGAGGGATTTGGTTTGGTTTATTTAATTGGGAACTCCTTGTAGTACTCCTGGATGCTTACATAGTAACAGTAGCTAAAAACTCTTGCCATCTTTGGCTGTCCAGGAGACTACACCCATTCTCCAAGAATGCGGATTCAAGCATAGTTTTCTATGTATTCATCACCCCTAGGCTGAGTATCATCAAGCTACACCCCAGGGATGAGGCCTTTCAACTGAATCAACAGGCAGCCTGCCCGCGACCTGGCGCGTGGGGATTGCTCACCCATACCGAGCTGCCTGCTGGTCTGTTACCAGATTCTTTCCAAGATCTGGTGCTTGATTTCATGCTAATGAGTGGGAGTGGACCTGTTTCCCCATGAATTTCTGTGATGATGGCAGTTGAGAGATCAGCAGTACGGGCCAAAATAAGGGGAGGGAGGCTCATTTCCACAGCAGCTGACTTCAGCAGTGAAATACCTGTGGTGGTGTCTCAACTGCATAACAATTATTAGTTCAGCAAAATTTCCTTTGCGATAGCATTGTCTTCATAGGAACAGTTTCAATGGCTACAAAGAGAAAAATGTAAAGCACCATCTCAGAGCCCTATATTGAGTTTCAGCAGGCACTCATATTGCGTTACCATGTATTTGGAGCCTATATGCCTGCAACATTTTTATTTGAACAAATAATGGTATTTAAGAATTTGCATGGAAAGCTTATGAAAAATGCAACAAATGCTACTTTATGTAGAAGTAACAGCAGGGACGGGCCAAAAAACAGCGACATATTTATTTTATTCAATCATTTTGTGTGCCAGTTGGAAAGCAGTTAATACCACAAAAGTAAAATAAGTAAACAGATAAATCAAGGCAGAGACCAATCCACAGTTTAGATTCCCCATGTCTTCCCTGTTCCAGCAACTCGGTAGTTTTTTGCTCTATTAAAAGAAGCTACTCACTTCAGCGAACAATAGTTTTTGTCAGTGAAGTCTTGTATTAAAAAACATTCTGCAGCCTTCATGCTAGGTTTTTAGTACTCGCTATTCATATGCAACTCTGCACATCAAGAATGCTATTGTACCACTGCAGAAAAATAACTACCTAAGGCACAGGCTTTTACAAAGCAATCACTGCAGATCACGTGCAATGCAGCAAAAGCTCCGGTGCATCTGGACAGGGCAGAAGAAGAGAACTTAACATTGTTCCTTTTCAAAAGTGGGGTTTCACTGATTTAAAAATTAAACAAGTAACCTACCTTACACAGCTATGGTAGGCCCTAGACAGCTCAAGGGACAATGGGGAGCTACACACAAACACGTGATACTTAAGCCCTTTCAGATAATGCACAAAAAGAAAGCAAACGTGAATTAAGAAGTGGATTCTTATTACTCCTGTACATTATATACATGCATGATGCCAGTTAGCCTTACTTAGTGAATCTTCACATACAGGTTAGGGCTTACTTACCTAAACTGTTTTTAAATCAATTTTAATTAAGCTGCAATTTGTGCATAGACTAGACTGTAGCTCAGCATGCACTTAATATCAAAAACTGTAAGGAAACAAAAAAGAAATCTAGGAACAGCTTGAAAACACCACTTACCTACTTCTTAGTCACTGAACAAAAATCTACCCAGAAAGCAGAAAGAATGAAGACACCTTCACACAGCTAGTTATTTTAACATTAATTTTGTGCTGGTCTGCTATGTGAAAATACTAGCATATTAACATGTTCCTATCTTCTGGTTCTGTTGACTTTTTAGCGTCTTTGTCAATGTCCTAAGTTTCCTATGTTAAATTAAAAGCAGTCTCTCAACTCTGAGCCCTAAATACAGAAGCATATAAAAAAAAAAAATCCATTCCGCTTTGCCACTTATAAAGCCACTCTTGACCCCCTGCTTTTGGAACAGGTATTTGTTAACGCAAATGCATTGGGCGTCACATTTTTTCCTTACGTTTCAGATGACAATATTGCCAAAAGTACAAATTTTATTTGTTCCAATTTATTTTGTACTTACACTCATGTGGTATACTGAATGTGCCAACTCTAAAAAAACACAGTGCGGTCTGAGTGTGTTTGCACCCTCTGCTAAAAGAAATCTCATACTAAAATCTAACAAGATCACAGCATTACAAACACAGAATAATCTTCCAGACAATCTAAAGCAATTGAGATATCCAGATAAAGGTCCTGGGAACCCTGGATATAAGAAAATGCTTTCTCCCCACAGGAACACTCCAACAGTGCCCAGAGTGGCTCTGCAGTGCTTATCTTTGATGTTTTCTTCCACATGGTTTTCAGGATCAGAACTAAGCTGAATGAAGCCTTGAGCAACCACCTAGTCAGACATCAAGCTGACCTTGCTTTAACCACAAGGTTGGACTACAGACCTTCCAAGATCCCTTCCAACCTCAACTGTCCTGCGAAAGCAACATAAAGTCTACAGAGCTCTTCTCTGATCTTTCAGCTACGTAAGTCTCAGGTGGTAACATTTTCCAATAGTTTGTAGGCTGGCAGTGCCCTTACAAAGCTACCATCTTTAGTAGCTTTTTTGGGGAGGGGGGGAATTTTTTGAGGGGAAAAAAGCTTTAACAGATTACTAATTTGAACAGACTTCCCCAGACTGCTCACTCCAACGCAGGCATGTTGGCTCACTGCCAGTTTTGCCCAGGTGCTCAAACCCAAGCACCCGTACCAACTTAGTCACAGGGTGAGTAGCCACTGCCCAAATTACTGTTTCTGGACCAGTGAAAACATCTCTAGAGGTGCATCACAATGGATCAGGGGTTTTTTTGCTTTGTTTTTACAGTAAGAGGGGAAGAAAGCCTTCCCCCATATTAACTGGAAAGAAATCATCAAGCACCTGCCTGTGCTTCTGGCAGAGCTGTGGGACAGCTCTGAAGGCCTGCCAGATCTATTCGGCATCCTCCTTTGCACAGCGGGCACGCTGCCAGACTGAGTTAAAACACCGCCTCAGATCTAGTTTACACTCCCAGCTGGGACAGCTAGCTGGGATTTAAAACACTCATAAATTTGGGTGTGAGGGCGGCATGAATTGACAACAGAACTAGGCCATGGCTCTAAAGGACTTCTCGTCTGGTGCAAGGTCAGCTCAAGCGGCTCCGCTCTGCCGCTCGCCCTGGTCTCCTCAAGGTCTGAGCAGCCACAGGCAGCGCGGGGCAGCGGCAGGGGCAGGGGCTGCACCGCCACAGACCTGTGGGCAATGGGACCAGTGGCCCAGCCAGCACCCGCCGCCTGGGCAAGGCACAGGGCAGGTACTGCTGGCACCTCTGGGCTGGCAGGGACAGCCAGGCACCAATTTGTTCTTAAAAATCAGGCCTCTCTCTCAGCTGCTCACCTGGTGTTCAGCAATTACCCCACTCCTCTGCCTCCATGCTCTGCCCAGCACTTGCCACAGCCTGTTTCCTCCCTGCTGCAGCTTCTCTCTCCTCACTTTCAGGGGACAGGGGAGACGGCAGCACCTTCCTTCCTAGTTAATCCCCTGTCAACAAAATCTCCTTAAAAAAAAAATGAAATGACAGCGCCTCGGACAAGTGCAATGCCCAACAAGAAGTCCTAACTCTCGCTGCTTGTGCACCTCCGAAGTTAGGTAACACTAGTGGGACACCTCTTTCTAGAAGGGCACGCTGGGAGTGAGCATCTCTGGCTGCTGCGATGGCAGTACCGGCACACCCCTAGCCAGCAGCTCCTAAGCGTTCCTCCTCTACTTCAGCCTGTGCTCACGGCACGGCCCATCCTTCCCAGTGGCACCGGGGGTCTTTGCCTCTCCAAACTGGCAGCAGCTTGTAACACAACACCACCAGGCATCTGCGTTCAGGGAACCTGGCCAGGCCACGTATCTGTTACTAGTCCCTCCATTACTTGTCCTAGGTTCAGGCTGCCCCAAAAGTGAGACTCTGGCCGTGAGGGAGGAACCAAAACACATGCACACAAAAAATGTAAGACGAACCTTTCAGTCCACCTCTGATAAACTCCTGTCCAATAAGCAACACAGTTATGTTCAAGGTGGTAAGCAACACTCACTTAAGTCAGCAATGCTGATATAAATGCTCTACTGTCTTGCTGTAGAAGTAATTATTCTTGAAAACTCAAACTGCCCATGTAAAATCTTTTAGTTGTATTTAGCTGATTGAGACAAGTTAAGACAGCATGAAGTAAGATTTCATCCCAAGTCTTCACCGCAACAAAATAAAACCAAAAGTATGCTTAAAGAAGAATCTCAGTTCTTAAACTTCATAGAAAACTGTTCCACCTAAAGCCTCCAAGGCTGGCTAAGGTTTTCTAATGCACCATGAGCAAGGAATAAAAAGTAACCAAGAGTAATTTAAGAGTCTTGGGGAAAAAAAATACCACCTGTACTTGTTTTATGTAGGTACATGTTTCACAACATCCAGTTAAAACCAGAAAATGAAGTTAAAATGCTTACTCAACTACTTAAATGCTGTATTAATATCAGTTAATTTTAAGTTTATATGGAAAATTAACTAGTTAATTGAAAGATCTCAGTGCAACATATGCTTATTTTGATAAAATTGCAGCAAAGGAAAAAAATCAAAACTAGGAATGTTCCTCTTGTTCTACCTAAAGGCAATCAGAAAATGATGTTGCCACTAAGGCATGGGAAGATACAATACGGAGACAAAGTTTGACAAACTGTAAGTCCCAGTAGCCGTAGATCATATCCCTAAGGAAAAAAAAAAAAAAAGAAAAAAGCAAACCACTGTGCTATGCCTTCTCTGCATAAAGGAAAAGAATTGTCTTTCTCCTATTAAAGACTTGTTTCGCTATTATCTTACTCTCTTCACTAAGGAATTCAAACAGAGGAAAGTTGTGTAACAGTCAAGTTCAGAACACATAAATCACAGAAATCTAACCAATAAACAAAGATTATACCATCATAATCTCTGACCATGGATTTGTGAAGAACAAACCAGCTGCTTTTTCCAAGATTCAGTGGTACAGTGCTGCTGCATAGCAGAGAGGTTGTGAGCACCCAAAACAGTGCACAGGGAGCACATGTGTATTTTGCAGGAATTGTGAACTGCCTGCTGGAAAGCCAGCTCTGATTTCCTGGAGCTGACTCTTGTCAATTGGTATTTACATACTTACTTTTTATTTACATATTTACTAGATATATTTACTTTCTTCCAATGTCACAAAGCTCCTTCGAGCAAGAAAAACAGTGAGAGCCGAGGATAAAACTGTCTATAAAATGGCTTTATAGTTAATCCATTGTTGTCTGCATTCATCATTTGTAATAATTATTACTAGCAAACAGAGGAGAGACTTTCCAAAGCACATACCACAGACAGACCTGTAAATTAAATTAAGTACTTTGTAGGACTGTTTCTTCATTGAGTGGTAGCATTCCCCAAATATACAGTTTACTATAACATCTGGATCCTTTCATCATCCCATTACTCCCTTTGCTATTCTTGAAATATCCCTACAACAGGAAAAGATTTTCAAAACATGCTCTGGCATGTTCAAGCCCCAAGCTCATCACTGCAATTCAGCTATTTGAAATTTACACCACCTCTTGTTTCCACCATCAAATGTACCAGCATGTCCTGCTTAACTTAATATTCCCCACAATGCTCCTGTTCGGCATTCCCACCGCAACACAAATTACTGATGCCCTAAAAAAAATTAAAAAAGATATGTCAAACTCCACGACATTTGGCTTATTTTAAATATGCTCTCCTCAAAATCATCTCTCCCCTGGTCAACCATCAGTGGTTCTTACATTGCATAGTAGCTATGACCCCTACATTTGAGGTGGCATGATCAAAGGAGCCCTGGCCAGACTTGGAAAAACATTTCCACTGAGAATGGACATACTGCCTGTCAAAAGGTTATTCCCACTGCGTACAAGGAGCAGCTCAGATTACCCCAGTGTAACATGAAAGTGCAAAATCTAGCTGTAGTAATCCACATATATGTTTTTCTTTCCAAAAAGGGCATATGGGAGATACTGACTGGAACAGAACATCCGTATTACCATCTGAAGAGAGGGGATGGACAGGCAATAGAAAGCTTCCCTAAACAATCCAGCTGAAGGAATCAGCTCTTTAAAAAAATGCTTTAAAAATTCTGCCTTTTACCATAGCAATTACTTATTTCTCTTCAGTTGCTTTCCTCCCCTCTAGTTAAAAATTTATATATGCAAATATACATCTACATGTAGATAATCACACACACACGATCAGACTTTACACTCTGCGGAAGACAAAATAACTTTGGAGGCGTAAATCTTAATGTCAATGACAGGAAGGCTTTGGTGAACCATTACCATAAATCTGACAAACGCTAATTTGATGGGTGGCTGTATCTGTCTGCTGCAAGACCAGTCTAGACAGTCTATTGAGAAATCCTAAAACACAACTGTTTGTTCCCTGTAACACCATCTGGATATGGCAATAAGAGCCGACCCAGTGCCATTCACACATGGATCAAAGCACATGCTAATGCCATCATGAAGTCATACACATAAAAAATTCAATCTGAGAACTCTATGCAATTTTCCTAAGTCCTCAGTGAAGAAACCTCAGACTTAGCGCAACTCAAGCTAAGTGCATGAAGAGGGGGAGAGGGTGGAAAAAAAGAAGAGAATATTTAATGAGCTTGGCCTTCCAGAGGAATGTTAGGCCACCCATTGTATTGGAAAAGGCTCATGTCACACTTCAGTCATGGCACCCATCAGGGTGCCCCTTTACAAAAATTGATCCGGAGGTTTTTGTAATTACCTGTTTCAAACAGAAAGAGTGCCCACAAACACAAGAAGGTTTCCAAGGTGTAAATCTTGCATTTTCTTATTTAAGACAAGGCTGGCAGAAATTGCAATATTGCAGACAATATTGAAAACCCCTCTCTCATTAAACTGCACCATGGCACCAGATCAAAGCACCAAGGGCCCCCTATTGAACCTCTCTAAATATTACAAACATAAGAGCAAGTCTGGCTATGCAGAAACTAAAAGTAAAGCCATTTTTTTTTCTCTCTCCAAAACCCAAAACATGGCTTCCCATGATACAGCCTAAAATGACACAAGTAGTACTATGTAGTCATGCTGCAAACTTTAATTTCGACAAAGGTTCATCCACTCAAAAAAAATTAAAATATCAAAGATTACAGGGGGTTTTTTTCTGCAAAGCTCACTTCCAACAGCTTCTGGGGTGCTTTTTAAACTACTGCCTTTCAAGAGGTCTTGAAATTTTTATTTAATGTAATGTGTTATGTAACAAATTCAACAACCTGCAGAAGACATTCAGCTTTGTCATAAAATCCACCATTTTTTTCAATGAAGTATCCACTAATACTAAGCTTCCAGCAATTATATTGTTCCCAGGCTTTTGACCATTCAGACTGTATTTTCCATTTAACTCTGGGGGTTTTTCATGATGTAAAAGTTTAAAACAAGCAGATTTTCATCTTTCTGTAAAAACTATAGTATGAAGCTAGTTTGCTGATACTGAAGATGTATCAAGACTGAAAAAGGCAGGTTTTAACAACCATTTTGATACAAGCTCCACCTTTAAAAATTGGCATCCTATCATTTAAGTTTTTCTCTAATCTTTTGAAAGCAATCTAAACACTCAGATGGAGGTATCTGATATAGGAAGTATTTGGGCAAGACCACAGTCCTAGCTCCTTGAATACTTTTCTTTGTAAATTAAAAAATGACAAGTGGCCGAATTTATTTCTGCCATGGTGAACAGTTCAATGCAAATTAGGTAAGTATTAAAACTGCATTTTGAACTTCTACAGACTGATGTTAGTAATTTTCTTATTCCCAAAAAACAGAACTGACATGTAAAAAAGAATGCCCTAAAATACTGCATCCCAAGTATAATGTTTCATTAAATTACTGTAGAAAAATAAGCTCCTTAGTCCCTTTACAGAACCTGCAAAACCCCTGTAAATCTGCACACAAACACATATAAATCACTGGAACTAGACTGCCAAACACAAACAATTTAATAAATCTCTCACTCAAACTTGAAAAAATATATACTTTTAAGAGTACGGTTATGAAATTAAAAGAGCTATACTGTGGTGCATCACTGAAATACAACTGTAAAAAAGAAGTACACTCTACAGTCCTCATGATCTTGTAATTCAGTACGTCTATGGAAATTTACAATTGTCTTAAAATTTAAGTTCTGCATAGGGTTCTTAATAAAAACTTCAGAAAAGAAACAAGTTCAGTAACATTCTGAGGAACCTTCTACTAACATGCCATCAGAAGGGCTGATTCCAATAACTTTAAGTGATATAGATTACATAAATGTTTTTTTCCTATAAGATTAGCATTTCAAGAAAAAAAAAAAGGGTTCGGGTGGGGGGTGTGGTGTGAACAGAGAAAACTTACTTTTGCAATCAGAGTACTCTTTCAGAGAAAAAAGATGTGATTAAGTAATCTTTCTGTTTGAAGTGTGCTCATGGATAAACAGAACAAAAAAATCTTCACACAGATTTCCGGTACTATAAAAGCCATGAGCGACTGGCCCTGACTTAAGGCTCAAAAGACTGATAAACTATGAGTCATCAAGTTTTCAGAATGTAGTTATGTTTCAGTATGGGGCAGGGGGAGACTTACAGGAATGAGCTGCGCATCACAAACCAAGGGCTGCTGCTGCAGAAAGCGAGACATTCCTCTTGAGGAAAAAAGGGGCATACATATGACAGTGACGTCTCATTGCCTTTGCAATGGCATTACATGGCATCAATACTGGCATGAGGCTCTTCTACATCTGAATCACGTACAACAGCCAAACAATGTCGATGCACTTAGTATTACTTACAAGTACCTATAACCTCCTGTCCCCTCTAAATTCCTGCACGGATAATTGCCTTCAGAGGACTAACCTAATTCTAGACAGAACAGAACGTAACCCAGCCATTAATGCTTCGGCAGCAGACACGCGGGGAAGGGCGCTCCAGGCGGGATCTACAGCTCCCGACGCCGTGCCCCAGGCGGTGCAGCAGGCCAGCACTGCCATCTGCTGTTCGCTGCCGCAGCACAAGCCCGGCGCGCTCCGCCTCCCCCTCCGCCTCCCCCTCCTCTGGCTTAAACCCACCACCTCTCCTAAGCACCAGACAGAGCAGGATCAACGACTGCACCTTTGAGAAGCCAGTCTCAGGGAAGACATGCACCAGTAAACTCCTCTGGTAATTCTGTAATTCTGCATAATATAAAACAAAAGCCCATTTCTTTTAATTAAATGTCTAAGCAGCACAGAATTGCAGCAGAGCAGAGCGTGCTGCAGCCGCTCCCCAGAACCACACTGGCACTGTCACCAGGCAGCTGTGCAGTGCCCTCGTCTGCTTTCCCACCAATGCCCTTTTCCATTTTTCAGTCCTTTTCAGAGTACAGAAATAAACAAATCTGTTTGTATTCTGAGAAGCTGTCAATTTTCACACACCTAAAACACGTTACAAGGCTACCCAGTGTTGTTAGCACAACAACCAACAATTCTTCAAATTTTACCAAACGCTACAGACTCAAATCATACCTCTAACATAAAGCTTGCAGATAAACCATGCACTAGCTAATAAAATGATATTTCATTCAGCTGCTTAAACGAGTTGCCAGGAAGTTACTGACGTGCACAATTCATTACAATCACAACCTTGATGTAATTAAGATTTTAGCAAAAAAGCAGCACAAGGATTTATTTGTGCCACTGACCTTTCCACTGGGACTCAGTAAGTTTTAACGGTTATACTTGAGAATTCCACTCCAAAATTGTTTTTCTAATTAACAACAAATTTGGATCCCCTACAGACTCACACACATAATTTAAAGAAAAGAAATGATGGATTTTCTCAATGGAACACATCTCACACATGTATAATCACAATAATGAAATTACTGAACCTTCATCTGTAAATACACTGAAGACAAATTGAACCACTCTCCATTATGAAAACCAAAAAAGTTATCACTGCTTTGCAGGGTACAAATAGCCATTTAATCACTTCAATCATAAAGTAAGTGTCATGTAATTACAAGACACAGTTATTCATGTCTCACAGTTTATATGACAATAAAAGGCTACCTGTTACCATATGTAGCAATTTGGAGCTCACGGTGACAGTTGGCAGATGTTGAAGGTAACTTTAGAAAGGTGAGAATAATTGTGAAATCTGTAATTACAATATTGTGAAGTTACACACTCAGAGGATTGTGATTTGCTGATGTTTTGTGGTGTTTGGGGTTTTCATTCACATTCTATCAAAATGTGAATAACCTTTCAGAACCACAGGTCTGCCCCTGTTATTCTGCTGAGATGTTACAGGTATGGTGGTCCTGGAACTTGAAACAAAACGATTTGTTATTAAAACATGACCAAGATATCAACATTTAATTTTGCACTGTTTCAAAGATCACCTGAAGATTTTGCCTCTAGCCTTGTTCTATTTTTGCTGTGTAGCTTCTCTTGTGTATTTCTCTTTCACTGGTATCTTCAAGGTCTAAAATGCTCTCCCAAAAGACTGCTGCAGTCACTCTGCCCCTCCCTATTTGTTAAAACTGTTCTTCACAGAATGTTGAAATACATTTGCCCTGCAGAACTCACAAAAGCAAGACACAACCTTCTATTTTCTACACCTGGTAGACAAAAAAGAAATACAGATGAACTGGAAAGCTAAAAAGACCAAATTTTCATACAGTTCTGATCAGAAATTGCCAACGACTTTAATCACTCCCTCCAACAGATCTGGGAACAGGTTTTAATCTGCCATACTATTAAATTCAACCTGCAGAATCCAGTGGGAACACGAAGAAATTAGCTTTCAGATGTCAGGTGTGATACATACAAATTACTACCTCCTTCTTAAACACTATATTCCCTTTTTACTTGAAGTCACCAGTGAACAAGAGACAAAGGCAAACACTATCTGTAAAATGGCACTTTTTAAATCCTGGTTCTAGGAAAAAAAACATGGGAAAAGAAATCTAGATGATGCTTCTCTTGTTAGTTCCCCCTTTTTATCTGTGAATAAAGATGATCAGCTTTGGACCTACCCTAAGTCACCTATGAATCAGAAACCTAAGAATGAAACTTCTGAACAGCTCTTTGCAGACAGTAAAAGGGAACGGGCACCTCCAAAAGCAAGCCTCTTCTCACTGTAAAATGACTGACTAAGGTCATAGGTGTACTTCTTCTGTGTTCAGATTTAGGAGAAGTAAAACCCAACTGTAGTAAAGAAATAGCTGTCAACAGGATGTTCATATTGATAATCAGTTAGGCTATTTTATTTTTCTTATGCGATATTAACTCATCCGTGGCAGCCCAACTGAAATCTCCTCTCTTCAGTAACTGGGTATCAGTTGTCCCCTCAACGCAAGATGATTTACGACTGGAAATTAATATTGAAAAAAAAGTTATGTAAGTTGCAAAAGAACAGAAAGATAAATGAGTAGCTGGAATTGTTAAACAAGCAGGTTTTAAAGTGTTCTCTTCTGGTGAGGAAAAAAAAATCCATTATTAGATGGAAATTGTAGGATTGCTGACAGTAACAATGAAAAGCAGGAGAAGTTTAATGCACACATCTGCCTAAGAAAAAAGCAAACAACATTCTGATGATGATGATGAAGAAATAGTTTCCATTCCAACAGCAACTCAAGATGTTATACAGCAACTATTAATTGGACACTTCTACATCAACAGAGCTGGGTAACTTGGACGCAAGTGTGCTGAAAGAGATGGCATAGGTACTGGCTGGACTGGTAATGTTGTCATTAAGGTCTGAAAACCTGGAACTGGAAAGTTCACAAGAACAGAAAGAACAGAACTGCTATGTCAATATTTACAAAAGATGGACTGGATGTCCTAAATAATTATAGGCCTCTCAGGCTTGAGTAGATTTTGTGAAGAAAAATAATTTTTATGTAATGAAATAGCTGATGAGAGATTTGATAATGAACAATTAAACTAAATTACACAATGAATGCCAATCAACAGGTCTACAGACAATAGACTTACTGTTTTTACACTGGCTTTTAAAAAGTCCGTCTTTATGTAATATTCTTAGTCTTCTGCAATGCACGGTTTGGCACCGTAGGACATTTTGCTTAATCCATTAGAACAATCCAATATCAACAAAGCACTTTTTAAACTGTGTAAGTTTATTTGATTTATGGGCTCCAGGATATACCTGTAAACAAGGAGCTTTCATCAAGTGATGCATTTTCTAGCATGATCCCATGGGACCTGCCCATGCTGTCTGACATTTAACAGCACCTGTCCCGAAGAAGCCCAAGATCATCAACAACTGAGAAAGAATACTGATAAATAATGAAAAAGAAAGCTTGCCAATATATTACCAGGTGTCTAGAGCACAGCAATGTGATTTGGAATAGACACTCCTTGAACAAATCTACAGAAGATAATCCTGTTTCAAGCTGCTGGATGTGTGCAGGGTTTCTTGGAGAGGGGGTTGCACAGAATTTGCTTGAAATTTGCACAGAAAGAAAATCACAGACCACATTGACTGTTTTGCACACAGGTAATGGTAGGTATAACAGGAAACCCAGGGGTGCGCACAATAGTATCTAGAAGCAAAAAAGACGAAGGTATTTTCTACCCTGGAAAACAATGCTTCTGAAAATGTTTTGGGGCATGGTAGATAAATTTTCGTGGGGCATCTGTAAGGATCAGTCATAGCCTCAAAGAACTGATGTCTGCTTTGGAGATTAGGGAATTACCACGTTGGAAAAGAAAGGTTTTATGATGTCCGTAGTTGACACAAGAATAATTCCCACTGCACTGCTGTTGTCTGTCCTGATGTCTCCAAAGAACAGTGTTCAAGTATGCAGAAAAACAGAACCAAAGAGGTCACAAAAAAGTCATTAGAATGACTGAAATACTAGAAAAAAATTCTCTGATAATTCAGGGCTTGAGGAACTCATAATACTTGCCTTATATAAAAAAAGCAAGAAAAATCTTCCTTAGAACACACCGAAGAGAATCAAAAAATGCATCAGGCATTCATTAAAGGGGAGGCAGTTGAACACTTGAACATATTGCCCAGACTGTAGTGGATCTTCTACTACTGGAAATTTTCAAATCATAATTAGATTCTTTGACCCTCACTCCAAAAAGTTGTTCTAGTTTAGAGGATAATTTGTACACTTTATTACGAATAAAGACAAGGTAATTAAAACAAAACCTTCTGGATTTACACCTATTAATTTACAATGAATAACCAGCAACCACGGCTGTAATGAAACAGGGAGAAGGCACTGGATGTCCTCAAGATGAGTATTTCTATGCTTCGTTCCACAAGTGCCATCACATGCTGTTCAACGTCTCGCAGTGCTGGCAGAAGCCTGTATGATGTTGAAGTATCCCAGACATGGAGCTCAGCTCACACTCCAAGCAGAAGTAACTCTAATGGGGATAATACGGTTCACCAAGTTACAACTGCTATAGACTGAATTTGGCTTACTGCGCTCAAGGCAGTTCAGACAGAACAAACAGGACAAAGCAAACACAATTCCCCATTTATAACACAGCAGCCCAGTCTTTTTAATGCTGAGAGAGAAATACCTCTTTCAGGACACTGGTGCATGTCAGGCCCAAGAGCAAAAGCAAACCTTTCCACCTCTCCTCTGGGACGCAGTAGCAGAAAAAGCTTCCAGATTACCTGGCCTGTCACAGGGACTGCAAAACATGCAGAAGCAGAAATTACTTCTGCAAGGCACAGAGAAAAAGAAAGGAGGCAAAGGGGGTACAGGAACACGCTTCTTTCATTCTCCCTTTTCCTCCCTGCTCCTGCCACGAAACCAGCAGCAAGAGATGGTTAAAAAAAGGCAGGAGACCTGCGGGTGTTTAAGTGAGATGGGTGCCACCCTGGCTACTACTTAAGAGACCATGCTCCTTTGTCCCTACAGCTGGGGAGGAAGCATTTCGCTCATCCTCTCCCATGTGCTAAATAGAGTAAGCCTGGAGGACAGAAATTGACTGCTTATCAAAAGATGGACCATACTGACTTCAGTGTACTTCTTCTGGCTGTCAGCTTCAGAAAGCTTTTTATACATTATTGTTCCATGTTTGGGGTGCCCAACTCTGACTACTCTGACTGGAGTTCAGTGAACTGTCCTGGGAGTGCCCAAAAAGGGACAAGATCCCAGCAGTATTTTAGTCGGTGAAGAAGCAGAACCAGCTCCTAACACACAGGCAGGTGTCTGTTTGCCTTAAACAGTAACAGCTTTTATCTACTCCATTTTGAGTAGATAAATTTTTCATTTAGACCCAAAAATAGTCCATGTGTGCTGGCAAACAGGTCTGCAAAGTCTACACTAACTCAAGAATTGAAATGGTGTCAGCAGATGACCATTACTGGGTAGCAGTTTTGATAGCTTTTATTCGAACCAACGCAGCAGAGAAAATTCATTGTTAAGTGTGGTATGCTTGAAAGGAAGGACAGTCACCAAATCGTCATTCAGAAATAAGACAAGCTCAGGTCCTGCTGAAATCACCCTTCCTTTTACCACCTGGGAACTTATTATAGGGAAACCTCACAACTGAGAAAACATTTCAGAGAAGCATGCGTCTACACATTGAAACAGATTACTAACTGCAGGCTAGTGAAGGCAAGCGTGATTCTCTACAGCAAACCCTTCTCCTCTCAGAAGACAGATCTTATGCAAACAATACATGCTAGCTACAAAAACATAAGATGCCAACAGCTTTCTAGTTTGTTATGCTCTTTAATAACAAGTTTGTACCAAGCACAGTGTGGGACTCCAAAAAAAAAACCCAACAAAACCAAACCCCAACCAAAAAAAAACCAAACTGAAAAATGCATAGTCATTTGTAATGTTACTCAGGTCAAATTTAGAATGGTTTCGTTAGAAAAGCCTGGAATGATTCTGAATTACAGGAAGCCTTTTAAGAGTCTTAGAGATGTTCTCGTGAGTCAAAAGGGCATAAACAAAAGAGAGTCTTAAATATGAGATACATGAGGTTAAATCAAGCCACTACAGATAATACAGAACAAAAAAACCCCACAAACCATATTCTACCTGTTCTGAAGCTCTCAGTAAGCCACAACACAAATGTTGTCATTCTTCTCCATGCAGCAAAATGAAAAAGATGGGGCTAAATGGGCAATACAGTAGTCTAAGAAAATTCCCCCTGAAAATTCAGTTTACATTTAATAACTTGCATCTAGAAATAGTATAAACCAAACTTTTTCCATAGCAAAGCTTAAATGTGTTCCCTAAAGCAATTTATCATCAAGGTGAAATCAAGTTAGGGTATTTCAGATAGCAGTTTGCAGATAGAAGGCATATGGTTCTACCTTGCACAGTTCTATTCTACTGTTTAGGGACTATTCAGCACACATTAATGCCACAGGGCATTTTTTAGTTCCCACATGTAGCAAACAACTCCTATCTGGACTATGCCATTTGCTACCTACTAATCTGAAAAGACTGAGATTAATTCATGATCTGGAAAAACACAAATAGAAGTATGATAAAGGGCATCTGAGAACAGAATTTGGCACATATTCCTTACAAAACCTGGCCCCTGATGACTGATGTTACAAGTCTCCTAAACACAACAGTGCAGTTAAGACAAAGCTCCCCCTTGCAGTGTGATGCCAGTATGATAGAAAGAAAAGCTTGTAAGAATTTCTCAGCAATTTATACTGAACAAAGTGATGCAAAGTTGGTAACTGGAATGCTGCCCTCATTAACGTCCTGATTTGGACCAGATGCTTCTATGTCTAATTTCAACAGTGCATCAACTTCATGTGAACAAGGAACAACCTTTAACACACAGGCTAGACTCATCTGGAATATGTCAGATGTACAAAAGCATTCATCAAAGCCTCTAATAGCACAATTTTAAGAGAATCTTCTGAATAATGAATACAATCTTACAAAGAAAGACTTCTGTTGTTAGGAGTCAAGGGAGTTAAATAACAGCAGTTATATAAAGGTTATCAGAAAAACACAGGGCCAGGATGGATACAGAAGAGAGATTACTGAGTCAGCCAACAAGGTATGAAACAACAGCAAGATCTGAAACATCACAGATCTGTATGAGAAGCAAAACCAATGCTTCCCTTTTCCTAGCACTTACCAAGAAATACAGCAATCATATGAGCAGAAAAATAACTCTATTAGCAAAAGAGATTTAAATATTTAAGCCCAAAAAACTGATGACTCTAGTTCTAGCATCAAAATTTCACTGAATTAACAGTATTCTACCTTGTTTTCCCGGGACAATCAGCAACTAGAAGGAGCTAGAGGAAACAGGTGATGAAGCAACAGGTAGGAACAACCCAGAAGAGCCTGGAGGTACAAAGGAGTAAGACTTGTGGAAATGCAACTTGGTGTTGGTAAGTGAAGTCATCACTCAGCAGCTGAATAAATTCTCTGAGGCCTCCACTCTACGTAATTTTATAATCTCTCAGAATAAGTCTCAAGACTTCACTATTCCCTTTCATAGAAACTGAAGGATTTGTATTAATAAACATTTTTTCAGTACATTTGCCATTAGGAACACGACAAATATGAACAGAACACCCTTGATCACCTTCCTTTGTTATTAGCTGTCCTTTCACTATTTTCTACAAGAACCTGAGAACTAGCCTCACCATGCATTACCTTCTGTAAATCTTGAGACCACCACCAATCTGAACTTCAGTACCATACTTCAAATAAAATGAACCCAGGACTTACAGTGCTGCTACAAACAAAACATACTTTTGTTGGTTCATCAATGATCTAACAGGTGCTGTATGGAGCACCTATAGTGGAAGTAAAGGTTTATGACCTTTTCCTTCATGGTACAAAACAAGGGCATGCATGGAATCGACAGTTTCTAGTCTGCATTAAACTCAAGGGGATGTAGCAAAAGGTTTCCTGAGACAACCAACAGCTCACTGCTGTCAAAAGGGTAGGCTCACCCCTTTCTGTGTCCCTTCCCAGCTGCATATTCCTTTCCCTTACATGCCAGCAGCCCTTGGTGCTAATCTTACCCCTCATATGAGAGCATTCAGTTCACTGAAATGTTAGAAAACCAACATAAGAGTGAAGAAAATAAACCAGTTTGCTAAACTGGCAAAAAACTAAACAGGTCCTGGAGAGTATGACCACCACATACACACACTTTATTCCCCACACCAAAGCATGAGGAAAGAGGGGTCATAAACATCAGAGCAAGGCTCTTTCAGTAGCCAACTGGTTCTGGCAGCTCAGCTGTCCCAAGAAGCCTCATGATAACCATGCCTGCATTTTACAGGTTTGAACATTTATTAGAAAATAACGTGAAAATATCATGTGACAGCTACCCATAACATTATGAATTGTTTCAGGTAGGTGTTTCAGTGAATCAACAAGGTCTGGAGGCTTTAGCTCAGAACTAGAAAAAACAGCTATTTTTTTCTGATTCTCATTCCCTTGAGTCTCAAAAACAACAAAGTGTTAACTGAAGAGTTAAGAGTTTTTTTTCATGATAAAATTCATTCTCATTTGGAGCCACTGCTGGATTTCAGTGCTGGCCTAACTTGTTTGTTTGCATTCTGATGTTTACTCTAGGCTCTGTTTGTTCTGCAATATACCTGTA
This sequence comes from Falco rusticolus, assembly GCF_015220075.1. NCBI lineage: Eukaryota > Metazoa > Chordata > Aves > Falconiformes > Falconidae > Falco > Falco rusticolus. Next base: position 65,930,343 of record NC_051210.1, on the reverse strand, counting down.
ATCACTCTTCTCTGTAGTCCTTGGCACTCATAAGCACTACATCTTCGTACGAGACATAAGATGAGACAATTCAGAACCTGCCCACCCAAGGACACAACTGTCTAACCAGAAGGGATTTACATTGCTTCTCTTTCCAAACCAGACAAATCTATCTTCCTGGCATGTCTTTTTCCAGAGTGCCTAATAGCTTAGTTGAGACAGTGGAAATGGCAGAAAAAACAAACAGAGCCGTCTCGCCTCAGATATCCTGCACCTATTTCAAAGAACTAGATATGCAAAAGCAACCCAGCCTTGAAAAGTCACAGTCACAGCTTTCCTCTTTCTCTTCTATACTCTATAATTGGAAAACAAAAGATGGGTAAGGTTCCTTCTCCAAGAAAAACCACACAATGATCCAGAGATGAAGCATTTGTGGAAAGAGTAAGAAGCATCAATTACTTCAGTAAGCTAAAAAAGTGGCTACTTAAACAAACAAAGATTAGAACAACGGGCTTTCCACACACACAAAATACAATTAGACAACAAAACCCCACTGTTATAAACACTACAGAATCCAGTAACTGACAAGAATCAAAGAGGCTCTAGCCATTTACACAGCACTAAGCTTACTCAGAGAGCTGCAATGCTAGAAGAAAAAACCAGATTGTAAGGAAAACAAACTGTTTAAAACCAACTTTTAACCACTAGGCATTGCACAAAATCCTCATAAACATGCAGATTAGTCCATGTGTTCTCTATGGGAATTTTCTGGTTTTACTGAATGTTGGAGACTGTGCTCCCACCTGGATTACAGGTACAAAGTATGACAGTCTTTATGATCTTATCTCCCAATCCAATGCTATAGGGACAAAAAGCTCTACTAAGCGTTACTCAAATCCCCACAGGTGGTTTGCTTCTATAAAAATAAAATTTAAAAAACTCAAACAAAACAAAACTTAGACAAACCATACAGAGCCTAACAGCCATACAGTTTTGCAAGGAAACTGCAAACAAACAGAGCACTGCAGACCCTCCCTAACATCCTCCTTCCTCTGTTTTCTCCCTAGTTTAGCCAACAGGAAGACTGCTGTGGGTTGTCACCCTCCCTGGACAGCAACAGCACTGCAGAAGGTGGTTCTCTCTTGGCATCCTACAGGACAAAAGCCTAGAAATGTTGTGGGCTGCAGGCAGAAAGGTTGCCTTTCTGTTCCTATATTCTACATCCCTCTGCCACGACAGTAACACACGGTTAATTTCTCGCTACCACCCTGTTTCTCAGATGTGGGGCTGAGGCAGCCACGCGTCGGCTCTGCAGAAGGTGCCCAGTTCCCAGGAGGTGCTGCACTGACCCATCCCACACGCCCCGAGCGAACACGTCCTGGCCAGCTCCCACCTTCTGCGACACTGCGTGCCACCGGTGGCCCCCCGGCCCCTCGTGCTCTCCCCGCACATGGCGGCCGGCCCTCCCTGCCCTACAGCTGCTCTCGCCCCCAAGCTTTATTCCTCGCTCCCTCCAGCTTCCCATACACGGCCCACACAGTCTCCCAGGAGCTGCTGCAGATGTTCACAGGTCACCTGGCTATCAGGTCGCCCTGTACTTTACTGATGTGACAATAATGCTAGGGGAAAAAGCGGGGGGAAACCCCTGAAGAAAAGCAGCTTCGTCTCCCCTTCCCTCGGTTTCGGACCTCAGCTTCCCAAACCGAGCCCTCGGCCTCGCCCGTCTCAGCCCTGCACTCCCCTGTCACACCCGCCCCACCGGCAGGGACCTAGACCCTGCCCACGCCGGCACAAGGAGGGCTCCGTGTCCCAGGCCGAGGCGCGAACGCCCCGCCCCGGCCGCGCCCCCGGCGGCGCCGCCGTGCGCGGGCGGCAGGCGCACACCCCGCGGCCGCCGGGCACGACACGCAGCCCCGCGGCCCTGCCGCAAACCGCGACCGCTGCGGCGGCGCCCAGCAGCGCGGTGACTCGCACCCACCACGCGGAGCGCGCCCGGGGCGCCCCCGCCGCCCGCCGGGAGGGAGCACGGGCGCCCTCCGGTGGGGCGCGGCGGAACGGCGCCCGCCACGCGGCACCGGGCCCGCGAGGGACGGCACCGCCCCCGCCACGCGCGCCGGGCGGGCGCCACCGCTCCCCGCCCCGTCACGGCGAGGGGCTGCGGCGGGCGGCGGGGCCGCAGGCGGGCAGGGGCGCTGCCAGGGGAACGCGGCGAACGGGCTGTTCCTGAAACACGGGAAAGGGCTGGGTTTGGCCGAGACTGGGGGGGGGGGGCGCGGGGGGCAACACACACAGTTGAGAAACGCCTCCGGAAAGTCCATTACGTTGGTAAGGCTTGTGCGCTGCGACCGCAGCGGCCGGCTAGCAAAATGCCACTGGCATTCTGGAAGACCGAGGGCTACCCAGGAGGCTCACCTGCCGAATTCCCTCTGTACTTTTCCTGGAGTGCGCCTGTCAGTGTGCAGCTTTTTAATTTGCAAAATAACAGTTCGCTAAATCAGCAATTTTCTAATGTCGTTGTCTCCCACCCAGCTCGTTGTAACAGAACAGATCCGTAACTCAGAGGCCGATCTGTAACGCAGGGAATCCTACAGTCAACTACAAAAATTCACTTTAACCCAGTGGGATGTCCAGGAGATTCAAGACAACCAAACCCATATGCTGCATACACCAGAGGAAGCACCCTAGCACCCCATTAACGCAGAAGGAGAGTGAGCAAATTTTACTGACATCTAAAAAAATCTTACCTGGTCTCCTGGGTCTCACCTGTCAGTATCAGAAAAAGGCAAAAGTAGGCACTAATTAAAGTTTTCGTCCCTAGACATGAAAGAAGTCTGAATGATCCAATAACTACCTTAGCTTTCACTTACTTAAGTACACCAATGAGGTATCCCAAGTATCTGAACCAGCTACACACCTCACTCATGTTCAGGTATGTTCTTTAAATTAAAAATGTTGAGGCAATGTAAGAAATAGTCAGAAAATACACCAAAACCACTAATGTTTTAGAAGATATTATTTGAAGTTTGCCTCTTTGCTGTGCGTCAGCTCCTGCTGCTGCATTAAATGTTTAAAGACACTTACCCCTTCCCTTTCAGAAAAACTGCTCTCCTCACTGCTGTGCCAACAAGATCACCCACAGACTGTCCAGAAGGAGAATTTCCAGCAGTGTGTGAGCAGAGAGTCAGTCAGGAGTTAGGTGACCCACAGAAGGGCTGCACCCAAAGACAGTGCTGGCTGAGCTCAATAGTGACCCAGACAGGGGAGGTCCCAAACAAGTGCAAAAATGCCAGTGTCATTCCATCTTCAAAAAAAGAAGCCGGAAGGACTGCCCAGGGACCTACAGGCTGATCAGTCCAATTTTGGTCCCTGGAACAGTCAGAGAGCAAGGCTTCTACAAGAGGAAAAACATTATAGTCTGCTTAGGCAGACAACATAGATGGGTAAAAATCAGTTGGATGATTGCCTTGGAGGTAGCAGTTAATCACTTGTACTCCACCTGGACTGCAGTAACAAAGTGGAGAACTGCCGTGCCCAGCCTGTGACCTGTCCTGCTTAACAACTTAATCAGTGACCTGGGAAGAATCACTCTTGTCAGGTTTGCAGATGGCACCAAACTGGGGGGAACAGTCAATGCGCTGGAGAGGCCACCCAGAGGGATGTTAACAGGGTGGAGGAATGGGGCTTCATGCAGTTCAGCACAGAGAAGTGCCCTGGGAAGTCAGAGCCCCAGTCAGTGATCCAGGCTACACACGGCTTGCCTGGGCAGCCCCGATGCAGAGAAGTCCCTGGGGCCCTGGAGGACAAGCTGCACAGGAGCATCCTTGGGGCTGGCAGCAGCAAAGGCCAGCAGCATCCAGCGCTATAGTAGCATGGGCACAATCAGGAGATGGAGGGAAGTGATGTTCCCCCTTGGCTCAGCACTTCTTCGACCATACCTAGATAAGATACTGAGTCCTCTGGTTTGGGGTCCCCAGTCCGGGACATGGCCAAACTGCAGTGAGCCCAGCAGAGGCCCACCAGGATGCTCGGGAGCTGGAACACCTGCCTGGCAAGGGGACCCTGATGGATGGGGCTGCTTCATCCTGGAGAAGAGAAGGCTCTGGTGGCATCTCAGACCAGCCTTCTACCTACAGGCCAGTCACTGACAAGACACAGCAAGCCACAGCCAGGCTCCGTCATCACGGCTGGATGCCACACAACAGGCACAAGCTGAAACAAGACAAGTTCAGACTGGAGATAAAGGGAAACCCTTCTCCCTACAGGGACAGTACAGCAGCAGCACAGGTTGCCCAGAAGCACTGTGTGGTCTCCGTTCTTCGAGGTTTTTGAGACAGACTGCATAAAGCCCTGAGCCACGTGGCCTGACCTCCTCGCTGACTCTGAGCAGGAAGTCAGACTAGATACCCCCAAGATTCCCTCCAGCCGTAACTGTGGCGTGACACTGTCTACAGTGCTGTCAAGCTTCAATGCAAAACTGAAAATCTAGTGAGCTCTTTAACCTTTCCTTTACCTAAATCTTACCTGTTAATAGGTAACCAGAATCCTACAACAAACCCGACCCGTAAGCTGACAGCATCTTTGCAAAGCCGCTGTCATGGAAGAAAAACACAGAAAAGTTTGAAAAACCTAGTAATTTGGATCCACAAGCCTGCACGGTATCATCTTCCACTCTTCTGGAGACTGGGAAGGAGAGGCCTTCAGAAATATCATCACACTGTTATGTATGCCCATCATAGGTACAAAGAGAACTGCACTACTATTCAAGCAGGTAACACAGTAACAACAAAACAAAGTCACATGTGCCAGAACTCATTGCTGCTCCATCTGCAGTCAGTGTAAAACACAAATTGAAGAAAATCAGTACTGTACACAAAATGTACAGTTTTTTTGGATCCAAACCTGAATACATTCTTTTAAATATATGGCAAAAAAAAAAAAATCAGTTCCACAGATCACAGAACTTATCACAGGCAGAATATAAATGAGAAAACCTGCATTCACTTATATGAGAGAAAACAGGAAGCAGATGTGCTGCTGGCATGCAAAGTGGTAACAGAGCCCCTGTGTTAGAAGGAGAAGTGCCAGTGCAGCAGCAAGAGGTACATCACAACTCTTAACAAACAACGCAGGACATGTGAAAGCTTCCTCAAACCACTCAATGCATTAGCAGGGCCATGATGTTTGCTTTTGAAAAGGTCTGCTGTGTGTAGTCCTCATGCCAGGGATTACTGAGCTTCAGTAACGGAGGACTTGATTCTTGTATAAGTAAACTGATTAAATCTTAGTAGTGTGTACAAAGTTCTTTGGATAAGAAATGGCATATGCAACAGCTGTTGATCCTCCAATCTCCTTAGGAAGGAGGGAAGGCTCAGAGAGTGCAGTCAGCTAACAAGCAGGCTCTACAGCAGCCAGACATGGGGATGCGAGAAACAGTTAAGAGTTTCTGAAATGGCTGTAAGTTACAGGGATCTCGTATTTTAAAAAGCAAGTGGAAGGAACTGCATAAATACCAACTCTTAAGAGTAACCTTGAAAACCTCAACCTAGTATTTCCATAACAGACAAATCCTCAACAGTTTGAGGAAGGCTCACAAAGAACAATGACTACCACACAACCAATTATTACTGATAAGTAAAAGAAGATTTTTTAAAATTTTATTATTTTTTTTAGGTTTACCAGTTATTGGCCATTATATTCCCAACCCACACCAGAAACTCTTATACAGATTCCCAATGTTTGGAACAATCACCATCTCCTCTGGTTATTGACCTCAAGACTCTTCAGTGTTCAACCTCCAGAAGCAGAGCAATAGTGACTGATGAGGCCCCACTTCTAAGTCATCATCTTGAGCTCCACCCACGCTAACTACAGTGTCTGACCTACATCCATCAGAGCCTGGGAGAAAATTGATGTTACTGGGAAAATGACAACTACTAGGGGAAGAAATAAAAACTAAAATTTAGCATTTGACCTTCCTGTTCTTCACTTCCACAGACTCTTACCTACAACTGAATTTAAAATTCTGCCTCACTAAATTAGTAACTACATATAAACACACTGCACAAAGTCAACATGTTAAGACCCAGCAGAAAGGCTGTCTTCTTCCATAGTTGCACAATCTACACACTTCCCAGTTTTTCCTGTTGTACTGTCAGCTTTGTATGTGACCTACACTACAAGATCCTAAAAGCCACCTTCTATAGCAAGTTCTCTTTTGCCAATGGAAGAATTGTCTCAGATATGTAAGCAACTGGCAGGGGGAGAGATGTATACAAATAGGTACATGCATGTACATAATCGTTCCTACAGATCAGCCTATTACATATGCTCTCTAGACCTACTTAGCTGTTTTCCCCTTCCCTTACTGTTTTTCTTCCTTTTCTGTTTCCTTTGCTAGTTACAGGAAGTTTTCAGGTCTCTAAATACGCTAATTAAGAACCACATCTGTGCATGTGGTTAAAAAGCTTCACATATGGCAACACCAGAACAGTACAAGTTTTAATGTACTCTACAATGTTAATAAAAATCATTAACATCTTTTTCAATTTCCCCTGGGGAGATGCCAAGATGAAAAGAAGCATGAGAGGATGGCTACTGGTTGAAGGAAACCTCCATTTCCCTACTTCCTTCCTCCCACCCATCCCCTTTCCCTCACTCTGTGCCTCCTCCCTCTGGCAGCACAGAAGCAGTAGTTCAGACAGCTATCTCCCACAGTTTATTACCTACTGACAATAATATACTCTATGTTCAGTCTTAATTTATCACCATCCCACAGCTGCAAGACTGCATCATGTAGAAACCTTCTGACAGGCTGGGCTACCGTGACCTTCAGGGCATATCCCAGCACGTGCTGACTACCAACAAATGTTAAGGACCATAAAACCTCATTTCAGCATGGCAGGACACAGTGATCAAATCCAGTTCTACTCCGGATATGAATAAAAATCCACATGCATAATCCGCCTTTTCCAAGCCCAGGTTTTCCACTACAATAAAACAGAGGGAAAATGAGAATTTTCCAAGCTTTTTCCTGTTACACATTCCATTTTACTTTCTGCTTCCCAAAACTTTCCACCTTTTTTTAAAATTCTCTCAGAAGATGCAGAAGTGTAGTTCAAAATGCAAAAGCACAAATCATTTACACAGCACCAACATTTGCACACAAATCCTGGGCAGAGTAAATGAGTACAGTGAGTGAGTAAGACTTAAGAATGGTTTGCCGTCACACTGCTGCGTTTTCACAGTAAGTCATTATTTGAATCAACGTGTGCCTTCATGGCCCTTGCTGAACTCTGCACACCATACTATGCTGGATGGTGCCAGAGGACCAGTTGGTGTCATAAACACTAAATTCAGATTTGAAGTGACAAAGAAACGTCTCTGGCAATTACGTTTACATGTCCTTCTTAAGTCTTTTGACAGTGAGGCCAATGGTAATGCAACAATCCTTGACTCACAGACAACACAGCACAGAAATGTGAACAAGGCAAGAGATTTCCTCATTACAATCAGAAGACTGCCAGCTTGGTAAATGTAATTCTACCCCTGGTTCTGCCATGGAGTGGCTCTGTTAGAACACTTACACATTTCAAAGATAGATGCTATTTTAGATACCCAACGTGAGATGCTGGAGTGTGATTTAGAGAAGAACTAGTCACTGCTACAGTCAAGGTTATGGATCCATACAGAGAATGGATAGCACGTTTTCTGAGGCTGACAATTCTGGAAAAAAAATAATTCAAGAGGAAAAAAATTAAGTCTGAAATGGGACATTAAGTTATTAGACTGTTTAGACTTCAGGTATCTATGCTTCGTTCCATAGTTGAAGAAATTTTACAACCTCAGAGACATATGAATAAATAAAATTCAGCATTTGTGAAGCATCCAAGCATAGTAGGAATGACTGCCACAGAAAGACCCATAAAATCATAGTCAAGGTGGATTTTCAGAAAGCTTTCTACGCAATACTTTGGACATGAAAATCAAGTGGTCATGACAGAAAAAGAATAGCCTTGTATGGACAGGTAATTGGTTAAGTGGCAGGAAACAGAGGGTAAGAGCACATGGTCAGTTCCTGCAGTGGAGGGAGGTCACTTGCAAAATTTCTCAAGGATCTGTGATGGATCTGCTGTGGCAAAGGTAAGCAGTGAGCAACATCCGTTACTCAAAGCAGTACAGACTAGGGATGCATGGAGGGACACTGTGAGACTGAACAGACAGCAGAATGGCAGGTGACATGAAAAAATAAAGTGATCTACATGGAGGGAAAAAAACCTGCAGTCCTAATAAGCTGATGGGGGGGTCTAAGCTGACTATTACATAACTTCGGAATGAGATTTTGGTTTATGACAGTCACATGAAAACAGCAGTTTGGTCCTTGATGGTTCTCAAAAAAATAAATCAAGTGTTAGAAGTAAGGACAGGAACATCATCAAGCCATTGTATAAATCTATGTTTCAATCTATGTTTATACTGAACACTGTATTTTTTTTATTCCCCTTAACTCAAAAAGGGTAACAGAACTGGAAAAGGTTCCTAAAAGGACCAAAAGGATGATCAAAATACAGAATAGCTTTTCCTTCTAGAAGAAGTCTAAGCAATCTTAGGGTTTTCATTCTGGGAAAGAGAATTTTGGTGAGGTCTGACAAATTTATGAAGTTTTAAGTGGATTCTAGAGGGTGATGGTACCAAGTAACTGCATACTGTTTCTTCCAGTACAAGGATTAAAAGCAGTTGAAATAAACTCATTGGAGATAGCTCCAAAAGGACAGGTAAATGTAGTTCACCTGTGGAACCAGCAGGTCATTGGCAAAGAAGGCTGTGGATTCTGCCTAACTTCACAAAGAAACTGGACATATTCAGAGATGTAAATCTACTGATGTTAGTAAGAACATAAACCACAACCAACTCCAAAATTGCCTGTGCTTAAAAGAGCTGGAAACTTGTAAGGTATCAGGTAACAGTAGCACATACACTTTTCTTGTTCTTGCTCCTCCACAGGCATTTGCACTGCTGGTCAAGAGACATATCTGGATTGATGCAATATGGCCATTTTTGTGTTCTAATTCTGCCTTCAGAAAAGTGTTCAAATAGGAGAAAAAACATGAGGTAACACCACCTAACTGTTTTTCTCCACAATTGTTAGCAGCAGCTAATTAAATTACCACCACCCATCCTGTGCAATGAATGACTCATGGGTCCTATGGGGAAAGGAAGAGGGGAAAACAAAGCAATGTAAGTAATTAAAGACTACACCAAAACACACATGAAACAGAAGGCAATTAGGGAGGATTAACTGCCTTGTACATTTCCCAATCTATGATAGCTTGGCTTTGCCACCAGACAGTTCTTACGTCTCCTGTGTACAGCTGCTGTTTCTAAAATGGAATAAATTAGTTTCCAGTGGTTGATACACGGGTCTTCTGATCGAGATTGCCACTCACACATCAGAATCAACAGAATGGAGCACATGAAGAATCTCATCTGCTTCCCTGGAAGACGACAACTGTGCAAGCTATCAAAGACAGTGTTTTAAGGTAAACCAGCTGATCTTACACTCAAGCAGGTACAGAAGCACTCAAACTATATTCTAGCAGCTAAGCTGGGCAGTCACACCTCTCTCCATCCATTCCAGGGCAGATCAAAGGTGCATATGACCATAACTGTAGATGTTAACCAAATAAGAAATCAGGTACCAGCACACTGACATCCAAGTGTCAGTCATCAGTACTGGAATACCTCACACACCTCTGGTATTTACAAAAATACTGCTGTAGAAGTTATTCTGTATCTTCTGCATTGGATCATAACCAGAAAGTGATGGCTGATTATGTGTAAAAACTGGGCTGAGTTTACTAATAGATGCATCTGCCAAAGGGTAGGCAAGATTACATTTCTGTTCTTAAATCCTGGGTTCTTTCCTAGGACAGAACCTCCCGAAGAGAGTAGAAAATGCTGAGTAGGGCTGAGTAAGTATACATAGACCACAACTCCAAAAAAGCTGATTGTTTTTAGAGACAGAGGTTTAGGGATTCAGTCTTAGTAGGAAGAACAAAACATGGATTGCCATGTGAATTTCTATGCCTGATGGTGCCTGCTAAGAGCAAATGTACAAAGGAGAGTTTAAGTATACATGTATAGGATTATGAAATACTGTTTGCAGGTTACATTATGAAAACCTGAGGTTTAATGTCTTCTCTAACGATGTTTGCTGTTCAGTGCAAATATGATTTAAATACCCATATAAATGTTTAATCCTTCAAATGCTTTTAAATTCTTAACTCCAAAACTTCTTGTAGCATAATGCTTCACTACATACTACAAAAAATGTGCAACATTTATTAAAAGGAAAAAAAAAAATATCTGAAATGTAATGTCTCCCTAGTTTTTGAAGAAGTTAATCCAGGAGCATATGATTTATTGCCTCTACAAAAACTATTCATTTTCCTCTTTAATGTCGCTGTTCTAAGGAGAGTCCCAAATCCTGCAGTAGCCTCTGAAACCACATATTCAGAGAGATTAAAAAATTGTCAGGTTTGTATTTTGGGTTTTTTGTGAGAGCTGGAGGTATTTTATTTCCATAGCATTTTAGATGAGAGATGGGGAAAGACCTCTGTCATGCTTTAGGTAAAGGAAGAACGGTTATTTATTTAACTACATCACTGTCACATTTTTAGCATCCATGTTTGCTCTTTGCTAAAGAAATGAAAGGGCTAGTAAGCTTTACTCAGTGGCAGCAGTCCTCTTTCCTGAACTGTCATAGCTTTGTCACTTCTCAGTTTCAATGTCAGGGTAACATCCTTGAAATATTTTGCTGAGTTACACACACAGACATACATGCACACAGCCCCATGGTTCTGGCCTTCACATGTAGTTACTTCATTCATTGTGCATTCATACTGCACTGGTCATTTATTTCAAATTCACTAAAACATGAAGCATTTAATTTCCAAGTGGGTACAGATTTCTCCCTTAGAACCCACCTAATGTGTTGTGTTCTTAATTGCAACATAACCAATTTCTGGATTTCATTAACCTTCTCCATTGAACTGGTATCTAAGAAATTTCTGTGTACAGTTTAGACAACTACATTGATTTATGATTAAATTTGTTTATATACCAAGACTATGTCAGACTATGGTTTTATAACACCCAATTCAATGTCATCTACAAGAGCCCACTTCCTGTAATGAATTACAGCTTTCAAATAGTATGTTGGTATCATAACATATGCCACAGTCTGTTCAACTTCCATATACCTACTCATTTAGTATCTGATGAAAGACAAAGTAGCATTTTAATATTAATTTTTATGCCCAGAGTCCATCAGTCAACAGATTCAGCAATATCAAGCAATACTTAAAACACACATCATTCACAATTGTTACTGAACTACTTATATTACCCTGGGAACAATTATCTACCTTTTGCTGTCAACAGCTCAGCCACTTCAGGACAAGGGAGTGAACTTCTACACCTACATCCAGAAATTGCAGCTGCTTCTCACTCTCCTGACCTGGAAGAAACAAGCTGCTACTAGCAGTTAAAGATAAGCTCACTAATCATTGGTAATGTAAGTGCTCAGTAGACAGCACTGTGGAATGGAGAGGACTATTTGAAGACACGCACACACAAATGAGTGTATCGGCAACATTTTTGAGAAACACCAGTAGAAGTTTAAGGAGAACAGGTGATCTTTGCTTCTTTTCAGTTCTCCCTGAATTTCTGTAAAAGTCTTGGAGACATTAGGAAAAAGAAACTAATGACTGATGTAACAGCTGAATGTCCACTTGAAAACTAAGGGCAGAGAAGGACTCCAGTCTCCCAGTATCCAAATACACACTCCTGGAAGGGAGAGGGTAACGACGAGCATTTCTCACATAGGAAATCAGTGGTTTATTATCACTCTCCTAAACTTAGCAGGATTTTTGTCGGTAATTTTACATGAAACCACACATGTTTTGAGTGGTAATCTCTTCTGAGTTTTAATAAGCAAAGACTGCTTTGAATCTGTGGTGTGTCAAGCCATCAGTCAACATCCACATGGTACAGAAGCGTGCAAGCTTCAAGGAATAGCTCTGCAAGATATGTTTTTTACGACCAGTCATGTAGCATACACAGTGAGTAGCAAGACAACTGAAGCAGACAGCAATTTAACAATACATGGCATGAAACAGTCAAATTAGCAATGCACAAGCATTAGCCAAAATAACGACTGGAGCTCAAGCAGAAAAACAGATCACATTCAGCTGAGTAATTTGCTTACAGTAAGAGTCATCACTGCTTCTGGTACTCATTTTCCAAACAAAGTGCAATTATGCCATAGCTAAAAGATGGGAATGCATATTCAATGGATTAATCTGTATGTCATTAGTTTAATTCAAATATTACTATAAAACAGACCCTGAGACTTTGCTTACACTACATTACTTTAGCCATCAGGAGACGATCAAATGCCACAGATGAGGAACTGACAGTATGAGGGTATTATCAGTGCCCAAGGCCCACAGTTAGGGTGCGGAGCAGGTAGAATACACTGCGCAGTAGGCAAACTGCCTCCCAACATACTGGAAATAAAAAAAGCAACACACCCTGGACAGTCTGACCTTGGAAAAAACATGTTCTTGATCTCAGACCTACCAGTCAAGTTGACACCAGTCGTGTGAACAAGAGATTAGGTAAGCATCTGAGAACATTTGAGACCACTGTCCACCATTCTTCACGTTCCTTCCAATGCTTCAGAAAAAGCTACCATAAAACTAAAAAATTGCTTAGAACAAGAATAAGCATTTTCCCCAAATCCTACAGATGACCAGAGAAACTGCTGAAACACAAATTTTCTCACCCTTCTCCCTCCTTTTTTTTTTTTTTTTTAATTTTTTAATCAGATTTCATGGAAAATTTCTCCAAGGATACATGTTACCAGCTTCTGAGAACCACAGCCCTTAATTTAGGAAAAGTTTTTAGTCATTATAGATTGAAGAAAACTGAACAGTGCATATTTGAAAAGCTGTGAATAAGGGCTCACAGAAACTTCAGAGAGAGGTATGAGAGGATTTAGCACAATTTAAGCGTAAGGTAGAAAACACTTTTGGTACATCCAAGATTAAGCATTTTGCTGACTCTTCCCACTTTTGGGAACACAGGACTAGATAGGATCACTGATGATCACTAATTTCCACCTTCCACACGAGTGGATAGGCACACAAAGATCTCAAATGGACTATCTTCAATGATCTCAAACGTTCAGTTTGTCCTGTTCTCCTATCCCCTGCACACATCATGAGCTGCAAATCATGTCCCAGCTCCCCAAAGTAGATTACAGATTGCCAGTACAAAATTCCACAGCCAGAAAACCAGAATTTGTCCAGAAAATAAAAAGGAGAAATTGCCAATGTTTTGAGCTTGACAACACCAGAACAAGTCTTTGAGGAACAACAACTTTCTCAGTCAGGAAGTGCAGTAGAAAAACACCCATAATAACCAAAGAGCCACAGAGAACTTCTAGCAGTCAATAGCTTACAGAAGGCAAGTCTCACAACTCGGGGCTTGGACAAGCAATTGAATTAAATAGAGGACTGTTAAAAAAAAGAAGAGAAAAATAAAGGGGAGTGGCCTGGGGGTGGGTGGGGAGAGAACAGAATGAGCCTTCTCAGAAATTGCTGCTAACATCTTGCAGACCCTGTACCTGAGACAGTAAGCATTACATTTGCAACAATTAAAAAGAAAAAGAAACCACCACAGAAATGGCAAAGGAAGGAGTGTACATGGCACACATACACCTCTTGGGTCTCAGAATCCTCCCCAAAATCCCCTGTATATACATAATAGAGGGGCAGCAATGCATAATGATTTTGATCCACAGACAAAACAGCTTAGCTCAAGTATCACAAGAGATCTTCCATTTAGAGTTTGAGAAGCAGGAGGCTGAAATACATTATGTCATCAAAGCAAGAGACTGAGGGAAGCAGAAGCTGAGCCATGGATATGCAGAAGTAAATATAAAAATCTTTAACACCAAGCAAAGCAAATGTAGAAGGTAAAGCACAAAGCCCTTACCAGCACTGACAGAAAAGGTGGTCCTGGCTTCCCTCAGTGATTCACATATTCATATGAAAGAGGCAGGTGTTATAAACCAGCCCTGAATAGATGGAGAAACAACCTCAGCTAAAACAAGATGGTCCATGGGAGAAGGAATTAGGAAATCAGAAAACCTATATGGTTAGTCAAGCGTAGTATTGCTGTGAGAATGATCTCAAATGTAATAGGGAAATGCAAATGGGTGGAAAAAGAAACGTTTCAGAGGAAAGCTAGTTGACTTTGCAGAGTAAGAGAATATAAAGCTTACAGCAGAATACAGAAGAATAAAAATACATAAGGCCTCTTGTGTGGCAACACCACACAAAGTGAGATAAAACTTCATACAAACTATTTTGCTGTGAAAAAAACCCACCCTAACAAACAAACCAACTAACCAAGCCCAAATTCATGCCCAGTGTGTGTTAAGTCTAAGGATACCTCAGTGATTCAAAACTAGCCTGTCTGAACAAGAGATAATAACATTGTCTCAACAAGATTGACAAGCATTGCTTTCCTGCCTTCATACAGAGAGATTTCACAACTCCCCGATGACAACCAATCTCAGGTTTTCCCATTTCCTTCAGGTTACATCAACCACGATTTGCCCTCAAGGTAGTACAGTATTTCCAAGATAAATATTAAACGAAGCGTCAAGCATACAGCCAAAGTCAGAAGTGGTTTCACATTCTGCCACTGCCCTTAAATCTGTCTATGGTAGCTTCAAAAAGTATTTCCCTGTTGTTATGTAGAATGTGCCTCTAAGAGCGATGGGCTATATGGAACAGACCACAGAAAGGCTACTGAGCAGGCACTTTTAAACAAAACAAAAATAAAATGATAAAGTGGTATTTGTTACAATAGACGAGCATGCAGTTTTGTGGAGATAACATTCAGCAGACTTGTGTTCACCTGCAGAGTAGGATTGCTATAAAAAGCAGAATCTATACAGTTGTTTTATCAACACAGTCTGTATGAGAAGTCTCTAGTCCAGTATTTGATCAACCATTCTGAATATTTTGTGAAGAGTTAAGAAAAATTTTAACCATTTTTGATTAAGAACTATCCATTTAGAAACCACCAAATTAAAGGGGGGGGGGGGGGGGGGGGGAAAAACAAAAAAACCCCACCAAACAAACAAAAAACCCACCCCACATTACTGTTAACATAAAGAAATTACAACACCTCAGCACAAGAGATTTTAACTTCTTTTTTTTTTCTTTCTTAAATGGTATGAATTCATCTTAAACACTGTCCGGAAACTAACGAAAGAACTCTTTATAAAAGGAAACTACATTTCTCAACATACAAGAAGTTGTGTGTGAGAAAGCTCCACCAAAATAAGCTCATATTGAATTATTATTTATATCTACATCCTGTTTAGCCATTTAGGAAAAAAGTTTAGTTCATGTTTTGCAGATCCCTTTGTGTAAAGCTTTAAAAAGGCTCCTGCTAAAAGAGGGAGGGCCCCGGCACTTATATCCTCCAATTCACACTGTGTGGCAACTTAGAACCTTCAACCTGTATTTCCCCAACAATAATAAAGCCATCCTTATCGTTTCCTCATGAAGCAGTTGGGTTTAAGCTTTAAACAAAGAAATACAAGGGGGATGCTGAACTACAGAAAAAAAATAGTAATATAATTGTTTATAGGCCTATGTAACTTCATCAAAATATTTTGACTGAGCCAAAACCAAGTTTTGCCAGAGAAGGCTATGTTCGTGAAGCAATAGCTCTACAGAAATGGTTTTCTATGGCTTTCTGTATGTTCCTAAGACTCATAACCTTTGAAAGTGGTAGGACTGGGCACAGAGATTGTGTAAGGAACCTTTTCTGGCTTAATTAGAGCTACACTGCACTGAAGTATAATTGAGATTTGCTTGCACTTTGCACAACTACTTGAAGCGGCAGGCTACTTCAGGAAGTTACGGCTTACATTCAGGAGGTCCTCATCTTCAAGCTAGTTAGGCAAGGATAGCACACCCTCTCACACTGTTCTACAAGGATGTTTCAGCATGCACATGCATCACCTCTCACAACTAGGTATTAGGTCTTTCAGAACCTGAAGCAAATTTAATTACTTGAGACATTGAGTCTTAATGAAAACACCTCTCCTTCACACACACATTTCTGAGAGCAACTGAGTTGGGTTCCTCTCAGAGACAAAACAGAGTCCAGCCAAACTGAGCAGGAGATGAAAAGCACAAGTAGAACCCCCTCATTCACACAGAATGGGGACAGAAGACAACAGCCAGCACTGAAATAAATTAACCAGCACAGAAATTAACCAGCAGTAGTACAGGTTTACTCATATTTCCTGAAACTTGAGGACATAAACTATTAAAGCTGACCACTTTTATTTCACATCACATTCTGAGAACGCTGGATAATAAGCCAAAATGAGTCTGAAGCATTTTTACAGCACAGAAGGTACTCCAGACACAGACACTCATCTGACAGAAACTAGCCTAAGACCTCTCTCTCTCTGGCTCCATACATAATTGCTTTTAATTTCATGTATTAGTATTGCTGGCTGACCAAGTAGGTGGTCATACACTAGAAAAATCCTGTATTTCACCACAAGAAATATGACTTGAAGTACAAATCATATACTGTATTTCTTTAAAATAGACCAGAATAAGCCTTATCTGCCAGGGCAGAGGGAAGGAAAAAAAGGTACCAGTTCCAAAAAACCACACCAAGCCCAATCAACCCTCAAACATACTGACTCACAATTGTTAAGTCCTCACACACTGAGAATGTTTCTTTAAATTACCTCCATGTCATGACCACTCTAAAATGTACTTCATTTTCTTACACTACCATTCTGAAGTATGCATTCTGCTCTCAGACTTTTTGAAAAAGATGTGTGTATGATGCCGAGTTCTAAAAACATAGCATTTTATTTCACATTTAGAGGTACTTCTAAGACAAAAACTGTCTATAGCCATCTGCTCAAATTATTAGATGTGCCTCATGTGACACCACACAAAAGCAGCTGACTCTTGTGTAGTTGGGCTTTATTTTAAATAAAGAAGCCATTCAAAATTAAATATTATAATAATGAATACATAACAATACAATCTCTCTCTGCTTTAACTCTACAATACAGGAACTAGCCCAAAACCAAATTATTTACTCAAATAAAAAACGTACTCAAATGTTGCTCAAAAAAATGCCAATAGAAATTTATTGTTTGGAAATTAGTTTTCATTCATGTGGTTCTCATTTTTCTGGGTTTGCTTTTACCCTGTTTTGAGCATTCATTCCACACTTCCACCATGGGGGTAGGGGAAGGAATATTCTTTCCTTCTCCCTAAACAACTTGCTGCTGCTTCTGTTTACTCTTGCACTTCATTCCACTTCTGGTTCTTTGCTGGGACCTGTTTTAAACAAGGGAATTAACATTACATTTCCTGCAAAATGTAGCACTCAAGCATTAATTCCACCACATAAAACAGTTTGGAACTTCTGCTCAGACTGTATACAGGCATTTTAAAGTCAGAGATTCTAAAAGCAGCTGCACAGTCTCTCTTAAACATACTGAACCAGCTGCATTTGACATAGCTCAGCTGTGCCATTTTAATAGTGACAGCATCGAAAATCACTTTCTTTGGTGAGTACTGCCATTTGTCCCTTTAGCTCACAGGGGCAATCCAAAATTGGTGAGTGAAATCAAGAAACTGTCCTCCATCAAAAATCACTAACCTTCTAATAGATTTTAAACTTCTAACTCAAATGCAGTTGATAAGTAGGATCACAACATTAAACTACAAGTTAACAAAAAACCTAGAAAACTGATAATAATTCTGTAATCTAATGTTATGTTAACGTGAAGTTATGAAAGATACCAACTGTCCAAGATCAAGTAACATCTGAAGCATGGCCTCTACAACTAATGCAGTATTTTTCATTAGAAAACCACGTATATTTGCATATATCCATGATGTGCAGCTGAAAATTTTCCTATCACAGTTAGAACCCACATATGACATCAGCTTCACAGTTTCCAACAAGATAAACAAAAAGATGCTTAACTTGTAGAGTATCCCAGAGCTATCTGTTTCAACTGTGTTAAAATACGCATTTTATTTGCTGGTTTACCTAACTCACTGGTTTACCTAACAAGCTTTTTGCCTGCCACCCCTCAACTTTATTAGCAAACAATTCAGTGTTACTGAAAGCTGAAGACAAGCATGATTTGGAATTTTGAGGGCGATCCAACTCAACTTATCCATCAAAATATGCAGCTACTTGTTCAAAAAAATCTGTCTCTTGGAAGTATTCATGTTTTTGCAATATTATTTGGAGTTCTGATGGTGATACCTATTTCTTGGTGCACCTTCTATGGTTCCTGAAGACATCTGAAAATGTACAATAGACATCATACTTCATTTATTATGTGAACATGAAACAGACATACAAGATACATATTTTATTATGAATTATGTAGCTAGATTAATATAAACAAATTAATATTTTTTCCAACTGGAATGTGGATTTCTAAAAGCTGTGAGAAACTACTTGAGCAACTGCCTTTTGGATAAACTCCAAACAAAACAAACAAGACAGAAGAGAAACCTTCTAGACTGCAATTAGTCTAAACAGAAACTTGCAAATAACAATAAATAGAAAAGTGGACACCTTAACTGGTTTGGAATCTGTAGTTTATTTACTCCTTCAAATGTAGCAAGGCAATAAACCAATGAATTTGTTTTGTATGAAGCAAATAACATCTGAACAAACACCAATCACTTTGATTCACAGTTCAACCACCTTAACCATTTTATGCTTATGCATAAAAAGTGAATTAACCTCACCCCCTCTAATTTAAGCAACAAAACACTCTCATGAAAGCCCTACAGGTCTTGCCTCTTCCTAAAAAGCTTAACCAAACAGCAAATACTTTCTATTAGACTATAAATCCAACCAGGCAGATTGTCCTGAATCAACTGACAAGAGCCTTCATGCTAGACAGGCAGTCATTGGCCTTTGGTTACTCTTAAGAAGAATGTAATCCAAACTTACAAATTGTTCAGATTTACCAGTTTTTAGCTGTGGAAAGAAACAGCACTACATCCCACAAAAATCACATACATGGACTCTAATCCTATAAACTGCTTTCCAGATTTTAAATAGCAACTTCCTTATTGTTATATCAGAAATAGTATGAGTTCTCTCTGTAACAAATCACAGCAAACAGCTGCACTGAAGTCAATTTGTCTGTATGTAATACAAGAAGTTAAGACCGGGCGCCTAATTTCATAGTGATTCGAGTTCTCTGTTAATCAAATACAATCCAATGACAGAAGCATTTACAATGGTTTTTCGTTCAAAGTATACTATTCTTCAGGGGAAAGAATCCTGTCACTATAAAAATCCTATCTTCCCAACTGCTACAGAAGAGGTGCAGAGTCACAACTGGTTTCTTAAGTCTCTTAAGAAAGAAGAAAGAAAAATCATTGAATCTGTTGCATGGTTTCACCCACTGTTCTGGGAACATCCAGGTATTTATGTTGTTTATATTGCCCAATAAAATCAAGTGCTTACACTGGTGAAGCTTATCATCTAAGAGTCTTTCCAGGTATCCTTGACAGAAGAGTGCCCATCCAGTAAATGATCCTCATCAAGTAATTGAATATATTCAGCACAAAATAATCAGCTTCTTCTGAGCCCCATTTTATTGGAGTAAATAAGGCAAAAGAACAAAGGAGATTTACATGGCAGCACCTCTGAACTGTAACCTGCTACACAACTCCTCACTCTGGCTGTAACTTTGGGGTTCTGTACAGAATGACCCATTGCTAGTTTACAGAAAGCTGAAAAAGTATATGACAACCAATTTCCAAATGACAAAGGAACACACTTTTCTCCTTGTTTGCTATGCATAAAATATGATAGAAAAAGAATGACAGAATCACGGAATGGTTTGGGTCGGAAGGGACCTTAAAGATCATGTGGTTCCAACCCCTCTGCCATTGCCAGGGATACCCTCCACTAGACCAAGTTGATCAAAGCTCCATCCAGCCTGGCCTTAAAGAGCTTAAACTGTAGTAAGAGATATTAACAGGAGATCTAGGTTCTATCTTAGAAAACCAGTGTGTAGAACAGTACAGCTAGTTGAACTCCAGAAGAGATTGCCAGGAAATTATAGAATCTGCTGGGTTTTTTTGAGAACCAGCCTGGTCAGAGCTGGTTTGGCCACAGCTCATCCTGCTTCCGAGCCAGGGCTGAATCAGATGACTCTTACTCCTTTCAGTCCTATTTGTTATGATTTTGTCTTGTGAATATGAAAAACAGAATATTATCTGCATCAGGGCAGACTTTGTTTCTGAGGCTTCTTGTACTTTACCAGTCAGTGACATGAAATCTTGCATTATCAGCAACACATTAATCCATTAATACATCTATCTATAAAGCACTTTTCTCAAATAAGCCCTTCTTTAAAAAGGAGGCATTTCAATCTTGACAAACCCAAAACAGGAATGTAAAAGACCCTTACAGAAAGACCTTCTTTGGTATACCAAATAACTCTTGCAAAGCTCCACCAAGAATCAAAGCTTACTCTTCATAAGAAATCTGCTTTCAGTACAAAACACAGGCATAACCATCAGAAAGTTACTAAGTCAGTTTAAGAGCTAAGGAATACATCAGTGCCCAGTGTCTAAACAACAACACAAAGACCTGCAATAGTTCAACTTCAACATACTGAACATATAATAGTAAAAATTTATATGCAGCTTTTATAGATAAAAAAAGTTTCGGCACCACGTTTGTTATGCACGCTGTCTTTTCTGTTCTCCACTGAACACTGTCCTTATTAATGGCAGAAGACCTTCCTTGCAGCAGTTGTTATGGCAAGCAGGCAAAACACATGCTGAAATAACACAATTTTTTTAACAAAAAATATTACAGTAATGAAGGGAATGGGATAAAACCCAGCAAGTTCTGAATGCTGGTCACATACAATACCACATCTGTGGGGAAAAAATAATTACTTAATCAGAACAGAATATTAAGAGAATAAAGATGCCAGTTTACCTGGCACAACTATCTTGACTTGAAAAGAAAGCTGGAAAGAGGTCAGAAATGGAACAGAGTAGTGACAACATGAAACCAAATGACATTCTTTGCAATATAATTCAAGAAATAGGGAAAATTACTAACAACTTCCTTCTTCAGGAAAAAGCTTTCCATACTACAGTGTTTCAGAAGGGAAAATCCCTAACTCACACAAAACAAGCCTATCTTTTCTCAATCCTATGCTAGAATTCACAAAAAAATTTGCAATCACAATATATTTTTTCTAATTATGCTCTAATTTCAACAGCAGAAAAAAGCTGAAGGTTAATGTCAGAATTCAAATGCCCCAACATCAATCACCTAAGGCACCATGATTCTGAACCACAAGATCTTGTCCAGAACTTGCTGTGGAGTACCAGCAAATTGTTTGCATTTTAGACATCAGTTAACCCTGCCGAGAAAAAAATAATTAGCCTGTGTCTCATCAGGAAGCTTGAAAGTTGAGCCGTTAGCTGCAAGATTCCAGCTCACAAGCAGAGAGAATAAGAAAACCATCAAGAAGAACAGCTCCACAGGCATTTCCAAACACATTCAGATTTCATAATTAAGAGCTTTATTCATATTCTCCATCTGAAGCTGATCTACCATCCACTAGATTATCATTAGAGTGTGATAACTTATTAATTCACATTACCTTACAGCCTCAGCAGAACACACACCTAAAACCTCCATTCCTTTTATTGTGGTTTTCTTGCTCATTATCCGGTAGTCATAGAACCTCACACTTCCACTGACTCAGCAGAGCTCATTTCAATGCAACTTTTTTATATACACACATTTAGACCTTCTTATTCATGGGGTATTTGGATTTAGAACTCCCTTCTATGAGCACCATGTTATTCTCACCTGTAAGGCTGAGGTCCCGCATTTGGGGTTCTCGTATTACTGTAGCCTCTGCTTTTTAATCTGGTATGTCAAGGTGTGCATTTTCACACTTGACCACTTTCAGAGTTACCTTCTTGTTCTAAGAGAGGTGTTACAGAGAAAAGCATTTCAGTACCCTTGAAACCAAGAGTTATTTCCTTCTAACATACCCCAGACATGACCCAACCTGCTCTTGTGAGCCTCTCAGTAGATTTTTTCTCTTCTACAGCAAATAAATTCAAGCAGAAAATACAAAATTCTTAAAAAGAGAAAGGCAAAAGCATCTGAAACACAAACTTTCTCTGTCAATAATCAAAAGCCTTTGTCAAGTTTTACTCCGTAGGCTCATTTCACTCTCCCTTCATCATTCCAGGATCTTTTGTCTATACAGTTTCAAATTCACAACAAATCCCACCTTGTATTCAATGTGTAGACAAGAAGTGCACATGGCACAGAACTTGCACGTTTTACACACACACTGCTGCTGTCTTTGATACATTCTGCCTGCCTGTAGTCTGCTTGTCACAGCAGAGACTATGCCAGGAATTGAACAGAGTATCAATCTCTGTGGGACTTCTAGGTACAACCCTATACAGAGTGGTTATTACTTAAGTGTACATAATCCAGAGAAATACACTGGAAAGCCTTCCATGTAATTCAAGATGACAACACCACACAGTAAGCAGATCTTCGGGAGAACACTTAACACCACACAGGCCTGGCTAAGAAACAAAGTCTCCCATGTTTTGGAAATGCATGCATTTTAGACTCCGGGAACAAACAACCATCTTCCATAAATTGAAGTGTATGTTGCCTGACCACACTACAGTGTGAACAGTGGTTAAAAGCCATTATTAATGGAATTTGAGGGAAAGGGATTCTAGCATGCAATTAATCTCAGAATGTTTCCACTGCACACATACCTTTCCGCCACCACCACTCACCCCAACAAAACTCTGTCCTAAAACTGGAGAAAATCAATAAAGCCGCACTAAGAAACAGTCTCAGGTCCGAGGGAAGTGAGTTGTACAGAATAAAAAGCATTATTTCTGCCAGTGGCAAGAAGTCAGATCTAACAGAGAAGGCCAGGATGAAGCAGAACGACATCAGAGAGATGAAGAAAATAAACGTGATGCTTAAGGGACCATTGAACAGGGCGGGAGTATAGAAAATAGATAAAATAACTGAACTGTGGGATAAAAGAGAAAAGACAATGACAAACTTTAGCAGATTACATTAAGGTAATTCCACAAACAGCTGAACCAAAAAAACGTAAACATGCAGAACCACACCACCTGGCTGAGTTTGGGATTTCTGGGGAGGTGAGGAGGGGCTTTTAGGCACTTTTGCCAAATCAGGTAACTGACACATTACCACAGAATGGTCAGAGATTAGGAGTATTTGCCTTCAACTTCTGCTAGCTACAACTACCTAACACAAGAAATCACCTCTGTGCAGTCTTGCAGCTCTTCTGCCAAGTCAGTTTATCTCAAATGGGACATAAGCGTGTATTTCATGGGACCTGGACTGAGGAAGGCCTGTGCACTGCACTACGTGTTTCTCTTCAACAAGAAGTAAACATACTAAAAGCACATCGGAGAACTGCCCCTCAAAGAGCAAGAAGATAAGCAAAAAGGATAGGTCGCATTTTGGCCTGGGATGCAACATTTAATAAAATAAATTGTGATTATGTGCTCTTAAAGAGGATGTCAAAAGGGTTGGGTGAAACAAGGTGGGTCTAGCACTTTAACTGAAAGTATTAAATACAGCTAAGATATGCAAGTTGCAAGTTTGGGATACTGCTGCCCAGGGAGGTGCAAGAGATTTGCCTACATTCGTGCAGGCAATTGTGGCAACACAGAATCAGAATTTTAAAGTCTTGGTCACGACATGCCACATGATAGCTGTAAGTAACCTCTGCTTTGTAGGACACAAGACATCCTTGACATTATTCTCACATCTTACTAATTCTGAAGCCTATTGCTCAGAATGGCATTTGAAATACTAATACGTTTAATTACTCAAAAGCTACCTTTTGAAATATAAGTATGTATATTTATACACATTTATACCACTGGAACCATTGTATAAATAATAACATTAAATATATAATGTATTGTATAAATAATAACATTGTATAGATAATAACATTATCTATTAAACACTGTCATTTTCTACTCTTCAACAACATAATACCCAACAATATAAAGCCATTTTAAAAATTCAATGCAATTTTGTGCTATATAAATCTTTGCCAATAAAAATAAAGTGGCACTCTTCTAAGGTCTTCATATTAGATAATATAAATAGGTTTAAGATTTGTGTGAATCAAACTGATCAAAATAAAAAAAAAATAAAACACTGAAATAGAAGGCTATTTATAGAGGGCGATCTACTTTTTAAAGGATGCTGCAGAACAGCCTTCCCAAAAAACATTTACGGCTTTAATTACACAGGGACACAGTCTCAAAGCATTTTGAAGACAGCAGACTATAATTATAAAGAAGAAGTTGCAGCAAGAAATTCAGCAGACCACTTTAAAATGTAACTTCAACACCTCAGCAAACATTTTAAACTTTATGGTGAGAAGAAACATTAAAAACAGCAAGGACAAACACATGCTAATGTAGAGAATCAGAAGGGTAATTGTAATTTCGTGCCCCACCCCCACCCCCCAAAAAAAACCCCAAAAAACCCAAAAACCAACCCAGATGAAATTTTGTGGCATTTGATGCACTTCCTTTAATTTTTCCTCCTACCCTCTTGTACGACCTCTTCCCCTTAAAGATACCTATTCTTGAACAAACGCATTATGTCTTCAGAAAACAGAGTTAAACTATTTACAATACTAATCATAATAGTAACATATCATTGATGCCCTCCGGATACAGTGTAAGCATGTTCATAGGGAAAGGCAATGTTTTATCAAAAGTCTAAGGAAAATAGACAAGCTTTTGAGTTCACAGTATCAAAACAAGTTTAAGACCTGAAGAACAGATTGATCCCACTGGTGCTGTAACATGACATCTTGTTAAAAAGTAATTATCCTTCAAGAAATATAATTTCTAATACACTGTGGCTGTCCAGCTGCTGTTAAAGGCAAATACAGACTAATCAGAAACAATCTCCAATCTATTACTAAAAAACACCACCACTTTTGGGAAGAGTGTGAGCAACAACAGAGTGTGAGCAACAACAGAGCAATGCAACTAGAAGAGATATATGCAGATACTATGAATTATATATATATTACTGACACTTGCCATTTCCACTTGCAAACCACTTGTTAGATTCATATTATGTAACTGTGTAAAGTAGAGCATATGACTGCACCCATACACAGAGAGCAGTGCATGCAACTTTTAGCACAATCCTAGGGCAATCTTTTGCCATAATTTAGAATTGCCCAGCCAGACTCCAGGAATTCTTGCAAATTAACTTGCTTTTCTGGTAACCTTATGGCTACGCATAGTCCCAACCTCTAGTCTACAGTATGTGAAAGAAAAAAAAATCATTGTCACTGAAGAGGCATTTCTAGTGGTTTTGACCCCTCAGTAATTCCAATGATACAGCTAACTTTGGATTTGTACACTTGCCACTTAGTAATTCAACAAGTCCCACTACTATCTTTCCGAGTCCACCGCCACAGGGCAGCTCAAATTTCAAGCACGTGATATTTTTGATAGCAGACTGCCAATTTTTAATACCTTTGCTTTACAATGTACTTGCAATTTACATCTTAAATCCGTCATTCATTTTAAAGAATTATTTTTTTATTTTTATAATTAAAGAGGCTACTTTGCAAACTACAAAAAAAGGATGCTCTGCAGAGGCCATCAGGAAAATTCTGTGCTCACACAATCACCCTTTGCATCACTTGAGCTGACAGGAGTTGTTTATTTTTCATGCAGACCAACCACTGAAGGCAAAACCTGACATTTTGCCAGTGCGTTACACAACTGTTTTCTGGAAAGAAAGCACCACTGAAGAGCAGGAATCCTAACTTCCAAAGGGAAGATGCAAAACAGTATTATGTACAGGATAACTAATCACATAGCTTTGATAAACACAAACTGAATGGCAACTTCTTTGAACAGAAGAGCTTTAAGAGTCTTGTAATGAGGATCTGGGCTTTTTTCCTACTCCTTCCTAAAGTTAATGGTCTATGGAATAGCACTGCTGTTTTCTAGAGCAGGAAGAGGCCATCAAAGACCAGACACAAGAAATACAACTCGAGTTCATAATGTTCCTAGTTCAAGACAAACCCTGTTGCAGCTTGCAAGTTTGTCCATCAGACATTTCACTCTGAAAAAAATTAACAGGCCAGTTTGGCAAACCATACCTTTCCCAGTGAAATCAGTAACTACTTGTCAGAGGTTGTCAAAGGGCTGCAAGTACAGTGTGTATCAGTTAATAGCTAAGGGCAGTAAGGCTGTGGCACCTGCATTGGCTGGACCAAGCTGCTGAGCTCTTCGAGCAGGTAATGTGAGCTCTGACCACAAAGGGAGGCTGATCAGCAATTCAAGTACAGTTTACTTTAACCAGTGAACTCTGGGGAGAGAATGGGTAGAGAATTTTATTCTGATCCTCACTCCTGGCCCAGCCTTGATGATCTCCTACTTCACATGTCTTTAATTTCCCCATTGGAAAAAACAAAAAACTAAAAAAAAGTCACAATTCTTTATTTCACAAAAGCAGAAGGGAAGGTCTCATAGCAAGAAAACCCACAGTGTATCTTAACATACACACACACAGAACAACACATGCATCAGAAATTTCTGGCTCTTTCTCCTGTTTAAGTAGGTCGCAACGCACACCACAACCAGTATGGTGCAATCAGCTTGACTGCAGATTTGCAGCAAAATGGACATACTCCCATTAAACGCAAGTCACTGCCAAGACTCGGGTGATAGTAAGCACCTCTTATTTAAGGCTGGAAGTTGAAAATATTTATACCTTTCCTTTCCAGCAGTCTACCCACAAAATATCAACAGTGACTGTGAATGGAATTGTCCACATTTCCCAAAGGGTAGCACATAAAAGAATTTTTCCTGCTGCCTTTTTGTGCCTTTGTTTTGCTGCTCGTGTCAAGGACATGACATGGGAAAGGGAGGAGTAGACAGGATATGCTAGATGAGCTCTGTTGCTACTTTAACTTTGCATTTTCCAATGGGAAACCACGTTGGGGAGAGGAAAAGTCTCACAGGAAGCTTTCCATACTGTAAGTCACAGGCTGGCTGCTGAACCTTTCCAAACATACTCCCATATTACCTCCTATTCCATGACTGCCTTTAGATACTGCCTTAGTTGGTTTCTCTTCTCTTAAAAGCTTCCCCTCCACCACTTCATGAATAAATGTTGTTTTGTTCTAACGTCAAATTCCTTAAAACACCAGCTGCTTCCAGTCAAATCATTTCAAGACATTATCGTTATAAACAAAGACAAATCTAAGTTAAACCCAAGTAAACCAGAGAACTAAAAGCACATTTGCATCATTTACTATACTTACCATATATAAACTATAGCAAGCACAGCTGTATAAATGCATCATTTATTTCCACATCTCACTGTGCAAATTCAAGCCAAGAGGCTACTAATACCAAAATATCCATTACTCAACATTTTCAGGAAGACGCCAACATTGATGCAATGCTGCTATAGTACATCACTTTTGCCACACACAGCATCTAAGAAGCAGAAAGCTCTACAGAGGGCTTTTGTTATCCGTACTATTCTGTTTTTAAATGAGTGTTTTCTGATTGTTCCTCTATTGATGCCATACTCTGCAATCAAGGAAAACTGTTATTTTTTTATTTCCTGAGAAGGAAAAAATGTTATTTTCCAGCGTATTTTTTTCTAATGCATACCAAAGGACCATGCTTCCACTAAGTCTCCTTAGTTTTTCTGCATGGTTCTCACCACTGCACAGGTTTCTATCCTCGTTTTGTTAACCAAAACAACAAGCAATTGGAGAATTACTATTTGCTTATTCCTTGGAGTCACATTTAGGGGGTAGGGACAGAAAAGAATACCTTATTACCCCTGATGAGAAAAGCTTACTATTATATGCAAACAGTTTAGAAGAAAAAAAGTCTCAAAGCCTAGTACAGGGTAACAGAGAAGCTTCTTGAAAAGGTGTGTAGCCATACAATCGTGCATGTTGTTTCTGAGGTTCAGACCCAAATACCTGTAGAGGTGGCAAACATCCCATCATAAAAACTGTCTTAGAAGACAAGGAATTTTGGAATATTTTTCCTCTGAAGTTCATGTAGGTTTAACTCTCCAGCATTATTTTATTAGGATTTTTACCTGGTTAAGAAAATTAAATCAGGAACAGAAAGGAAGTTAATGATAATGCAGCTATAAGCTTTGGTACAAACTGTCATATGCTTACAATCTCCAGTCATGCAGATTCAAGTAATTTATCTGCCTGTTCCCACACTTCCAACAGACACATCTCACTCAGACACCAGCATGGTGGAAGAAGCAGAAACATGCATCTGAAACGACTGGTACTTCTGCCAGAAGGTACCAGCTGTGTAAAAGACACAGAGGAAATGTGGTTTTATTTTGGTTGGTTGATTGGTTTTTTTAATCTACAAAGTTTTCATTCAAGGTTATGATATGTTTTCATTTTAGGATACACACCTTTCGGCTTCAGATCCTTATAAATATCTGCACAGTTCTTACACCAACCACCTCTGCTTTTCTACTTTCCCCTTCCAGGGTATACCCTTCTAAGTAATCTCATCTGGTTTAATCCCCCAAAGCGGGCATCACATCTATTTGTGCACTCATGCGAAGATCTATGTTCTTCCCAGCTCAACACAACCAACTTTTATCTCGTTAGACATGGTGGCTGAAGGCAGCACAGACTCTTTTGCCATGGATAACTATACAGACCTTTCCTCCATTTCATAATCTGTACAGGTCTGAAAAATAGGAAGCCTAATTAACGGAGCAGTGCAGCTGAAGTAATGGGTGCTCAACAGCATTACTGATAAGCAGCTTGATAACAGACTAACAATTGAGATGTCTGTAGTCCAAAGGACTAAGAGCCTTTGCAAGATACTTGCAAGATACTTGCCGCACTGTATGAGGGCGTGCAGAACAGGAAGTTTCCAAGTAATACAGCACAAACTGAACACATGGTGCTAGTAAGGACTGGCAGACCGCTTAGCTTTAGCATAATAATCAATCAATCAACAAACAAACAAAAAAACTATTAAATCTGCAAAACAGCACGCAGTAAAAGATAAAAGGTATGTATTAAATGGGGCATATGAAACGGAGTTTTCTAGTTTGCTTCTGGACATCAGTAGGGAGCACCACACCTGCTAGCTGCCAGACACCTGAGCAACAAATCCAGTGACCAAGCTAGATGACTGAGCATGAGAGGGCAGAGTGTGGAGAGAAGAACTATCATGCTGCACTTCCTCATAGCCCTCACTATCACCTCACCTCTGCCTTTACTCAAATACCAAAGCTGTCCAAACCCACTCTCCGGTCAGATTCCCTGAAACTTGCCTTTCCCATGATAGACATTTCTATGTAAGCAAGTACTCTTGGCACCTAGCATTTTCCTAAATGAATTATTTTATCCTTCAGTTGCACTTTACATGGGACACATGTTCTGCCTCTATACTGCGGCCACAACAGTGCACCTCTGGATGCTCTCAAGTCTACTTCATCATTCTCCTCACTTTCCTCCCTTAAGCACCAGCAGTCAATGAAATCAGTTCCTCTTAGCATTTTCATAAATGAAGCTAGCTACCTCTTTATACTTTTTAATGGAAAATGTTTGATGAAATTAAATATTATGCTGCCCCAAAGGTCACAATGAGACATCAGTTATCCAACTATCACTATAACTGCAGCTACCAGAACTTAGCAGCACATTACCGTACATACACCGCACTTACCTATTTTACAACAAAACAGAACCAATTATTGTCAGAGGGTGTATTTTGCTATACATTATACTTACTCACACCCAATTCTGCAATATACACACATTTATATTTGGGCATCCTCTCAAATTAGACAGTTCACAATAGCCTTCTAAAGACCTGGCAGATGGTTTGCGTAACTTGCAGGCATTAGAACCTCACACTGTAACTCTCTCTGATCCTTCAGGATAAGCATATTCCTCTCACATGGAATTTGGAGGGAGAAAGTCTCTCTAAGGAACTTAAATACCACAGGAAAATATGCCCTTGACTTTGCCAGTAGCAGTTTCCTCCATGAGGATTTTGTCCATGTTGCCCAAATCTGTTATTTTCTACCATTTAGAAAACAGTGGTATAGATGCTGAAAACACAATGCAGGCAAATGCCATGGGGAAAAAACATCCAGCAGGTATTAAACCCTACCAGGAACCAAATTCTAAGAACAAAAGCAAGTGTTAAGCTTTAACATTTCAACATTTAAGAAGGACTTAATGGTGGTACACAGTCCTTATCACAGTTATTTAAAAGTCACCCACACTTTTGACTGTACAGCCTCATAAAATGGGAAGTGGTATGCACCAGGCTTCCTCCTGAAAAGTATTAACAGTAGGAGCAGCACTCCCACTCCAAAAGCACCAGGATTTGAAGCATGGTTTGAACAACAGTGTCTAAGGCACTGTGTAAGCAGAGTTTACACAATCAATTTCTATGAAACACCCCGTTCATTTAACTGTTCTTATCTTCAATTGGAAAAACTGGGAGCAGCAAAAAAATAACTTAGCATATTTGGGACATACATTTAAAGTAAACCTTGCATCTCATACATCATTTAATTAAAGTTTGGGAAGTTTAACTTGATAACATTGGAAAATTTTAAGGCACTCCAGACAAAGTTTACAACAGTACGTACATAACATGTTAATATATAACATTACTCAAACATCATGGATACTTAAAAGCAAATGTATACAAACCCTTCAGAAATTACATTAGGCCAGAATTCTCAGCAACTAATGCACATGAACTCTAAATTTTCTTACACCTTAAGAAGTTGTCTGAATTTTTCTTTACCTTTTTAACTGAAGTGAAGAATACTTCTGTCTGAGTATCAGTAAACCTTTGACAGGACAAAACCATGCCGCAGTCTGGTTATATAAACTAATATGACAAATCCCTTTTGTTAACTGCGTCACTTAATCCTGATCCCCAAAAAATTAGTAACCTCTTTTCAATCAAATGGCATTAACACTAACAAAAATTATTTAGTCAGAACTTTACCTTACCGTGTAAATGCCAATTCTACAAACAGCAAATGAGAGCTGGATACATTCAGACATAGTCTAAAGAAATTAAAATAAAGACATTACCAAGAATGCTATTTATTAACAATTAGTTTTCTTCCCATCTCCCCCTCTCCCCTGACAGAAACACTTGATGGTATTACTTTATCTTTATTCTGTAAGGTTGTATTAAACAAGCTGAGAAAAATACCATATAAATTCAAATTATGCAGTTACTATACTACCTTTCATACAGAAGCAGCTGCCGAAACCATTACATTTACTACTTTGGTATTTCATTATAGGCTTCAAATTACCTAATGCTCCCCCAAATGCCTATACAGATTAACATTTGGCATGCAAGCTTTTAGTCCAATTTATTTTTATCTACTCTTGTTTAAAAACAACCTGCAAGAGACATTTTAAGAGAGTAAAGTGCTTTTTAGTTTCTTAGTGGACTGTAAAGATCTTCTATGTTTAAATATTATAGTTCTCTCCCCATATCATGATTCAAACTCTCTTCCTGTATATACCAAAATAATGCATACAAGTTAATGTTCCCATATTTTTGAAGTCATGCTCCTTTAGTTTTCTGTTCAAAATAGAACTCTCTATTGTCTCAACTGTTTTATTTAATCTGCTCTTACAGTTGTAAATAATCATATTAAAAGTTTTTACCCTCAACTCGCTCAACTTCCAATCTCTTGTGATTCCACAATTCTATGTCTTCTGCAGTCACCCAGAGAGGCTGTGGATGGACTATGAGTTTCTAATGAAACAGATGAAAAACACCTTCTTTAAATAGCATAAAGAAGCTAGAAAATCAACACACCTCCCCAACACCAAAATAAAACCTACTGTAAGTTTGCCATTTTGTTAATACATGGTCAGGAACAATAAACCAGGCTTACAATTCAGAAAAGCAATTGAAGAATTACTTTAAATGAAGTATTTGAGAAGTCACTGTAGGCAAAAATTAAAGCAATCAAGTGGAACATATTATCTATCTTTATTTATTTAACAAGTTCACACATCATCTGCATGTGTTTTAAGATGTCGAAGGTGAACTGCTGTATGGTACATACTTCAAACAGTATCAGTGAAAACACTCATTTTTTTCAGCCTCTGCTTTTAACATCCCCCCACCCAAAAAAAATCTGCAGTTTAATTACTCATTTAATCAGATCCATGCTTATGAATTATAAGTAATAAAAAAATGCATAGCAACCATTTTTCTTATGCTGTAATTGTTAAATTTAAATTTTAAGCAAACAATATTACACTGAACTGTCTGAAAGTCAAAAAACACAGCACAAAAACCTGAAAGCTAACCTCAACCACATCATTGATATTTTTTTCCTTACTGGAAGCAATCTTGAATATTATTACTGACAAGGAAACACTGCTTCAAAGCACCATTTAAATTGCCAGGATGTTTTGTCTTCTTTTGTCAGTTTTCAGAACAAACATCCAGTTCTATGACTTCTGCTCTGACTTTCCCACAGAAAAAAAAGTCACAGAAAATAGGAATAGAACTGACTTTGAGAAATCCTATGTTATACAAAGTGGTGGAGCGGGGTTATAAACCATATCCATACCCTCCTGACAGTATTTGCAGACCATTTTTCCAAAGGTTCCAGGGATGGCTGACTTCCCCAAGCAATGTAGCCCAGTGCTTCATTACCCTCTCTACTAGTTTCCTAATGTTTAACCTGAATCTGCTGCAATTTAAGCCCATACTTAAACACAGGGTGATACATACAGTGATTGGTGTTTTCAGTATCCTGACAGATTCTATGTGGATGGCAGATGCAACTTATATATAAGTAAAAGATCATTTCAGGTTGCAAGGGAAGTAAACACACAGCAGCAGCAAACCATTAGTTTCTTAATGTGTATCATTTGCTTTTATTCTAGACAAGTGTAGCACTGTAAATTTTTTTCCATATTCAGTACTTCCAGGCTACACATTCACTAAGCTGCAGTTCAAATTCCCCAGCAAGTGTCTGGTGAACCTTGCTTCAGCAGAATAAAGCAAGCTACATCTGTGTTACCTTACTCATCTGTTGCTGGGTTTTCTACTGTTCTGAAATCAACAAGCTATTATAGGGCATGAATTCTAAAATTATCTCCCCTTCCTACTGTCACATACAACACCAGTAAATGCTTCTATGCATTTCCCAATGAAATATTAAGCTAATCCCTTCCCCAAGCCTCCAAGATAATGTTTACGATCTGCAGTCTACAGTGTTAAAAAAGCTTATTAATTCCAGTGCTGTTACTAGATTCTCTCTTATATTCACTTTTCCTCCCCAAAAATATTTACATTCCTTCCAATATTATTTCAGCTTGATCACTGAAAAAAGATCAGGAATAGATTTAAATAATTAGATGCTTAATGAAAACTACAGATAACCACTCTGATCACTGAATTACAATGTAAGTGATAATCTGCTGCTACAATGAGGAATTTATTCTTGATATTTGTAACCTACTGCTTTCATTTTGCAACTTATTTTGGACCATACAACTGGGCAACAAAACAATTGTAGAGAATTTGCATTTAATTTACTTACAGTTTATTGTTGCTTTCTGAAAGGATTTTACATGGTAAGCATGAAAGTAAAAGAAAAAAATAATGTAAAAATATACCTACAAATATTATAAAAGATAGATACCTGGTTTGATACAATTCTATAAAGACTTAATTCTTAACAGAAGTCACTTAGCATGTCTAAAGTGAGAAACGAGTTGTCAGGTCAAATAAGCATGCACCTTTGCCAATATGCACCCTTCTGCTTAGGCGAAGGGTCATCTCACAAACATTAAATAATTTCTCCAGTTGTAAACTAAACTCATGACTAACATACATATTTGCCCATTATTCATTTTAATTATATGATTGTTCATAATGTCTCATAAAGTCTGCCTTGCAGCTGCGCAACCTTTCATTCACAACAAGCATTTGTTCTGTCCATTTTTTCCAGCATTCAACTACCACTACAAATATCAAGACAAAATAATCTCAATATTTGGTGTTTAAAAAAAAAAAATCTTATAGCTCTGATGCAGTCTACAAGCACACAAATTCATTGTTTTAATATTGATACCTTCAGCAGTACAAAATTAAATTCCCACCCATAATATTTACAAAAGAGCAAATTTTGAAGAGCAAGTTCTGCAGCTGATCACTTCAAAGCTGCAATGACTGAGCTGAAAGCACTAGTCTCAAGAACCTTGGTAGGCAAAAGGGGAGAAGTGATCCTAATCAGTTTATCCAAAGACACAAAAGGCTCGACACCTGACAGAACTGCAGGAGATGGTATCCTCAATTCTGCCAACCAACAGTAAGACTCAACTTGACCTTGGCTTGCTTTGCCATAATCCTAAATAATTTACAGCACTAAGTATAGATCCAAGACCACAAAACCAGAAAGCACTATGAGTTGTTGGGTTTTCCTTGTGGTATATTTCTTTAGTGAAATAAGATTAAGATGCCCTCCTGCTCATTGATAGAAGCAGCGGTTCACCCCAGTAATCGCTTGGAATTACTGGAGCTTTCAAGCAAAAGCTTTTCCACTTCCACTCTCATCTACATCTTTTTCCAGTGTGTAAGAAATGTGAAAATTAGCAATACAAGTGTAAACAATATGCAGATTTTAAGGTATTTTTATATATGGAGCCTGAAAGAAATTCTCAGTGCTTATGTGTTTTAAAGAACATGTAGGTACCCAAAAGCACACACAACTATGCTACAGTACAGGTGGCAGAACCTTTGACCAGAACTGCTGTTTGCTAAACTTGCGTACTGAACTCCAAGCAGTAACTTGAAGGCTCCTCTTTCTGCACAAGATGTCACAACCCTTCAGCACATTCCATTAATATCTAATTTGAACTCCCTGAATTCTTTTTTATACAGTTCTCAGGGATAAAACACACATGAAATATTTTCATATTCTCCTTTAATGCTGAATAACTAGATTTTTAAAATACCAACCTTCTTTTACATAACCATTAAAAAAAAATCTGAGTTTTGAGACTAGAAGAAACCTAATGCTGACGGAAAGGCAATGATATGTGAACAGGAAACAGGACTGGATCCAGGAACTCTTGTCATCATAATAAGTAATCAAGTGGATGCACCAGAGAACAATGCTCTCCCCTCTTTGAGGCAATGTTCTCACCAGAACAGTTTTCCACGACTGCTTCCAGGACTGCAGTGGTTCAGACAGTGAAAAATGCAGGTTAGCCAACACAAAATTAATAGCAGCAAGAACAGCACAGACATTTCGGAAGAATTCTGGACCTCTTCTCCAGTCTTGCTGAAACCTGAAATTAGCAAGTTTCTAGGCAAGAATAAATCACTGAGAGAAGAGATCACTCACTGTAGAGTGAGTGCATCATCAGTGTGCATCTACACAGGCTGTCAATTCAGTTTCAGGTTCAGCCAGTGCTGCAGGCCTTACATACAAAGTCACAAATTGTTTAGCATACAAGTGGGGCAAGGCCAATAGCCTTTGCTGATAAGTCAAGGCAGGACCTCCAAGCAGAAGGAATCCTTTAGCTACATGGCCCTAGAGCAGATTACGTACCTTCATAAATCCCTCTGAATTAAAAAGTTTCACCTCCTGTGCAGTCAATGCAATTCTGGTTACACTGGGGAGCACTCCCAGACATCATCCAGAATATCCCCATTTTCTAACTGCACTTCCCTGTTCTTGAACTAGATCTAGCTGTCCTCTCAGTGAGGGGGTTATGGAGGTGTTTGGTGCACAGCATAAGCACCAGGACATACAGGGAATCAGTGTCTCATGAACACATTCTCAGGTTCCAGCAATCACAGCTTCAGGACCTCCACAAGCCTACCACTGCATCTGAACATCATGCTTAATACTCCTCCCCCAATGGATGAGTCTTCCAAGAAACTACAAAGTCATAGTCTCATTTTTGCCTTCCTAACATTACTGCACAAGTGAGACCAAAAATCTAACTATACTCCTGGGAAAAAGTAGTACCTGGATTACAAGTGTCATCAAGTTCTATGGGCAAAATTATTTCTTGCCCATTTACCCTCTCTGATTTTGAAGATGTATATAATATTGCCTCCCCACACGATTCAGCTGTCTCTTCTTCAGACTGAAGGGGTATAATTATTTAATCCCACCTTGTATGGAAGCAGTTGTTTTCTTTCAACTACTGTGTTATCCTTCTCTGTATCTTCTTTGGTTTTCCATCTTTCTGGTACGATGCAAACAAAAATACAGTGTTTAAGGCAACACCAAACCTTACATTTAAGCTGTGTAAAAATGATTTTTTCCTTCTTAATACCCTAAACTTGCTGACAGATGTCTGGGTTGCGATGATATTCTGAAGGATCCCCTTTTCTGTTCCTGAGCACTGATGGTATTTTAAGGCCTATGCATCATCTGTACTGCCATGTGACTTCTGCTATAAATATATGCAACATTGCATTTATTAACACTGAATTTCATCTGCCATTTCATTACCAATATCAAAAGGGGTACTATGATTTTTTCCCAAGTTCAATGCGCACTCTTAATATTTGTCTCTGCATCTGCCCATCCAAAGTATATGCTGTTTATACAACTAACCACAAACATGTAATTTCCTTGTAATCTCTACATTCTCCTCTCCATCCCATTCACTGCCAGAGCAGCACCAGCAATGCTCATTTATGAAACTTACTATCGACGCTTACAGAACGATTACTTCATTTTCAAATGCTTCTGATTTTTTCCATCTTTACTAGAGGCATAATCATATAGAGTAGGCAGTAGTTGCTGTAAAAGCTGCTAAAATGTAGAAAACTGATGCTTCTTCTACCAAAAACCTCCAAGTCATAACAAGAAAAAAAAAAGATCTGCAAACTCACTTCCCCCATATCAACAGTTCCTACTGGCTCTTGGATGCCATTTTGCTTCCCCAGACTCTCCAATGCCAAAAGCTAACGTGGTCCTCTGAACAAATTTTTCTTCTACTGCTCCACTAAAACATACACCATAAAAGCAAAGCATCGTACTCCGTTTCAGGTTCTTCCTGCTGTTTCTCCTTATAGGCAACAAAGCTGTAGGGCAGCACTGCATCTAAACATGAGGACTTACTTGTCAGCTGTTATTTCCTGCTTTATGCCTCTCCCTCAGACAGCTGGAAGCTACTTACATGCTCATGTTGGCAACTAATGCAGTAACCTTACCGGTGAGACAAAAGTTCTATACTCTGAAGAGCTCCAGCATGAGATAAGTCCATTTCTTATTCAATTGCAAATATCCTAGTTATGTCCCCAAGGTCTTTTATACAGTCAGGCAGTTTGCAGTTCAGAAAGTTTTGCTACACACATAGTGAAATAAAGAAAACACAATATACTCCAGAATGTAATGAGCCAAAACCCAAACAATCACAACATTTTAAGTATTGCATATGCTTTTTTCCTTATGGCTTTACTGCTGTTTGGGCCCACATTTGTGCTTTTAAGTTTCAAACTAAAAATGCTTCTTTTGTTAACGGAGAGCTGATATCCTCACATAATCAGAAAACTTCAGAATTCCATCTGTGAGAATAAACATCACAAGCTGGCAGTATTAAAAAACATGAGCTGATGATACTGACAACAAGCCACAAATGGTAATTAGTATGGGGTATTAGGAGGAATATCCTGTACTTACTAAACACAGATTTTTCCCCCTTATTAAAAGCTTGCATTTCTAATATTTTGTGAAATTCATCACCATGTTGTGTCAAGCTTGGAGGTCTGACCAAAGAATTCAGGAGCAACGTACTGCAGAGCAACATGGGGCCCAACAGACTGCGGGCCTAACTCACAAGGACACTGTAGAGCTATTTGTAACAAACAGAGAGTCAACATTTTCAGAAACTGGGACACATTTTTTGTTGCAATAACATCTACCACTCTAATGCAATCCTCATCACAGAAAAGGCAAAATGGTAATTTGATTTTACGACGTGCTAATTCACTTTTTCTTTGCGTAGCTGAAGAGAATGAAATTTCTGGCACTGCAATACTCCTGGGACTTCACAGAATCTTGTGCTGGAAATTATAATCACATTAAGGCATTCTTTTGGGTTCCCAAGGAAGCTGTATCAAGTTTCACTGTAACACCCACCTTTGAATCAGAAGTTTACCTGGAAAATTCAGTAAGGCTTCCTATTGCAGGGTGAGCAAATGCAGCACTTGACTTTTCTCTTCTGCAAAGTAATTCTATACTTCTGCTCACTGATCTATGCTCAGGCAGGTAATTTCCAGTGAGTTAAGTTACCAATACTTTTATTGCCCTTTCTACACTGCTGGTTACATCCTTCATTCAGCAAAAACTGTCTGCAATACTGGCTAAGTAGATTCTACGGAGTGGGAGGATTTGTTTTTCAGAGCACCTCTCTTCCAGGTCTTCAACCTGATCTGGTTTTTGAACTCTCTAACTTACTGAAATCAGAAGCATGCTCATACCAGTGAGGTCATCTCCCAAAACTGATTCCATCTGCCATTCCCAGTTGATTTAGATTTGAATGTTACGCTTCATAGAGCTGAAATACCAATAGAAACCTAGCCACAGCAGTTTCTTTGGGTGAGGGTGTCAAAAATTTGGTTTGGGATTCTTCCCACATTGCTGTGCTGATGCAGAAAGTAATCAAAAGCAGCAGCATTCTCACTTCCAGACTAAGTGACCCTGGCTATGTAAACAATAGCAAGTACTGCAGCACAGCAAATGCTGGTGCTGAAGACCAAGTATTTGTACTAGGTACTTCAGGCATTTTACTTCAAACTAGTTCTGATCTGGTCCTGTGGACTGAAAACCCATTAGCTGATGCATCTTCCAAACTTTTTCATCTGTAAAATAGCAAGATTGCATGATCTGCGATCACTCCGCAATGCAAACCCAGGTACAGTAAGTAGAGGTGACTAAGATCCACTTCAAAAATCTGCATCTGATTCAAACACTAATACAACTGCACGTACCCTGTACACTAGCTGATCCTACACCTGCCAGTTGCCCTCTTTCCTGCGTTCAGTTCGATCTTTACCTTGAAACAACTGTCAGACCCCTTACCCTTGCGCCTAATAAGCTTCCCAAACTGAAAGAGGGATAGTATCTCAAGATAGAAGACCCTGTGCTCTGCAGAGGGTGTAAAATTTCAACAATGTTACAACCAATAGATGAGTCAACAGACAGCCCCAATAATCCTTATTGTTACGTAACAGCAGACAAAATTCCTACGATGACAGGGATGTTCAGCAAATGGTAAGAGGGCAAGGCTACATAGAACTTCATTGCTTATGTTGCAGGTGATATATCAAAGACCTATACATGCCTCCAAGGGAAAATCCAGGGTTACTACCATTAACTTCCCGGATCCTTCCTTACTTCAAAGAACAGCAGCTACTGGTTTACAAAGTTTCAGTGAAGTAAGACTTTAACCTTCAAACAGATGCCTCCGTAATGCCATTTGTAGTCTATGAAAGAATGTTTTCTATGGCCTACAGATACCAAACAATGGAACAGGCAACAGCAATGGACAGAAAGAATCTTAAGTACATCAAAACCACTAAGTGATCACAATCTAACCTGTATTGCAACTTTCTAAATCAAATCTCTCCAAGTAAATTAAAGGGTCCAACTAAATAAAAGGGAAGGTCTTAAAGGTAAGCAAAAGTTGCTCAGAAACATTTTATTTTCCTTTTAATATCACCTAATGTTTTTCAGAACA
The DNA here is from genome assembly GCF_015220075.1 of Falco rusticolus. NCBI lineage: Eukaryota > Metazoa > Chordata > Aves > Falconiformes > Falconidae > Falco > Falco rusticolus. The sequence continues at coordinate 65,890,370 of NC_051210.1, read as the reverse complement.
CCATAGCTTGGCATATGCAGCTTTCCCGAGCCAAGAACAACTCTGCCTGAACACTAACTACCCAGAACCTGAGGTTAAGACCATTCAGAAACCAAAAAAATGTGAAGTCACTTCAAGGCCTATTAATCGCAGATTTGAAAATCTAGTCCAATTTATTCAAAAACTACCCAAATTTTAGCTTCTGTGTGCACACATACAGAAGTAAAACATTTCGTAACAGCTAACAAACATATACAGAACCAAAAAACCTCAAGCTTCTTATAGTAAAAAAAACAAAAACAAAAAACAAGCAACAAGGATTCTACTGCAGTAAGAGTGTGCATTCTCTTGACTTTGCAATACTCATTCACGCTTAACTTTTCAGAGGGGGGGAAAAGGAAAAAAGAAAAAAATCACTAAAGTTGACATGGTTGTTCATGCAAGAAGCGTTACCTTCCATTTGAGGTTGGAATATACTCTTCATTACCTACTGAAAAAATATTCTTATATACAACTGAGATACTACATAGTACAGGATACAATTTAAAAATAAGCTATCATTAAAAATCCTTTCTAATTAAAAAGGATATTAATCATTTTAATCCAATTTAAAAAATGTGTATTTGTACAAAGCTAAACAGGTTATCAAATTTATCTTACAAACTGTCAAGAGCAATGTAAGACCTTTTTTGTGCAATCACACTGGTTCAAATTTCTACATCACCCTCTAAAGTAGCTTTAAAAATTCTACACAGACCAGGCTGATACACGCAACCAGTCAATGTAAGATCCTTATCTAGTACTGAGGAGGATGCTGCTGAAGTAGTATACTGTGGAAGTCTACTCAGCAGCTTAAAATTTGCATTCCAAGTACCACACACAAAAAACTGAAGCATTGCTATTGCTTGTCCACAAGTTCTCCAAACAAAAACTGTAAGATCAGTCACATGCCATGCTTTTCACAAGATGCATCATGCCATAATTTCTTAAATTAAGCATAGTCTACTGAACATAAGCCAGCCAACACAAGTCTATGTATACATTATAATCCTTCCAGACACAACGCAGAAAGAATTAAGCAGAAGAAGGTTGCAGAAACACCACAGGATTGTGTAGTCACAGAAACCTACAAACCTACATTGATGCAGCTGTGTTCACATAGCATGTTTTAAAGGAGTTAACTTCAATACAAGGAGAATAAAACGTATGAGTAAAAGGTGCCTCTAAATCAGTGAGCATGGATTCTTTTCCAGAGTTTGAACCTGGCTCAGCTATGTTGATTAAAAAAAACCCAAACAACAGAACAACCACAAAAAACACACCGCTCCTAACATTGTAACTATATCAACACAAAAATAACACAGGCATCAGGCTCAAGAGCTTCTTCTGGCTATTAAAGACACAGAAGCTAGTCCCACTCTCCTAATGCAAAACCGGACCAGAGCACCACAGAAGATACTCTTCTGATACCAGCACTTTATCAAATGGCATTAGTCATAAATCAAGGATCACACTGTTAAGTAGGAGAGCTCCTACACAGGTTCTGGGTATCTACCCATACATGCTTCAGGGCCATAGTCCAAGCTGGCTCCAGCTGACCTGGCTCTGAACCTTGTCAATAACCTGCTGATATTAGCAGGTGCTGCAGATGTGTAGTATTTCTTGGGATCAGCTCCTTAAAGGAGAAAGAAACTCTTGACCCATGTAGGCCCCATCCAGGACAAATCAGGAAAAGAACCTTCCTATGTAAGTCTGGGAAGAGCTAGCTTGAGGGTAGAGTCTTCCTTGAGAGGCAATGCCTCCTGAGTCCACGCTGCAGCAAACCTGACCTCAGTTATTCTAGCCTCTTTCCACTGAACTTCCTCATTCAGCCACACTGCTAACCAAAACTTCATCTAATGCTCTGTCAAGGAACTACTGTAGCCAGAAACAACTGCACCCTTTGCCCTGCTGTCTGCTTCACATTAAAGGCAGGGGAGAAAATCTCACTGTCTGCAGGCTGCAACACACTGCCCAACACAAGGAACCAGCAAAGGGATCTTCTGCTGAAGTTCTGAAGCCCACATAGGTGCAGGATCCCAACACATAGGTGCAGGATCCCAACATAAATGGATAAAACACAACATTCCTTAACATGTACCACTTTTTACTACCACTGTTATGAAAATAACAAGGTGGTGGCTCTACATCTACAGGTTAACATTCATACTATAACTGCAAGTCTTGCATAAAGAAAGAGCAGGCGCACCTTTACACTAGGGCAGACTGTGGCAACAGCTTGGTCCTCCAGGCTGAAAGCGTGTTGTAGACGACTTCCATAACTCACCACCATCAGCTCTTTTCGTCAAAGCAGATTTTCTAAGGTGCTTGAATCCACTGTTCAGAAGAGCCATTCCATTTACTACCATTAACAGAGAAAGATGAAGGAGGACCAACCTCCTGCATTTGGTGGAGGTGAGGACTGGAAGGGGAAGTCCTCTGCACAAACACACAAGGAAGTATTTGAACTGCCGAACAGAATATGTCTCCTGTCCAAGTTATACACAGATGCAAAAAATTAAAGGCTTTCCTTTTTTTTTTTTTCCTCCTTTGGTTTAAAAGAGTTGATGTCAGTTGCAACAAGTATTCCAAAGATCAAGGGTATGGAAACCCCAGCAACAAGTGCTGGTCAGTGATAGATGAAGGCATCTTAGACTGTCCAAGAGCACCAGTGGATCAGCATCCTGTTTAAACTATTAACTCCAATCTCTGTTTTTCACCATCTATAAAAAAATAACTTGGTTGCTCTGTAACAACTTCTACATCGAAAGAATCCTTCACGTTTCACATGGCATTATAACGCATGCTGTGAGACTGATGAGCCCTTGAGAAAGTCTGTCTTCAGAGACACTCCTCGATAAAGCAGAAGCGTTAAGCAAAAACTGCATAAACATTCAGGACATCATTATCCTGAAGATTCACTTCTTTTCAAGATGTCACCAAAGGAGGCCACCCAACAGCAAAGAGGAAAAGGATCAAGTGGAGAACAAGAGTAAGGGGGGAGGGGGGGGAATGTAGAGCTATTTAATCTCCTCCCCCCACTTTAGTTAATACAAAAGCATACTCTCAGTTTCCAAGGCTTATTAAATTTATTGTTCTCGGAGTGGCTGGGCTTCCACACAACACCTGTAGCAGTCACAAAGGTTAATGTAAGCATTTTGAAAAGTGCAGGATGGCCAGTTTCATCTGGATTTAAGTTTATAAAGGAAAAAAATTTAAGAAACAGCTCCAGGCTCTCAAGGAGCTACAAGGCTGCACTTGGCAAGTTTATTATCAGTATTTCATTAACTAGGTTCTTAAAGAGATGTCTACCTACTGTTTCTGCCACACAAGACTCATTTTCTATTCTCCCTCTGTTACCTGAACTCAGGAAGGAAGGCCTAAAGCTTTTTTTCCCCTTCCTTCTATTAAGCTGAATAACTCAAAATAAATCTAAGCTACATGGAGGCCAGAATAGTAGTTAAGTAAATATTTAATATATTTCTGGTTTACTTAATTTCATTGTCAGAGAAGGAAAAGTCAGCCACTGCACGTAGATCTCATCTCAAGATGGGAAATTTCCAAATCAATTCACTAAAAAGAGCATCTCCAGAGATTCTGTTGACCGGCTGATGAACCCCTCTTGAAAGCCTACACCCACGCGCACCTTTGTGTGAAGGCATCAGAAAGGCCAAGTCAAATTTCTGACTGCAGATACCTCCCGGCTGGTCACACCTGACACCAACAGCAAACAGGGGACAGCCAAAAGAGACCTGCTCCCCACCGCCCTTCGCAGCACCCCACGAAGGAGGGGGCACATGGGCACAGCCCACGGCCCGCACTTAAGGCAACGGAGCTCGAGGGATGGGATGTGCCCAGTGCACATCCTGCTGTGATGTCGAAAAGGCAAAGTAAGCGGGTACCGTACTCCAACAAGTCATCAGCTCATAACCCAGCCGTGCCACTGGGTTTGCCTGCCGAGCCTGTGAGTCTGAACAGCCACCACGACCCCAGCTTAGAGTGCGCGCCGGTGATACGATCTCTCACAGGCGAATCAAGCCAATATTCATTAAAGCGCAATAAACGCTACCCCTGAATACCAGGTGCCAGGGCGCAGGGCCCAACCCGCCCAGGGTGACAATTTAGTTCATTCAAGCGTACCCTAAGCTCATGCATTTAGGAAAAAAACAGCGACCCGGGTCACGGCTTTAGCAATCTAATAGCGGCCAAATGAGCGGAGCCCTGCCGGTTTATCACCCTTTAACTGCCCAGCGGGCCGGGGGAAGGCAGCGCGGCCGGGCGCCGGCCACCCACCGCCCCTGCCCGCGGCCACCGCCCCACCTGCCCCCTACACGCACAGCCCCCGCCGGGGACGCCGCCGCAGCCGCGGCACGTTCGGGTAAGATGTCCGACGGGCCGGCGGCGGGGGGCGGCGCGGCGGGGGGCGCCCCGCTCCCGCCGGGGGAACCTACCAGGTAATCCATGTACCGGGTGGCGCCGGGCGCCGCGCTGCCGAGGGGGTCTCCGGAGCCGCGGGCGCCCGCCCGGCTGACAGCAGCGCTGGGCCACCGGCGGCCCCGCCGTCAGGGGGAGCTGCGCTTCCTGCCGCCGGCCCGCCGGCCTCGGCGGCGCGGGGAGCTCGGCCGCCGCCGCAAGGTGCGAGCTCGGCAGCCGCCGCCCCGAGCGCCCGCAGAGGGTCCGGGGGCGCCGCGCCCCACGGCGCTGTCAGAGCCGCCGCCGCCGCCCGCGCCTCACCGCGCCGCAGCGGCCCTGCGCGCGCGAGGGGAGGGAGGGGAGGGGCGGGGTGGGGAGGGGCGGGGGGCGGGGGGAGGGGCGCGCGGCACCGGCGGGGCGCGCGGCGCGGGGCGGGGCGGGGCGGGGCGGCCGCCACACAGCCAACCCCAGCCCGGCGCCCGCAGCGCCCGAGCGCTGGCCAGCAGCGCGAGGCCCCGCCCCGCCCCGCGCGACGCCGCTGTCAGCTGATGGCACACGTGGGGCGCGGCCCGGGCGCTCTTAAAGGCGCACGCGGCGGCTGGTGTCTGGTCGCGCCCGGCGCGGCCCGCCCGTGGGGTGAGGGGTAGTACGGCCGGCAGAGCCCGTGAGGCGCGGCCTGAGGGCCCTGCGTGCTGCCGGGCCCTGCTGAGCTCGGTAGCTGGCGGCGCGCCCAGGGGGAGCGGGGCGCCTTGCAAATACCAGCTGGATGCTGGCGGGGCCCCGCGACGGGAGCTCTGCTATTAACCTCAGCAGAAGCAGGCGCCCGTTGGACGGGACCGACATAGCTAAATCCCATTCAGCAGAACCTCTGAATAAACTTTTTTCTGAGAAACTTGATGTAGGAAGGTAAGAGGTTTATCTTCTGTATCTTTTAGCGTAATCCCCCCAGCCACCTGTGAAAGCAGCACTTGTGTCTTGTAGTGTGAGCTGTACATCTGGCCCCTGGGCTTTTCCACAAATTCACAGCTTTAGTGGTAGCACCTGCCTTGCTGGAGAAAATGGAAGGAAACTTCTCAGTGTGACTGTGGGGTGGGAAGTCTTAGAAAAGCAGTATCAAGTGAGATAACTTTAAAAAAGAAACCAACCCACAATGTAATAAAATTAATTATAAAAGCAGGTAAGGAGCAAAGAGGAAAGGAGGAGTAAATGAGGGTTCAGGAGCAAAAGAGAACGTGTATTTATAAGGATGTTAGTAAGCAGTTGGCCTAGATCTAGTAAACTGCTGGCAGGCAAGGGTGATGGCAATTGCTGCTCTGATTTTTGTAATAAGTTAAGGCCTCTTGCAAACAGGCTCAGTTAATGACATCAGTCAGCATCAAAAGCTGTTGGTAAGGTGTTCCCCCCCATTCGCCTAAGGAGAAGGTGGTTCCTGTCAATGGATAATTCATTTTCCTCATGTCTGGTCTAGAATAAAAAACATGCTTCCTTTCAACCTCCTTACTTTGGAAATCAATGTCATACAGTTGTATAGCTAGTTAGATTTAATTTAGATGAGTACAAATGAACTTGTTTACTTCAAATCACTAAGAAATGCGCTAAATTTACTGTTTTAATAGCTAGGTGGTGGAAGGAGGAATGCAGGCTTGGCCCTTCCTGCTATTCAGTATTCTGTTTTCTGTATAGGCACAGCCATTGTTGGCAACTTTCTCCTGATCACGAGATGCCCTTTTGACAGTGGGAACTACAGGGTGAACAGAGGTGGCTAAAGTACACATCTCAATAATGTAACAAAGGGGCTGCAAAAAACCTCTTGATTTCATTGTTCATCTGACATTGCATGCTGTTTTTAACATCTTGCAGTGCTTTTCCCCTTAACCCTTACAACTTTATTTCTTTTGGGTTTGTTTTTTTTTTTTTAACAGCAGTAATACATCACTTTTGAGACACTGCCTTTAGACACTTTCAACGAAGGGTAACTGCAATAGAATGTAAAGGACAGCATCAAGAACAAGCAGAGATTTCAGAAGTATTTCCTATAAGAGTAATGGGGAACAACTGGGAATTATTTATTCTAGAGCTGATTGGAGGGAAAATAGAATCCATATGTAAAGAGTTGCTGCTGAAAGGATGTTCTGATAGAAAAAAAAAATTATTGGCTTGTATTGCAGCAAGGGGGATTTAGGTCAGTCACTGGAGAACGCTTTAATGGGAAGGATAATCAGGCACAGACAGACATCATGACCAAACGCAGTAGAATTTCTGAGAGTGGTCCTGACATGTAAACATTTCTCAGGTGCAGTTTAGTTGACAGTCTTCTAGTTCATTTTCTCCAGATCTTAGTGTTAAGTTTTATATGAATCTGATTTTGAAGATGCAATGTGTTTGTACATGCAAAGAAAAATACTTATTCCCAAATGACTATTTTACACATGCAGGTTTTTTTCTAGCCTATAAACAAGTCCTCATGAGCTGAACAGAACACCGCTTAACAAAATCAGAAAAGTTCTCATGTATGCACTGCAAATCCCACAGACTTGATCAAGAGAGAAACAAAGCCTAAGCTTATATATTAGTTGTTCTTTAAACATACAAGTCTTCTGGCCACTCTGTAGCCTTACGGTGCATTCATTTTATGGCATGAAGTGAGGATTAACACTGAACAATAGCAGAACATAAGCAGAATACAAGTCCTATAGCACATGCCTTCTAACCCACATAGCAGTTGTTGTGTTGCTGAGATTTTTCTAGCAAGTCCTTTAGGATTTCTTTCATTTAAAAAGAAGCTCAATTTTATATCGGAATGTATTCCTAATGCAGTTTTAGCTATCTTCATAAAGACACTTAGCAGGAACTAACATGGCGAGATGGAAGGGAGAAGATCAAAGTATTTTAATGGGGCAAAACTTCATGTGATGGCTATTGGGTAATAACTCTGGTTCCAAAAACTGAACTGAGCTTCCTCACAGAAACAAAAACTTATCTTCAGTTAAGTTCTGTTGGAAAAATTATTTCTGTAAAAGTTGCGTGAAAAATAATCAATCTTGGACTCAGACTTTGATCCTGAAAAGTGTTGAGCACAACATTCAATCATCCGTCATTTAAGTCAGTGCAATGTGATTGCTACCTACCAAATTCAAAGTTTTGTAGCAGCAGCAGTCAACAAACTCTGAAGGTGGAATTGACATGAGTAGTAGACATCAGCACACTAGTAGATATTGGCGAAATGGGAATTTAAGATGTAGATACCAATCACTATACCAATTTCCAAACATATCTGAGTGGAATTAGTAGGGTGTTGTCAGAACTATGTAGTCAGCTGTACAAAAATGTAAGTGGTCCAGCAGGCATTCTCTTGGAAGACAAATTGAGGGACCGGCATACTTTAGTATACCTTTCAGTCATGCCACTTTAATTTTGGGTCTCACTAGTGAAATGTATTCTGGCAAAGGCAATACTTACATAGAAGTCCTGCAGGAAGCAGTGTTACTCATTCAGAAGCAGTGCATAGGAGCAGTATGGCAGATGTTTCTCACATTATGGATTGAATAACCTTAACACTGGATGTTTTATAAAAGGTGACCTAAAGCAAAGAGACCTTGCAGTGTATCAGTGACTGAAACAACCTAAACCACTTTACCACATCAGAATAGTTTCATTAAGAGAACAAAGTGCATGCTGTGTTTGTTCTTCTGTTGCTCCCTGCATCCCACCCAATTGCCTTACTTATTAATAACCTTAGATGAAGGATAACTGACCTTTGTTTATTAGCAAGAAGGTGGTTGTACTGATCTTCAGGTTTTACTAATACAAGGTGCCTGGATAGCTCTAAGAAGCTTAATTGTAAAAAAAAAATTACTAGCCTTCTAATTAAAGTTGAGAAATGGAGATAAAACATTCAATATCTCTGAAAGTACTGAAAGAGACTACCTTATTTGTACTGCGTTATGTTCCAACATTACTCTTCCGTGGTATAAGGTTGTTGCAGAGAGCATACACAGACTCTCATCTTGGCAAGTCATAGCATAGTTAGCAGCAGGAAAGGAAAATATTGCCATGTGTGCCTTCATGTTAATACCATATATTTACTCTGGAGTAATAAAATCTGTAGAGAAAAGCCTCATATAAAAAGATGCACCTTTTTGACTCAGGATACTTGTACAGTAAGGTAAATGCTCCAAGTGCTATAAAATCCCTTTATTTGGCATGGCTAGAAATTTAGAATTGGATGCCTAAAAAGATAAAAGTTGTGGCTAGTTCAAAAAGACAAATGATGTGATAAAGCAGTCTCAGACTTCACCGGCAGAACAGACGAAAAGCTGGAGATAAGTAAGGCTAGTTAGAGGAGGCCTGATACTCAACTGGAAAACTGATAGAAAAAATATTTGCAGAGTCTAATGGTAATAGATTTATAAATATAAATTTTAATAATAAATGTGTGGGGCCAATTGTGACCAAAAGTATTTCCTGGAAAGATCCAGAAGGGCATAAACATGGAAAAAGAATTGGACCTGGAGGTTAAAGAATGGCTTTTTCATAAGGAGAGTTTGAATATTGAATAGAGGCCAAGAGGAGTCAGCAGTTGTATTTGCAGCTCTCATTTCAGTGACTTGGAACCTGCTGTTAAACAAACTCCTGTAACTATTACTAGGGAGAGGGAGAAGCTGCTCTGAGTAAATAAAACTTGAAGCAATTTGCAACTCTCTATCTGATATATTGACATATGTCAACATGCACAGATACTACAGGCAAAGGTGAATGAGCGCTATGAGAGAAGCAAAACCTCTCAGTTAAGAATCTCTCCTTTCTCTGTGCCATAATGCCTTGCTACCTTCTGGCATGGTCACCATGTGTGCTATGGTTAGGTATTTTTCCTACAGAAGAACACGTGGCTATGAAAGCAAGCAGCAGATACTGAAAAGAATTTTTCACCTGTTCTCCCTTTTCTTGTTTCCTGAAATACTTAGGTGTCCTTTAGGTAAGCTTACTGGCAAAATAACAACAGGCAGTCTTTAAGTAAGTCTTTAGGTAAGCTTACTGGCAAAATAACAACAGGAAAGATGAATGTTAAAAAGTAGGTCAAAAGTAGAAACCAGTTTCTGACTGTAGTTATGCTGATATAAATCTAGTATACTTTTAATGAATAGTTAATTTAAAGCTATGAGATATTAATAAAGTAATTTGTATTATTACAGTTGATTTCATGCAGGTTATTTACTTGTCCGTGTGCATCAAAAATGTTAACCATTGATAAAGTAATGCAAGAAGATTTGCATGACGAAATTTGAATAGATTAGTCAATAGATTATATTGCTGAGCAGACTGGGAATTACGTATGATATTTTTTTCATTTTTGTGTCACCACAGCCCAAGTTGGTAGTGCTGTGAACTCATTTTTCATTTCACGACTCTTCATGACCTTCCATTGAAACAGTCACACAGCAACAAAAGCAACAGTTAAAGAGTCCTAGTCTTGCCTAAACTGGCAGCCTCGTTTGAGCTACTGGCAGATTTTGAGGACTAAATGATCACAGATTGGGAATCTCCTTGGTAGTCGAAGTTCTGTTTTTAAGAAACTGGAATTTGGAAGCTCTAGATTAAGGGCTTTAGGATTTCTTCTCATACCACTTATCAAGCAAAGAAAAGTCAAACACTTTGGTTTCTTTATTCTGAAATGTAGAAAACAGTGTTATCCTATGGCAGAGTGTTGTGGAGATTTTTAAAAAGGATTCACAGTTGTGATCTGGTTTAACCCTCTGCTGCTGGGAGCACTGTGCAAATACGTTCAGGGAATGGATTAAAAGTTGTACCTTGAAGTCCCTGCTGAGAATCAATGAGGAGATTGACAACACTAAGAAATCTAGTCCAGTTCTACATAATGTCTAGCTTTCTGGGATGAGCTGAACCTTTGGATTTTTGTGTGGTACATTTTATGAGGTTTACAATACATTTGTTTCTAGTATGAATATTGTTTGCAGAGTATTCAAATATTTATCTCTCATGTTCAGATTGTTTTGCCTTTTTACTGAATAAATAAATAGAAGGAATACAGTTACACTGTGGTCTTTGCTCTAGTGTTAATGTGTAAATACATGTTTTCGTCTGTAGCCTTTTCCTTTGTTTGTGACCACATGATGAGAACTCTGTTAAGCCAGAATTACACTTGTGTTCAAAACTTATCCCCAGAAGCATCAGAGAGAGACTATTCTCTTTCAAACTATAAAATGGGCTGGATTTGGATCCTGGTCTTAAAGCCTTACACTTTCCCATTAGGTCTTAGAAAATGCCTCTTATTTCCAGAACTTCTCAAATCATAGTCTGGTGAAGGTGTGAAAAAAATGCCGTTGCATTAGTAAAAGACAATACATATTATGACCTGTGTAATACCTCTGTTGTGTCTGAAGATGAACAATGCCTATCCCATAGGTCTGCCTGTCCAAGTGGTGCCTCAAGTAAAGCTGTGCAGGGACCTGGAACATGGGTCTGACTATTGCTAGCATCAGTGCTCTTCACTCTGAAAGAGCAAGATTCAATAATGGCACATACGGATTGGTGAGAGGAAATACGAAGTTTCAAAGCAAATGAAAGAACAGATGATTCTGAAACAAAATAATTTGCAGTATGCTTATGATCTTGTGTTTCATATTTCTATTCAACATGTTAAACCATCCTATATACTTCAGCTTTGTGTCTTCCTTAACAGTCACATCTTCCGAAGAAGTCTGTGTGACTACCAACCTGTACAAACCGAGCTTTGCCTGCAGTCTAAATATAGCACAGATTATAATATGCTCAGCAAAGCATTGCAGCTACCAGTGAAAATGACCATTTCATCTCTCACTGGAAATAACAGCACATACAAAGTCTCAGTGGCTGATGTTTTCCTGTGTTTTAACTTACTTTGTTTCCGAATCTAAAATGCCTTGTAGCAAAAAGGGTAAAATAAGTGCTCAAAATGAGAAAGAAATTATTTGTTGGTATGGCTATACCTTTATGCCAGAAATGAAACTAGGTTTTAGCCTCATCTAGGTAGTACACTAAGAGAAAGGACAAAGTAGTAACACATGCCTTAGAGTTTGAACTCTAGTTACCAGTTCACACAAAAGTAATTATTTTACTTTTATTCATGTTAGTTAATTTAGCTATGCAGGCGTGTGAACACAAGTTAATTAAACCTGCATTTTGCTATGTAGCATAACCTTAGGAACCCTTTTTTCTTGAAAGCGCATCCTAAATTCCTGCTGATTAAAATGTGCTTAAGTGCTTCACTGCATATTCCTGATGAATTAAAGTAACATGATAAAGGACACATATCAACAATCAACTGAAACAGGATTAAAAAGCCGTGTCAGAGTGTAAGAGTCTGGAAGCAAAACCTGAGGTATAGATATCAATTCCTCAAGAAATCATAGCAAGCCTTGAACAACACCAGTCCAGACGAAGAATCTATTTACCAGGATTGATTCAGCCACTTTTTGAAGACAAGAAATAGGGAAAAGTTTGTATCAACTGTAGATCATTTTAAAGGATTCACATTCAGTTGAAAAGCAGAAAATATGGGCCAGTGTACTAATTCTTGAGGAAAAAAACAGATGTTTTAAGTAAGGAGATACTGTAAACTGAAACCAACAAGGTGCTTATGAAGTTGTAGAGAAAAATCATCTCTGCCTAAAGGATTTGTTCCCACTTTTAACTGTTCCTGAGGCATTTTAAGATGTTTTTGTGGGTAGTTCTATACATCTGAGGTAATAAAAGCTTGAAGCAATGATAAGCCAGAAGAATCCAGGTAAATTGACTTCATCTGCCCCCACTAAGGACAGCAGATACATTTCTAAGCTGGAAACTGAAGAAAACTGGAAAAAAATCGAAGAAGAAAAGCAAATGTGTGTAACAAAGTGGTGTTTCTCTTTCAGCTCCACTAATCTCTCTGTACTGGGTGGGGCTATTAAGTAAATAACTTGGAGTTTTTGAATCCCTCAGCTGTCTCCTTGGTTTCCAAAAGCAACTCAGATACACAAATCTAAATGGCATCTGTGCTGTAGGAATAATATGAACTGAAGGTAATCCAAATGTTTTTGAAGCACCATGCCTTCTAGATTTGGGAGCTTCCGCTTAAACATCTGTATAATCACCTCCACCTTCACACGGACTGCTCTTGGAAGCTTAACACACGGAATATAACTCTGGAGGTACTCAGGATGGGTTACATTGCTTTCTCCATAAAGTGGTTTGGTTGACTAGTGGCTACTCTACAAATGCTGTAATTCGTACAAAGTGATTTCGGTACTGGGTCCACTTACAGGAGAAAGGTAGGATCATTTTATGTCAAAACAAGTTTAACCGTTGTCTTTTCTAAGGTTGTGATGAGTAACTAAGGCTGAACATAGCAGGCTGTTAAGCATACTGCCTTATAAGAGTTTATTCAATAGATGCTTAAGCATGTGCTTCAGTTACCAATAAGTTCAAAGACCTGAGTTCAAATGTTTATAGGAGAAGAACATTTAGACGGTTCTTCCTAAGTTTTTTCGTAATTTGACTTCCTCTTGGAAACGCACAGGTCAAATTCTTACCATTTATTTTATGTCACAGATTTTTAAGAAACTAATCTGATAATGTGAGTGGAAATGAGAAAGGATCCCTATGCAAAACGGATGGTCTTCATAATGAGAATGGTTGCCTGTTCTGAAATCACATGCAGAGAGCTACTTAAAAAATATGAGCAGTATTCACATCCAGTATTTGCATCTTCAGCATAACCAGTGTTTACAGCAGTAATGAGAGCACCTCCTCTTTGGAAGACTGGACTCTGTGTCTCAGGGAAAGCAGAAAAGCCTATACCCCTCTTTACAAAGATCCAGGTATTTGATCTGAAGACCTAATTCATGTTCCCAATAAAAACTGCTTTCAAGAGGAGACCTTCATGGATAGGGTTTTGTTCAGAGGTTTTCCTGGTAATTCAACTGGATTTTCCATAGGCCTTATGCACTCATTTTTTACAACTAGGAGACTTGAAAGAACAATGCAGTTCCTGAATTCCTGGCTGTCCAGAATTCATATACTGCGAGTGCTCTGAGCCATACTGTGTCATGTGTGTGCACTCTGGTAGTGTATACCCCATCCATGGCCAAGAGGGAAACGACAAGTGAAGTAGCTTGTATGTGTTGGTACAATTAAAACTAAACTGCAAAAGGAAATGAGGTGATACAATTACCTGCCATATAGTTAGCACTTTGATCAAAAGATACATTTTGCACATGTAGCTTGTGTATTTTTGGAATATATATTTTATCTTTGAACTTGGGCTACATGAGTATGACTAGATCTGACACTGCTGCTCTCTACATGGAATATTTTTTTAATGAGAGACAGCAAAACACCATCTGATGGGAGATGGGGAGCTGACCCTGAAATGCCATCACTCTGACAGCTCTCTCTACTCCATATACTTCCCTGCCTGGAAGACCCTTCCAGTAACACTGTTCCAGAATGACTGGAAGCCACTGTCCAGGAGTGAAAACAGACTCTAACAGAACACGGTGGGTCTTCTGTATCCTTTAAACAGAGGAAAATGGCAACAGTTAGGTATTGGAATACAGTGTGATATAACGTACTGGGATTGTGCTTTTTTAAATCCATTGACCTAGAGAACACTACAGGAGGAACACAATATTTCAGCTCTCAGGCCAGAGTAGACACCTGCAGGGAGTCAGAGATGATTATATGAAGTCTCAGAAGCTCAAGATCAATCTGTAATAAATAGAAAAATCAGTATCAGGTTTTGCTGCGGTGGAGCGATGGCAGGGCTCAGCCAGTGTATTTGAGGGTTTTGTTCCTTAGAACTGATTGAAAGCAAGGAAAGAGGAACTGGGAGTAAGTTTAGGGAGTTTCAATGGGAAGGATGACTGGAAAAAGCCGGGTCTGTGGCTTATAGAAAAAGAAAGAAGTGGGCTTATAGAAAAAGAAAGAAGAATGATGGAAGTTCTGGGGCTTTGGGGAGTCTCTCCAGATACTCGCTAGCCCTCGTGCCTTTGGATGACAGGGTATAGGACACATCCTCCTGCCTCCCCTACTTCTCAGTGGCTTCTCCTCCCTCCAAAGCACACTCCCATCTTAAAGCCTAGAGACCTTTTCTTTGCTCCTCTTCCTCCCCCAGAGGAAGCACTCACCCAGCTGCAGGGGCAGGGCAGGGGCAGCCACTGGCCAGCTGGTCCCACGGTAACAGCCCATGCTTCACACACCCCAGCGTCACCCCCAGCATGATCTTGCAAAATAGGTAGCAAGGTCACAGGCTGTTTACTTTGGCTGTGCCTGGAAGTTACCTTTGCTTATAGCCACTGGTATTGGTGAAAAAAAGCTTCCACAGATTTCAACCGATTTCCATGAGTAAAACTTGAATGGTTTGTTAGCCAGGCCCTTTTTTCCTTGGAGTGTTTGGAGGACGGTCGAGGAAGCCTTCGTTGCCATCACTACATTTCGCAGAGCCATTTGGATACTAGCGGTGTTTGTACAGTGGCTTTGAGATGTCTCTGTCAGCTTCTAGAACATGTAACAGTATATACATGGTTCATGTTCTTTATTGCTCCCTGCAGAATGAAATTTTTGAGAATTTTTTCTTCCCCTCCCAAACCAGGCAAAATGATAGTTAGAGTGAAATGCATATAATCCTTTGGGGAAAAACATGGTGTAGCAAGAGTTAAGGACATTATTGACCGAACCAGAAGTACAGCAGTATGCTACTTAAAAAATTTAATCCTGCTTATGTGCACTGTGTAAAATCAGGTGTAGAAAACAGCTACAGGCAAAGCCTGTTGTAACTCCCTAGTATATTAATGATGACATTTAAAGGATGTGAAATATATATATAATGTTTTTTTCACACAAAACATGCCTAAGGCTTTTTGCCATTTAACGAAGGAACAACTGCTTCCTTGCCCTGGAGGACAGAAGACGGTCACTGGCAGGCAAGGATTCAGTCTGGAAGGAACAGAGTATGCTCTGCTGTCATTGGCTTGTTTTTACTGGGAAGATGTACAAAATTAATAGAGATGTTAATTCACTATTACATTAGAAGTGAACTAATGTAATGAACTTACTATGGCCAAGGACATATCTGTATTAACTGCTTTTGTCTGAAATGATCATGATTAGTCACTGCATTTAAAAACACAATGTATTATTACATTAAAAAGTTCATTTAGTGTTTTCTAACCAAAGGGATTCAAAGCAACGGTGGAGGTGCCAAATCACTGATTTTAAATATCAGCAAGGAACCCTAAAAAAGCTGTTCTGTTCATGGGCACAAGCAAGTTGTCTTGAATCAGGGCATCTCTCAGCACTCCTCACAGCCTCTCGCTTCTCAGGTTCTATTTACCTGCTTTGGGACGACTCAGGATGGGGAAATGTGTGACTGGATTTCTGTCCGGGTAAGGCTCCCTTCTGACAGACTTTCTGCAGTAGATCTGCACTGTTAAATATGCATCAAGACTTGCAGACACTCTGGAATGAGACCAATTCCATATGCTTTACAGTAAAATGTAATAACACACTACAAATAGGCAGAATGCTTGGGTGTTTTTATAGTCTCCTTATTTTATACAAACCATACATGACTAGCTGATATTCCACATTATTATTTACAGGAGATTGCAAGTATGTAGTTAAGAGAGAAAATCATACACTCTTCAGACTGTGGTCACACACTGTCTTAGCTGAATTTCCCTGCAAAGCAGATACTACGCAAGTTGTACTTAATTGTACACACTCAGCTGTCCTTCTGTTTTTCAGTTAAAGACTGAAATAAAGCCTTTTGCTAACACTTGTTGTCAATGCTATTTTACTGTATCAAACTTGCTTATAATAAATATAAATATGTATCTATATTTAAATATTATTTATTTTAATATATTTTTATAAATATACATATATATTTAAATAAAATCTATTTATCTTTAAATGTAAACTTTAAGTATAAATATCTGAAGTTTTCATAAAGATAATTAAAATCAAAGATCTAGATTCTTAACAGACTTCTGTTATCTTGGCCAGGTCTAGCATCTTATAATGGAGATTCCTTTACGTGATCGTGAGGAGTGTGAAAATCTCTGTCTAGAAGTTAATGCTGTAATAAGCACCCCCACTACCTGCTAAAATGCACTATAGTTTTTACTTCAGTGAGTACGAAAGTTGTGTATTCCAAGTCAGCTCTTCTGATTCCCTTGCATGTTATCCAGAAAAACATCAGGACAGCCTGAAAAGCTACGAGAAGGAAGGAAGGAACCTGTTTTTTATGCATACTCTTTGGAAAGATTGCAATCTGAGAAGGTAGTAAATTTTTGACCATTTGATCCAAACATGTAAACAGGCTCCTATTAACTTTAACTTTGAATTAACTCCTGAACTCCTGTAGCTTCTAGCTTCTTGTTGGCTAAGAGGTGGGCTTAGGGATTTCTTAGTACCTGTAGTCTGCTTTATGAGCAGGACCCTTTGTAAACCAACAGAGAATCTACCCCTCAAACCCCAGTTTTCAAGAATTCATAAACAAATGATCTTTTAAAGATCCTCTTCTTTCCAGATTTGATTTTAAAAATCCCAACAAACAACCAAATAAACCAAAAAGCAGAAACACCCCACCAGCAAGGGAATTCTTATAGTCATCAAGGATATTTTGGGAGATAAACAAGGCTTTTAAACATCTCCCACTTCTAGTGCAACGGAAACAGCTAGAGTAGAAAAGGAAACACTTTTTATCTCCTGTGACAAAAATCAACTAACAAAGCATAGATTTAAGAAAAAGACAAAAATTTTGATGAAGGAAAAAGTGATCTAAGATCTAGTCAGTGAAGTACTCACTGGCACCGGGTTTGTTTGGTCAGGATTGCTTGTTTGAAATCCGTCTTATGTGGGTTTTTGTCAGAAACTACAACCAAAGCTCCTTTGTCATTACTCAAGTGGTAATCCTCACATTCATAGTAATATCTGGGCACACTTACACAAACAGCTTTGAATTTTCTTTCAATCTGTACTCAGAAAGCCTCATGCCTTGGATTTACTTTTTTAAAAATCTCATCTGTCTTACTAACATCTACTATGGAAGTGTGAGTTATAACATCTATAGAGTAAGCAGTATATATATATTGTGATATTCTTGATCATTTAAAGAACATTATTTTCTTGATGGTTTAAAGAACATTTAACTCCATCAATAAATTTACTGCTTTGCTTTTGTGTTTGCAGTTACCCACCGATATTCTTAACATTTTTCATATATGCCGTTTAGCACATTAGCACACACAGCCACTTATCTCACTTAGTATCATTGCAGGATTTTTTCATATTAATGTCCAACAAGTCTCTGAGGCATTTTTTTTTTTACTCTTTCTACAGTACAGCATTATAAAAATAAATATTTAATCCTTTTGTCCCGTTCCTCCTTTTCAGTCCTTAAGCATGGAAAATTCCATTTCAGTATGAACTTTCCCCAAGAGAGGTCTGAGGTGAGTCTACAATTGTTAATTTTAAATTGAACTCAAGCAATTTCATCCCGTAAAAGCTCTTTGTAGACAAAGCCCATTAATAGTATTATAGTATGCTAAGCCTAGAATGAGCACTCGTGTGTTTTCTTTGCAAATTAATATTCTGCTGGCAAATGAAACAAAAGCAAGATCATTAGCCATACAAACAGGACAGCAATACCATTACATTTACTAACAGCAGCAAAAGGTAAATCTGCCAAAAACATCTTTGTTTCTATTGAATATGCATCCATTTGACAAACCTTGATTACTACTTGCTTTCTTCTTTTCTGTTACACACCCTCCACTGAGCAACAAAGTGTGTTCAGTTCAGGACCTTTAGTCCCTTCCAACACTTGAACCTAGTGAAAATATTAAATCTCAATATTCATTTAGTAAGTTCAATTATTTTCTGGCAAGTAATTATTTTGACAAACATATCCAGAGCATCAGGACACCAGAGGTCTTCAATTCATTCTAGATATTTAACTTCAGTCTTACATTCCTTAGAAAAAGCTGAACAAAATGAGATCATAAGGGTTTTGTGCTAGTTACAGGTTATCATGTTTTATGAGCAATTTAGGTCCTAGATTTTCCAAACCTTACCCCTAGAAGCCTTAGGGAGTGCCTAATTTTAAACAGCAGAAGTATTCCTACTCACAGAACCTCGTAGGTGAGATTTTCAGTACTTCTATTATTTTTACTGAAGTGGTCAACCTCAAAACCTGCAAACCTGAAGATCTGATCCATGGAACAGGAGTTTCACATCCTAAATAAGCAAGTGAGCACTTGCTATGAAGTTTAAATGGATCCAAAATAAATACACCAGTCTTAGTGCACTCAACTGCCTTGAGATATTCCTATTGAGTCTCAAGTCAAGACCTCAGTGAGGCAGAGGAGGAGGAAACCTGAAAACTGGCTGCCTTCTTGGAACACTAGTTAATCTTTAACTGCTGAAAAATAAGATTTTTTCTACAGCAAGAGTGCATTAGATCCTGCCTTTCAGTGGCAAAACAGAGCTTCCAAGCCCTTAGGCACTTTATTCTCTTAGTTGTTCATTTCCTCCCTACTGTTCTGTGTGCAAGAATTGAACAGATTATTATGACTCTAAATAAAATACTATAGTTTGCTTTCTATAGGAGTTCCTCAAGAATTTGTGAGGCGCAGATGCATTTGCCTATAACAGACATAAAAATGTTTAGAAAACAAGCCATGTGAATAACAAAGCAAATACTTGTAAAGAGTTCCATGACATCAGTTCAGTAACTTTCCTAGTAACTTGAAATTTTAAAATCGTTATCATCATACAAGTTGCATTTTTATTTGTTCATTATGCTGTGAAGATGTTGCTCCAACATCAGCTGCTGCGGTTCTGTCATCTGTCATCCTTATCCTTCATCTGACCTTCTATCATCTTAACATGTCAAAAAAAGTCTTGTAATAGTGGATGTAACATGTCAAATTGATAGTCCCTTCCATGCTTACTTACATATCCTACATAGTTTCCCAATGTAAAGAGCAAACACTTGATTCTTAGTGCAAGAGCTCAGAGTAGTTTTCTGCAAGAGACCCCTACAATTAGAAGATCAAGTTTACAGTTACAAGTGAGCATCTGTGCCCTGGGGAGATTTTCCAAGAGGTTGGGCAGATCCAGCCTTTTCCAGGTGTTGTGGTTTAACCCCAGCCAGCAGCTAGAGTACCTCGCAACTACTTGCTTGCTCCCCCTCCTCCACCAGTGGGATAAGGAGAATCAGAAAAAAGTAAAACTGGTGGGTTGAGTTAAGAAAAAATTAATAATTGAGACAAAGTAAAATATAATAGTAATAATAACAACAACAAGTGTAATGAAAAGGAGAGAAAGAGGAAAAAAATCCACGGAAGAAACCCCAAGTGTTGCACAATACACTTGCTCACCACTCTGACAGATACCTGGCCAGTCCCCGAGTAGTGGTTGGCCCCTCCTGGCCAACTCCCCACAGTTTATGTGCTGAATATGACATTCTGTGGTACGGAATATCCCTTTGGCCAGTTTGGGTCAGCTGTCCTGGCTCTGCTCCCTCCTGGCTTCTTGTGCACCTGCTCACGGGCAGAATGTGGAAAACTTGAAAAGTTCTTGACGTAGAATAAGCACTGCTCAGCAACAACTAAAACATCAGTGTGTTACCAACTTTATTCTTATACTAAATCCAAAGCACAGCACTGCACCAGCTACTAAGAAGAAAATTAACTCTATCCCAGCTGAAACCAGGACACCAGGTTTTGGAGAATGTGAGCCATGGACTGAAGCCTTCCTTCAGTTAAGCTGCCTGTGTAACAACACAGCCTTTACAACTTGCAAGAACTTTTATAACACAGCATGAAGCCTTGCTGCAGAAAGAGTTATGTTGTGATTCACTAACCAATACAAATACCATGCGATTGGAATGAGGCATTACTAAAAAAATAATCCCTCATTACTTCTTGAAAACACAACACCTGGTATCTGCTGATTAGACTCTTGCAGTAGTTGTGGTTACATTTTTAATTCCTTCAGAGATTACATATACAAGTAACAATCCAGCTAAAAGGACAGCTCCAAGGAGTAATGGAGTCTAAGTGACACAAGTAGAAGACAATAATTTTATCACTGTACAAAAATATATTACATACCATGTGGAAAAATAGCTCTTTACTCTCCAGTTTCCAGAAATGTCGCTGCACATTCAATTCTTACATTTTAATTTACTATCCAGATCTTCAGTATCACCACAAAGCTAAAACTCCCATATTGGGTACAACAGACCCAGCACTGGCAAAAGCCACCAAGTCCCACTCTTCCTTAAATTTCTTATGTATTGCCAGGTCTGAGGTGACAGCATCTCTTTTGAATGACATGTAAAGTAGGTCATGAGTGGCATCCTTGGGTGCTTTGATACTTGCAGTGCTCTACCTAAATTCATTTTCAGATAGTTACATGGCTCTCATTTGAATTTAGCCTGTTAGGTTTCACTAGAAGGGTTCTTGTTCTCTTCTGCTGGCATTTTCATTTTTTTCCCCTTTCAGCACTTACCAAGTTGCGATGGTAGTTGAAATGCACAATTCTCTTTGGGGAATCAAGCATGCAGAGAATTGCAACAAGGCAGTCTATTACTTTAAAGTTCTGTCAAGCAGGATGCATCTGTATTTCTTTAAGATGTGCATCAAAAATGTGTTATTCTCATGAGCCTGTGCACCTTATGTTTTTGCAATCTACAGCACAGCTTCAGCAGGGTGTCTGCTTTCTATATTCTCCATGAGTTCGAGATGAATCAAATATTTATTCCCCTCCTCCAAAAAAACTGAGAAAGAAGATATTAGCTTGAAAATAGCCTGATGTAAGTGAAAATCTTGTGTGTTTCTTCCTTCAGTTTGTCTTTTGTGTACAAGTATCTCAGGTCGGTAGTGCCGCCTGGTACGAGCCTGCAGCAGGCTGCCTCGGGTCTCCTTCTCGCAGCTATTTTCAATTTCACCACTAGATGGCGGTGTGACCCACAGAGACGGGCACCCTCGCTCTCCCAGCCAGACTGCCAGTGGCTCCCATCTCTTTCCTTTAAAAATCTGCAACAGATACTGAGGCCACAAATCCGTGCGATGAGCAAGACAGAGCGTGGGCTGACAAGTGCAAGGCCGTGGTAACTGACTGCCTCGCTTCAGCTTTGCAAAGCACAGCTCCGCAACTCTTCCCACACCGGACAGTGATTTCCCACCTGCTGCACAGCAGGGTGTGAGGCCTTCACATGCACAGAAAAACTGGAAAAGAAAGACCAAGATGCTAAGATGGCAATTAAGGACATCAATCCTGCCTCTGTGGGATCTTCTCTGAAGGTTTAAAATGACCCCAATAATCAACTGTTATTAAAATGCATTGCTCAACTAAAGTATGCTATAGGTGTTTGAGGAGTATAGCAGCAGCAGCACCAAAAGTTCCTCAGTATTGCAGCACTGCATCCATATTTAAATTTGAAAGCCTCAAAATATATTCTAAATTGTTGGGATGTTTGCATTTCAAGGGTGTTTTCCTTCTACTGTTGAAAAATTATCCATATTAGCAATAAGGAGGTTAGAAAGACAGTGCTAATTCCTGAGCCCTTAGGTGGCAAACAGAAAGAAGACAGAACTGGGACTGAGGAGCAGGATAGCAGAGCAGAAAGAACTACACAGCTTCATTACCAACATCTTTCTGATTCCTTGTCCTACAGAGTAGAAAGGAATCCTATAAACTTTTGTAGAGCTTTGTATATGACATACATTTAAAGGGTATCTATGGTGGTGTGCTCCCCCTGCCCACCACTCCCCCCCACCTGACCTTTATTTCCCATAACCCTGCTCAAGTGATGACCACCAGTGCTGGTCGTAGTGGATTTGTCTGGTCGTGACGGCTGCATCCGACTCAAAGTGGATTTGGGTGAGACAGATAACAACACGACAGCCAAGGGTTCATTTGAACAGCGCGCCCACCTAACAGTGCTGGTCAAGCTCTGACTCAAGCCAAGTTTGTAAGAAACTAACCTCTGCAGTCGGTATGCAAATAAGTCAATCATCTCACTCCATAGCTACTGGACAGCCCGAGACCCACTGATCTCTTCTGATGGTAGGGGGCTGCGCGCCAGTATCTCCCCTTGAACAGGGATGCCTCTCAAGGTTACTCCTCGGGGCTGCGAGATTCCTTGCCGCAACAGATTCTTGGTAAGTGGCTAATGGCATGCTAAACTTCGAAATCTTAGATTGCGCATATATAATTCTTTAGATTTAAACTGTTGACTAAGTCTGGATCTGGCCGCACCTAAACTCCCCCCTGAGCAGCAGTTTAGAACGCAAGGGGGTCCTCTCTGAACCTCATCACTCAGCGGGAGGGTCTCCTTGACGGTTTTGTCTGACCCTGTCCTCTGCGCAGTAAATACTCAAGTGTACCTTGCCATCGAGTCTTGTTAAACCACTGTTGCATTAACATTGAACTTTGTTAACTCACTGTATTATATGAATAAATGCATCGTTGCTGTTTTCTTGAAGGTGAAGTGCATGTTTCCATCCATGACATATTCAAAGCA
Organism: Falco rusticolus; assembly: GCF_015220075.1. NCBI lineage: Eukaryota > Metazoa > Chordata > Aves > Falconiformes > Falconidae > Falco > Falco rusticolus. The sequence goes on along the minus strand of NC_051210.1, from coordinate 65,867,365 downwards.
TCTTTTGTGCTAATTGGACCAGACAGACAGTTCCAAGTATACTTAACATGAACATTTGAAAGACTAATGCAACAGTTTCTAGGAATAGACAATGTTTTCCCACAGTGAGCTGCACTGAGGTGGTAATTTCTGTTTTCCTTTAAAGTGTAAGCATAGGCAAGTTTACTTTTTTCCAGAGAAGATGGGAATAATTAAAATAAAATAAATTAAAAAATAATGCCATATTCCTGTGCAGAACATTTATTAATGAAATGCAAAATTGACGTAAAATAAGTCAGACTGTCACCACAGAATTCAGTAGGGACAGCAATAACTTTCAGCAGTCTCTAAAAGCACAATATCACAACCAACCAGACATACTGCTTCACTTCAGGGTTAAAGTTTTCTCATCAAGTGAATTATTGGCTAGCAAAACAGAAAACAGCTGCTGAACAGATAACTGGCAATGTTCCAGATTATTTTTATCACTATTTTAGCAAGCCATACATTTGGAATTGCATTTTTAAATGCTTACTGGAGGACAGTTTGATGGAAGAGCCAATAGTTAAATAAAGTAGCTCAACTCTCCTTTCCCACAATACATTAAATGGTTGGCCATTGATGTAAGTTATCTTGAACTTTGATCTGCCTTTGAAAATTTCCTTACCTTATGATGCAGCCTTCATGAGCTTAAAATAAAATAGCAACCTTAGAACTTTAATTATAGCTATGTCTGGTAATCCTGCTCTGCTATCAACTTAATACAGAGGTTCATTTCTGACAGCTATCGAAATTCAGCTGCCTCTTCCTTCATGAGTCCATTAGCAAACAAAGATACAGTATAAACTGACTTGCCATTTTCATGGTAATGGGAGATGTAAAAACGAAAGAGAGACAGAGCTTTGAATGAAAATAGCCAAGCAAGAAGGAATAAAAGAATCTTGTTAGACTACTTCTAGCATCAGTGCAACTCAGGGAAATAAGCAGTTTTCACTATCAGTTGCCATTGTGCGTTCTGCTTTACATTGCCAAGCCCAGCTAGGGGGATTTTCTAGCAAACAAACTACAATTTGGTAATGCTTTTCCCTTTTTTCTCCTCTTTCCTCTTAGGTCTTGTTAACCAAACTAGTAACACTTGTAGGCATTATTTGCCTTGAGATCACAGAGTGGCAAGAAGATGACACCACAGAGAGCCTTTGAGGTCATCAGTCCTGCTCCCCAGACACATGCAGTAGATGGGATCATAGATTAAAGCTCTTAAGCCCCGGAAGATGAAGGCTGCTGGTACAATGTGATAGCATAAAGGATTTCGAGTTGTTTTTAGTATTCTGATGGGGTAAAATCAGTCTGCTGTCTCCTGGAAGCTGTGACACATGAGCTTTCATTGTAATTCTCCCTGCGGTCTGAGTCTGACCCCCTGGCACACTGGAGAAGGCTGTGCTGTGTTTGTAGGTCACTCAGACTGCAGACATAGCCCTTCAAACCTCCTCTCTGGGCAGGGGTTGTTACGGTTCCCTCCTACCACAAACAACAGGGTTAACCGTGGCTGTTTTGCACATGTGCACAACTTCTGCAATGATGTCCAATATGCTCAATAATTTCACAGTTCACCTAACATGAAATCTGCTCCCTTCCTACCGTCAAGCTATTTAAATCTCTTCCCTCAGTATTTCAGTTAGAAGAAATACAGAGTTTATATCTATTGCCGCATACCCCTTGGAAAAACAGAATCATTAACCTTCCATTTAAATCAATGAATCTCTTTGCTCATTATTCATAATGACATGCAGCACAATATTGCAGTGATCAGAGGTGCATTAAAATTGTGCTTTTGCTGGTTACACATGAAAGATGTGCATGTGTTGAAGCCACTCAAGACCCCAGCACTATAAATAGTGCTCTATTGTTAGTGGAGAAAAGATGAAACAAGTCTCCTGGCAGTGGAGCACAGCACACCCTATTAAATGTTAAGCTCTGCCTGTGCTAAAAGCAAACGGCAACATCAGCCGACAAACTAGCCTGTGGGTAAGGCATATGACTGGGAAGAGTTTGCTCTGACTCTGCAGTTTCCCCAAAGCCACAGGAGCAGCCGCTTATCGTTCTGCCTTGGCCATGGCAGAAGCTGTTATAAGGCACTGGGTGGAAACCCCCGTACGCTATCAAGAGCAGTTTGCTGCCCAAGAGCTGGAAGCGCACAGGCTGGACCACTCTTTATATGCTTTGCCGGGCCCTTCTACAGCTGCACTGAGCAGCAGAAGGTGTGTCACTGAAAGTACAGATGGAGCCAGGAATAGTGTCCCGGAGGAGGAAAACGCACGCTTTCGGGTCTTGCTGGACGTTGTGCAGTTTCGACCTGAAGATATCATTATTCAGACTTTTGAAGGCTGGCTCCTGATCAAAGCCCAGCACGGACCCAGGATGGACGAACACGGTTTCATATCCAGAAGCTTTACCAGACAATACAAATTACCCGATGGAGTGGAGAACAAAGACTTGTCTGCGCTTTTCTGCCACGATGGCATTTTGGTTGTTGAAATGAAGAACTCGGTGGGAGAGAATTAGAACCTTGTCCATAGTTTATTGGTGAGATAAAATAATTCTTAATATAACAAAATATTATCATTAAAGCAACACTGTAGAGTGTAGTAAGCATGTAGCTGTATTTATATTACAGTAAAGGAAAATCTGTATTTATTATTCAGTATGCTGTGTTTATTGTTTGATATGAAATGTTAGACTGCTTGCCTGCAGCTACATATGTGTTGGAAAGCCAGGCTTTTTGGACAGTAGAAAACTTAGGCTAGTCACAGCAAGAGAAAAAAAAAATCTATTTGATATCGAAAATAAAACACATTTGTGAGTTCAGTAGGAGTAGTTATATTTCTAAGGAATATGCATTTGTTATACATAATGATAATCATCAAAGAAGCAATAGGCAGGTTTTAAGTCTTATGGAAATTTAACATACATACTAAAAAAATCTGTTTTCTAATTTTTGAGATTAGGCTCTGGAAAAGCACACAAACTGAAGGATACCATCAAGAAAAAAACCTTCTTTCCACCATTCAAGCTTGTATACAAAAAAAAAAAAACAAACCAAAACCAGAAACAAACACCCAAATGTGGAAGATTACTTAGAAGTGTGTTGCATGTTTGAGACTAAAAGAAAAAGGAGTAATCACTGACTCTATCTGCTTGAAAACATAGTAAATGATACTTCCTGTCGAAGACAAATTAATCTGAAATAAAACATTCAAAGACATTTAGAAAATTGGTCTTGTTTAACATATTCTGCTATCTATTAGCAACTGAAGAAAAAATATATTGCTTTCAAATACCCAAAAGGAACAAATTCTTCCTTGTGAAGACCTGGTAATAAAAATGCATTACTCTAGCATGGATGCCTTTATTCTTACGCATTTTAGGTAGTCTTGTTTTTCAATGAGATGAATATTATATTCTTCATGTTGCTTGGCATTTTAGGCTGAGATGCCACAAGTGTGTTTTTAAGAGCAAATTTTTCTGCCCATGTACAGTCCTAGTCTCCCTATATGAGCATGGGCTCTACATGAACCTAATTTTAAGTGCCCGGGTTCCTTACTACAGACACAGGTTTCATTTCTCAATGAGTGCCTCTCATTTCATGAAAATGGTAGGGATGGAAAGAAAAAAAATCCACCCACTATATCTAGTATCTGGTCTTCTCAACATTTAAAAAAAATAGACCTGTAAGTGAGTTTGTAAATACTCAAATTTGAGGAGATCTGCAGCTGCAAGTCAAACTGCCTCCTTTTATGTGTACTAGAGGTGAGTATGACTGCTGTGCTATGAATAGTAAAGAATGTGGAATGGAAAGTGCCAAGTTAAATACAGACTCTTTATGATAGCCATCTGCTGTTTGGACAAATCAAAAACATACTCAAATGAAACTGAATACAAAAACAATTTTAAGAATATGAGAAAAATCTGATGAAGAAAACCCAGGCTCTCACTAGCTGAAGCCAGAGAGTTCCTTTAGTTTAAAATGAAAGCCCTGAGCTTGTGTATCTGCATGTGTCCATCCATTAGAAAGATTTATGTCATGGTTGTTTAGATTTGAAGATACTCAAAGCAATTGATTTTAGAAAAGTGGGTAGTCCAATTCTTGAATTTTATTTATTATTTGCACTAAAACTCACAAGAAATTTGTACAAGAAATGAGAATAAGGTCTGGATTGAAAATTTCCATGATGTGCAATAATTATTTTTTTTTAATAGAGCAGAAGTCAAGAACCTAATGTTTTCTAACAAACCAAAGCAAACATAAAACATACGTGCCTACATTTCCACTCATCCCACACCTTTCCCCTCATATTCCCTGTGTTTGATTTGTGTATTGGTTTAAGATCGTAAAAAATCATGTTAGAAAATCAAATCTAGATTTTCAACACTTTCAGGTCAAGAAGCTTCATCAGCTAGAAATTTAATGAAAGACGTAACAGGGATTTTAAAAAATTACTTTTAGATACAGATCTGGATTTAAACTTTACACACCAACTTCATAAAAGCTCACAAGTTTATACCCATGTTTCCATGGCACCTTATGGCACAACTGTTGGGATGGAGTTCAGGGTTACCACTTAGTAATCTGCTGTGGTGATTTTTGTTTACAGAGGATTTTGTAAATCTGATCATTCAAAACTACAGGTTATTATAAAAATAATTATATCTATGATTGCAGTGATGGTATGTATCCATAGCCCTAGAGATGAAAAAGCTGTTCTAAAAAAATAACGTAACTGATTTAATTATTTCATATTAGATCATGATTAAACTACTGGAAACTTGTCAAGGAATTAGACCAGACAGCCATAATCATAGTCTGTTCTATATACGTTAGTTAATACCATGGTTACACGCAGTCCTGCCTCATGAAACTGCATGGAGAGCTGGGTGTTCAGCTGGTCTGTATCACAGGTCTCTTCACATCACTCTGTGCCCCAGTCTCACTCATGGTGTTGTCAGTCAGAAACCGCTGAAACATACCGACCCAAACATGGCAGGGAGATACCCAGGTGGATTTTACCTTTTCTTACCTTTACAAAAGCCTGTGCCCGTGCTCCTTGGTGAATGGGACCTTGCCCTGGCCCAGCACCTGGGTGCTCATGTAGCAGGGACCACACTGGGGGATGGACCTGCCACTGGCTTCCTGTGCTGCAGCACCAAGAACAACACAGCGGAAAGTGCTTCTCTCCTTTTTTGCTGGCCGTTTATCAAAAGTTCTTGGATGAATGATTTTTATGTGTTTACCAGAACAACCTCAAAGTACTTGGCAGTGTTTCCCAATTGCCTGGAAAGAGGTGTTTTCATATACTGTATGTGATGTTTTACTTTTATAATCTGATTAGAACTGAATACGAATGTCATGGAGAAAGCTGCTGATATTGCTCATGGACAGCAGAATGAGAAATTTATCAACACAACAGCAAAGGATTTCAGAACAGCTATGGCTTAAGACAGGTTTAAGACATGCTGATGTGGTTAAATTAAGAACCCTGATACTGGCTGCCTACAAAATCCTGGCCCAGAATAAGCAATAAATGCTGCTGCAGGTCTTGCCAAGCAAGTGTTAATGGAGCCTTTTCAATTCCCACCCATGAAGAACTGCCCTGATAATTGATCAGACTGCTCCTCCAAATGGATAATTTCAGGCACAAACATAAACACTATGGAAAATGCTTTCATAGAAGAAAATGTCTCAGTTATCAGCACTAGCCTCCAAAAACAAGGTAACAAACATACATTTCCACATGATTCTTGCGGGCAGAAAGCCCACAAATGCCTTGGGCTTGTTGCCTTTTTATAGTTCCTTCTGCGCCCAGGGCATTTGAGATCTCTCTACACAATCTGATCCTTGTGGTGCAGTGAACCGAGGCTGACACCCATCAGTCACTCAGTAAGGGCTCAGCTGCAGCCCTGGGCATTGGAAAAGGGGAAAGGAAACCCCTAGGGTATCATGATGTCACCATTCCATCTAAGAGGGGCAAGTCTTGTGTTCCTTAACTTAGCTCATAGCCAGGAATCAAAATCTGCTTTTTCATCTGAGTAATGCTACAAGATTTGGCTTTTAATGGGATTAGGAATATTTCTGAAAATATTGGGTGCACCCTCTCCTATCTGGAAGAGACACTGACCTCTGTCCTGATGACGACCAGAGACAACAGCTGGCTCTGTCATCCAGAGGAGAGTATCTCAGTGGCCCTGTGCCGTGAGCACAGCAGGTAAGTCTAAGGACTTAGACCTGCACATTATACCAGGGATGCCTGAGCTGGCCCCACTTGTGCAAATTCTGGAGCCAGAAGTACTCTCCCTGTGGGATAACTCAGGTCCAGAAAGCCTGAACTGTCCATTACTCTGCTCAGGCTAAAATATCATCCCCTATTGGAATTATTTTCACAGATGGAGAGACAGGACACACATGGCACTGCAGCTCGGGACTTCATGCCCAGATTAGTGCTAGCACAGGGGTCTCGGCTCTCTAGACCACGGTGGGCTGTAGCCTCACCACAAATCCCATCATTCTCTATAAAAATTAACACTTTAGCCACATGGTAATACCGCTGATGCCACTGTTTTCAGGGGGAAGTATGTCTAGCAGCTGCTTGCACAAGAAGAACTGATGCAAGTAGAGAATCACTTACAGTTCCTCTCATGCCCATCGGTGTGTTTGCTGTGCTATGGGCTGACCCCGACCCCAGCGAGCACCCCTCTTTGCTGCCAGAGCACACTGCTCCTGTGCCATGCCAGCTAATGCAGAAGCAGAAGCAGGCAGGTCTGTGCATGGAGAGCAGAGAGGAAACTGTAGAAGCAGGGTGGGCCTTGGCACATAACCAGCAAGGATGGGGATCAGGAAAAACATGCCAACTGGCTCAGAATATATACATAAATATACTGTTGTGGTTTAACCCTGGCCAGCAATTAAGCCCCAGGCAGCCGCTCTCTCACTCCCTGCCAGTGGGATGGGGGAAAGGATCAGAAAAGTAAAAGCGAGGAAACTCGTGGGCTGAGATAAAGACAGTTCAATAGGTAAAGCAAAAGCCACACACGCAAGCAAAGCAGAAGCAGGAATTCATTCACCACTTCCATGGGCAGGCAAGTGTTCACCATCTCCAGGGAAGCAGGGCTCCATCACAGGCAACAGTTAGTTGGGAACACAAAGCCATCACTCTGAACATCTCCTCCCCTCCTTCTTCTTCCCCCAGCTTTACATGCTGAGCGTGACATCCTATGGTATGGAATATCCCCTTGGTCAGCTGGGGGCAGCTGTCCCGGCTGTGCCCCCTCCCAGCTTCTTGTGCACCCCCAGCCCCTCGCTGGTGGGGTGGGGTGAGGAGCAGAAAAGGCCTTGGCTCCATGTAACCACTGCTCAGCAACAGCTACAATATCCCTGAACTATCAATACTGTTTCCAGCACAAATCCAAAACATAGTTCCATAGTTCCATGCTAGCTACTATAGAAAAAAATGATTCTCTCTCAGTCAAAAAAAAAAAAAAAAATATTTGAAGGTATAATATTGAACACCCTAAAATAAATATTTGACTTCGATAAAAGGAGCATTTTCAAGGGCTAGAAAAGACATTCAAAATTATTTATAGGATGAAAGAATAAGTCATCAGCTATCTTCAGCTACATTTTTTTCCGGTTGCACATCCTTCCAAATTGCTCATCCACTAATTTTACATTCCCATCATGTAAACAAAGATACTGTGGCAGAATCTCCAAAAGTTCCACTTGCTCTTAGCAGTGTTGGAAAACGTGGGGCTTAAAGGGTGAGTGCCCTATCTGAACCAGCCACCCCAAAATTTTTACTGTCGAGACCTCATTAACTCAAGCTGATTTACTGATTCACTGTAACCTAGTCAACATGTGCAGTCATCCCTCCCATTGGCTCTGCATGGAGTTAGTTTGATCCAGCAAGACTTCCTCACTCAGGTGCCACCATGCAGCCTCCAGGACCAAATGGCATCTCACTTTTTCCCACCACAGTGCCGATGCAGCGCAGAGCTGAGAGGGCAGCTCCGCCAGCTGATTTGGATGCCCAGATGGTGAGTGGTTCTCTGGATGTGTGTGACTCCACATGAGATGTAAGATGGGATCAGAAGATGTTTTGGGTTCCAGTGGCAATAATTCCTTAATTATTAGTTCCACTGCTCATTATCCAGGGTATCCCACTCTCCTCTTAGCCTGGACACTGGATGATGTTCCACAGATGATGCAGCAGTACACTGGTGTAGGCATTGAGAGCAGGTACAGCTTTTGTCTGTGAGTGATCTAATTTTGAGTTTGGATTCGGGATTTGAATAAGTCCAAGTCTTTAAGTCCAAATAACATTTCATCATAGCTATAATGAAAAATTGGTGAAGGGAAATGATTTTCAGAGCATGGTTTCACAAATAAAAACATAATTCTTGTACTGTCTTACAAGGCAGACAGAAACTCACAAGCTACCTGCAGCAGACAGCTCTATGCATTTTAACAGTATTTCAAGTATATTTTTTGTAACTTTACCACAATTATCCAAGTCCTGGTGTCATGATCAGTATGCACCGCACAAGATGAACCACAAGTACGGTCTCTGTCTTAATGTATACATGAAGCCTTACGGCTTGATCCTGGAATGAAACTGATAGGGACTCAATGCAGATTAGTAGACCCTGAGGCAAATACATACAGAAATATGAATGCTGAGACTTATTCTGTCATTACTACCCACAGCAATATTTACCTGAGACCTTCTAGAAACTTCAGCCTGAAATGGTTACTGTATGGAGACAGTTAAGATGTACATATTTATAGGATTAAAGGTCAGAAGGATTGGTGATGATCCCCAGTGTGATCCCCTGAATAGAACCCACATCATCTAGCTTGTTAATTTCCTAATGAAGCCCATAGTATGTTTGTAAAAGAACCTGTACTTAGGTAAGTCATCAACCTTTTTTTAAAGATTTCAGTTGATGGAAAACTCATCACACCGCTCCATAAATTGTGCAAGTGTTAGTAATCACCCTGGCCAAGAAAAAGCAGGCTTTCCCCCAAACCTCTGAGATTTGCTCAGTGATATAAATTTTACCCTAAAACTAAAAGTAATAGTCTGGACTGTTCTTGGGATGGTCTATTTAATATCCTGATGCTGTGAGGCACAAAGATATGAAAGTATAACACCTGCTGCTAAACACCCTCTTTAGTTCCTAATAGAATGCAAAGGAATTCAGCAACATTAAAAACTGAGAATACAATTTTCCTCTACACAGAACAGAAGTATTTATTGAATAGCCTTGGATATATTTAACACCTCTTCTGCATCGCCATTGGCAGTTTTGTCATCATTATGGCATGTTAATCTAAACTATTGATAGGTTTTTGTTTCTTGCTGAGTAAGTTTCCTGCCTGTTGTCCCATTGCCATATAACTTTTAATATAACTTTAGCTTTTCCTCACAACTGTCAATTGGTATTGCTTGCTATCAGCTCCTTAACTTTGGCATTTCTTCTTTCACTTACCCTTTTACGACAATATATTTTAAATTCAGATAATTAAGCTTATATGAACACAGTTCTGTATTTATAGGGAGCTAGTAAAACATTCTTCTAAATGCATAAAGAATGACCACAGGCAGCTTCTGACACTGTTTCTATTAGGAAATTATCATCTCTTAACATTTCACTAATGGTATGGAATGTCCAGTATGCCTCCAGCACTGAAATCCCTTCTAAAACAAAGGTTTAAGAAGTAAGGAAGCAACAGGGTGCACCACCTGTGATAAGGAATTCATACCATTCACCTTCTCACCAATACAAAGACCAAACCAAACACAGCAGAAACCTTCTTCACCACCTCATCCTTTGCAGACCTCTATGTTTGCCAAAAGACTGGCAAAACCCAGGAGCTAAAACATTTGCCTTAGACTAACTTAATGCCATTTTCAGCCACTGAGCTTCTCAGAATGCCTTAGCTCTTGAGCTGACTGAGGAAACACGAGCATATCCATGGCCATCCTTTCTGTACTCTGTGTTCTCAAGCAATAACACACAGTTTCACTCAGAATTTAATGCCACTGCCTCCTGCTAGCAGAATGCACTGTCTCAGCTTAAACACAAGCACTGAAAGAATGGAAGACACTTTGATGGCCAAACTGCCATCAGAACTGGTCTGTTGCGTAAGTGAGAAATTGTTCTGGTTTCCAGGCTGAGACTGAGAAGACTTATAAGGTTCAGCAATGAACAGTAAAGGCTCACAGAAAAACTAGAGTTAAGGCTCATCGTCCATCCTGATCAATTGACAGGTATAACCAAGGAGCTGTTGTGACTCGTCCTTCACTCTGAGGCCAGCCTCTGCCAGATACCTCACTGCACAGGACCATAGCAATTTCAGCATTGATGTGAACCTCTTCAGCCCAAAGAACCCAAGTCACGTGTATTGCTAGAAGCCAGCAACATTTATTTTCCTGTGATAAACCCCAGGGTTAGCACTGGCACAGAGCCTGCTAAGGAGGTCCTCTTTGCAATTCCTCTATCCTGGGTGAGGATAGAGATACCTGCATGCAGGAAATGACTGAATACTCAATCCTTCATTCTTGCTATATTATATTTTATTCATCCTAGACAATGGGTTTATTGCTGAGATAATTTCATTTTCATGCCACATTTATATGGCACATGGACATAACGTTGGCCTCACCTGGATTTCCTTACCACTTAGCTCACAGTCTTGCTTTTTATAAAACGGGGAAATGGCCTCAAGTTGCACCAGGGGAGGTTTAGATTGGGTATTAGGAAAAATTTCTTCACCTAAAAGGGTGGTCAAGCATTGGAACAGGCTGCCCAGGGAAGTGGTTGAGTCACCATCCCTGGAGGTATTTAAAAGATGTGTAGGTGTGGCACCTGGGGACATGGTTTGATTTAGTTTAGTGGTGGACTTGGCAGTGTTAGGTTAACGATTGATCCATGATCTTAAAAGTCTTGTCTAACCTGAGCAGTGGATTGCAATACATAAGACTGAGGTTACTCCTCAAGGACTCGTGCAGCTTGGGCTAAAGCACAGCAGGCTCATGCATCCTCTTTGTCTGTGTCAGTGTTTACATTTAGGAGGTAAATTCTTCCTGTATTCATGTCAAGGGGCTGGCAGTTGACATGGCCCCGTTCGTCTATAACCACAAAAGACTCAGCACCATCAGAATGTCTGTCTAGCACATACCCCTACTGCCACTGCATATGTAATGGATTGATCTCGACAGCATTCTTAGATGGTTATGAAACATTATCCCTTCAGACAGGGAACAGAGACAGACATGCATTCCAAGCTATATTAAATGGAGAGTTGAGAATTTCTGAGTAGCAGCCATCAATTACACAGGCTGGGACTGAGATAGCTAATATGTATTGTGAAGGTCAAACAAGAACCTTGGCATTTCTGCTCAATTATCTCTAATTTTACACAACCTAGTTTGGAAAAAGCTATGCAATTTCTGCTTGATTTATGATCCTGTTTGAAAAATATTTCATTTTCTCCTAAACCCCGCTGCAACTTTTCCTGAATTCCATAGCACACTATAAAGCGTCCCTATTTCTGCTACCTATTCAGTGTTTTAAGTATGATTTCACAAAACATTTAAAAGCTAATCATATTCGATCTTTTAAAAACTGAAAAAAGAATACTCTTAGAATAACACATTGGTCTCATTCATTGCATTTTCTTTACTGCTTTGCTAGTTCAAAGTCTCCACTTCCTTTTAGTGTGGCAACTTCAGTGTTTAAAATCACTTCGTGCCCTCTAGTGGCAGCCCTGCCAGGTACCCTGAACTGTGACATTCCAGTTACAGATGATGTAGAGATAGAAGAAAAACAGTTTATTCCTCTTTTAAGTGAAATTTGTTATCCGTCTCTGTAGTTTAAAAGAATTAAGATCATTTGTATTTATGATAGGATAGTACCACCACCAAAACAAAATCATCTAAAGGTGTAGTACAAACAACAACAAATAAAAATCAATACTGAGTAAGCATTTGACTGAGTTTGCTCGTAGAAATCATATTGATGAAAATTGGCCTATTTGTAGCCATTTTCTTGCACAAAGCACTACTCCACGTGCCTCCTACTGGGACATTGTTCAATATCCACACTGTTTTTCCAGGGTCTACAAAGGGGTAGCACCATAATGAAAAGGGTAAGTGCCACCAGAACTTCATCTCTTCTCTCATGGAAAATCACTTCGCTTTTCTTACTAAAGCAGCAAAGTCAAAGCAGAGAGGAAAATTAACAAAACAAAGAAGGAAAGATTTGGGGGCCTCAAGGAAAACTTACACAGAGATGAGACACGCTCTTTTGGTTTTGGTTTCAGAGCCTTTACTTGTTCACTTTTCCCTAATTCAAGTTAGCCTAAAATCCTTACCTTTCCCCCAAAATGTTCCCAAATGTTTTATTTTAAGCTTCTGCACCTAAGCAGAAAAATAAATAATGTTGCTTTTGAACACCTCTCTCAGCATATATTCTCAGAGGTCTTGAGATGCCTAACTCCAAACTAAAAAATGAGATATCCCATACACAGACACTGGTAGCCATTTGGCTTTAGTTTGGCTTTGTTTCACTCCCCAAATTACAGATCCCTAGGAATACGTTAAAAAATAGACATTTTCACTGAATTATAGGTTATCAGTTTCAATAGTGTCAGAGTGACATTCACTTTTAAAATCTGATTCCCAGTGAAGATGGTAGAAATTTCGGATCAAGCAAAGCATTCAGATGCATGCTTTGTGCAAATGAAATGCTGTAAGTCAGTATGTGCTATCCTTATTTTGAAATCCTTGCTTCTGCTAGTCAGAACAAGAAACAAAGCTCAGCCAGTCCAGCTTTTCCCTTGACACTGTAGATGGTTACTGATGGCCTAAGAAGTAGCTTCTTCAAAGCCTTTAAAAATCTTTTTTAGGGTGGCTTCTAATTTTGCAGGATGGTTTTCTTGAAAATAATTGTTGAGGTCTTTTAAATGTTAATTTTAACATCCACAACAGAGTGCCTGCACACAGTCGTAATCAGAATAGGCCCACCTGTTGGAGAAAGATGGAAAATGTCATTTACAACCACGTTACTGTTCCAAATTCTCTTTGCAGTTTTGTCCACTAGGAAAATAATATATCACACTTTTCATAATTTTGCCTTATTGATGGCATTACTGCCTGAAAAACCACGACTCAAATTTATGTATTTTTGTTAAGATCTCATGATAAAACTGGAAGATTTTAGGGAATAACTACTTCACTGGTCTGTATTTATTTATTTAAGAAATATTATTCTCATTAGTTTTACAGATCTTACACCTTCAAATTCTCCTGGTAGCAGTTTTTGCAGCTGTTGAACTTGATGCCTTTGCCTGTGTCGGTTTGAGACACAGATACGGAGCTGGTACTTACTAAGATGCCAGATCCAATGCGCCAAGTCGGGCAGGGGGAAGCAGGGCAGCTGCCACATGCGCCCCCGGACCCAAAGGAGTAACATAGGTGCCCAGCTCAACATTGTCCCTTCGTCCTGCCCTAGCTGTGACACCAGCAGCCTGACAGGCGTCAGTACGACCACTTGGAGCAGCAAAAGCCCGTTTCTGGACTGGCTCTGCAGCTGAGCAAGGCAGCGTTTGCCACTCCAGGTTGTTCAGTGAAAGTAAATCTTGAATGTGTGCATTTACACAAATCAAGCAGATCAGCATAATTTCCAGTACTGATCACCTCATGTGAAAAAAAAAAAAAAAAGACTATTTCAGAGGAAGCAGCATTAATAATTAAGGACAGTGAAATTAAGATGAATAGGACTGAAAAGTTTGGAAAAGGAGTTGAATCAGATGCAGTAAAATACACATAAAACAGTAAGTGGTATAGAAAAAAGCAGATTGGGAGACAATTTTCTGTAGTTCAACCTGTGAGTATTCACATGAATGATCAAGACTGCTCAGATCAACCTTAGGAGTGCCTGTGGAAGGAGTACAAAACCCCATCACTCATCTTGATTTGCAGTAGTCAGAATCTGGGCGAAATCTAAGACCAAAGTTAAACCGATTCACATCTGCCTAAAGTTAAACCGATTCACATCTGCCTCCTGTGGGGGCTTTAGCCCTTACTCCAGGCTGTCCACATGGGTAGAGGGCAGCGTGCTGGGCCGTGGGTCAGGTGCCATGGCAATCTGCATGCAGCATAAAAAACCCCGTGTCTGCACCAAAGGCAGACCCTGGCAGCACACCCGCGGCAGAACACTGCAGTTTTCCTTGATAGGAAATCAGCTCTGGCAGTTCCAAGAGCACTGACAGGTGCTGATGCAGGGCTGGAGAAGCTCCTCAAAGCCTGCTGGGAGTGGGGTAGTCATGACTGGGCCAGATCAGGGTGCTTCCACCAGCACCAAGCGAGCTGGCAGGGAAATCCCAAAGCCTTGATACAGAGTCGTATGAAGTCAAGGTCATCAGCTGCGCCATTCTGGGCAGCTGCCAGGTCTCTCTTGGGAGAAAATGGGTGCTCCTCACTTTAGCGCTGTTGTCGGTACTCAGAATTGCTCTCTGTAAGCTTGCTGCTGCAAATTTAGTGCTTCAGTCTGGAGGTGATGGCGCAGGTGATACAACGTGAACACGTTCCACTGGGCTGGGGACCAAGGATCTGGTTGTGTGGTGACTTATTCTGTTCTTTGGGCACTATTGGTATCGGCTAATTAAAAACAGACTTCCAGAGTTAAGCAATAAAGGAATTTGGGACTAAAAACCTAGGCTGGCCTAAGCAAATGTTAAGTACACAAGCCAAGCAACAGAAACAGAAAATCTCCGTGATAGTATGTGCATCAGCATTGGAAACATGAAAGTCAGAAGGAAGAAGTGAATCAAAGCAAAACCCAGGTATGAAGTACTAAAAGCAGCAATGAAAGGAAGCAAGTGGGTCTTGTAGCATTCCAGTGAATCTCCCACAGATGAAGACAAATTATTTGATACAAAGACCTTTGAGAAGCAACACACACTTCGAAGTACATCAGAGAAATGCGCAAGAGCTGTGTATCTGGCAGGATGCTGATGGGTAAGCATGAAGAACTGGGGACCAAACAGGTACATGTCCTCCAGACAACCTCCTAATTGTTCATGAACAGGTAGAACTCTTGAGAGAAACTTGAGAGAAACCTGGAGGGTTCCAAAGAGAGCTCAGAGATGGTTAATCTGATGGTTATCCATGTGATTAGACCACACAGGACCAGGTGCCACAGGAGTTACGAGCAGAAATGACCAGGGCAGGGAAAAAAGCACCAAGATAGGGCTGAGGCTATCCCGCAGAAAACCAGCATCAGCAGCATGGCCGCGTTTTTCAGGAGGGCCAAAATACATATTACCCACAAGCAAAACGCACGCTTTCCTAACGCTAGCCTCACTTCCCATGGTAAGCAACAAGCAGCCGGACGAGGGCCTCCAGAATTAGTGCAACCCCCCCAGCACCTGCCCGGCGCGCTCCCTGCAGATGCCGGGGCGGGATGCCGGGGCGGGATGCCGGGGCGGGATGCCGGGGCGGGATGCCGGGAAGCGATGCCGGCGCGGCGGCGGCAGCGGCCCGTCCCGCCAGCCCCGCGGCAGCCGCGGAGACCGACCCGAGCCCCGGCGGCGCACGCGGGCTGCCGGAGGGGCGCGGGGGCGCGAGGCGCCGCTGCGTGCGCGAGCCGCGGGTTCCCGGCGGCCTTCGGGGAAATCGGCCACCGGGTTCGCAGAGGCTGAAGGCGCAGGTGTCACCGCCCGCAGCACCTCGCGTGAAGCACTCAAGCCGGGGCCGTTCGGCAGCCGCACCGACCCGCGGCAGCCCCGCACCCGCCGCCGCCGGCCGGACGCCAGGGGGCGGGCGGGGAAGGGGCGGGCCGGGCCCATCGATGGGGGCGGCCGCTCTGCGCTCGGCTCCTCCGCCCTGGCTCTCGGCTCTGGATTAGCGAAACTGGCGACGTGGGACGGTCGCCGGCCCGGCCCCCGGCCCGGCCCCCGCGCCCTGCCTCGCCCGCCGGGGTGAAGCAGGGACTCGAGCCGGCCGCGCCGCAGCAGAGCGCAGCCCGGGCAGCCGGCCGCCGCAGTCCCCGCCGCCGGGACGCGGAGGCAGAGGCCGGGCGCGGCGCTCTCCTGCCGCAGCCCCGCCGGCGCGGCGCGGCGAAGGGCGGCGGCACTGCGGCGGCGGGGACCCCCCCCAGGGGCGGTCGGGCTGTGGCTGCGGGGCGGCGGGACCATGGCGCTGCGGGCCCGGGCGCTGTACGATTTCAGGTCGGAGAACCCGGGGGAGATCTCGCTGCGGGAGCACGAAGTGCTGAGCCTCTGCAGCGAGCAGGACATCGAGGGCTGGCTGGAGGGCGTCAACAGCCGCGGCGACCGCGGCCTCTTCCCGGCCTCGTACGTGCAGGTGATCCGCGCCCCCGCCGCCGAGCCGCCGCCGCCCGCCCGCTACGCCAACCTCCCCGCCGGCGGCTTCGAGCCGCTGCCGCCCCCCGCCGCATTCAAGCCGGCGACGCAGCAGCCCCCGCCGGCGGCGGCGCCCGAGCCCTTCCCGCAGCCCCCCGCCGCCGCCGGGTACCCCTTCCCGCCGGCGCCCTACGGCGGCTCCTACCAGCCCAGCCAGGGCAGCGATGACGACTGGGACGACGACTGGGACGACAGCTCCACCGTAGCCGACGAGCCGGGCGCCCTGGGCAGCTCCTACCCCGACTACGAAGCGGCGGGCGGCGGGGCCTCCGGCCGCTACCGCCTGTCCACCCGGTCCGAGCTCTCCCTGGGCTCCCGCAGCGGCAGCGGCCACCCGGCCGGCCACCCGCACCCTCACCCGCCCGGCGGCGGCGGCGCCAAGAGCTCGGCCACCGTGAGCCGCAACCTCAACCGCTTCTCCACTTTCGTCAAGTCCGGCGGGGAGGCCTTCGTGCTGGGCGAGGCGTCGGGCTTCGTGAAGGATGGGGACAAGCTGTGCGTGGTGCTGGGCCCCCAGGGGCCCGAGTGGCAGGAGAACCCCTACCCCTTCCAGTGCTCCATTGAGGACCCCACCAAGCAGACAAAGTTCAAGGGCATGAAGAGCTACATCGCCTACAAGCTGGTGCCCAGCCACACCGGGCAGCAGGTGCACCGCCGCTACAAGCACTTTGACTGGCTCTACGGGCGCCTGGCCGAGAAGTTCCCTGTCATCTCCGTGCCCCACTTGCCAGAGAAGCAGGCCACTGGCCGCTTCGAGGAGGACTTCATCTCCAAACGTCGCAAAGGCCTGGCCTGGTGGATGGACCACATGTGCAGCCACCCCGTGCTGGCTCAGTGCGATGCCTTCCAGCACTTCCTCACCTGTCCCAGCACGGATGAGAAGGCCTGGAAACAAGGCAAGCGCAAGGCTGAGAAAGATGAGATGGTGGGTGCCAACTTCTTCCTGACCATCAGTGTCCCTACAGGCCCTGGGGCCAGCCTGGACTTGCAGGAGGTGGAAAGCCAGGTGGATGGCTTCAAAGCCTTCACAAAGAAGATGGATGAGAGCGCCCTGCAGCTTAATCACACAGCCAACGAGTTTGCCCGCAAACAAGTCACTGGTTTCAAGAAGGAATACCAGAAGGTGGGGCACTCCTTCAAGTGCCTCAGTCAGGCGTTTGAGCTGGACCAGCAGGCCTTTTCGGCTGGCCTCAACCAAGCTATAGCCTTCACTGCAGAAGCCTACGATGCCATCGGGGACCTCTTTGCAGATCAGCCCCGGCAGGACCTAGACCCTGTGATGGATTTGTTAGCGCTGTATCAGGGGCATTTGGCCAACTTTCCAGACATCATCCACGTCCAGAAAGGTAATACACCCTTGCCTGTTTACTGAAACCAAGTTTTATGTATCAGGTGTAGGGAGCAGGGGCTAAATTTGCCCCGTGTCTGGTTTGCTGGCCTTGGGTCAAATCTCTCCATGTTTATTCAGGCAAACTGCTGCGAAAAATACAAAAAACACGTCGGTGACAATTTTCATTTTGTGCCAAAGGTCTAGACATAGCTGGGAACTTTACTGGTCAGAGCTTGCTGCATTTGGCCCTGTATCTGAAAGAAACCACATCTGCCTATACTGCTAATACGTTAAAGGTGAATGGGCTTGTTTGCAAACCCTGGAAATCAAGTGGTATGAAAACATCTATTATTTTCTGATATATGTTAGATATCTTAAATCTCTGATCTAGCAGATAACAAATACAAAGTAATCTGAAGATGCAGTTAGTCACCAGATTGACCACCTTGTCTGAGGTGCGCAACGCTGGTGTGTACATTTTGTGGCGTCAAGGCAGTCAGATGAGATGTTTAAAACTGATGGGATTTCTCATTTCAGCCACACATTGAACGTTCTTTTAAGAATTGAAAGAATAATGATCTGTGTTCTTAGCTGGAGTTGTTCATCTTTTGCCCTTATTATCATAAAAAGGTGTTGTTCACCTGTTACCCTTTCAGCATCTTTCTAGCTGAAACATGATTTTGAGGTTCAGATTGCTGTTTGTATGGTGCTTTGTGATCCGTCAGAGAGAAAGAAACTCCAAAAATTAAGGGACCATCTGCTATGTAACTAGCGATGCTTGTGCAGATAAATAGAATTCTGTAGCACTGCATATGTGTGTATGATTTCATATATCCTTCACTATTGTGAATAGACTAGCCCATCACTCATTCTTGCGGTTATGTTCCTTACCTGTAGTTTTCAACTCAAAGACTGGGGGGATTGTGGGCGTTGGGGCTGTAAAAAAGACCAAGAAAATACCACACATGCTCTGCAAAAATGGGTGTGTCTTAACAGTTAGCCGAGAAAATGCATTAACTTTATTGAAGATTATTTTGGGTATTAGTAAGCAGTGTTCTGCATCCCAAAAGGCAGAGCTTGAATTGTCACCCATGGTGAATCAGGTTTTTGTATCCTTAAGTGACATTTCCAGGGTTTTTTTGCGTCTGGAACAGTATGTTGAGTTTGACAATAAAAGAACTGGAAGAGTTTTCTCAATAGCTCAAAAAGGCAGGCTTCCAGGAGGTGTATGCATTATTGCTGGGAAAATCTGAGGAAACAGAGTTGGTACAAAATGCACAATTTGTTGTTACTTAAGAAATAAGCTTTTCATAAAAATTGCATGCATTAAAGTCAGATTTCCGTTCTGCTGTCAGATCTTGAAAATTGTGAGTGGAAACTTAAACAATCTTCATATTATTTTGAAGAGAAAAGGGAAGTGTGCAGTCTAACCTTTGAGGAGTTGTTCTGCTAGCTGCTGTGGCATTGTGTTCTGATGACAACTTTCAATTATTTTAGACTTGGAGAGAAGGGTAGCCTTGGCAATGCCTCATGTTTGGGGGCATTTTAAAGTGAGTTGTCAACTAATAATAGGATTATCTGTAAGCTTCTGGAAAAAATTAATGGGAAATATTTTTTATTATGTAGAAAAAGTCAGCAGATTATATATACTGTTTAAAGAATGCATCCTGAGGCTTTAAAGCTATATAGAGTTCTTCACGGCCGTATTTTTGGAGATGAGACTTTGAAGAGACAATTGGGGATAATAAGATATGTGCTTGACTCAACCCAGTTGCACTTACTGGTTGGGTTTACGTTGCTGAACAAGGGAAAGTTGGTCTAAATGAGCTTCCACTAGAGAAGTGCATGGGCATGACTTACGTAGAGTTGATTTTGTGCCAGAGCTCAGTCCTGGAGCTTGTTGGAGGAACATGCAGCCGGCCTGCATGCAGGTGTTCGTGCTCCAGCCCCTGTGGGCTGACACTGCCTTCAGCACAGTATTGCCTCTGGTACATACTTGCCATCAGAAAATGGCATGTGCTTGGAGGTTGATCTCTTGCGTGTCCATGTTCATGATAGGAATAGGGTTGGGACTGGGTTATGCGTTTGTTGTCGAACCCATAACAAAACAGGAAAACTGGAGGAAAGCTGAGAGGAAGATGTTTTCTACACTCGGTACATCGCTGTTTTATTACTCTTAAGAGTTACTTGTATCAAGGTATTACTTTTCAGTTCCCAACTGTAAACTTCAGATGAAAATATGAACTGTTTGAGGCTCTTACCTTGTAAGAGCCTTCTTTTAAATTTACTCTCTGCGATGGTTGGCAGTTTTGAGAATTGTTATTGTCTGTATAGACTAAACAAGTATCTGTTGGTGATAATAGGTCATCTGAAAAATAGAGTTGGTGTGTTTTATTTTCTAGTGTACAACTTATTTGTGCAGTAGAATGACCCCAACGTGCCCATAGAAGTGGTAGAAACAGCAGCCTGATTGATACATTGCTTACATGGCTGTACCTTTAAAAAGATGAAGTCTGAAGTTACAAGTAGTTCTCCTTTGCTTTCTACGTAGTGCAAATATATTGTCCACTTGGGATAAAAACCAAGGCCTTTTCTAGACTCCATTTCTGTATTCCCCTAGACCTTAGAAAAACCAAAAAATAAAGGCAGCTGTGCCCAAAAGGTGCCCATGTTTGTGGGGTAGAATGTTCAACTGCATTGTCCTGCTGCGGTTTTGCTCTGCTGCAGACCGGTAGGTGAACAGCTGCTGAATGTGATTTGGAAGTGTGTTTTGTGGTAGCGACTGAGAAGTCTGCATGTCTGGGTTTTTTTAATCATTTCTGCAACTTCTGCAAAAAGGACTCTGTAAGTCAGAGACAACAATTTCCCTCCATTTGGGCTTTGTCTTTCTTCCTAGAATTATGAACCAAAGCCATGTAAGACCCGCTGTGTGCCTGTTAGCAGGAAGATGTGTTAACTGTTGTGATTTTAATTGCTCTGGGGTCCAGGTGTTTCAGCCTCCTCTGCTGAAGACATCATACATGGCCTGGAATGTACAGAAAGGGATTATCATTTTGGTCGCTTGTGTAAAGCAGGTGAAGCAATGGACTATGGAAATATTTCCAAACTGTTTATTATCTTACTAATATTTTACATATTTCATGAAATGGTAATAATGTCAGTGGGAGATTTTAAAAGATTCCTTTCCCTCAGCTTCCTTTGTCTTGAGCACCCAGTGTTTAAGGAATTTTCTGTGAGGGAAGGAAGAGTTAAAGTTCCTGCTCCAGAAGAGGCAGAGGGAGAATTTGAACTTTTCTGCCCCACATGCCAGTTGAGGAGTAACTTGTCGGTGCTTTGTGAGAGACCTTACCCAGTTTTGTGCATGCTCCAGTTCAGGTCTGAAGATTCATTGGATTGAGCCCTACAGCGAAGAATGTGCTAAGCTGGAAGACCCACGTTTCCATCTGGAAGTGCTTGGTTTGTGAGTCACACTGAGGCTGGCACAGAGCGTATCAGCCCCAAGGCATACATCTCTTACAAATAACTTGTTTTATAGGTTTTATTTGGAAAACTAAGCAGTTAGGGGGCAACTGGTACCTGTAAGGCTAGATGATGGCAGAATGGTGTCCTAAGCATCTAAGCACCCAAATACTTCTATGAACCTAGTGCTTTTGAAATGCTTACATGAAAGTATTCCTGTGCATACCTGAGTTTTTTGGAGTGGAAGATCCAAGTATGTTAGACAGATATACTTAGTTTTCTTTTAGCCTCTGGCAAAGCCTTTGTAGATGAAGAACATGAAGTTTAGTAGGCTCAAAAACTAAGCTGCACTTCCGTAATTTTGCACAACTGGAGTATTTTTCAAGAAAGACTAGATTCAGTTGCTTTAATTTTGAGAAGAAGGGCAAGCTCCAAACTTCATTTGTAATGAATAATATCTTCCTTTCTGTGTTTTTAAGGTCTGTTTGTGGAAATTCCCTAGGCGTTCTTGGCAAAAGCATCCCTAAATATTAATCGCGGGAGCTTCACTCAACTGTAGAGCTCTCAACTGTGATCTTCCCTCTTCAGTAGTCTTCAACATAAATGCTCACTGCAGGTCCATGCAGGTTCAGAAAATTTATGAACATGTGAGAATTTGAGATAGTGTGTGTTAGTACTCTAGCTCAAGCTCATGTTTGTCTGCCTATCTTGTCTTCATATTTGCTTAGTGAGAGTAGAGAAGTTACATGTTTTCTTTCTTTGAAGTTTTGTTTGAGGAATTAATATAATTGGCCACATGTGATTCCTGAAAGTGGAAGAAATGCTAACTTGCTGTTTCATCTCTGCTTTCCAGATTTCCCCTTTCTCTTAACATTATGATGTCAGTGCTAGACAAACTTTTGGTTAAGATTTTTGCAAAACAGATTTGAGAAAGTGGTTTAAATGTTTTCTAAGGTGTAGGCAGCAATTCCATTTCCTCTGCATGCCAAGGTTTAAGAGAATTATTTAAACAGACAGCTGAATGGCTTTTTTGCTTCTTGATCACTGTGAACAAAGTAAAATAAGGTAAATGATCTTATTTACTGAAGCAACCTTAATTCTGAACAGTGGCTTTAAAGAATGTGCTGGGTGTGTTTTTAGAATATCTTATAAAAATTATAGGCAAAAATAAGATGCCACTTAGAAATGCATTTAAAAACCCCAAACAGCATTAAAACCTGGAACACCATAACATTTTCAGCAATATTTTTTTTGCAGGGGGAAGGAGGGGTATGTGTATTCACAAATAAATCAGACATCAAAATTCGCACCCAAAATTTTATATCACAGTGTAAAAGGAGTGCTTTTCTCTCGTACTTTCTTTCTAACCTCTTAAATTTGTTGTGCAGACATGTCTTTTCCATCCTTGTTTGTCCTTTTTTTCATCTTCACCCACTCCACTCCCATCCCTCTTTGCACTGACGTTCAACTCAGGTAGCCACTGGCTAAAAGCTAGGCACTTAATCCTCGTGAAATGACCCTTACAACAGTAAAAAGAGGTGGATACCTACTTTTCATCTGTTTAAGGACTTAGAAGAGAAAGGATGGATTGACCCATGATGACTTTGTATTTTTTGCCCTGTCAGCCTCCCCACTGCTGTTACAGCGATGATACAGCATTGTCTGCTTGCTGCTGAGTCACCCAGTATTGCCTCCCAGTATCTGAAGGTAACCTGAAGGAAACTGAGACTTTTAGATGGTTAAAATGTGAAAGAATCTTCACATTTAGAAATTGTATAGGACGATAGCATCTTTGGTGTTTGTGAAATCAGAAGACAACAATGAACAATATTAAAATTGAGCGGTAGCCTTACTTAAAGAAGGTTAAACAGGAAGAGGGCGAAAAAAAGGACTTCTATTCCCTGTCTAAAAGATGCATAAGTCTCTTTAAAGTATGATCATTATTTTTTTCTTTTCTGCTCCCTCCGCAATCTCTTCTTACGTTAGCTTTATAAGGGAGCAAGATTCATGCAGTCGTGATGTCTTTCTCTTTCCTGTTACCTTTTGAAACCTGCTAGCCTGATACGATACACGTTTGATGACAAACATTTTGCAGCTGATAAAACTCAGTGAGTTGTTGGGGTGTTTTTTTTCAAAAACAGCTGGTAGCAGAGGAAGAGTGTAACTGTTCCTTCCTGGGGAGGGACTGCACGTGTTACTGCACACCAGAAGGTCTGTCCAGACTGCCCACTTAGTCCCAACAGGCTGGAGAAGTTTTGATCAGAGATCAGAGCTGTAGGTTTGGCTGCAGGCAGTGCATTATCACCTCTTGTGCTCTTAAGGGTGCTTGCTCACCACAGGCAGCAAGGCCCTGTCTGTTGGGAAAAACTTGTGGGCAGCAAGAGGGGGTAGACACTGAGGAGTTAAAAACCATATTGTAGAAAGAGGAAGTAATTTTATTTCAAAGACTATGTAATACCTTTACAGCTTGAAGCTTAGGAAGAATCCAGCTAGTGAATGGTTCTCTTGCAGCTGAGAGCTCCAGGTCTTGCTAAAAGGACTTCCATCCAAACAGGGAAGACAAGAATTGGTAGACTGAAAGTGGAAAGCGGCTCTCAGAGTTCTTGCAAGTCTATGTAACCACATTATCAAAACCAAACAAGCTGGCCAATTTTTTTTTATTTTGCAGGTCACTTTTTAAACAAGGACATGTTTCAGCATTTCCAGGTCTTTCCATGACTTCATTGTTAAGACTTTGTTTGAACAGTTAAAATGCCAAGTTAATGTGGGCAGACTGTATAAACTCATCCAGCTGGTACCTTATTTCTTTTAAATTGCCTTGTACAAATAGCACAGAATTTTAAAATTCTAAGTAAAAAATGAAATCATATTTGGCTTAGCACCCAAAACATGTCTTATCAGTCTTATAGACTAGAGCAAACAAATGGCAAACACTTCTACACGATCTTATTTATATCTTTCACGAAGGCTGTGAGGTTTTAAATAAAACAAAGGAAAAAACAATTTAGTGAAAAGTGTGTAAATTTTGGAGTGTAATCATGTGAGATCAGTATTAGAATATGCATTTAAACAGTCTATTCAGTTCTTGTCAGTGACTTCAAGTTGTTACTGTAGCAGAGCAGCAAGAAGCGGGATGGTTTCAGCCTTTCTTTTAGGTAGGTGCACATCACAGGTGAACAACTCCTGTAACTGTAATGAACTAAACTACCTTTTTATGCCTACATGCAGTTCTTTCGTAACTGAAAAGCAGATCATGCTATGACTAGGAGTTTACATTGCTTTTTTGCCCCATGGTGAAAAACAACTTGTTATTCTAGTTTTTTCAGGCTTACAAATTTCAGTCTTTATATGCATGATTAGCTCTGCTGGCTGAAAATTTACTGAGGAAATACCCATTTTACCAAGTACCATGATAATGACGCTACATTTTCAATCTGCTTTAAGTTTTATGTAAGCCCAAACTCAAAGCAGTAGATCGCTTCATCCTAAAAAGGCAGGCAATTCTCTTCTGCTTTATAAAACAATATTATCTGTATATTATAATATGTACTATAGTAATATAGTAAGTTAATCAAGTTACAGATTTACAGTTTTAAATTAATTAACATAACAATATATAATGTATAGCTCTTGTTCACATGTTCTGTCTTGTATTATATAATATATTTTAATTGGTTACATTATTGATGGTTTACCTTGCATATTCTGCTTGCAAAAAGGAGTCTACTTTGTTTTGTCCTTACAGAGATACTACAGCATTCAGATCTCTAAGAGAGAGCATTTAATGGAGTGATATCTGCATTTCATTTGGATCTCAACTCTTTTCATATGAATTTATGTTGAACTGTCTATGCATGTTGTATTTGCTCATCTTAGGACAGCAGCTGAGCTTAGCAGATGGTGATGGACAAACACCATAAATTGTGCTCACTCTTTGCTTCCCTTTAGCCTTTACAGAGAACAACATCCAAAAGCAGGTTCTTCATTGCACCCCAATAAAGAAAGGATGTAAGCGTTGGTGGAACCTGCATTTATACTTGCTTCTCTTGATAATGGTATATTGATACGCAGTGTTACTTGTCTTCTGCTGCCCACCCACATCCCATGAATCCTGCAACAATTTTGAAGAAGTTACCATTTGATGTAATGATACTTACATCCATTTTGGCCCTGACTGATATTAATCTTCTATAGATAGAGAGGATACATTTCTGTTCCTATGCAGTTAACCAGTTTCACTGAAAATTAATTTATATCACGCATGCAAAGCATCATTTTTGATTTAGATTGTTGTCTTGAAGTCAGCATTATGAACAGTGTATTAACAAAAGCTGTTAAGTCTGTAGCATCATTCTAATAGAAAACTGCTTGTTCTTCTTAACATCCTAATTGGGAGAATTAGTGTTCAGTAGTGATGACAACCAAACTGTGATAGACCAACTTAAACTCTGGAAAAACAGATTTGTCTTAAAAGCATCTTCAATGCCCCATTTAGGTGTAAGCTAGTAAGAAGCACTTAAAATCACTGAGAGGTTTCCTCTTGGTACTTCCGCAGTTTGCAATTGCTTAAATTTTAATGCATTCACCCTGGAAAACATGACTGGCTTTCTAACAGGCAAATGTGCCGTGTTTCTAGTGATCAGTCTAGTTTGTTTCACTCCTTTCTGTGCTCCCAGTCTGCAGCGTCAGCTGAAGCCATAGAAAAGTAAAACTCTGTAAATGGTACATGTGAGTACCGAAAAATACAGACTGCCTTAGAATTGGGCAAAACTAGCCTTACCTAATGTTTGCCTCTCAGGCTGTGGTGCAAAATGCTATGTTTGTGATAATGGACAGCAATATACACAATTTAGCTGGATTTTAAGACCAAGTTATTCCTGACTGGCCTCCTTTCAGACATTGCTGTAGGTACCTGTAGTCAGAACTCCTCATGAACGCAGTTTAAACTTCAGTGGCTGAAATGGGGTCATATGTTTGCTTAAAACACAGTTTGTGTACAATACATCTGAAGATGCATTAGTTTTAAAGTCACTGCATTCAAGATTTGAATGGAAAATTCCATCCGATTTTGCAGTTTTTACATGCAGTTACTTAGCAGTATGGGCTTTTTTGTTTTGATAATGGTGTTGTGTGATGCAGTAGGTGCAATAAATGATAATTCTGTTCTGTTTCTTTCGTTCATTTTTGCTGTCTTGCTCTCACCTCCTGTTACCAGCTGCGTCAAGGGCAAACTATGGCTTGTTTCTTGCATAGCAGTGTGGAAGTAGCATGACACAAGAAAACATTAATGCTGGAGGTGCTGCACACCAAAGCTTGTAGTTCCTTGGAGGGACTCTGGAAAGGAAGTGCACATTGCCAATATGATAATTTAAATAGCTGTCAGTAGCATGAGCATTTGAGAGCCTCTGAACCTGCAGAGGTATTAAAAGTCCTAAATAAATTGGCTATGTATGCTTTTCCTACATTTGTGTACACCAGCTGGTGCATGTATACACAGTGAGTCCAATCAGGTCTTAAATATCTCATTTAAATTTTTTAAAAAAGATTAGTTAGACATATATAGTATCCATTACTCCGGTAGTTCTTTAAAATTGAGTGACATTTGACACTGCATTCTAACACTGTTAATCGGTTTTATATTAAATAAATCAACATACATGTTAAAACCACCAGATGAGGTTAGAACTAATTAAGTTTCTGAAATCTCTAATAAAGACTGTTTTATTTGTGCATGATATTTGGATTGTGTAGATTAGAAGGTGATTCCATCTTGAACTGAAGAATATATCTGGGTGACAGCTTTCGGTGAGCTTTGCAACAGGGTAACTGGAAGAAAAAAATCTGTCTGATGTTAATAATCCTGCAGTCAATGTTAACCTAGATGTTAGCACAGTACTGTAATTTATGAGCCTAGATTTGTAGGATGGCATAATTTTATTGGGGGGGGGGGTCGAGCAGTGGACAACAAAGTAATAAAAAACAAACTTCACTTTCTAAACTATCTTTAGACTGCAGATTCTGAAAGCATTAAAGCCATTTTCACGCATCTATGAAAAAAAACCCCTGTAATACTAAAGTAATTACAATTTGATATGTTTTTTATATATTTCTAACTTTCACTATGGAAAGGAGAGCATTGCTAAAATAGTTTTGCACTCTTAAGGAGAAGAATATCATCTTTGAATTAGAAAGACTGGTTTTGAAAACTGTTGTATTGGCACTTTCAGAAAGAACAAGTGATTTCATCATTTTGCCTTTGATGTCAAGATCACTTGCTTTTAATGTTTAAATCTGTAAAACCAGATGTTAAAGTAGCAAATCATTCCTACATTAATTACTGTAATGGTACTTTTCCCCTCTGACATTTCTTTTTCTACAGTTCAGTCTTTACTGGAGTGGTCCTTTGGTTTTAATTTCAAGCAGATTCCTGTTATGCTGTTTTCCATTCTAAATCTTGGCCAGAAAATGTAAAGAATTTGCAGAATCTTAATGTAGGCTTCTTTTGTTAATCTGTGCTCAGAGCATTCGTAAGCAAATAATCTGTCAATGCAGTAAAACCTCTATTCTGCTGCACACAATTTCGTTGTTTCAGTTTAAATTGAAAGGGGGAAGTTTGGGGGCTTTTTTTGGAGTAGGATTTCATGTTATGTGTAATCTTGTGTGGTGCTTCGGCAACTTCCCTTGTGTTGGAGCTAATGATTGTGTAGCCCTGGGCTGAGCTGGATCACATAACTACGCCATTGATAAAACTAAGGCACCATCTCCGTCCCCTCCAGGCCAAATGCAGTTTTTTATTGGATTAGTCATTTGAGTTGTCCTGTAACAACATCTTTGCTAGATCTGCTGTAAGTGGGACAGCCATGTAGACAGGCTTGTTCTGGCAGCAGTCTGCTGGATTAGAGATGATGCTGTTTCCTCCACAGTTGTTTCTGTCAGAAGGAGGATAAATCAAAACTGTGCTACATGTAGATGAGCTACCTAGGGTTTGCCTTTTCAAATCTTTAAGCAAAGAGATGTAGTTAAATAAACTCACTGTTAGGTAAGGAAAAAGAAAACATTTCCGGTTGCATTTTCTGCTTTTGTGTCCTTTGATGAAAGCTACATAATGAATGTATCATTTTTTCCTTTCCTTTTAGAGATGGTGTCTCATACTTAGAACCGTGTCCTGTAATAAAAGTAACGCAAAGGGAGTTAGACTAGTTCAAAGCTCTCCCTTCAATAGCATGTTTTGAAAGACACATCACACCTCCTGTTAGACCATTTAATATGACAGGCATACAAATGGTGTGGAAATGTACGTTGGTTTACTTACTAGAAAGTAATGCACCATATTTTATTTTGTAGCTTTCTGATAGTAGAAATAAGAAAAACTGTTTGTTGCACAGATCATTTCATTTGCACAAACTTGTGAGGTACAACTGCTGAGAAATTTTCTTTGTCAAACTTGGCTGTTTCAAAGATCACCGTGTTTCTGACCCTAGTTGTCCTTTCCTGTGAGGGAAGCGTCTCTCATAGGAGCCTTTGGACTTCGATGTGAGGTTTTGCTGTTGCACTGAAGCCTGTTGGCTGGGGACTTGTCAAATGTGATGTTCAAGAATATGGTGCTCTTTGGTTTTGCCACAGTTACCACTGATAACAAGGCCAGAACAATCACCCTCCTCTGTTTTTTCCCATTCTGCCGTTTTTATGGCTGCTGTCCTTTTCAGTATCATTTTATGAATAGAGTCTACAGACAGAATCTAAGTGCAGGTTTGTGGTTGGAGGAGTTGGTGGCCAGGTGCTTCATTTCTGTCCCTCTGAGCAGTTACTGCTTCTCACCTGCAGCACAACCAGCAACGCCAGCAGCGTGCTGGCCAGTGCTCATCTCCCTCCTGGTAGTGCTGGAGCCAGCTGGGGAAAGGCAAAGAGCGGCAAAGGCACTTGAGGAGCAGCATATACTGTTGGGCTGGCACCTACTTCACTGCTTCAGTCTCCCACCCTGCCCCAGCTCCATTAGAAATGTACTTCAGAAGATAACAAACTTGTAAGACATCAGGGCAACCACAGGACCACCTTTTTTTCCCCCCACCATGTCGTCTTTTGTTCCCTTTGCAGTTTTACAATAATTCTTTAACTCAAAGTGCAGAGTAACATGAACATGAATATTTGCTGGGTAACTGACATATATGTAAACTGTTATTTCACTATTAGTGAAAGAAATCTGTTTGCTCTGTTATAGCATAATTAATCACTGAAGTGAAAGAAGTATTTTAAGAACTGCAATGATAAGGTCATTACAATTAGAGGGTCTGAAACATTAACTTGTTGGCTACTACAAGCTGGGTGAGTTTGTAAATTCAGTATTTTGGAGTGAGATGCTGACGACATTGATATATTGGTGACTTAATGATGATACGTGTTCCTGGGAGTGACTGTGAATCGCGGACCTCCCTGACTCCAACAGATACTTACTGCTGCTCAAGTGCTATGCTCTGGCAGTGTTGATCTGATACTTACTTGAATTTTGTCCCATATGCAGAATTACTGTATGCAGTTAAACCATTGCTGCTACAGCAATGATTTTTCAGAAACTGTATCAGTAATTACTGCTCATGTTTTTTAAGAATCGAGCAAGCCCAGCTGTGAAACAGATGTCCACTGTAGTAAGCACCATACAAATGCAGAGCAAAAAATGGCTCCTGCCCTGAAGAATTCCCTTTCTCTTGGCTTGTCGTTATTTGGATGAGCTTCAGAGACAGCTGACGTTTCACTCCTGACTCCTGTATGCGGCAGTCAAAAGCTGATGTTCAGGTATTTTGAGAAGAGTTGGAAACGGAGCAGCAGGAGGATGGTACACCCTTAGCATTTACTGCTCTTCTTTGTCTTCTGATTGCCCATGCTGGCAGGGGCCGGGCAGACCTGGCTTCAAATGAGACAAAGGAGTTGAATGAAGAGCAGTCCTGATTGCAGCGTTCGTGAGCTGAGCCCCACAGCTTTTGCCTTCTGCCACATTGCAGGGTGCAGCTTGTCTGTTTCATGTACAGTAAGTGTGAAGAACCAGTGTAGGGCTGGCTGCTGGTAGGCTGATCATACCATGCAGCTGTAGAGCTTGGAGACACATACGCACCAGCATGGGTTTACATGTATACACACATACTTACAGTGTGGAGGGAGAGTGGGTACAATTTCAAGTACAGTTTCAAAACCCACTCTTAGTTCACTCTTCAAACAATCTCAAAGCACTTTTTAGTGTAATAAAAGTGCCGGTGATGTGAAAACACATTGTTTGACCCAAACTTGAGTGCTCCCAGGTTCAGAAATTCTTTTATTTCATTTTCCGCAATGTATATGACTCTCTCTGCCTTGTTGCAACCACGTTTGCATGGGCAGCTTACTGGCTCAATACACTTCTTTTTTTCCTGATAACTGCTCATCACCCATTTTAAGTTGCTGTTTGTATTGTGCGCTTTACAGCTTGGAAGTGTTTATTTCTAGCAGGAATTTTACCGTGTTCCTGTCTTCTTGGCTGCTAGCACATTACTTTAAATGTCCTCTGTTAAACATGTGTATTGTGTTGTCTAATCTTACGCTTGAAAACAAGTGCTGAAACCTGTGAGTTTCCCTTAAGCCCTTAGCAGCGTTCAGTGAGCACCACTGTCTGTTTAACATCAGGCTTCAGGGAATGAAAAACAGCATTCGCATCTGCTTTTCCCCACCTTTAAGAACAGAAATAGATGTAGCACACCTTTTTGCAGCATCTTTGACCCAGGCCCCCTTGCTATTTGAAAGCTAGTCCTGATCATTGGGACTCGATCTCCTGACAGAAGGTCTTTTCATTGGACCAGAAGCTTTAAATGCATGGGCAAGACTTTACAGAATCTGTAGAGCCAGAGATAAAGAAACCCAAGAATTTATTTTTAGGTATTTTATCCTGCTGGAAGCAGTGCATTGGTGGATATTTATCCCAGACGTATTCAGCCGGAGGTCTCCTTGAGCTAATATGTATTAGGAGGTGGCTCCTTCTGTTTCTTTTCCCTAAAATATGTGTTAGCCTTTTCTAGGGCTGCCATAATTCTGCTTCTGGTTTTTAAACATATCTTGCTTTTTTGGGTTGTCCAAAGCAATGCTAGACATTCACATAATTAAATTCAGAAACCAGAAGATGTTTCTGCAGGTGTACTTAGACTGCAGGGGGTTTGCTCAGCCTCAACAGCCTGTGATGGCAGCAGCAGGAGAGGGACGTGCTGGATTAGGTGCTGAGGGCAATGGACAGATCAGTGAGGATGGAGGTGCAGGAGTTCATGGTGTAGCCAGGGGTGAAGCAGGCTAAGAGCTGTGGGTGGGAGGCATTAGAGGTTACCATGGGACCTGTCCCCTACTTGGGCATTTCTGAGAAAGGCCCTTGTTTGCAAGCAGGGATGCACACAAGGGGCTGCTTTTTGCTCCCCAAATCCCTCACACTGTCCCCCTCCCGCCTTTCACCATTAGAAGCCTGCCTGGATTGTTGCACCCTTGACATCAATGAATCTCTGCTTCACCTCAGAGTTTTGCTCATGTGAGTTAAAATAAAAGGGCTTTAGTCTATGGAGAAGTGTTTGGAGAAAATTTGGGAATAAATGTAGTATGTTACTGTTAGCAAAGCTGGCTTGCAAAGCCATGCAAACTAAGACTTTTCTAAGATTTACTAAACTAAGTCTTGCCAACTTCAGTAGATGCTGAAAAAAAATAAAATTACATTTTAGAACAAATAATCACTTGTGTCTTAAAATAAAGCACATGGGAGTTTTTTCTGTGTGTTTGGGGAAAGTTCTTTTGATTGTCCTAAAGTAAGCTAAAATTTTCCCTTTATTAAGTTATTTTAAGATTAATTGTTTTACTAATAATTCAACACTTATTCAAAGGCACTTCAAAAAGACAAGCTGGTTTGTACTTAAGCATGTGTATAAGCTTTTGTCATGTATTGCTGATGTCATGTTGTAATCTGTCTAGGTTTCAAAGGAAATCCCACTGTAGGACCAGTGTGAATATATATGCATTAAGAGAGCAGTGTTAATGGTTGCAGGTTTTCCCCTTGGATTCCTTTCACTAATTATAAATCTTCCTTTCTTTTTTTAATGGCAAAAAATGCATAATCCGTAGTATGTCTAGTCTGGAGGGCTTTAGTGTTTGGTAGTACATGTTTTTTATTGATATGAAATAATTTGAAGATTATACTTGCTCCAGAACTTAGTTATGCTTTCAGCTGCTGATGCTGTACATGTCAGGGTTTTTTTTTTTCCAGTTTGGACATTCTAGAAATAACATCTAAAGCTGTTTCCCACATCACAACTGAAGAGTTGTCATGTTTATTTAACCATCTCCATCTGGCTTCCAGTAAGTCCCAAATTTCAGTTTTTCACAGCCGTGCATGGATTCCTGCCATGCCCACAGAATGCAGAGAAAAATTTTGCTAAGCCTCGTTTTGTTTGTTGAAAGAAGCATCCTTTTTTCAGAAGAAGGGTTTAAATATTTTTCAGATCGTTCCCTGCATTGCAGATCCCTCACTCCTTATTTCCCACACACACTTTCCCCACCCTTAGAGGGTAAAATACAGATTTTCTGGCGTGGTCCCACTGCTGGCACCACTGCATGTGGAAAACTTTTTTTTTGTGGTGTTTTTTTGGGCCAGGGTGGAGATGATGAGGTCAATCAGCTGAAGCAACCCAGTGCCAAGCTTTTAGCCACCGTGCCAGCATGCAGCAGGGGCCAGGAAAGTCTGGAGCGCTGCCACCACCTCACAGTCCCTGGGGAGAGCTGCTGCCCTTGGCCTTCAGACAGCTCTTTGGCATACCAGATTCGAGTGTGGCCTCTGCCACTCACATACCAGCATCCTTGGCCATGCAGCCAGCAGTCTGTGCTTGCCTTGTTAATAACCTCCCTGCCACAGTTCAAAAAAGAAAAGGAAGATCGTCCATATGGTCTTTCTGCAAGTATGTCACACCAGAGGGGAATTTCTTACTCTCACAACTAAGAGCTCGTACCGGGACTGCAGACAGGAGATGCCATGTACAGTACAGCTTAAATGCAAATTAAGCAGAAAAATATGACTTTTAAGAGTAGAGGAGTACTGATAGCAGAGAGAATATTTTCAAAGTGTTTGCAATCAAAAACACCACCTCAACAGTTAACGAGTTGGTTCTAAAAATGAAAATGGAGAAAAGTCATGTATACTTCTCTTTTAGAAATTCCAGATTTTATTTATAATGCAAGACACAACCCCCGTTTAATTTCAGAAATGCAACACACTATTTTTCCCCAAGTCTGCCATATCATCTGATGTATGAACTTGCTTCTGTCTGGTGAGGGACTGTAGATGGGCAGGGGGGCAAGGGATGAGCCGCAGCAGGCAGGGGAATGTGAGAAGCACTTGAAAGAAATGTGGTGAGCCATGGCCGTGCTCCCCAGTTGCCTCCCAGCCAGCTGTGTGTGCAGCAAACCTAGACGCATCTGTGCACAAGGTCATGCTCCAGGTCTGAACTGCTGAGATGGTCTGGGTGCTGGAGGGAGACACATTCAAAATGCCTTGTTAAACAGGCACGGGAGGGAACAGTCAGAAGATGGTATTACTGCTGATGAGCTGCGTTTTCACTGTTTATGACATCTGGATTCAGGCTGACGGGAAGACAAACCCACTCCCCCAGCAGATAGTGGAGGTTGTCCCCCTGGAATACATAGGCAAAGAGGTTTCTCTGTTAGCTTGCTGGCTAGTTTTGCTGTAGAGGGTACGGAAAAGAATTTCTTCAAGGCAGCGTAAAAGGAGTCCTGTCAGTGAGCTGCAGTCGTGTAGTGCAAGAAGTGTAATCTGAAAGGAAAGGGAGTTAAGGCATTGCGAAGCTGAAGGAAGAAGTAACATAAGTGTGATCATAAAGAATGTAAAAAATGGCCTAGCATCTTGTGAGACTATAAAAGCTGTATTGATCTGATTGGTTTGTTGGGGTTTTTTTGTTTTTTTTTTAAAATTATTTTTATTATATTTAAGGCAAAGTAATTGCTACATGGGAAATCGAGTCCAAGAAAATGAATGCCTTAAGACATACCTTGGTACTCTGTCATATGAGTCTGCTTTGGGTAGTCTGTTTAGGTGATACTTGGGGTTTGTAGGTTGTGTGTACTTCAGTAGTTATTTGGAGAAGGAGGACTGTCAATTCTTTTGGTCTGTTTTTATTTTAGCTCTTGCAGGGCTTTATTAGGTCTACCTGGATGTCTGTGACTTTGAAATAAAGTTTTAGATTCTTGTACTCAATAATTAATTTTGGGGTATCTGTGGCATAAAAGCAGAATGGTGTATTGGCAAGATTTTCTGTATTCAGATTTACTTTTTGATGTTTCACAAAGACTGGGAAAAGTGATGCTTCACAAAATCCAGTTTCTTATTGAGGTTATTTTTCTGGTGTTTGTGTAGGCTTAAATTGATCTGACTAGTTTTCTAGTGCTTTCATTTTTTCCACTACTGGTATATTTATCAGCTGTTCTCTGAAGGATGCCATCTGATTTTGTTAAGATTGTGAAGTAGACACGTTTTACTAACTTTCGCAAGCTAGAGCCTTAAAAAAAGTGTGTTTTTTTAAAGAAAAAGATTCACTATTCTGTTATTTTTTTATATGAAAAAAGCTTTTATTTTGTTTCTTATTATTCATACATCTATATATATGCACACATATAAATATCTTTGGAATGAGCCTTATACAAATCCTTAACGTTATTAAATCACTTGTTAAACTACAGTAGTCAAGTCTACATTGTGCTCACAGTTCAACTATGTTGTTTTGTTCTTTACACAGGAGCCCTTACCAAAGTAAAGGAGAGTAAGCGGCATGTGGAAGAGGGCAAGATGGAGCTCCAAAAAGCTGAGGGCATTCAAGAACGCTGTAACATTATTTCTTTTGCAACCCTAGCGGAAATTAATCATTTCCACAAAATCCGTGTGAGGGACTTTAAATCACAGATGCAGCATTTCTTGCAACAGCAAATACTCTTTTTTCAAAAAGTGACACAAAAGCTAGAAGAAGCTCTTCACAAGTATGACAGTGTTTAATCTCTGGACTTTGATTTGTGGACTGCCCTACGCATGAACATGACCCAGGCAGCAGAGCAAACATTGCTGCTGCTGAAGAACTGTTGCCAGTGGTAGATGGTGGTACAAGGATGGTTGTGTGTTCACCTGGAATCCTGTTTTAATCTCCAGTTATGTACAAAGGAAACAGTTATAGGGCTATGTAGTAGAAACAGTACGACACATTGTAACTAAGTTATACTGTGTATGCCTACACTACCATTGTAACTTTTTTGAAATAATGATTATACTATTTGCCTTACTGCTTTTTGAAATACGGTATTTTAGTGCATACTTTGTAGACCTCAAAACCCTTTGGGTCTTTAAGGAAGCTGGCTAGATAAAAGCCTGCTTCAGATGCCTTTTTACTTTCCTAGATTTGGATTTCCTAAATTCAATTGATTCTCTGTTTACAGACTCCTACTAGAGCAGCTATATGATTCTGTGCCTTTAGACTCTATTTTTCCTTTTCTAGTAAGTCACATTTTTATGATTGAATGAATGAAGGGTTGATGCCTATGTAGAAACTGATTATGAAACCTCACATTGACTGGAAAAAAATCAGCTGCCATCCAGTTTGCACAGCAAGTACTGTCTTACAACAAATGTTGGCTCAAGAAGAACTTAAATCTATTCACACTTTCTCTGCAAATGGAGACTACTTGTTACATGTACTACGATGTTAAGCACATATACAAAAATACACCACTTAATTCCCTTTCCAAAATGAATAATACAGTGAGGAGTTGTTTGTTGTTTGCTTTTTTTTTAGTATACAGCTTTACTGTGCGTGAAAATTTGAAGAGCTAGCCTAATAAAATTATGTTTATCAAGGGGATATGAATGCAAGCTATGTAGCTGGAACATTTTTTTTAAGTTTTAAATGATCTGCTCATTGTTCAGTTGCTGATTCAGTTTTAACTTCAGACTTGCATCTGCACTGCCAGTTGTCTGAGTTGAAACTCCACTGTGATTCATTAGTTTACTAAGTTACAAATTTTCAGGGATGTTCAGTAATACAAATGATCTGAAATAAGTCATGGCTGAACTGACTTGGAAAACAGGTGGCATTTTTATGTTTGTAACGCTCAATAATTAACAATTGTCTTAATTTTTGTATAAATATTTTTGACAAGCAGGGTGCATTTATATATATGTAAACACTATCTTTTAAAGAGTTTCCTGGCTTATTTTCCTTGATTTAAGTCTATGTTTCTTACCTATTGGTTTCCTTCTTATAGGTCAGTATGAAAGAGGGTTTCTTTTATCCTATCTTTTTTCTCCTAAACAAAAATGACAAAACCTTCCAAGGAAGCAAAATGTTTACTTTTTTGTTTTAATTAAATTAATCAAAGATAGCTTAAACAAATGAAAGCCTGGAAAAGGAAGTTAAGCGCAACAGTTACATTTAAGTACAAATCATTCCTCACCTGTGCAGCAGAGAAGTGCAGTTCTGTTTGCTCGATTATGTGAGTTTCTGTAGCTTAACCCCACACATCTGTTTTAGAGGAATAAAAGCAGGAATGTAGTTTTGATTTTAAGATTCATCCCCAAATGCTTGGAGATTGCTATTTTGCGCAAGTTGTGTTTGGCAGTGCTTCTAGTACATACTCAAAGAAGTAAAATACAGAATAATGAAGAGGAAAGAAACAGTGTTTGTAAAAGAAATGATAATCAATGAGGAAAGGCTCCGTTTCCAGGCTATTAAAGGAGTGCTGCAAACAACAAAGTTGACCATAAAGTAAGGACCACATTCATAGGGCTGACGAGCTCTGTATCTTTCTCATGGTGTCTTGTTCTACATTCAAAACTCACCACTTTCCCTAATGGCTCTTTGCAGCAGTACTGCAGCTTCCCTTATGTCATTTCATTGTGTGAGATAGTGATGAGCTAGGTTTGAGCTGAGTTCCATGGCTTATGTTTGCTTAGGCCTGATACTGTTTTATTAAATGTCTTTGCAGTAATTAGGTCAGACCACAATCAAACTAATTTTGTGTGGAGGTATTGAGACCTGTTCAGAAATCGATCTTAGTCTGGTTGAAGTATTCTAGGGGTTAGTATTAATGACATGTATGTGTCCAGGAGGAAATTAAGCTGTGATATGTATACATACAACATTACCAGACAGGTACAGTTTTCTCAAATAAACTGTCATGGCCTTCACCACACCTTCTCATTTGTGAATTTTTGGGGTGGTGGGAGAGTGGGGGTGCTAAATTGGTTAAACTTGATGTACCAAAAAAGCTTGATGGAATCCTGAATCCAAATTGTTGCAGAGTTCAGAAAGGTTCAAATCTACATCTATATTAACATCTTCCTTTTCTCCTTACTCATGGTAGGGTTGGAGTTAAACTGATGTAGGGAGCCTAAACTCGGTTAATGTAACTGCACTATATGGTTTTAATTTTATTTGGAACAAGTATGGCATTGACCACTCATGACTGACAGATTACTGGATGGTGTGATCTGAGATCTGCATGTACTTTACAGTTAAATGAATGTATATTGTGTGGGACTTGTGAAGCATCAAAGGAAATCTAACAGAATCCTTTTAAATAAATAAATGTGAAGGAAAGCAAATTATCTCGCTAGCATAATGGTAAATGCCTTTGCTTTAATCCGTTCCTGTAATTTGTTTTTGATGCATTGCAGTTTTTGCGTCGACAAGTAGTAAGTATCTGCTACACTTGTTGGGGATTAGAGAGGTTGAACTGAAAGGTGCAAGAAGATCCACTGAGATACTGGTTTCTGTTAAAGTGCTGAATCCAATGAAAACTGTGGAATGAACCCATCAGAGGAACATACCTACTTGGAATCACCAGCAAATGGAGTGTGAATAATGTTTCTGTTCAAATTGCAGGTTTCTATTTAGAAATTATGAACTTGGTAAAATAATTAGATCAGTACATTTTCTAGCCCTTTTGTCATCTCATACTTGCAGAGAAGACAGTTGCCTCTATTTAGACTTCTACATGTTTTCTAGATTCTTTCTACCACTTGCAGGGCCCAGTGACATCATATGCTTGATTTATAAGTGTTGTAAGACCCAGCTTAGATCAGTAGGAAAAGTATATGCTGATGAAACATTCGAGACAAGCACCGACAAAATCTGAAAAAAAAATCCAAAATGGAAGAATATGTTGCATATGAAATTGATATCTTTTTGGAAAATGTTAATCAACTGCCAACGAACATTAGCTGCTGCGGCAGAGGTATCTTTCTGGTGAATTACAAGACTCTGTTTGCAGTACCTTCCTATTTTGTCAGACCTTCACTATTCCAGCTAACATCTTCCATGCTGGTTGTCTGCTCCAGCCTGAATTCTTCTGGGAAACTTAAATGAAAGCTGTTCAGCTATTTCTCAGAAGGAGATCATAAAAATAAAAAAAGGGTTTCTTCCTCTTAAATCTTCTAAAAAGTTTGGCTTGTAAGCTGTAGTTCTTTCATACTCTGAAACAAGGACCTGAAATTTGGCAGACTTGTTACCTTTTGCATCCTTAGATATGCCTGCTGCACTGCCTGTGAAAATTTGTCCAAATATTTCCAAGTTAATCTAAGGTTTCCTCAAGCTCTACTGTGCTTAAGTTTGACAGATAAATTTTCTGTAGCTCCCTTTGCTCCAAGCAATCTTGGTTCCTTGGTCAGCAGCAGCTGTGTGAGAATTCCTCTATAATTGTTTTTCCCTTCATCCAGAAGGCGCTGAACCTCCCAGACCAGAAGCTGAGAAAAGCTGTCAGAAGATCCTGACGTGGCAGCTTTTTGAGCCTGACCACAGGAGGAGAGAAGCAGAAGCCCGGAACACAAGTTTGAAGTTGGGCCTGGCAGCTACACCAAGGTGGAGGTTGGAGATGGTCAGGGAGGAACACATGGGGACAAAGATCAGAAAAGGGCAAGGACAGAAAGCCCTGTGACTACAAAAGCCTGTTCCACCAGTCCCTGATGATGCCTTGGGCCTCCAAAGCATCCATGTCCTTTTGCTGTTACTACATGGCCATAATGGGCAGGCACAAAATGGGTAGAGTTCTAGTGGTGAGGACAGCAACATTTTGTTTCTGTCACTAGAAAGTACTTTCTTTGCTCGATGGTCAAAGGTCTGATATGGCAGTTGAAAAGTTGAGCTCTGTTGGTGGAACTGTAGATTTCAGGACTGAAGGAGATGCCATTAATGCAGGCTTTGTCAGGCAGCACTGTGGGTGTCGGTACAGCTCCCCATGCTCTGTTATCTGTTTTTTTTGGGGGGGAGAGAAGAGCAAATCAATTTAGCAAGTTGCACACTACAAAACAACTATATTAAAGAATGCTAAGATCGATCACTAAATTAAAAAAAGTTAGGAGATTTCAGAATTAAGGTTGCCTGTGTAATAATATATCAAAGCACATCATGGTACACGGTCACATAACATCTTTTCCACCACTTCCCTGCCTAATTCAGTGCGCAGGTGATACAGCGGCCTCCTAGTCAACCAAAGTCTTTCAGGGAGGGTGTTGTGTGTATAATCCTTACTTTTACAACATCAGTTGTATTCTGCACAGTGAGAAAGGAAGGCAGCAAGAACATCAAGTAAGGGTCTCTCTCAGCCTGCAGAGGGATCGATGCTCAGGGAACTCAACTCTGTCCCTGCCTGTACCCAAGTTCATCTATGCAATGCAAGCCACACAAAATAAATTATTTGTATGAAGGGTAGGCTTGAGTTTAAACTCAGGGCTTACTCTGAAAAAAGTACTGGGCATTCACAGTTTTTGCTGAAGTTTAGGGACATTCTGCTTTGAATAGAGAAAATGCTACAAAATGCAAAATTTTCTGAAAAAAAATAATCAGGAATTAATTTCTTTAAGTAGACCACCACAAATTAAGAGGAGACTCATAATCTTACCAGCTGCAAAAGGGGAGTAATAAACCCAGCTTATTCTGCTGGAACATGAATATAAACTCCTTGAAATAATAGAGTTTTCAGATGTTGCTTTATTAAAGTTTAAAAAAAAATCTCAAACCCTCCTAAGGAAATTAATGCTTCATCTTCAGAATAGGGTGTGAATATTATTTGGGAAATAAGGGATGGGGTCATCTGTGGAGCAGCAAGGCAAAATAAGCCTGTAGAGGAATCTCAGTCAGGTACTGTTCATACAGTGAACGGAAAGAGAAAGGCCTTCCCAGAAAAATCGTGTGTTGGAGCCCGTTTTTGGTGCATATTCACAGGGAAGCTGAATTAGTCACATGGGTCAATTTACTTCGGGCATTTCCTAAATTTTGAGATGCTGCTTTTGTAATTTCAGTAATTTCTCAATGTAACACAGTGCAGTATAGTACATGCTATACATAGAAACATAAATTGTGTAACATATACAAGTAATGTAACCAATATACTTCAGATTCATGCAGTTAGCAGCAGAGCTCAAGCATGTACTGAGTTAATTTCAATAGGTACGACTTTCAGATACAGTAAAACTTAATTTTCTAAAGTTAAAAGGTGTCTCCCACACCTTCTGTCTGATAGACTCTCTGCTTGGCAACCCAATTTAAAACTAAGCACTTAATGTGGTTCCACTTTGAAATCAAAGGGAACGTTTTTTTGCTTGACTCCACTAAAGATTATCAGGCTCTGCAAGTTGAATTACATCCCT
This sequence comes from Falco rusticolus, assembly GCF_015220075.1. Taxonomy (NCBI): domain Eukaryota; kingdom Metazoa; phylum Chordata; class Aves; order Falconiformes; family Falconidae; genus Falco; species Falco rusticolus. The sequence continues at coordinate 65,826,424 of NC_051210.1, read as the reverse complement.
CCATCAATCCAGTAGCATCCAGTCCACAGTATTCCCCTCCTTTGCTGGTTTACAATTAAGTCTATCCTACAGCACTGTGAAGTTGCCTGTCATAAAGCTCTTTCAGGCAATTTTAATAAAAATCCACTCCTGCTGTTCTAAGAAATATGTCATTATCATTTGAAATAAAGAATCAGAAGGAACATGTGGGGGGTTTATTGGTTTTAGTTTTAAAAGGCATTTCCAAGGAGATTGAAAACATTCTGTTTTCAGAATGTTTTCAGAGAAGAAAAAATCAGGAATTTTTAATTCTGTCTTTCTTTTCTTTTGATCCCCACGATTGAGAGTAACAACTAAGTTTTTATCAGCAAAATAATGTTGCACTTGAGGGGCATAACAGACACAAAAAATTAAAGAGCTATGTGAGAGGGTATAAAATTTTATTCGTGTAGGTTAGGGTGGCTGTATTTTTCACAGTTGGTACTGATTCACCCCATGCTATTTTTTGAGATCTTTCTTCTGGGAAAAAAGCAAGAGTCAGTTCTTTCATTAAAAATAAAGGTGGTGAAATAATAGAAGTGTCCTCCCACTGTTCCATTTTTAGTTACTAGCTCTCAGGTAAGCATTGCAGGAGACATTCAGTTCCTTCTCTGACCTTGAGCAGTACTCAGCTGGCTCATGCTCTTTCGGGAGGGTACCATACCCATCACCTCTGCCCCAACACTTCTGAAGGTGACGTGGAGGAAGAGCCACAAGCACCAATTTCAGTTTCTCAGGCAGTTTGTGGTCTAGTTGCAAACACAACACTTGCAAAATAAGTGTCAGGGATCATCCAGCGCCATCTTAGCAGGTTTCTGCCACATTTGGTGGCTTTCATTTTGCTTCACTCAGAGAAACGCTGCAGGCAAGAAGACTACCCTAATTGTTACATTGAAGAAATTGAGGACCATGCTGCAGATTCGATTGCTGTGACAATTCTGTGCCAATTTTATTTGTCGTGGGTAGATTTCACTTCATACAATTGTAAGAAAAACAGGAAGGGTTTTTCAGAGCTAAGTAAGTGTTGGGAATACAAGCAAACACCTTGTTTGCTTGCATCCGTGTTCAGGATCTGTGAAGCAAGCTCTATCAGAGGGAAAGTCCCCGCTGTCAGTGTTGTACCAGTTTGAGTTGTACCTATGTGTAGCTAGTGTAGAAACTGTCTGTCCACTAGATTAATGCAAACTAGACTGAATGTGTGGGATTGCTAGACAGTAAGGAAAGTCTGTCTACTCAAGCTCAATTACTTTCTTCAGCAGAGTCTTTCAAATATTTAGCATATGCATTTTCTTTTTTTTTCTTTTCCCCTTCCCATTGTCTCCCTGGGACTCACTTGTGAATAAGCACAGGCGGTTGCTCTCAGGCCGCTTGGGCTGTTCCATAAGCAACATCCATTCACAAGCTGTGTGCTGAAAGGCAGCCGTATCTCTGCTTTAATGTAAATAATGTGTCAGGATGACTTTAAGGTGAATTTTGAGTGGCATGAGTGTCATAAGAAAAAATGAAGGTGAGGTGATACATGTTAAACCTTGAATAAAAATGAAGCTGATGCTCAAAGGTGGCTCTGCACCCTACAGAGGTGAGCAGTTGGAGCTGTTGCCCTGTTCTGCTTGTCTTTTCCTCCAGGTGGTTGTACGCAATGACACTTCAGTCTTGCCGTGTCCCCAGTAGGTAATTTTCCAGGCTTAGCGTCCCCAGTAGGTAATTTTCCAGGCTTAGCTGTCCATACCGCCACAGCACTGGCAGTGATGAAGAAGCATGCCATAGGTCAAGAACTGATTGCTCACACTTTGAACCACAGTTAAGGAATGCGTTTAGCAGGACAAGTTAAGCAATATGCAGCCCCATGCCTGGGGGTGGGGAGGAAAGAAATGTAACTGCCTTCGGTAGTACCCAGATAAAGGGCACACACTGCACCTTGGAGCATTAGTCAGCATATCAGTGTGGTGAGAAAAGCCTGTCTGGAACTCATTAGGGCAAGAGGATGGGACGGGAGGAGGAAGCAATAGTCTCTTTCCTTGTAGTCCAAGCACAGACTGGGGAGCTGTGCGTTCACAGCCAGAGGAGGCTGGAGGATGCTGCAGGTTTCCCTCTGGACCATCCAAGATCATGATTGCCTTGCAAAGGATGAAGTATCCCACAGAAGGCAGTTGTGGCCCCTTTCTCTTTAAAATCCATGATCATTTGGTGTAAAATACAGGAGTGTAAAATGGGAGGAGGAACCTCTGGCGGTAAATGCTCAAAGCAACGGGCTTCAAGGTCATCTCCCTTGTCATTCTTCTGCACTCGGAGAAAAGGAGAGGAGGAGGTGCCCTAGCTCATACTGATCACAGGTGCTTGCTCCTGGGATATATACAGCTGAACCTCTGAGGATGAAGGAGCTGGGATTCCCCTGCATGTGGCTGAAGCTGCTTTGCTGCTGGCCGGTGCAGTGTACAGGAGGCAGTGGTGGTCCCACCAGCATCTGTCAGAGCTGAGCTTTACCTTGTTTTTCAAGAGGACACACTGAAGGTGCCCACCCACCAAAGAGGACTCTGGGCTGTAGGTCTCTAGGCTATAAAAGCATTCATATGAAGCTGCATAGGAAGGACATCAGCTCCCAAGGGGGCTGTGCTGCCCGTGACCCCAGTGCCCGTTCCCTCACTGGCTGCTTCTAGACATCCTTTTGCTTGTCTGTCTGGGAACTGTGTATGCAAACTGTGCAGGGAGCCAAGACCTGCATTCCTTATAGGGTGTAGCCTTAAACAGTCGTCTACTTGGAGAGTCAGGAAAATTTGTCCAAATTAGATCTAAAGTAGGTTAGCTAAACCATCTTAACTCATTCAGAATTCATGTTATTTCCATCTAGTTTAATTTACTCATTAAATTAAAGCAAATCTAATTAAGTTTACTTTAATTCTGAACAAGAATGCCCAGTGTTGACATAGGGGGTTATGCAGCTCTAATAACCTTGATTCCCAAACCCAGCTGACACATGAGAACTAGTCTGAAAATTCCTGCACAGAAAAGCCACCAAATAGTTTGCTATATATTCTGTGATTTATACAAAATCTGAACCCCTTTTCTCACTCTAAATGTCTTTTCTAAACTGGGATTAGAGGCTAACATTGGTCTAGTCCAGATCAGATTCCTAATAGGAGCCATAGCTGCATATGTAGAAAAATCGCAAAACCAGAAAAGGTGGGAGGAGAAAAAATGCAGCTGTCACTTGGTACATGAAGGCTCTTCATGCCTTTGTGGTCCTCAGCGAATGCACTGCCTTGTGTGTGAGGCATGGCATGCCTTCTGCCCTTCCCACTGTACCGTGCTATACTTCTGCTAACAGCCCTCCACTGAGCCACATCCCTGCAGACCAGTCACCATCCCCTCTGCCCCTGATAAAGAAAAACAGGCAGAACGGATTGGTGGAATTAAACTGGCATGTAGGGTCTGGGATCTGCAGCAACAGGCAAAGTTAGCTGTGTGTTTGTGGGTAGGGGTGACTCAATTTGTTCCTTATTACGGGTGCACCAGGCATGTTCTCTCTGAAGCAACTCTTACTTATCTACGCATTTACCATACATATATCATTTCTACATTCACTTTTTACTACAGTTTGGTAGGCTGCATTCTTAAAATTTGCATTAAACATTCATGAAACCTTTGTTCAAGGTTTTACCTATTGGATACTTTTTTCTCTTGTGAATAACTGCCACTAAGATATTGTTTCAGTGGTGAATTTGACTCTTGGCTCATTTTTAATTCCTGCTTAAAGGTTTGCAATTTGAAAGTAGTCTGTCAACGAGCAGAACGTAATCTCTATCAGCAAGAAGGGAAATGACCTGGCTGGCTGTTTTTTCCCCTATCTCAGAGTCCTGATGAACACCAAGCAGCCCAGAGTAGAGCAGGTGTGTCCCAGATTGCAGGGAGGCCAATATACAGGCTGCTGCAGCGAGCTACGGAACAAGAACATTTGGGACTCCATTCAGGGAGGTGCTTAGGGACCTAATTCCCAAATCATGTACTTAACATACCTCCATCCACCACTACTCAATCCTGGAAGAGCCTAATTCCTTTAACCATCTGCCCTTTCAGGTTTATGTTTTTGTGGATGTTTCAGGTGCACTTTGCATCTCCCTCAAAGTTACTCGGGTTCTTGTAGGGTCAAGCAGCTCATTGCTTAACATGCAACTAAAACTCATCAGCCCAAATTAACTGCCTGAGTTTCTTACAGTTGCAGTGGTTGTCCTAGAGGCCATCTAAAGGAAGACAAGGTCTAGATTAAAGAGCACTTAAGTGCCTGCAAAGTGAATGCTGACACACTTTTTTTAAAGCATCTGGTCCCTGAGTGCAGTGCCCAGAAACTGAAACCCTAAACTGGATTCAATTTCCTATAATTGACCCTGCAGGCTTTCCTCTGGGAGGAGAGTTTATGGCTCCAGAGGGAAAAGTCCCAAGACCGACATGCGAAGGCTGAGACCCAAGACCTACCAGCTGAGCCCAGAGCCTTTCTCTAGGAAATTCAAAATACAAGGTGTATTTGAACTCACATTCAGTTGGAAATTCTTGCTTTAAACCATCTTTGAATTGAAGGCAGGCATAACCCGGGGAAAAGTGAGTAGATGGTAGGACTTCTTTCTTCCCAGGAAGCAACCCAATTGACAGAACGTGAATGGTGACATGTTGGGAGGTGTGAGCTGAGCAGACTTGGGGGAGCCCATCCTGCTTCCTGCTCCCAGGTGGATTTAAAGAGGGGCTGGGAACTTGCAGGCTGAAGGGAGGTTGGTTTTATGCACTGTTGAAGTTGAGTAGCCACTGAGCATGGAGGAATTTGATTCACATTTTCAGGCTACCCACCTCATCTGCCCAACCTGCATTTTTGTTTCTAACCATGGGCATCACAGGGAGCTGCCGAGGGAAGAAATAACCCATCGGGGTTTAGGTCCCTGCTTTGAGCCACTTTTTGGTCTTGAGTAATTCTGTGTGATGGCTGAAGTGAACCTCACACATCACCGATGGGGTGCCTGCAGCTGCTGCATCAGCACACAGAGATGGACAGGACATGATACAGACCTCTGAGGTACCTGAAGCACTGCATTTCTTTGGAGATTGGCTCTTCACAGGTGCTTATATTCAGCAAACAGAAAAAAAGACTTTTATTTCTGAATTTGGCATTTATAATAAGCAGAATCTCCTGTTGTATGAATGTTAGCAGTATCAGGTTAGCTCCTGCTCTGTCAGTCCTGACAGAGCAAACATTTGTCTCAATTTTTTACTCCCTTCACAATTCACCTTCTTCAAGTTAAGTCTTGGGCTAAAAATTTTCAAAATCATCTCTTAGGCCTCAGAGAAAACACCTATAAAATGAAGTCATTAGTATCAAACTTGTTATCAGGTAGTTATTAGGACACCAAGTACAGTATGATAGCAACAAGGCACCCAATATTTCACACATGAAATGTGATCTTGCATTGCACTAGCTCTGACAGTACTTCTGAAACCAGTGACAGAAGTTTCAAGTGTTTACAACAGAGAATTTCCTCTAAGCAGAAGTTTTCCAGTCTGCCCAAGGGTTAGTCCATATGTTTATTCTTACTGAAGCAACAAATTCAAGTGCACCATTTTTTCTGCTTGGTCACTGATGTTAGGAAGAACAAGTGGTGGGCGTGCAGCAGAACATGAAGAGCTGTTCTACATAGAGTTTTCCTTCTGCTGCCACCACTCATTAGGTGGAAATGGATTTCATAAACTGAACGTATCTATAAGGCATTAGGTGCCTTCTTGGTCAGCAGGTCAAAACCATTAGGAAATGAGGCTGGATTCGAGTAAAACAGACTGCAACAACAGTTTCCTTCCTCACTTCCTTCTAGACATGTATTTTTTAAGATAGAGGGTTAATTGTCAGCATGTTTTGAATTGGACTCTACACCTGTGTCAGTGCTTTGCTCATCTGGGTGTCACTAGGCAATTTGTTAAGCCTGCTTGTTGATAAAGGTTAGTTGTCCTCTCAGCAGCAGAAAACATCTCTGTTTTAAAGTTGGAAGAAAAATGAGACACACTTGCTCAGCTCTTGAGCACATCTGTTTAGCAACATATGTTAAGAAGGTGTCATTCTTCACTGAAATAAAAATATTCAATTCATGTTGACAGCAGGTTCTGCCGTCTGTGGCTTGTTGGATATTTATTATCCACATTGCTGGTAGGCAGCAGGTGCCTACCTTTCTATTACTGACAACTCCCTGAAAAAGAGACAAAAAGGCTTAAATGGGACAATGATGTGCTGAAGCATCTCTGCACTCAGCTGGTAATTTCTTGTCTTAACTAGAATTATAAACATCAGGCAACATGTCAGTATACCTATAACCCCAGTTCAGTGCCGACTTTTTAGGTCATTTTATTATTCTTTTCTGCTAATTGGTTTGCGACTGGCAAACTTTGAAGTAGTGTATTTTTTCTCTTATCACACAAGATGGAAAAGTGCCCAACGCATATTAGCACATCAGCCAGCCATTTGTACCTGCTGCTCACTGTCTGCTACTGCTAAATATATGCTAATGATGCTATCTGAATCTTGGGAGGATGGGGGTGAATTTGTAAATTGTGCTCATGCCAGGAAAATGAGTGCTACATATAAAGATGACAAAGAAAGCAGCTGCTTTTAGATGAGATGAATCACTACGTTACATATTACTCTGGGGTAATAAACTACATTTTCTCCCTTGAATTCGTTTTTTTGGAAGCATGTGGTTATACGGCAACTATAGCATGTGAGAAACTTTTCAAAGCCTTCTGAGATGGAATAAAGAGACAATATCAGATGTATTATTTTTCAATAGACTTATGTTTAAATACGTTCAATTCTGTTATAATGTCGGGGGTTTTAGAAGTCTTTTCACATATTGTGTCCTAATTAGAAAACTGCAGCCTTTAAATATTGTATGAGGGTTTTTTCCTTTCTTTTAGTTATTAATTACAAGGGTCTTTTCAGCAACAGTGAGCAATGTTCAGCATGTCTGAAATGCTTATGTGTCAAATATGTCCAAAGCCACAGAATAATACAAGAGCAAATCAGGCCGATTTGAAATTCCAATGTGGTGTAAAATAATGCAGCCTCTGTTAAATATGTTTGGTATGAAAGAACAATTTAAGCTAATTGTCAGTACAGCTGGAGTTTTAATTTGTTTTAACATTTTTGAACGATGATTAAGGCATGGAAGCAACTGGCTGAGAACTTTGGTACTGCGTTTGACAAAGATGCAGATAAGAGCTGGACTGAGCAGTAGAGGCGGGGATTATTTTGGAAAGCACTGCATTTCCCCATTCTTTGGTATTTCTGTGGTGCCAGGGCAGGCAATGCCCTTCCAAAGTGCTTTCCTATCCCCCCAAACTAAAACAGGAACAGAAGAGGTACAAAGAATTTGTCAGAGACACAAAGCAGGTATTTTGGCTGGATGCCCACGAAGTCAGCAATGGGCATCCCAGGGCACGGACGCTGCTCTCCACTTGCCTGGCCACCAGCTCAGCATCTCCCAGTGCCTGGCAGTGCCACAGGCTGGGCTCAGAGGCAGAGCCTGGCCTGGGGGTGTCCTGGGGAGGGTCTCCGAATGAAGCACGCTGTCATCCACACCCAGAGCTGGTGAATCGCTGGGAGCTGGGCTAGCACTGGGGACAGGGCTGTTGTCTCATGGGAAGGTCAGCAAACACAGCTCTAGTTTTCAAACCCTGTTCCCATGAAATGTCCAAACATGTTGGACCAGGCAAACAGGTCAAACAATCTTGTAAAATACTTTTTCCCAAAGTCTTAATATTTTCTGAATAGGTCATACAATTTTCTTTCACATGATAAATGCTTGAATTAGAAACTTTTTTATTTGTCCTTGCTAGCATTGAAACAACATAAAAGGACTTTGAAATATTTAGCCACAAAAAATTGAAATAATTACCCACAAAATATACTTATCCAAAAGCAATGGCCTAAAATATGGCAGGAGGTGTGACTGAGAAATGCAAAGAACAGCTAAAGGAGTAAAAACACCAGGTTCAGCAGGGGGTATTGCGGCCCCCAAACATCCTAGACCATAAAAGCACCATGTTGGCTTGTGGTTATCTTAACCCACAGTCATTCTGGCCATAGAAGCTCTGCTTAACCTCTTAGACATAGCACTGACACTCATTGCATGGGTTTTAGCACAGCCCAGTAGGTGAAAAAGAAAAACTGAGCTTTCCCAGTCCCTGCAGACACATCAGTGCTGGAAGATGACACTCTGTGAAATGTTTCAGGGCTGGGTGAGTGTATTGCTATCAGAGAGGGATTATGGAAACACAAGTATCTCCAGAGACCACACATTTTGCTGTGTAACCCTGCAGCCCTGCAACGTAGTGTTGCCTTCTAGCAAGAGGCCATGAGCTCTGCAGTGAATTTGCAGTAACTCCGTCAGGACTGAGGCTGTTCGGGTGTGAACATCTCTTGACCTGCTTGTAGCTCTGCTTTGTTAGGCTGTGACAGAAATTTCTCTAATTGATCAGTGTCTGTGGCTAATTTGTTCTTTATTTACTTGTCTTTGCATGGTGCAGCCGTCATTTCATATAGCTGGCAGTAGCAAGTGGTGATCCTATGTCGAATGAGATGTTTAAGACTCTGACACAATGATGTAGGGTGGAGGAATAGAGGCCTGTTACGACAGCAGAGGGTTTGAGAAGCAGAGACACAGGGTGCATGGCAGAGGTGTACAGGCATGGAGTGATAAGAGATGGAGCAAAGTCTTGGGACTGGAGACAACTCATCAGGGATCAGTTTTAGAAATACGGACCTGGATGGAGCTGGACAGAACCAATTTTAGGGATAATGAAAAGAAATAATAGAAGAAAAAAAAAGAAAGAAAAAAAAAAAGAAAGGAAATAATATCTAACTTACATAAATTATATCAGGTATAGTAAATACATTTGTAACATGGAGCTGCAGACCAGGAAAGAAAAAGAAAGGTGTAAAACTGTGTTGGCAAACATAAACAAATGATCCCAAGTGCATCTCAGGGGAGGAAGAAGAATCCAGCACCATGAACATCACGTTCCTCACAGTGAGGGGCTCCAGGGGCTGATGGAGTTGTCCTCTCCAGCAGTCCAAAGCTCCTGAAGGGCCAGAGGAGCAGTGGAAGGGTGAGCACAACTCCAAGGAAAGGTATAGAAACTAATAAATACATGAATTACAATTTTATTATTGCTACTATTGAGACTTTTTTCCTGTACAGAAGTGTTCTACCTGCATTATTAGTTCCCCTTTTCCTGCAATAATAACATCTAGACTAATAACGGTTCTTGAATTATGTTGTTAAAATTTGCATTATAGTTAAGGTTTACATTATAGTAACAACAAATTCTTGACTTTAGTTTATATAAATGTAATGTCATGCTTCCTCTTTGCCCACAAAGATTTTGAGTGCAATGGTGTGTTATTTCCCATACAAAAGGAAAGGGATTGTTTATTGTCACCTCAGGAGTGCCTAAGGCAAGGCAGACAAGCCCTCTGAGCTCATTGCCCCAGTACCAACGCGAACTGCATGGCTACACTGGAACTAGCACCCTTTAAAAAACATAATTTGCCAGATCACTTTTTTCTTCTATACACTAATTTGCAGATACTGTTTCCCGGAGAAACAAGACACTTCCAGTCACGAGTCACCCTGGAAAGCCACGGCTATTGCTCAGCTGTGGGGCAAGCCCCTGCCTCTTGCCCAGTCCTGCTGGTCCCACTGCTGGCCCAGGTCTGTCCCTCTGATCTCCCTGGGCTATCCCCACTGCTGGCCATCAATCCTGGCCCATACTGGAATAAAAGTCACAGGGGAATAAAAGACGTTTATCTTCAATCATGTGGGCTGGGGAGTGGGAAGTGAGCAGGCACGATAATAACCATGTCAATCCCTGTCTACAGGACTGGGAGGACAGGAATTTAAAAGCCATGGGAGCCAGCTGCCCTTAACCTCAGAAGACAACCTGTTTCATCTCTTCCCTGGTTCTGCCTTGAAAGCTGTTATCCACATCAGTATTTCAAGGTAAAAATACTACTTTCTTACCATAAAGACATGCTAAAGTTGTGTTGGGGTCACTGAAAGAAAAAGTTGGCCGTGTCTGAAAGACTTGCACTTCCATTTGGGAAATGATGTGTTCATATATTAAACTGAGTTTGTTTATATATTAAACTGAGTTCAACTGTGAAAAATACTTCTGTGCAGCCGTAAACATCAGAGGACCAGAATGCTGTTGCAATGTCAGGGAACAGTGGAAAAATCTTTAGAGTGCTGGCAGAAGGAGATGGATGTGTGAAGAGAAGTTTTCATTACAGAGACCATCTAATGGTAGTTTTACCAGGAAATAACTGTATATTTATATTTTTGAAGGCAGGTTTCCAGTCTAATAATACTACTACTACTGTCTGCTGAAAGTTGCTGTGCCTGTGAGAGTGCCACATGCTGAATGACTTGCCATAAAGGAAGAACTGTGCTGCCATGCAGAGTGAGGGCTTTGCTCAAAACAGATCAGATTGGCTTGCTGTACGTTCACAGATATGAGCATGCACGTGTGTAGAGGGTGCAGAACAAGCTTGCAGTGAAGTGAGCCCTTATTCTTTATGGCCTTTGCTGTTGCCTGAAATATCAGGACCACGACTGCAGGTATGAATGCCAGTATAGTTACATACACATTCATACATTCACATCCATTCTCTGTACTTTGACAATAGCTGCTCATGCAAAATAAACCCTTGTGCATAACAATCATCACCAGCAGATGTGCCCCATTCTGACTACTAACTGCTCCTAATGAAATTCCCTACTGCACACCCACTGCACAAGTTTTGTTTTCCTCCAAATACACACATAGTTTAAATTTTGTACTGATTTGCAGTTTCCTAGATTCAGAAGTTAATTACAGCAACCTATACACTTGCCATATGTTCTATACACAGTGGTTTGAGAAAATAACTCTAATGGTTTCAGAATCTGCATTGACTGTAGTGGATTTTGATGTATTTCTCAAAAAAATCCACTTGCATTAGAATTTGATGCAAAGGACTAGAATACGTGCCATCTCGCCTGAAATGTGTCATTTTCATCTATATTAACTTCAGAAAGGTTTACTCTCTGAATTGCTTTTCTCTGGGACAAGGAGAATTCAAGTCTATCCTGCTAAATTAGCAGTCATTAGGTTAAAAAATGCAATATTAATTGTAATATTATCCTTCTTTGGGATTTAAATGAGGAGATTAAAAAAAAATAAGAGGTATTTCCCAGCATTATTCCTAATATAACAAACCCTTTCTGTTATGGCTGATATGAATTTATTTTTTATTCCTTACCCAAACAGCCCTCCAAATCTTCTTTTATTTAGGTCCAATTAGTCATTTCCTACTCTAGACAGATGGGTAAAGTTATCGTTGAGTTGAAATTTATGTTTTAACTAGGAGACACATAACTGAGATAAAAATGCCATCCCCTGTCCTTCTTGTGAGTCTAATCCAAGGCATCTTGTGTGAATGGCTTCCATATATTTCCATTAGATTTGAAAGACTCCATCACTTACCCTAAGTTTTAAAGTCCTAGTGCAGTTATTGTCATGATGGTCTAAGACTATAAAAGAGGCAATATTCATAAATGTAACAACTAACACTTGAAGAAATAGAATACTAATGCATTAGGTTTGGGATATGCAAAATCTTTCTTATCTAACTCTTCAGAATATAATGGAGGGAGTTGCATACACAGAAGTGCACGTATTTTTATCCAATTGCATTATTTACTCTGATAAAAGATGTTACCTCTTTCTTCCTTGTATTTCAAAGGTGATTGCACACCTGGTGAATTTTTCTAAGATGATCACTTAAAAGGTGTCCATCAGTAAGAAAAGTCTTTGATCCTATTAGGTGAAAAAAGTATTTCAATATCAGCTAAAACAGAACAGAATTTGTTCTGAACCAAAGACAGGCCAGGGAGTTGACATCACATGATAACACCAAGTAAATCTTGTGTGGAATAGGATACTGGATTGAGATGTTGATATGCCAACCCATAAAGACACAAGTGAGATCTATATAAGTATGGAGAATAGTGTGATGAAGACAGATTAAGCCTTACCATTCCACTTCGTTGCACTGTTGAGTTAGCCTGACCTTCAATTCATAAAAGTCTATACTAGGCAGATATCTAAGTGGATATCAAGGTGATAACACTTCAGTGCAAAGATGACCTACTGTACACATGCATACCCAGTTTCTTTAAAAACAGCGGCTTTCCAGGGCCAAATACACAACTGAAGTGTATTTTCTTGGGTTGGAGGCAGTCTGAAAAAAATGGGATGCTCTTTCAACAATGCAGACATCTCAGGTTCTGTTCAATGAGCCTGATTTTGCTCTGCCTGTGAGTTGAGCAAGAAGGGACCAAGTCTGCTCCGGGTAAGGAAATCAGGTTTGGCATCAGACACATGAGCTGACTCCATCTGAGTAGCTGTGGATGAAGTACAGCATTGTAACTGATGGAAAAACACAAATGGAAATTTGTAATTCATAATGTATGATTCTACCTGCTTCAACAGACCACATTCCTCACATCATTGTTCAAATTATTAATAGGCATCTTAACAGACAAAGTGGCTCTTGGAGCAAGGGCGGGAGGTCCCTCTGGAGGATGAGCTGACTGCGGAGCTCTGCCTTGCTCTCCACCTTCTCACCATTGCTAATGTACTAAGAGAAATGTTTTATTATCGATACTTTCATCAAGAATGTGCACTTCCAATACTTGTTCCTTTCAAAATAATTGTTTCTTGGGAACTTCTGTGGTTGCAGTAAGTAATGCACCAAGACAACTAATACAGCAGACTAAGGCAGAGCCTTATGTATGTATGCTTTCAGTGTAAACTGTGCTGAAAACTAAAATGTGTTCTTTTTCATGACTAAATAAAAAAGAAGAATGTGACGCCTTCTCTAGTATTGCAGTTAATTTACTGGGAACATTTTAGTGGAACTTCAGTGTTGCAAGGACTAGCAAATATTCTGTACAAGCTGACCAGTTTCCTGCATTAATAGACTGGCTGCGGTCCAAGCTGAGCCTCCTCTGTGAAAACAGACAGTTTTAAACAGATTACTCAGCAAATTCTTCATTTTTAACAATGAAATAAACAGTATAGTTAAGAAACACCTTCCCAAATCTTCTCAGTGTTCACATTTCAATAGCAGACAAGAGTATATGAGTGAAAATGGTATTCACAGACAGCAGTAATAAAGCTGAGCTCCTGAAAAAATGTACAGCTCTTTCAGGGGGGTTTATATTTTAAGTGTTGGATACTAACTGCTCTAAATTTTAGCCCCAAATAAAGGGAAAAGCCTGTAGAGTTGTGTTGTTTATGGAACATGAATTTGACTTTATATCCTGGACTGAGGATCTATGTACAATTTGGAAAGGGACTGCAGGGGTGGAGGAGCAAAGCGATGAAAGGAACAGGATAATGAAAGATTCAGACATTATTTAAAACCACATTCAAGGACACAGCCATAGTACATGGCTAGATATGAACTGGCTGATGAATAAGTTCATTGCTCCACAGTGCCTGTTAAGAAATCACATTTTATTCCTGCCAGAAGTTACTTACTTCCCACAAAGATATATTTCATTAAAGTTTTTCCTCACTTTATAATCACTGAAATAAGAAGAGATGAAAATAAAGAAGTGGGAACCTTCCCTTGTTGAGGTGGTTGACAACATCTCTGAAACCAAAAAAGTTAAATGTTCAGAAACCTCGGAGGAACTGAGAATCTGAATCTGAATTTTTCAGATGGAAGTTCCCTAACCAAAATGTAAATGTTACTGCTTCTTGAATTTTGCACACTTGAAAACCTACTTTGAATCTCTTAATAGTGTGTTTGAGGGTCAAGTAAGATGCGCAGAAATATCATAGTGCTTGTCTGTGTTGTGTGCTGAACAAGGTGCTAGAGTGGATAGTTTTCTATAAAGGCAGGTGCATTTCTCTGTGTCTTACATTAGGCAATTTTTTGTTTTTCTCTGTCCAATTTTGCTTTACAAAGCAAATTAATGCCTGTCCAACATACACTTGTATCTTTTTAGGTAACACTTGCCCTTAAATTTGAAAGATAAAATTTACAAAAGTGACCTAATAATTACAGCTAATTGCAAACACATTCATTATAGGTTTTAAAACCTGATATTTGCTCTTTAAAGTCATAGTGCCAGTGCTGAAGTTATTACTGGAAAACTGGATACTTTGGCATGTATTTGTAAGAGACATTACTGAATCAAAACAGCTTCGGCCAAACTTGGACTCTGTATTAAACGACATTTTGATGTGCTCAAGTTGGCATAAGAAGGAATTCTTTTGGCAGCTCCCAGCATTAGCTGCGGGAAATGAAAACTGTATGCTAAATGCAAAAATCTCTGCCTTTGCAGGCGGAGATGCTCTCTTAACTCTTCTTGCCTTGCTCCTTTCCCCGTGCAAAGCAGCCAGACACCAGCGGGAGCACAAGATGCTCCCACATCATATGACAGCGATCTTTCCACAGAGGGAATGAGCCAATAACTTTATTATGAGCTGAAATGTGTTGCATCAGAGGATAAGGTGTGTTACCGTGCAGGTGGAAGGGCACTGGGGGTGGCCATGGGGTGCCAGGACATGCAGCAGGGAAGGAAGTTGGCCGTTCTTCCAGGCTGGGCCATGGGCAGAAGGGAAGTAGGTCAGTCTGACCCACCAGGGACAATCTGGTTTCCAATCAGGCATGTTGGAGTTGAGCAGATCTGCAGATCTGATTAGAGTTTGCCTGGCTTACGTGAACCACCAGTCAAAATGGTGCCAGACAGGCAGTTTTTCCCCGCTGACAGCGGCATCCTTCTCCCCACAGGGAGCGGCAGCTGGAAGGAGGGAGGGTGCTGGCTAGGGCATCCAAGACTCAGAGGCAGCACAGTACTGCAGAGGTGTCTGGCAGGTGTCTCTGGCACACGGGCTCACGGAACCCAGCTGCCAGGTGTCAAAGTGTTTCTGAGCTGTTTACAGAGTTGGTCTGAGCTGTTTGAAGAGGAGTGAGGCTGCACTGCCTGCACAAACAAGAGCTAGCACAGTTGCCTGTTTCTTCAGCACAGAAATAATGAATACAAATAATAAATAATTTCTTTCCTTAGGAACAGTTTCTTAGTTTTAACAGTAAGGGAAATGGACCTGCAGTATAAGATGGGACACAGTGTTCTACCTCCAAAACACTTACGCTCCAGCAAGCCACCAAAGCCTGATACACAGGATAGGTTTGTATCCCAGATCATGTCCCAGAGAAATAAAAGCTAAATATGTTTTTGAATTTTTCATCAAAGATAAAATATACTTTTATTACCTCTTAAGTGCAACTGAAGTGAAATAAATTGATATGCAGTAGCTACAGGTCCTTTGATTTGGACCCATTAGGGAGGTAGAGCCACAGGGATGAGTTAATATCTATACTCTGTTGGTTTGGTTATAATTTAATCGTCACTCCAAATGACAGGAATTTGAATATATTTCCATACATCTTATTTACATTTTGGAACATGAAGAGTGAAATTGAGTATCTGGAAAATTATATTGCATATGACTTCAGAGATATGTACGGTTAGCTTTCCAAGTGTAGATGAGAGCAATTTCAAGCTTAAGGTTGAATAAATGAACAGAATAAAGCAAATACCAAGCCAACCAATTGCACTTTAAACTCAAACAGGGCCTTTTATGGAAGCACAAGAGTAGGAGGTCACCTCTAATGTGGACCGGGGCAGGGAGGTGAGTAGAAGCAGGCTTTAACACCAGCAAGACAATTCAGCTGATGGACCCAGAGCAATCCTCTTGTTGGAGCTTGTACTACAGAGGCAATCATGTTGCCCCTTACACGAAAGTACTTGTTTCATGTCAATTAGCAAATGCCTCACAATTTGAATCGTGCCTAGTTAACATGTAGAGAATGTGGGTTTATGCAGTAAGGTGCTGCAAAACAAGCGTGTGTGCTTTGGACCTTAATCTCTCCACTACTTTTTGCAATTTCTTTTTGGCCATGCACCACATGCAGTATCCACAGTGAGAAAGCCCCTGTGCTTGCAGCAGCACCCCCCCAGCACCACAGAGAACAGGGAAGCAAATAACAGAATTTAGTTTCTGTCTTTTTGTTGCTCTGTCCCCATGACTAAGCCAGGGAACCTCAGCCTTTAAGGATGCAATTTGTTACCCTCTACCCAGAACATGTCA
The DNA here is from genome assembly GCF_015220075.1 of Falco rusticolus. Classification (NCBI taxonomy): domain Eukaryota; kingdom Metazoa; phylum Chordata; class Aves; order Falconiformes; family Falconidae; genus Falco; species Falco rusticolus. The sequence continues at coordinate 65,810,170 of NC_051210.1, read as the reverse complement.
TTTGGCAGAAGCAGAGTGAATATTTGCAAGCTGGGTTACTGAGCTGAGTCATGCCTCTGATGGGTAAGAGGAATGCCCTCACTGTCCTGAGGAGGATGGCACACGAGTAGGAACACCTCTTCTTAGTAAACTACAGTTCCTTCACAGCCCTAAGCAGCTAGAAAGTTTTATGTTCTTGCTCTGTGAGTAACTTCAGTCTTTGCCTTACTGCTGCATGACAACACTCTGCCAGGCAGCTGAACTTTTTGCCACGACCAGTTCTCTTTGAGATGACCATTATTTTCCAAATTATGATTTCTATGTCTGTATCTTACCCCATAGCCCTGTGCAGTACCTGTAGAAAACTATGGTATGCTAAATGCTAAACTTGGCCAAGAGATGAGTTTACTCCAAGTGACACCAATATGTATCAGGCATAGTGAGGACTTAACTGAATCCATCCTATCTGAATGCCAAAAGCAATATGATCTTGCCTAGATGAGGAATATGCAGAACTCCTTTAAAAGATGAGAAGATCCTAGCCGTTCAGAAACACTTGATTCCTTGAAACTGTGAATGCAGAACAAAGAGTACCCTGAAAGTTAAAACTGTCAGAAATGTGTATGGCAAGGACAGAAATACATGCTTAGGGACATGGTTTAGAGGTGGACTTGGCAGTGTTAGGTTAACAGTTGGACTCAATGATCTTAAAGGTCCTTTCCAACCCAAATACTTCTACTCCTATTCTATTCTATTCTATTCTATTCTATTCTATTCTATTCTATTCTATTCTATTCTATTCTATTCTATTCTATTCTATTCTATTCTATTCTATTCTATCCTATTCTATTCTATTCTATTCTATTCTATTCTATTCTATTCTATTCTGTTCTGTTCTGTTCTGTTCTGTTCTGTTCTAAATATATTCACCCTATCTCAAAACAGCTTTAATGGGCTGAGGACATCTGTGGCCAGACACATGAAAAATGTCAAGAGAATCTTGACACTAATATTGCTGCCAGAGATGAGTGATGGAAGAAATGAAGCAGCCCAGTATATTGGAGGGAGTTCATTTATTTCCAGGCTTGGAATAAACTGTAGCTTAACCTTTTTATGAGTAGCTGGTTGTTGTCAGCCAGTATAAAGCTGATATATCGAGAGTGCCCTAGGATCAAATCTCACATAGAAATGCTATGTCATTAAAGCAGCTCAACAGACCCATATCAGATTGCATCTATAGAGCAAGAATACAGGTAGTATTTCCCTGGCTGTTCTTTAGTGTCTTTAACACTGATTATATCCTGCCTATGGCAGGCAAACAGACCTAGCTGAGCAAAGAGCTATCACAGTCTCTCTGAAATCACTAAATTTTTTCTGGCTGTTGAGCCTAGCTAACATAACATTGGGCATGAGAAAGCATCTATCATATAAGCGAAGACCAGGCATGTCGCTGCTAGGAGACAGATGGGATCTATCCCCTTTCAGGCTGTGGATGTGCTTTTTTGACAAGGTCAAGATGAGATCACTTAGCTGACAGTGCACCAGACCAGATGAATGGTGACCTGACAGTAGTGTCCCATGCCACCCTGCCAGCTCAGAAGGTGCAGTTGCAGCAGGACCACTCTAAGGAGGGAGGCCACATGTGGAGCCCATGGGTCCAGCTTCAGGGCTGTGGGGCAACGCATCAGTAGGCTGCAGGGCTGCTCACTTCCCCTTCAACCAGGCAGGGAGCGGGATGCTGCTGACTCAGGAATCCACAGGCAGCTCTGGATGGCTTAGCTGGGGGTTGTCATCTAAATCTCACTGCATTTGTTTTGCCCACGCAGCAAGGCAGCAATAAAGAACCTTAGTGAAAATGATGAGCCATGAGTCCATCCTGTTTCTGTACACTGTCTCACAAGGTGGGGCAGAAGAAAGGATGTGATGGGAGGGCGTGGTCACAGGCATGCAACTGGCTTGGCAAGGGCACAGAGAGCAAACACACTCAGCAGTGTGCCCCAAGGCTGTCCCAGTGATGGGGAGGGTCAGCTGATAACAACACTGCTCCTAAAGTACACCGAGTTAGTCAAGGATCAAACAAAACCCCAATGTTCCATCTAATTCTAGTCCTTTAAAGAAAGTTTCAGTGTGGTTTTGGCAGTGAAGGCAATAAGCTGAATTTTGAGGAGGGACACTGTAAAATGACTCTTTTAAAGGACTTCATTGGTCAGATTTTTATAATAGCACCCAGTAAAAGATACTAACTACAGAATTAAATACTGATTATTCAAAAGAAGTTTGGCCAGTGATCAATAAATACCATCAATTAGCATTAAAAAAGGCTGATTTCTGTAATTGTTAGCATGGCTTGTGGAATGCTCCAGACAAATGAATAGAAGTCAGAATACAGTTGCCTTTTAAATCCATTTCCTAGGTAGCTGACAAACACAGGGGATGTTGTGATTTGATCATGCAGAAGAATAGTTAGCTTGTGGCAACTGGATGATATGTTGTTGATTATGTGCATGATTTGTGAAATGTTTAAGGTGTCTGGTGAGGGTAGAGTTTCCAAAAATATACACTGAATTGGTACTAGAGAAAATACATAGGAGAAGGAAGACCAGCAAAAAGAGCATGAAGAAGACATCCTGATAAGGAATCTGGGCTTCCAGTTTCAGAGCAGATTAAAAATGCTTGTGCCCTATCAAATGAGAGTCTATAGAGAGAGATTTTAAAAGGTGAGACACGGATTCATTTCAGTGGAGTCACCTTTAGCACACAAAAGGCTTGCAAGCATGTTTAGGATGTAACTTGACATTTACACAATCAGACAGAGTACCCTATCACCTACACCCAGATGTGCAGCACAGCAGTACCCTTCCCTTCCCGAGGCAGCCCTGTTCATCTTGGATAATCTGGTCTTTGGGCCTACTATAAGCTGTGGCAGCTGCCAAAAGCATCCAGAAAGGCTGCTGCAACAGAAGCCCCTACAACACCGATACACCCAGACATTGTCCCCTGCGTGAGGGGATGGTGTGTGAGGATGGGGAGTGGGAAAGGGGAGGGTTATTTTGTGACATACAGCACCCCCACCACAGTGGCTCTGTAGCAGCAGTGGTCGTGCACAGCTGCCTGAAAACAAAGTTGGAAACCTTGGCAGAAGAAGCTCAGAAAACGCTTGAGTACTAAAGACACAAGGAGTTGGGGCCTTTCCAAGGAGTTTGTCTACATTACTGTAAGGACTTACGACACTTCTTCACTTTGCATCTTGTGTTGATCACAATATCCAGTGTACACAGCAATAGGCTGACAGGTGAGGTCAGTGAAACAGAAGGAAAAATAGGTGTGCTTTGGACCATGGCTTACCATGCAGCGCAATCTGATCAGAGAGCCAGGGAAATGTTTGCCTTCAATGACTTCAGTCAATGATTTGAGCAGAGATCCTTCCCAAGGAGTATTTCAGAAGGGGAGAAAACCAGGGTGGGGCTCTATGACATTTCTTTGACTATCAAAATTTAATCAAGATTGTGTCACAAGGCTGGGACCATACAAGGGGTGAATCTGAAGGATTTCACGCAGAGGGAAGATTAGTCAGTTGTGCCCTTTCCCTGCCACATGTGTAACACTGACAAGACACCTTCTCTTTAATCTGACATTGGCTTCCCATTCTGACTTTCCTCCTTTCCATATTTAAGTTGAATTTCCCTCCCAATAGGAAATCTGTAGAAAATCTCTCAGCAGCTGGAAAAAATAATAAAAGATGAGGATTAGAAAATTTGAATGTGTGGAAGAATAAACTCTCCTTGAATCTGACCACTAACAAAAACAGCTTGCAACTGCCTTCACATCCTGTTCTTGCAACATTAGGGCACGGACAATAAAATCATGGCCATATGATATATGGAAATTCTAGTTCAGAAAAGGGTTTCACATTTTGAAGTTTGACCTTATTTTAAGCTGGATAAAAGCCCAAAAATTTGGTTTTCTTCCTAGTAAAATTCCAAAGCATTTTCCAGGCTGTTTGGTTTCAATATAATATACTTTTAAAAAAGCTGTTCCAGAAGACAATGAAAACATCACATTTTTTCCATTTTTAAACAGTTCCTGTGTACCCAGTTCCCTTCATAAAACATTTTGTTGCAATGACACTTTTCAGAGTGATGTTACTGCATGAAGTCCCTCCAGTGAGCTGTAAGCAGATCTTCTACCTCTCTTCTCATTGCTCTAGATTACCCCAAACCATAACTCTCTGCAAATAGAGGGGCGGGGGGTGGGAGGGTGGGGGGTGGGGGGAGAAGAAAGATTAATTATTGCAATGATTTTAATATGTATTTAAGGGCTTTTTTCTTAGTAAATCTCAGTATGGTATTTTGGATATTCAGGGTGGCTGGAAGAGAAACACATAATTCATGTTTCTGCCTCACAAAGAAGCTGCTGCCTTGGCAGCACCAGAGGCAGGAAAATGAGAATCAGAGCTGCCACTGAATGCTCCCAGTTGGGCTGCAGCTTGTCCATTTCCCAGCCACAAACAAAGGAGCAAATCCCTGCTGCGACAGCGAGAGCCCCATGCAGCGCAGAGGCTTTCAGACCCTCTCTATGCCACAGCAGACAGCAGCTCCATAGATACTGAGGTGTGGTGCTGAGCAATGTGCAGCTGGTAGGAATTATTTATGGACAATTTAGCAAATTAGGCTAACGATTCACATGAATTCACTCACAGTGGTTGGTGTAGCTGGAGGGCCAGGACAGGGCTTTCCCCACTGGAGTGGGGTTGTGAGGGGTTCCACTGACCTCAGGGGGCTTGCAGGACAAGCAGGGATACCTGAACACCCAGTTTTGGCAGGACTAGCATCCATGATGATAATACTGTTTGCTAATAGAGGGTTGACAGCTTTCCATTTGCCAGTGGGGTTGGATTCACAGGTGTTCCATCACACACACCTTTGAGATTTGGCTTGTGTTGACAGAAGAATAGGAAATAGATCCATCCCTTAAAGTATTTCAAAAACATATATATGTCCATACAACCGAAATAGGAATATCCCATTTCTATTTAAAGTGTGCCTTGCCATTAGATGGGAAATGCTTTTAATGACTAAAGGATGCAGAGTCCGGCGCCACATGCCAGCACCCAGGCAGGAGCAGGGGTGCCTGCCCACTCCCAGCAGCCATGGTTGGCTGAGGCAGGAGCAGCCGGCTGCTGGATGCAGACCTTTTGCTCCTGACATGTCCCCACATTACAACGGTAAACATGTAACGTACCTAGAGATTTCAGTGATCTCATACAGGATTTTAAATGGGCTGGCCTGTAGGAAGACTATGACCCAAAAAAGTGTTTACTTTAGCCTGTCTGATGGATTGCATGTCCCTGTGAGATAATCCAGTTTGAGTAAAATCCAGCTGGCTCAAATCTCTGCTCCACTAATGAATTCAGTTAATATGCAAAATGAGTAAGGTGAGATGGAATAATGCTAGGAAAAACAAACAAACAAACCAACGAAAGAGGTTCAACAATAGCGGTAACAGAATTAGCTAAATAACATTGGCCCAGTAACAGGTTTTATAATGTTTGTAGAACTCATTAAATAAAGCATTTTTTTTCATCACTTGCTCTTACAAAATTGCCTAAGTGGTTAATCAATATTTTTCCTGAGGATTTGAGCTTTGGCAGAAGACGACACCGTCTGTTACTGGTCACAGCCTCCTTCCCACAGCTTGGGAAATAGGTTCAGATTAGGCAGTGTGCAGCACTAGTTCCCCAGAGAGCAGCCAGGCTGTGCTGGCTGGCGGTACTGAAGGTGCACAGAAGGAAGCCCAGGTGCCAGTCCCGGCTTTGCTCTGCGCAGTTGCTTTTGCCCACTGCCCTAGCCAGTCACATGGGAGCATTACACTGTGTCCCATACTTTCATGCTGCTGTTTGACCCTGAATGAGTTGGTATTTTCCACATTAGTCTCCACATCAAACATAAGAATCATTTTGTATCATTATTTGTTCTGAAGAAAGAGCTATTTGGGGAATAAACTAATTTTCAAACCCAGGTTCACTGCCTCAGACAATCAATCCCACAACACAGCACTGCTGAACTGGGAACTGCCTGAAAATACTGCATGGAAATCACTGAGGAAGACAACGTACCTCAACTTCCACCCCCACTCCAGAGCTCAGGTGTTTGCTCCAGGGTTCATTTTTAGTGCCACTAACCCTAAAGAAATGACAGCTCTTCTGAGGTAAGGCATCTAATGCAGAACTACTGTTTCAGGTGGGGAGATTTGCTCCTAAGCAGCATGTGGGGTGAAAGCCCCACCCCTTGTCTATGGAAGTTTGCCCTTCCAACGAAGAAATCTAGCAGGAGATAAGAAAAAGTGTTTGGGTATTCTTATTCTTGAAAATATTAATATTTTCCCCTTGGAAAAGGAACAATTTACCAAGAGCTGATTAAATGTATTCCAATATGCACACATATGTGATACTGGATGAGAACATCAACAGCATGGTCAGCCATTACACTTAGTGGACAACTGATGCGTGTCAACAGCCAAGTCACCACAGTCCGTATTCAGTTGGTTCTCTTATTGACTTCCAAAAAGGAAATCCTGCAGCTGCTCCCCTCCTGATACTGCCAGCACCATGGTCAGAAGTGAAGGATGACCATGCAAGTCAGGTCCCCGATGCCACTGTGTGGGTATCCAGCTGGACCTGCTGACAGTTCACAGACCCTTCAGCAGGAGACCTGACTGAATGGTGCTGGCCAGCAGCAAACAGACAGCCACCTGGGACTGGTACATCCTTGCACGCAGCTTGTGGGATTGTAGAAAGTGGAGGCTTCCAGGAGAAAGCAGCTCTATCAAGAAGTAGAAGTTACAAGATCTGGCCAATGTGTAAGTAAGAAAGGATATAGTCTGCTAGTAATAGGGTTTTGAGAGGTGTACTTTCAAAATTTCCATCTTAATTGTGTCAGTTAGTTGGCCATTCATGTTTTCTTCATTAGTATGGCCGACAGAAATAATGGAAACATCTAAGATTAGTCTGAATGCCAAGAAAGACTGTCTGCTTATGCTATGGATCACAAAATGACGCAGTAGAACTACGTGATGGGGGGTTAAGATCTGATTTGATTAGCATGAATCTGATACATGCTTTCAGGGTAATAATTACCAACATAGCGTCTGCTGAAGGCAGGGTACCCCAAACCATATGGTTTCTTTTTTACAGACTCCATGCTTATTGTCATTTCCACAAAAATCCACAAACAAAACCTTATTCTATTTCAGAAAAGTATTTGACTTGAAATAAGAAGAGCTGGACCCAAGTTACACCTTGCAAAGCATCTTTTACAACTCAACCAATCTTAGATCTTCTCAGATCTACAAAAAAAATATTAAAAAATATATTCAATAAAATATGAGGTTTACCACAGAAGAGCAGGTTAAAAAAAAGAATGCCTTTGTAGTCTGATTATTTTAATTAAGGAAGAATCCCCAATTATTACCTTTCTATTAAGGTGTACAAAACCAATGTTTTGTTTTTTAAGCATTTTGTAATTTTCTAGAAATTTTCTGTTCTGCTTTCAACAGTAGGAAACACCTTTCAGCACCAAAGCAGTACATAAACCAGACTCTCACCCTAAATCAAGTTATTGCAAGAGGAGGGGACCCCTATGGGAGTTTGGGTACACATCCCTTGCTAGCAAAGCAGGGGCTTGCTTCCAGGTTCTAGCAAAACAGGTCAGAGATCTGATTCAATCAATACCTCTAGTAGTCCTTGAGAAACTTCTTTTGCCCTTGTAGATTAAGGTCTGCTGCTTTCTGCAGCACAGATTCACTGAGGATTGAGATTACTGCATCCTGCTGGTTAGACTACCTACCCCTGCTGTTACTGGTCTGGCTCCTCTCTGAATCCACCTTACATCCACCACAACTCCTGGCACAGTCCTGCTGCTCTGTGCAGAACAAACTATACAGCTGCAACAGCATCGCCAGCTCAGCACCCCAGCTTTAGTCTGCCAAACCCACTTGGCAGTGGAGGGAAAATAGCTGTGATGAAAATCAAGTCATTGGTCTCCTCATCCTGCCTCACTTTCCTCCTTAAATTGTCTCTGCACAAAAGCTGACAAAATATTGACAGGCATTAGGCAGCTGGCATGCAGAGTCCTGA